>NC_139984.1:20233727-21433727 GCF_963993115.1 Abramis brama | reverse complement strand
GCCCCTCCTCATATCCTCAGTAGTCGACTGCCACCATCGTTCATGGTCATCTAACTGGCGTCCGGCGGAAAGAGACATACTGTCTGCTGGGTTCAAAAAATTGGCTTGTTCGTTCTGTCACGTTTTGCTGATAAAAACCCAAGTGCAGACAGTACTTTCATAAAACACGGTTTATTTACAAACGGAAAACAAGGACCCACAATGGGGCAAACAAACATAAATAAACAGAACTAGAAACTTGACGATGACAAACAGGAACTCTGACAATAACTAGACTTGACAATAAATATGAACTGGAACTCACAGACAGATTACAAAGCTCACAGAACCAGATGATAACAAGACGAACAAGCCCTGAGAAACAAACACAGGGATCTTACATAGGACACATAATCACAAGAGTACAGGTGACAATGATGAACATCAATACTAACGAGGGACCAAGGGGTGTGGTAAGGACACATAATCAAAAGTCACAGGTGATACTAATAAAACATTAACTGACAAGGAAACAAGGTAAGGACACAACACATAGCCCAAAACAACCAGCCATGTGCTTGTACACAAAACGAGAGACAAGTACATGACATGAACAAATTGCAACAGAAGCAAACTCAACTAATTTTGTATCCTCAATATGTCCTGAGTATGGAAAAAAGCCCAGAAGAATCCCATTAGAGGAAAGTTTAGAAAAAGACCCAAATATAGCCTATTCATTCTCTTCCTTACGTGAATAGGGTACAAATTTTAACCTTTAGATATCACCATGAAAATTACTGAGTTGATTACTTACATCAAGACAAACAAAAAATGTATTACAAGTTTTTTGAAATTGTTTGTTAACATGGACAAATGGTGCATAATCTAATTACGTATGTGCTAATTTGCATAAATACCACAACAGGTCTAAACATTGGGTATAGCCAGGTGAAAATGTCTTGTTGAATCTTGTTGACACATAACAGTAAAATACTTAATGTTAAGGTCTGAATGGAACCCATTTAGGCTACCCATGAGCATTAATACATAGAGGCAGACCCAGCCCCAAACCCCATCTCTGCAATAATAATTAATAAAGGCTGGTTTCTATATATATATAAATAGTAAACTATAGATATGATTTTATGTTCACTTAAAGAAAACTTACAAGTATACTTGCAGTATAAAACTACTAGTAGTTTACTGAAAGTATTTCAAAGTGTGCTTTCATAAAATGTGCTACAGGTAATAAATATAAGTTCACTTAGTATTAGTATAGTAGGTAGTATTAGTATAGTTGCAGTACAAACAAAAAACTGTTGTAAACTAGCTGTGTACTCAAAGTTTACTACTTTAAGTGTAGCAGTAGTAAACTTTGAGTACACAACTAGTTTACAACAGTTTTTTGTTTTAGCCTTTATTGAGGATTAGGATTTGAGTCTGAATTGAAAATATGATATCATATTTTGGGGCAGCCTTGTTGAAAATCCCAATGCATTGAAGCCCCACCCACTGCTGACAGGTGCAGCCTGTTGTGATTCCAATTAGTGGCCTTTAAGAGGAGTTGCTTTAATAGAACAGTTTACTTCCTGTTGTCTTTGCTGCTCTGGAATTTTCATATGGTGTTGTGGCTGTGTACAAATGTAAGTTATCTTAATTTTGTTTGTTTGTTTGATTGATATATTGTATGGTTTCAATTGTTTATACAATATATTGTTAATTTAACTCATCTTTATCCATAGTTTTTATGTATTTTAAGGAACCGTATGTAAGATTGTGTCCAAAACTGGTACTGCAATCACTTTCAAATTACTGTAGAGTGGTGTATCCCCTCCCCCTCCCTCCTGACTCAAGGTTGCCAGATAGGCTGCAGGATCCAGCAGGAACGTAGGCTGCTACAAGGCGCTTTCAACTAGAGCAGAGCTGGCAACCCGGATGCCAAAACACTACTGACTTCGTGATTGGTAGATAGGTGGAGGGTGGAGCATCAGGCCAAAACACAACATGACAACATCAACATCAGTTGAGGGCTGCAACTTCACTTTTTAAATGACAATATCCTGGCCGGACTACTGTTGTCAGTGATATAAGTATTTGAAATGAACATGATTTCTTAATGTCTAGTGACATATCAGGGCCATTTTATGATTAATTGAAATACATTTCTTACATACGGTTCCTTTAAGTTTAGAAACCAGTCTGGTACACCTATGGAATGAGGTAATGGCATTGGTGAAAAAACTTTAAAGTGTTTTTTTGCCTCAAGGTGTTTTAACTGATGCCTTATTGTGATCATGCTCCTCAGGCCTTGATCATGCTCCTCCTGCAAATCAGCAGTATCCTAAGAGTCTTTTATAGCAAAACTAAACATTCAGTACTTGACCGCTGTTTTATGACAATGTTAAACAACAACATAAATAATCAGGGATGCAAACTAATAAACACTTGCATTTCCTTCAGTTTCTCAGAGACTGTTTTTATTGCGAAATATTATACTTGAATAGACAGGCCATGGAGTTTCACATTCCAAGATAATTACAGTGATAATGCACAGCCAGCTGGAAGGTAAATTGATGAACCTGAAAAATAGATGGAAAATCAAAACCAAAATCTTTTTCCTTAATTCTGTCTTGTTCTCCCTACCAGTCTTCCTTCTGCTGATTTACTCATACAATCTTTCAACACTTTCTCGTATCCATACACTTTGTTTTTATACCTTCCTCATGTTTACCTCTTGGTGCAACAGATCAGCTGCAGTTTTTAGGTATTCTGCAAGGCTCTCTTCCTGTTCCGAAAAGACACTACTGAGAGTCCAGTACACTGCCTATGCCATGAGCCTATAGCTTCTTTCTTTTTAATAAATCGATAGAGGGTTGTGTGGCAAATGGCAAAGTCCTCTGCCATAGTTATGCAGCTGTTTGCCAGTAACTTACTGTAGATTTAAATTGATGTTATTTACTGGCAACAGTTTGTTCAAAGTTAAATGAACATTAAACATTAACAAGTCTTTGTCTTTACAGAATAAAACTATAAATAACAATCTAATGCAAAGCATTCTGGGAACCAGAAATCTTCATCAACCTTTTTCTGTTTTTTTCCTTCAGATTTTGGTTCCCAGAATGCTTTGCATGAGGCTGTTATTTTAGTTTTATTCTGTAAAGATAAAGACTTGTTAATGTTTAATGTTCATTTAACTTTGAACAAACTGTTGCCAGTAAATAACATCAATTTAAATCTACAGTAAGTTACTGGCAAGCAGCTGCCAGTAATACTGTCATTTCTACAGATTTTTTTTTACAGTGTATTTTCTACCGTTGCAACCACATTTTGGGTTGGTTGAACCTGTCCCTACACTGACAGCCATGATAAAACTTGCTACACTTGAAATGGCTTTGACACATGCTAGCTATGCCTGTTAGAAGCTAAGAAAACACTGATTAAAATATGACTTTACAATGCTTATTGCAAACAACGACAGTATGACACAAATTCTGATCATAAAGACTTTTTACTTTTTGCAGAAGGAATGTTCACATGGGGCTGCTTCTTCCAGGAAGGAATAGGGGCTGAATATGTGCAGAATGTAATGTATACTATGTAGCTCATGTATGCTATGTATACTCATCTTACCCTATAACTTGTAATTCTTATATTATTATTATTATTATTATTATTATTATTAGTCGAAATTGCAAGGGACAAAGTCAGATTTACCAAATAAAAAGTCGTAATTAGGTTACCTTTTTATATTTTAAACAAATAAGTGTCCATACAGTGCATATTATGCAAATACAGACCGTCCCCGTAACAGCAAGTAAAGAGACTTTACGGCGTTCACATTGTGCAAGAGGAGAGGGAGAGGCAAGAGGAGAGGGAGAGGCTGACGACTGCTCGGCATGCATGGGAATAATTTACAATGTTCTAGAACTGTGTTTTCCGAGTAACTGTGACCTGCGGTTTTTCGTATTTGTTCCTTTTACTGCGTGATAAGTCACTTGCGTGAGGTTAGGGTTTCCCCCCCCCCCCCCCCCCCCTCTGCTGCAAGCCTACATCCGGTTTATCTACACTACTGAACTTGAGTAAGTTAAAGTATAAAGGAGTTTTGTTTTGTCTTTCGATTTAATTAGCAACCTACTGTAGTCTACGTCTTTCAGTGTATGATAAATGTTCTAAAAGTGGTTCTTTATTCTATTCTATCAGTTTCAAATCTTCATTCACTCCACACGCATCTGCACTTGAAGCAATTAAATCTATTTTGGAATTAACCCCATTTTATGGTAAGACATTATATGCTACTTATTATTATTATTATTATTATTATTATTAAATTAATATGTCAAACTATACGCGATTGAGAAATTAAAGTTGACGTGAAGGTCCCTAAAAGAAAACTGAAATTGTAATAGGCTATAGCCTATTTCGTAGCCTGTTACATGCATGGTCTTTTGAAGCTGAAATTGTGTAAAGAAGCCTAAATGGGTCTGTTTAATACAGTAATTTCAAGAAATGCTTAAAACATAATTCATAGCCTAGAAAAGAAAAAAAAAATGTAAGTGTCAGATCTTATTCTTATTTGTTGTTGCTGTTCTCAACTTCGGGCAAAATAAAGATTAGCCTATTTAAACGTTTTATTAGTGCCCATAAACTACATTAGACGTTCGAATATCTAATTAATTACATACAAATAGAGGTGCTTTACTATTAGCCTACATTACGGAAGATCGTGTTTATTAAGCTGCTATGACCCAGAAAAAAAAAAAAAAAAACTGCTATAACCCTGTAACATGCCACTACTATTTTAAAGTTTAAAAATATCATGATGCACTAACTTTAATGCGTGATTCAAACGAATATATATACAAAAATTGCAAGATGAGACTAGCAGAATATAAACATTACAGAATATAAAATAAACGCATTCATTGTCTAGCCTACACTGTTCATGACAGGGTGATGGGATAAGCTACCTCAGGCGGTTAATATTTTGCATACAGCTGTTAGAAATCATTTAAAACATGGACTTTGTAGGCTACTATGTCGTATAGCCTATGGAAAAAAACACATAAAAAAGGTGTGGGTCACAGCTTCCAAACTCCTGATCTTGCTAACCCAATAAACCACCTGATCTTGCTGAAGTTTATATAGCCTATATCTTTGACACTTTTTTAAAAGAACTTTCAAGCTGAGGCCCACAGAAGTTAAAACCTAAAATTCTAAAGTCAAAATTTTTGTTGTTGTGTGTGGTTTGTTTTTTTGTTGTTGTTTTCTTTAACAATTGCTAGGGCTCATTTTTCAATACTTCGGTCACTTTTTCAAAATTCATCACACAGTGAGCACAACAGCAGTCTGTGTGCTAAACTGTGGATTGTTATTAGTTTGGCACAAAATACATTCGATGATTACATCCTCTTTTCTAAATTACATACAGGCCAATTTGTGCGTTGACAAGCTTTTCAAAACCGTTAAACTTAAAACCTTGCATAATACATATACCTATATGAATAAGACAGCATATTGTTTCTGCAGTAATACCATATTAAAATGTATTCAGAATCTAAAAAATGAAATACTAGCAAAACAATTAGATGTAGCTGAACACCTGCAGGTGTCTTTCAGTTTCATTACCATCTATACAAAAGGGGAAACTTGGGAATAATTTTGTACTGTAATGTTAACATGGACTATGTATACTACAGTGAATTATAAATGGTTGATGGTGTTATTCTTGTTTTAAGACATTTTACAAAAGAAAACACTGCATAATGCTGCCTGTTAGGTCATTGTTTTGAGTAACAAAGTGTGTTTGTTGGGTTGTCCACAACCTTTGCTATTGTCATGAAAGAATGAGTTGATGGTCATTGTATCCACAAGTTGGTTTGGAGAAGTGTGAAGATGAAAAATGTAGGCTAATGTATTTTCAGCTTCCCCTTTTTGCACATTTTTACTGTTTCTAAAACTATTTAAATGTGTGTGTGTGTGTGTGTGTGTGCATGGGTTTGGTTATACTTGTGAAGGCTAAAATGCTTTCACTTTTAAAAAAAATGTCCTCACTGATATAGGCTACCGCAGTAAAACCTGTATAACAGTGACTGAGGTCTAAGAACATAGGAACTCCAAGGTACTCGAATTATGTTGAAAAAAGTTAAAAAGCCTTTATTTTATTCATGGCTTAATTAAAATTGGTGACAGGTATACATCGTCGATTAAACTCTCGCTGGTGTTACTGCAGTGTATCCAGCTGCTCTAATTGTAAACAACGACACCCTTACCTCAGTTTTCACGATTTCTTGACACAAAAAGAATAAGAGGAAAGCATGGTTGAGACTGATATGGCGGTCCTCCTTCTAAAATAATATGCGGGAGTACATGATTTGTGTGTAGTAGGCCTATAGCGATTTCAAAACTGAGGATGTTTACATCTCATATCTTCAACCTGCTGAAATGTTCCTATACATTTCTTTATAAATACATTTATTTCCCAACTAACCTGCCGTAGTTTAGTGCTCGTCTTCTCATTAACAGTGTTTTTCTCTTACTGATCATATTTCATACCTGTTTTTTTTATGAATTTGACTGATAAACACCCTTACGAAAACTAACCATGGTTTTATTATAGTAAAAATTTAGTAACTGTTTTTCGCAGATTGATTACCATTTGTATTAGTTTTACTAAAATATGGTTAAATTATGGTTATGAAAACCATAGTTGATTTGTTGTTACCATGGTTTAACTACAATAGCCATGTTTTTGGTTTTAATTGTGAAACCATTGTTAGTTTTCGTAAGAGTAGGGGAGACCTGGGACAGTTGCAACATGGGGATGGTTGCAACATGTTATTTTTCTCCAATCAGAAACAAGCTAGAGTGATGACACTCATACTGAACATGCACAGTTAGACCCTCCCCCCACCAAAAAGACAGTAGACATATTCAACATCTGCTGCTGCATTTATTGAACGAAAATTGTTTTGGAGGTATGAAAGTAAATTTTTTCATGAGATATATTTTTGTCATACTGTCCTGAAATTTTGTATGAATTAATCAAAACTTACTTATTTTGAATTATTGTTTTGTTGACTTCTAAGTGACATGGTTAGCATGTGTCAAAGTCAGTGTGTCTAGCAGGCACATGATGTTCTGTCATGGCTGATAGGGTTTGGGACGGTTGCAACAAGTTATAAATTGCATGTTTAATAAAGGTTTGTTGCATTGCAAATTGTTCAATTCTTCCTGTCTGACACTGAAATATGGAGAGATTGAATAGCATCTGTAACACCTGCACACTGAATCTATGTAGGCCTATGTTCTACACATGAACAAACAAAACTCAATAACTGTTATTTGATAAATATGACTAAATAAATAATAGGCTACAATAATATTATTGAAATAAATAATACTTTAATATTATAGTAGGCCTAAAACAGTTAATATTTTCAGAATTCTATGCTCATTGAGACAAAAAGCTTAAGTTAATTAAATTAAATTTAAGGTATTTTTAACATGTTGCAACCGTCCCTGGGTTGTGTTGCAACTGTCCCCTGGGTCGGGGTCAGTTGCAACATCTGGCTTCTTCCATTCAAATAAATACTGTGAACGATGTGTCATATATAGGCCTAATCATCTTTAAATGGTATGGGTAATTAGCAGACAGATGCAAGTTTAATATATAGCCTACAAATTTGGTTGGTCTAGTCCAAATAGTCTCTGAGTAACTGAGAGAAATGCAAAAAGTGTTGCAACTGTCCCCGGTCTCCCCTAGTATTAAAATAGATGAATGAATGCGCGGCAACTGCCTTAAAGAAATTTAACGATGTTAAAAATTTAATTAATCGTAAACGGTAAACACGTTGACAGGTTTGAATAGTACGAATTTTGGCATACATGTGTGAATTACATGATTGTCAATGAAAATGAGAGATAATGACTAAAATATTTAAATACAAATAAATATGTTCATTCTGATCTTATTCGTCAAGACTCCCACACTGCAGTCAGAGCTGCCAACTCTCACGCATTGGCCGTGAGACACACGCATTTGATTGGTTTCACACGCCATCACGCGATTTCTCACGCTGAAGTGTCAATGCGGTCGGTCAAATGCCTGAAAGATGAGTTTATTTATAGATCTACCTGTTGAGCCACTCGTGATCGACTAGTTATGCCGCAAATTAGTTAAAATCTCCCGTAATCTAGGAGTAGGGGGAGGCTGCAGACCTGGAGCCGGTAGATCTACGCCCCAAGCAGTTTTACGCCCCAGCAGTTTTACGCCCCTGCTGTTCCTGATGCGTCCAGTAGGGGGAGGCTGTACAGCGACACGAATTGAGGTATATTAAATAATCCGCTAAAGTTGTTGTTTAGCAATGATGCAACATTTATTATTTATAAACGATTAGCTTGATATAGCTAGGTAGATATCAATTCATTTATATATATCAATGGATGGGTCTATAATTTATTTCGAGAGACAAAAAGTTCTGGACGGTCAGGTTGATGTTCTGTCTGGCTTAAATTTATAAATTATAGCTTACCACGTGTAAGTTTAGCTGCCCCTAGTCTTCTCTACTCACTTTCAAAATTAATTTTCTTTTGAATTTTCTTTTGTTGCCTGTCTTTATCTTGCCTCTTCTGGTAAGACTCCTTTACTCCTTTCTGGTTTGACTTGTTTCTTATAAAATGAGATGATCTATATCTAATTTATATCTAAATATACATTTTTCTTAAAATAGCTTACTGATCTGGATTAAAATGTAGGCTGTGTGCACTTAATGTGGGATTTATCATACTCAGTCTTTGCCAAGTAACTTGCATGATGCATCCCATAAAGGTGTGTGTTTGCTTTAGCTACTTGAGGAAATGAAAATCTTAGTATAAACTATAAACACCCATCTCTTTTTTTAACTGCATTCCAAACCAATAGCTTCTCTAGTAAATAAATGACTTACAGAGACATACAAGGACATGTTTTTAATGTCATTTTCAATTTTCTCTGCACAGTCCATCATCAGTGGCCAAAAGAAATCAAAGTGTCTTGACACTTTTTCCAAAAGTGTTCCACCAACAAGTGCCTGTGCCATTGTACTTTGAAGATCAGGAGTAAATTGATGCAATCCACACTCACCTGACATAAATTCTGGGCAGCACACACACACACACACACACTGTGACTAGATCAAATTCACCATGGATGTCCTTTTTACATTTTTTTAAAGTTTAGTTTTTTTTTTAATGAAATACCCACAGATATGAAACTCAAATTAAAAAGGCAGTTTGTGTTCTCGTAACACTTTCTTTTATGTGGTCTGTGACTCATAGGGGTCAGTGATTCTGCAGGGTCTCCAATAAGTATTATAGTTTATCTCAGTTGCTTTGGTGCATTTCTCAGATCACACCTGAAATCACATCATCTTGCACTTGTGCACATCATAAAAGCAATTTCTCATTTTATACAAATTGCAAATGCTTTGGTACATTCATGCAATTGATAATGTACAACTGTCTGCTGTTTCCTACGTTATCAACTCTTTACGTCATGTTGATCAAAATATAGGCCTATTATACTAGTTCCTTGCATAAGTCATTAAATGCAAAATGGTTGACTAGTTGTCATAAACTGTTAAGCATGTTTTCAATACATTTCTATTACACGTTATTTTGTAAATGTGTCCTGATGAATTGCGAAGGTGTATTTAGAATTTCACTAATGAAGGAAATAATGAATTGATATAATGAATAATGATGAAATGTACCAAAGCAACTGTGATAAAAAAAAAAAGGATTCAGGAATTTTATACAAAATTTAACAGTGAGTCCTGCTGCTTGTGAATTTGACAAGATCAAATTCACCATGGATGTCCTTTTTACATTTTTTTTGTTTTATGTTTAATTTATTTATTTTTATCAGTGAGCAGAAGCACTTTGACAGGAGGATAGAAAAACAGTTAAAGAAGAGTGGCAAGCCATAGGGGAGTCATCTACAGGAGTCATCATAATTCATAAATGGTGTTGATAAATAATGTTTTTGTGAACAACAATATTGTCTCCTTCTTATAAATGGCCCATGGAATTTTAGAAAAGGGATAAATTGTGTTTGTCTTCATAAAATGCTAGGACACTGTTTTGTAGCTGTATGATGACTAAGTGAATAGTACAGCAGATATTTAATAGAGAATCCATATGATTACACGGTGCTGTCTAATGGGCTAAATATGGTTAATATCTAATTGTAACTTTATATAAATTCACAACAACACATTTCACTCAGTCTCCTGTATAAAAACATACAGTGAATATTCTATTATTAATTATTATTATTATTATTTATTCAATATTAATATATTCAATATTCAATTAACTATTCTACAGTAGGTCATATATAACTATTCTACAGTATGTCATATCATTACTTGTCATCTGATCCAACTATGTGTGTTATTTTTTTAATTCATAAAAACAAATAGTCTTCTTTATATAGGCTGAGTGAAGCCCAACCTAATATCTACGGATATGTTAATCCATAGTGCAGATTTATACTAAAACGTTTATATTTAAATTAACAAAAAAACACAAATTCGGGCAAAATCTATGAACGGGACGGTTATTAATGTGTACGTTTTGAGCGTCGATTTAATGGTGTTATTTTGCAGCATATCCCCCTACTGGACGCATTAGGAACAGCAGGGGCGTAAAACTGCTGGGGCGTAAAACTGCTGGGGCGTAAAACTGCTTGGGGCGTAGATCTACCGGCTCCAGGTCTGCAGCCTCCCCATATAGTAATCTAGAGCGAGCGCGCATGCAAGACAGAGACTGTGCTCGCACGGCAATGAGGGAAAGCCAGCAAGAGACCTTGCGTGTGCAGAGAGCATAATTAGAGAGTTAAAATTAGTCACTTCACACTATTTTTCACATGGTGAATTGCACAGTGCACTATACAGGGGTTAGGAAACGATTCAGACTTTCCATTGGGTTGAATGAAGTCTGGTTTTCACGTTAGTGTCACGTGAAAGGTCACAGCGCTCCGGTCCAGAGACACGATAGCACAGAGCGCATCAAATGCGCGAGTCGGCTACCCTGTTAATCCAGAGTTCTCGCGAGAGCACAAGTTGAATTTGTTTAGCGAGTTACTCTGGTGTCAAATAATAATGCTCATTAAATATGCCCCTCGATCTGAGCTGCACCAATCACATCGGGTTATCTGATATAGGCGGGCCAGAGGCGAGCTAAACAGATGACGACAGCGCTGTGACGAAGTCATTAGTAAACATTGCAAGATGGCTATGGATGAATACCAGTTGTTTGAAACGGCTTTGGCCTCTACAATGAACGAGTTAGACTTGGCTTGGCTTTTTTAAAGACAAACGGGGGCCTGTTTCAGAAAGGAGGTTAAGTGAAAACTCTGAGTATGTTAACCCTGATATGAGGGAAACTCTGAGTTTTCTGTTTCAGAATGGGAGCATGGGCGTGGTAGTGGGGGGGAAAGTGGACCTGACTACCCAGGGCCCCGTCTAGGGAGAGGGCCCTTTGAAATCCCATAATTTTTTTTTTTTTTTTTTTTGTAGCCTAATTCGAATTTATTGGGCCCTCCAATTGGTGTCATTATTCATTTCAAAATACACTGCTCAAAAAAATTAAAGGAACACTTTGAAAACACATCAGATCTCAATGGGGAAAAATATCATGCTGGATATCTATACTAATATGAACTGGGTAATGTGTTATGAACGAAAGGATGACACATCGTTTGATGGAAATGAAAATGATCAACCTACAGAGGATTGAATTCAAAGACACCCCGGAAATCTAAGTGAAAAAATGATGCAGCAGGCTTGTCAATTTTGCTGAAATTTCATTGCAGCAACTCAAAATGGTTCTCAGTAGTTTGTATGGCCCCCACGTGCTTGTATGCATGCCTGACAACGTCGGGACATGCTCCTACTGAGACGACGGATGGTGTCCTGGGGTATTTGCTCCCAGATCTGGACCAGCGCATCACTGAGCTCCTGGACAGTCTGAGGTGCAACCAGGTGATGTCAGATGGACCGAAACACAATGTCCCAGAGGTGTTCTATTGGATGTAGGTCAGGTGAGCGTGGTGGCCCTTCAATGGTATCATTCCTTCATCCTCCAGGAACTGCCTGCATGCTCTCGCCACATGAGGCCGGGCATTGTTGTGCACCAGGAGGAACCCAGGACCCACTGCACCAGCATAGGTTCTGACAATGGATCCAAGGATTTCATCCCAATACCTAATGGCAGTCAGGGTGCCATTGTCTAGCCTGCAGAGGTCTGTGCGTCCCTCCATGGATATGCCTCCCCAGACCATCACTGACCCACCACCAAACCGGTCATGCTGAACGATGTTACAGGCAGCATAACATTCTCCACGGCTTCTCCAGACCCTTTCCTGTCTGTCACGTGCTCAGGGTGAACCTGCTCTCATTTGTGAAAACCACAGGGCACCAGTGGCGGACCTGCCAATTCTGGTGTTCAATGGGAAATGCCAATCGAGCTCCCTGGTGCTGGGCAGTGAGCACAGGGCCCACTAGAGGACGTCGGGCCCTCAGGCCACCCTCATGAAGTCTGTTTCTGATTGTTTGGTCAGAGACATTCACACCAGTGGCCTGCTGGAGGTCATTTTGTAGGGTTCTGGCAGTGCTCATCATGTTCCTCCTCGCACAAAGGAGCAGATACCGGTCCTGCTGATGGGTTAAGGACCTTCTACCGCCCTGTCCAGCTCTCCTAGAGTAGCTGTCTGTCTTCCTGGAGTCTCCTCCATGCTCTTGAGACTGTGCTGGGAGACACAGCAAACCTTCTGGCAATGGCACGTATTGATGAGCCATCCTGAAGGAGCTGGACTGCCTGCGCAACCTCTGTAGGGTCCAGGTATCGCCTCATGCTACCAGTAGTGACACTGACCCTAGCCAAATGCAGAACTGGTGAAAAGATGAGTAGGGAAAAAATGTCAGTGGCCTCCACCTGTAAAACCATTCCTGTTTTGGGGGTTGTCTCACTGTTGCCCATCTAGTGCACCTGCTGTTAATGTCATTAACACTAAAGCAGTTGAAACTGATTACCAACCCCCTCTGTTACTTAACTGACCAGATCAATATCCCAGGAGTTTAACTGACTTGATGCTATTCTCTGATTAAAAAGTGTTCCCTTTATTTTTTTGAGCAGTGTATATTGATAACATCAACTGAGAGAATGAACTCAGTGCCAGACACTCTGGACCCCCCCCCCCCCCCCCCCCCCCGGAAGACCGTTTTGAGGAAGTCGAATAGTGTGCAGTCAACAACAAATGTAATTCTCTTTTTTTCTGATGCTACTTTTATTTTCGAAGATGTGTGTGAAAGCTTGTGACACTTCTGTCAGATGCTGAGAAAAGGGCGTTGTCCTTATTCAGTTGGCTATCTTCGGGAAGATGAGATGTTGTCAGGTCAAATGTCAGCAAAACTAACTTTTCTGTCATACTGACGGCTGTTGTACTGTGCTTGCATTTTAAGATAGCAGAACCGCACATCGCGCGCAAATGCGGCGTGCTGTAGCCGTAGTTCTGTCGTCAATTAACTCATGTAAGAATCAAAAAGGCGATTAAAGCTGTCAAAACTGCATGCATGTATTTGTTATATGCGTCACATGTGTCTGGATTAAAATATTCTGCTATGTGAGATCACAATATAAGGCACAAACTGATATGTAATGTTTTAATGTCCCAAATAAATTTGAGCACTGTGCATTTGTACTAGACGATAGGCATTCATTTTGCGTTAATTTGTAAAGGACAAACAAAAATGGATAATTTTTAAATCCATAAAATAACTACTTTTACATTCTGGCAACATTACATTATGAAAAACATAACATTTTACATTATGTGCTGTTGACTTCCGCCTTGTTCACAATCTTGCACATGGGGATTCAAAAGAGAACTTTTGTTTTCCTTTTTAATTTCGGTATGATAGAACTGTTGCAATTATTTATTTTGACAACTAATATAGAAAGTTAAACTTTTTTTGGACAAATTCAGAATTGGTTGAAGAGTTAGTTGATTATAAAAAACGCATTGAAGGTTGAATAACCTTTGGACTACAGTATTTATCTGCATGTTATCTCATCCATGAAGATGCAACAATAGAACAAGCTATTGGAGATTTTGAGAACCAGAACCAAGCTAACTGAGCAAGTTGAACTTTAGCTATAGTGCGTGCCCTTTTATTACTATTCAGTTACCATGGTAACTTACTCTGTGAACCTAACCTGGTCGGGAGCAGGTTTTCTTCAGTAAACCCAGAGTTTCTTTCGGTCTCCTCCCATTTTTTAAAAGAGGAAGCAGTGTTTAAACACCTCATTCATTCTTTCAGTACCTTTTTATTAATACAATTCATCTTTTATTAATAAATAAAAGATTGCTATTTTTACTGCTGTTTTTTTTTTTTTAGTTTTTTTTTTTTTTATAAGATGAAGTCTATATAACTCCTTAACTGGCAACTGAAATTACAGTAGTAGATTAGAGTTACATAATGTAGTTCTAAACAAATTCTACAGAATTAAACTCTGGCATTTACTGGAAATCACTGAACTGTTCATCTGTGCAACAGAAGTTGATGGACCGTCCTCCTGCTGTTCTTCCACACTCTGGGGGCGCGGGGAGAGATAAGAATACCCGTTTATACTTAGATTTAAACTTAGATTCTATAGGCTACTCCACATAAAAATGTGAAAAAATCTGAATGTGTAGATTGTTTGATGTGTAGACACATAATATTAACAATTAGCTCTGTAGGCCTCTCTGTAAGAAAACTCGCAGCAGAAACTCATTATCCCCATCGTCCTGTGAAGATGAGCATTTGGTTGAGTGCACTTTATAGCACTATTTGTCATAATTTCTGGTGTATTGAGTAGGCTAGGCGACTTACAACTGCCTGGGGTTCTGTTGGGACAGGAGGCTCCAAAAGACAGATATTACCATCAGAATCTACTGGGACCAACAAAAATCCTAACCCAAAGTAAAATATATGGAAATATCAAAAATAGCCTACATAAAAAATAACACATATGTAAACCTCTTTCATTTTATGAAGGCCCTTGGATCTTTGGGACTGGCTCTGAAGTCCATCCAGGAATTCCCTCAGCCAAAAATGCTGCTGCACTGCTAGACACTGGATGCTTTATTTAATATGTCACATGTTTGTAAAGTCAGGTAGCCTACACCCATACTATGCTCAAGCCTTACTTGACTGAATTATGTTTTTATATTTCTTTTAATGCCTGCAGGATTGCACCTACATGAAAATTAAAATTGGGTAGAATAACATACTGTTCTTCCAGTTTCACCTCTGATATTATAACAGTTGGGTAAGTTAATTGTACTAACTGACATCTTCAACAGTGTAATTAGATTAATGTAATAATGACTATCTTTAGAAATTATTGGTCTACTTAAATATTGCTAATTACTAAATCCCATATCAACCTTAAAAACTTGAACAATACAAGGAGAGACAAGAAACAGCACTTTTAATGCTTTCAAATAAACAATATACAATTGCATGAATTATTCTTGAATTGACCAAAGTGTGTAGAGGGAGAAGGTTACATTAAAAATATACCTTTTAAAAATGTATGTTAAATAGCCTATACAGAATTGTTCTATAGTCTAATACAATTACATCAGATTTAACTTTAAATTACAGAAGAATTAAGAGTAATCCCTTTAATTAAATTACAGTATTTAGATTACTTGGTAATTAATTACACCCATCACTGTATAACAGTAATTAAAATGTAAACTTATAACTTATAAACGAAATAATGTTCATACTCTCCATATGCTTGCAGAAGCACATCCAGTTCTGCTGGTGAGAAAATGAAGACCTCTTTTTGTCTGGCGCTGTTGCCATGGTGACTCATAATATCTGCGCTCCATTGATAATGGCTTTTTATAGTTGTGGTGCACACGCTTAACTCAGAGTCAGTCAACTCAGAGTTCAAGTTTTAACTCAGAGTTGGTTGAACCTCCTTATTGAAACAGGCCCCGGCTGGTAGGGACTAAACAACATTCCTCACGGGTTAGTGACATCACCAACCCTAAAATTTACATAAACCCCACCCCCGGAACATGCAGTCCATGTTGAGAAGAGGAAGAGTTGTTGTAGTCGAGCACATTTGTGAGTCAGCTCAAACTGTAGCATCTGTCTTTTCACATGCAATCTGTGCATCTCACAACAGTTCCTATACGAGCGATTTATAGATTATCATGACAGATATATGCTAATTGAAAATAGTTAACTCCACATCAGCAACATGCGTTCATCAACTAATCATTCAGAGACATCCTGTTGCATTCTACGTGTTGTCACTTCTTCTTGAGTCTCTCCATATTTTTTCTGACTTCGGTTTGAACATAAAAGGCAGAACAGTTTCTAGCATTATAGTGTGGTAGATTTTTGCATAAACCTAACTATCTGGGTCTCGTCTACAAATCGATGTCCCCGAACGTCTACTGTCGACGTTTAGTCTATCTGGGTCTCATCTACAAATCGACGTCCCCATTCAATAAGTCACCTAACTGACTTGTTCCCCTAAACTAGCTTCCTTCCTAATCTAGCCTCCTGCGCAGGAATAAATCGACAAACAGACCTGCAAATGACCTTTAAATGCTTTAATCACGGCCAGGAGATCTTCCCGAGCAGTTCTCAGGGAATCTCTCCCAAGAAGCAAGGCCGGAGGATCTCAGACAAATTCCATTGAGAATCCCACCGGAAAATACGGATACAACAGTTTTTATAGAATCGAGAAAAGAAATAAGACTAACATGTCACCTTCAATATGATTGGTTCAATCAGTTCAATTGGTTCAAAAGCCCCAACCTTTTCCCTCTGTCACTGGCACTAGCAAACTCTGTTTTTGTGATTACTTATCGCAAGGTTTTGAGAACTAATCATCTGTCTACTTTCACTTCCGCTTTCTGTTATTCACGCACGCACGCACAAGTTTTCCCCAAAGAGTTTGGAAAAAATTTGATTAAAAGCATATGAATGTTGTTCCTGCAAGAAAAACAAATGTTAGTTAATTAAAGTTGATTAATTAAAATCCATCACAATAGTGTGTGTCTGCGTGAGGTAATCGGAGCTGCTAACACACAAGAGCTGTTGAAACTCCGCCCTCTGTGCCGGGAGCAGCAGCTCATTTGCATTTAAAGGGCCAGACACAAAACGGTGTGTTTTTGCTAACCCTCAAAAAGTGACAACTTTAACATGCTATATAAAAATATCTGTGGGGTATTTTGAGCTAAAACTTCACATGTTGGTTTCACATGTTTGAGTGCTGAATACTTGGGCAGTAGAAACAATGAGAGGTGATCTGAGTGTCCTAGATAGGGGAGGGGAGCGGCTTTGTATGAATCAGCCATATTTGTGTAAACTTGGTCTAAAATCTTTTCTCCTCTTGTGGGGCATGATACATTTTGATGAAATTTAGGCAGTACAGTCTTTAAATTCGAGTGGTTGAAGTCACCCGCAAAAAATGTAGGCTGCCTCGGGATGCAGAGTTTGTTTACTGATAGCCGAATATAGTTCTTTCATGGCAATCTTAGCATTAGCATCCGGTGGTATATAGGCTGCTGTTACTACAGTTGATGTAAACTCTCTGGGCAGATAGAAAGGTCTACACTTAACCATGAGATGCTCTAGGTTAGCTGAGCAGAGACTCTCGGTGATGGTGGTGTCCGTGCACCACGTTTTGTTAACATAAGTGCACAAACCCCCATCTCTGGTCTTACCGGAGTCAACAGCTGTTCTGTCGGCACGGAGAAGACTGTGTCCAGCTAGCTCGATAGAGCTGTTGGATATTTCACTGTTAAGCCAAGTTTCAGTGAAAGTCATGATGTTGCAGTCCATAATCATAATAGGTGTTTTAGGTGAGGGTATGTGCAGAGTACAGTGGGTTTTATTTGGCAAAAAATAAACTCAAACTAAACCAAACTGAGGCAAGGCTGGAATAAACTCATTACATTTAAGCTTAAAAAACAATATACAAGTACTGTGAATGTTAAGTCACAAGTGTCTAATGTTTTATGCTGCAAATGTATATTTTTATAGTGTGTTTTTTTTTTACTTTTTGATCATAGATTTGAGTTTTGGTACAGAAAATGGATAGATGGATTTGAGCTTGGAAACCGCTGCATTTTTAAGCTCAAAGACGTTCTAGCACTCTCCACTGGTTAAGCTGCTAGTTCCATAACTGGAAGAAAGAAGAGAACACTTCCACACTGAAGAGAAATGCAAAAATATGAAAATGAGGTCCTTGTTTTGTGTTTTAACTGATGCTGCAGTTGGTTGGTTGGGTTTAATCACCTTGAAATGCAATGTAAGTCGCTTTGGATAAAAGCGTCTGCCAAATGCATAAATGTAATCATCTGCTTTGAGAATCAGAATTCTGTATTGATCAGAATACAAGATGAATGCAAAGCAGTGACCGGACTGGTTAATTATTCTAGGCCTAACTAATAATTATCATTAATATCAACCGTATCCTGAAAATAATGTGTATGTTTTCAAAATGACTCTAAATACGTATGTGATAGCCAATACCTCTCCTGTCTTTTTGTACTTTAGGCAATTATGCATTTCACAACCAAGAAATCAGTTGTGGGTTTGCTGGTGGTCTTGCCGCTCACAGCCATGCTCATTTACCACTGGAACTCACACACCATTACAACGATTAATGTGCTACAGGGAGACGACTCTTTAAATGTGCTACTGGAGGAAAGGATACGAATCATGGACCGTGGAAATGACCACATCCCTTACCATATCAAAGATGGCATGTCAAAGTAAGTAGAAACTGATACACTCAAACTTGTCTGCCAGCTTATAGCTACAGTACAGAATCACATCCTGTTTAGGACATATTGCAGATGTATTTTGGGATTCAGTGACACTGGAAAAAGGTCTTCCGTTTTCAGGCTGGAAATTTAAAACATTATTTGAAATTCAAATCTCCACCTTAACAGTCATAGTGGCACCTCCTCCACTTTACGCTCTTTTTGTTGTGCATGGAATGAATGACATGATTTGTGGCTAAACTTTAGCCCATAATTTTCAAATGTTTTTTTTATTTTTTACTTTTGACCAGGTTACTTGCTGTTAATGGGTGTGTTTGTGAAGGCGACAAACCGGGCATTAATTTTCCATTCGCTCAGCTGCTGTTCCCTAAAGTATCAGCTTCACAGCTACATGCATCTCTCCAAGATTCAGACCTGCAAAAAGCAAAGCAATACAGAAATAAAGAGTATCGCAGTTTCAGTAAGAGGTGGTCCATCTTTTCACTATATTTCAGCATTAAAAAAAAAGTCGTTGCTCATTTTGAGTACAGTTTTTGTAAAAAGATACCATTGTTTTGTATTTTTCTTTGGCTTTGTTTCTCTTTACCCACTTAAAGGGAGAGTTCACTCAAATATGAAAATTCTGTCATGCTTTACTCACCCTCATGTAATTTGAAATCAGTATGACTTTCTTTCTTCTGTAGAACACAGAAGAAGGTATTTGAAGAATTTTGGGGTCCAAACTACATTGGACACCAATGAATTTCATTGTGAAGAAAAAATATATATGTCTTTATTGTTCCACTGTATTTGGAATAACATGGAGATATAATGACAGAATTTTCATTTTGTGTGAACTATTCCTTTAAGTAGGACCTTACCTGTTAAATTAATAGTGTTTCTCTATTCAGGACGCGTACAGCTGCAGACTCGCTTATCTTATCTGAAGCCAACAGCCCTATTCAGTACCCTACGCAGGGTGTGGAAGTCAGACCAACAAGGACCATTCTAATTCCTGGTAAAACACTAAATGTTTTTATGATATAATACTAGACAGAAGATAAACAGAATTCTCCAGCTTGTCATAAGCTGGTTTCACCATGTGTGGTTGTTTTTTATGTGTCATTTACAATCAGAGATGTGGACTTTGTCAAATTTGTGTTACCATTTTGAAGACTTAGTATTTGTCTTGAGCTGAATTACCTGAGAACTTAATTTCCATTCTACAGGAAACAAAGATTTTTTAAATGTTATTTTTTTATATACATATACATATACATATACATATACATTTGTCTTAATAGCTATTTTAACACCTGCCTGGTTTGCAATAAATTAGCATCATCAAAGATTATGATCAATAAAACTTTTTTTTGCATATAAGCTATATCTATGTGTTAAAGCACAAGACTACACATTAAGTCTGTTAATGTTCTGTTCTGTTTGGTTCTGTACAGGTTTAGGGCTGAACCAAATACACAAAGTGGACCATTATTTGGTAAGTTTATCATTCTGTTTGCTTCATAAATGGCAATTCATTAAATTAATTGTTTAGCAAAAATATATATGTAATATATAGTTTGTTTTGGTTTCATGTTTCATGTTAGTCATGTTACAGTCACACACCCTTGTCCTCATGTGATCCTGCCATGTGCTTCTCTAGTCTCTTGTCATGTTGTCATTGGCTAATTGTCTTATGTTCACTGGTGTGTCTTGTTTAGTCACTAGAGCTTGTGTATTTAAAGAGCAACTTGCAGGTTAGAAGACCCAACAAGTCAATGTATAGAAAAATAATGTAGGAACTAGATTTTCTTTAAAAAAAAATTATAAATATGCTACAGTGGCTTCTGGAGTCGTTTTTGTGAGAAAATTTTACTTCCGCATCTGAAAATGGGCGTGACGGGCGAGAGTCGTGACGTAGCACGAGGGAGAGCGGTCGATTCAAACAACAGGGAAATATGGATTGCAATGACATTTCGGACGCTGAGGAAATTGTTTACGGACCACAGCCATACAATTATGAGCCTGCTAGGCTGCCAAGAGAGCAGGGACAGGCCAGGATTAATGTTAGACAGAACATATTGGAACTTACAATAACAGAAACTAAGCTTTGATCAGGCGTTTGTCATGCTCATTAATATCCGCCCAGACTAACGTTACGTGATATAACTTAGCAGTTTCTCATGGAGAGACAGAGAGATATTTATTCCTGATACATTTTTTGTTCCATAGGTGCTTGTGTGGGAAATGCGAGGCAATGTTTACAGCTGAGGAAAGTCAGTGTTGCAGGGAGGTGGATGCATACTGGGCCTTAGTGGAAAATGCCAAACTTTCCATGGTTGCAGTTAGTGTTACTACAGTAAAGCCATGGTGAATGTTGCTGATCTATGGACACTGGATAGTTCGTTCATTCATTGCACAATGTTTATTCCTGGTTTTCACGTCAGCGCTGTTTGATCCGTTAATAACGGAGAAATGTGAATATTTCTCACTAGATCTCGCAGCGATGTTATTACTTCAGTGGCGAATTCTTTATTTACTGGATCTCGCAGTTAGGCTACAGTGTTGCTTGATCAGGCTCGCGCTGCACTGGTCCAAACTGATAAACGGTCCACACAAACACAATAACGAGTAACTGTTAGCTCAGTTTCGTTCCGCTTACATTGCGTTTGCCAGTTGATGTTGTGCTCGCGCCTACATCCAGCGGGAGAACCCGAAGATGCGTGCACTGAAGGAACCGCACTAGCTCTGAGTCTCACCCGGTTCTTACTTCGGTATCCCATGTTGAACTCCATCATATCGCCGGGACGATAATCCTCCGATCTGAAGTGAACGCTACACACGACCGCGTTTTCCGAAGCCGACGCGGAAGAGAAATCCCGTCTCTTCACCTGCACAACCCGCACCCAGGCACGAAAGATAGCACCGTCCTTTTTCCTGTTAGGAAACCGGTGGACTCGATGTCCTGACAGGCTGGAGTTTTTGCAAGCTCCACAAACACATAAATTTACCATGACGATGATAAATTGAAATACAAAAACTACTGAAAACACACTGTCTCACGACCGCTCTTACTGAATACCAACCCACTCTGCACTGAGCTGCGGCAGAGCACAGCACACGTCTCCCTCGTGTGACGTAAAATGACGCGATGTTGAAAAAAAAGCGGTTTGTACGAGCAGTCAAAGAAACGCTCACTTTATCTACTAAATTGGTGTCATTATGTCGTTTTAAAACATTTTAAATCCTGCATTATCTTTTCATATGGTATTTTCATACACGGTTATATATTCATTTAGATTTTTTTTTTTACCTGCAAGTTGCTCTTTAAGCTAGGGTGACCATCCCTTGTCCCGCACGTCGCATATTGAGAAAATGTCCCGCATTTTCATCAGTCTGTCGGATTTTAATTATCATATTAAGAAAACGTGCATGTGTTCTTTTGCCTTTTTAAGAAAGCATTTTATTTAATATTTTTGCGGCGTAGTTTTTCACCTATATTTAACAGCACTTCATCAGAAGTACAAATGGAAAGGAGTAAACACGGTCACTAGTAGGTTGTGACGGCTGTCAATCAAAATGTGGAGCGGTGATTCGTTCCATGTGTTCTCTGTCAGAAAACAAATGGATAATTCGGTCAATTAAAATTAAAATTTAACAGAATTTATCAACTTGTTGCCTGCTGTGATTGTTTTGATTCACATCCTTTCTAAAAATATGAAAGTTTTTGGTTTAATATACTCTTAATAGATAAGACTGTCAATTATCTAATTTCATGTTTTTATATTTTGTTCATTATTTTGTTGGATTTTAATTGGACTTGGTCAGAACTGTTTCAAAAATAGTTATCTGCATGATACCTGCTGCCTTTGGGCTCAGTGATGTTGAATTTAAATGACAGGTAAAATAAAGACATGTAATGTTACATTGTGATGTAATGGTGTTTTCTGGGACTAAAGAACAAAGCATTTTTATCACCTGAAAGGCAGAATACAAATGTTTTTTTTATTAAGTTAGATAAACATTATATAACAGTTTCAGGTTATGTTTTAGTGTTGGTAACATGTCCCACATTGTCCCACACAAACTTATATTTGTCCCACATTTGGTTTGTTTGATGGTGGTCACCCTAATTTAAGCCGTTGTGTTTGCCATGCGTCTTTGTCTAGTATTGTTTGTGTAACCAGTTTGGTGAGTTTTCTGTTAATTAGGGCTGGGGGAATTAATGCGTTAATCTTTGCGATTAATTTGAGATGTTTAACGCATTAAAAAAAAAATAACGCAATTGACGCAGCACCTTTTTTTGCCTTGTTTTAATGACTTCCTGTTGCGGCTGCTATTGAAAAGGCCGAAAATATGCCGCCCCTCCGTGTTCGGCGATCAGGTTTCATTCTCGCGCTGCTTGTTTAGTAACTTCACGAGCGCGGGTCTTTTCCGCTCTGTGTGTGCGCCGCGCTCTCCGTTCCGTGTGTGTGTGTCGGCGCGCTGCGTTCTCTGCTCAATGTTCCGCTTCGTGTTTGCGCTGCGCGTTCTGCTCGTTAACGGCCCAAACGCTACAATCATGTACAATCATGTGTGTGTTCCGATCACGCACTGGAAAAGCGAAGTCCGCTCAAATAACGTGAAATTTCTCAGTAGTAGACTTCTGTTTGCTGAGCTGGTATAGCCATGCTGGGCAACAATGGTCAAATTACCTGCTCTGATCACATGCTCTGGTAATAATAGCTTTGTATGACTATACTTTATTTTGATAATTAGTCAAAAAATAAATCTGAGTATGTTGCATAGAACTGAATGAAGAACAGTATATTGATATATTGATGTTTAATATTTTAATATAGGGCTATTTTCTGTCCAATTTGTATGGACATTTTTCTTTTTTTTCCCTTTTTTTGTGTGTTGTTTAATTTAATTAGTGAGTCTATGTTTAAATATTGATGATTACAAGTTTGGGGGAAATGCGATTAACTGCGATTAATCACAACAAATTGTGCGATTAATTAGTTCTTTTTTTTTTTATCGATTCCCAGCCCTACTGTTAATGTTTAAGTTTATAGCTCCATGTCAAGCTAAGACAAGTCTTTGTTTATTTTGAGTTTGTTCATGTTTGTATATAAATAAATACTGCACTTGCATGGGTTCTTCAAACTTGCCATCAGTGGAATCATTAAAATATATATATTAATAATAGTCATTATTTACTTACCCTCATGTCATTCCAAACCTGTATTCCGTTACAGCTTTGGTTCATACAATGGTGACCATGGGCTGTTATATGGTTAGTTCACCCAAAAATGAAATTTCTGTCATTAATTACTCACCCTCATGCCGTTCCAAACCCGTAAGACCTTCATTCATCTTCGGAACACAAATAAAGATACTGGATACTGGGGTCAGAACGCTCTAGGATTTCATCAAAAATATCTTAATTTGTGTTCCAAAGATTTTGGAATGACATGAGGGTGAGTAGTTAATGACAGAATTTTCATTTTTGGGTTAACTAACCCTTAAAAAGGAAGAAAAAAAAGAACCAGAAAATTGGTCTATATAACTG
The DNA here is from genome assembly GCF_963993115.1 of Abramis brama. Lineage (NCBI taxonomy): Eukaryota > Metazoa > Chordata > Actinopteri > Cypriniformes > Leuciscidae > Abramis > Abramis brama. The sequence goes on along the minus strand of NC_139984.1, from coordinate 21,409,371 downwards.
ACTCTATAATTCAAGTCTCCAGATGCCATATGATTTGTGTTCAGTTTGGATGTTGATAGCTTCAAAAGTTCTCACATGTCTTGTGAACAAACATCATGGCATCAGAACTGCCATATGCACCATATTTGGTAAGAAAGATAATAATTATTTGAGAATGAATATAATGACTTACATTTTGGTCTGTTTCTCACACAAACCTATCATGTGACTTCAGATGTGTTGAAATATATTACAAAAATGAGCTTGGACCACTTTTTATGAATCTTGTTAGCCCATGGTCCGTAAACTCTTGTATGGATGGTCACATAAAAATGTATTCTTGATTCATGTTCCAGGCATGCAGCATACACGTTTGAAATGAGGGTAAATTTACACAATTATCATTTTTGGGCTGAACTATCCCATAAATTGAGATATGATTCAAAGAAAGCTACATGACTGAGGGGGTGAATTTGTTCTATGATGAAAGTTATTTTGTTCAAAAGTTATTTTGACCCTATTATTCATACAATATAATTTGCAGGTAGATCTGAATGCTACAATGGGAACATTCAATACGGCAGCGCTGGTGGATGGAGTAAAAGTCAATGGGGAAGGAGAGATGCATATTAGTTTTATGAGCAGATCTCTGTCCTCATTAAACAGGCAGCTTGAGTTTGTTACCTACACAAACACACTGTTCCATCCCAACACAGCAGATGTGGGTGAGACCCCAGAACACATTATTTTTTATCTAATATGGTTATGTTCTTTAATTCAGCAGTAATAAAAAAATTGAACATCAGCAATTGGGTATAATGAATCAAGATGTTTGTTATGCAAACAACAACAATGTATTATCTCATTGGCTTGACAAAAAAACAAATTTGCCCTTAGAAACATGTTCTCTGCTCCATCTACAATTACAACAAACCCCAGCACTGAGCAAACAGCTTCATGATTGCCTTTGACTACAGTAGCACTGCGTATAGAGAAGGATTTGGTCAAGGCAAATACCCATTATCTGGCCAGCATATGTTCCCTGTCGTCTTGTATAACAGGTTCCTGTTATTATCTTGTAATGACACCGAGGATAGAGCCATCTATAAGGATTTATAAAATAGAATAATATAGAATTAAATAATCCAAAGTGCACAAATCAATAAATAAGGCAAGATCAGGACATGATGCGTTTCAACAAAGAGAAATGCAAAAAACTGTCAAAACTTTAAAGATTAGACGCATAACCTATATCTAATGGTGTTTTATGTCTCATGTTTGAGAACTATTTGATATAAACACAATTTACTGACAATACTTGGTAAGAAAGATCATTTGAGAGTGAATAATGACTTTGGGTCTGTTTCTCACACAAACTTATCATGTGAATTCAGAATCACAAAATTAGTTTGGGCTACTTTTTATGGATCTTGTTAGCCCATGGTCTCTAAACTGTTGAATGGAGAGAGCTGCATAAAGATTTGTAAAAAATTATTCTTAATTCCTCTTTTGTGTTCCACACAATAAAATGACCGCGAACAGTTTTGAAACGAAGGTAAATATTGACAATTTTCCTGTGATGTTGTAATGACAGATGGTAAAGTCATCTGGGATTTATAGAATATTGGATTTTTTTTAAAAAAATCCAAAGCACACAATTCAGTGAATAAGGCAGGATCATCAAGAAGATACATTTCAACAAAGACAGAAAACTGCAAAACTTTGGAGATTACACATGTATATCATGTTATATATGCCTAATATTATAAACTGTTTGATTAAACAAAATTTACTGACAATACATGCCATTTAGCATTTATTATATGCTGTAACGCACGTTTAGCTCTATATTCAGTAGTCTTTTTAATTATATAATACTTTTCCTTTGTCTGTGACAGTACAATTTAAAGCAGGTATTTTCCTGGCCACCTTCACAATTAAGATCAGACATCCACCAATGCCTAAATTCTATAATCCTGGACCCAGAAATGGTAAAAACCGATAATTATATTAAATAGTTATAGTCTTTTCAACTCACAATACTCATGTTTTTACTCATTTTCCTTTTCACAGAATATGATGTAAGCACTCTGGTCACCATTGCCACAAAAACATTTCTACGATATGATAAACTTCAGGATTTGATCAACAGCATTCGACAGTTCTACCCCACTATAACTATAGTGATAGCTGATGACACCAGGGATCCTAAACCTGTAACTGGACCCTACATCGAACATTATATAATGCCCTTTGGCAAGGTATGGATGCTATTACATATTGACTCAGCATGGGCTTTTTGAGCTCCTATGTTTCCTTTTCAGGACAAATTGTTTGTCTGTCTGCTCATCATTACAGGGCTGGTTTGCTGGACGTAATCTGGCAGTCTCTCAGGTAACAACCAAATATGTGCTTTGGGTGGATGATGACTTCATTTTCACCTCAAGCACCAAACTGGAAAAGATGGTGGATATTTTGGAGAGAACCACTTTGGACCTGGTGAGAGAGCAATTTTTGTTGCATTTTTACATGTTAGGAAGCAGGAAGTGATGAATAATGTGATTGTGAAATAATGGCATCCCAACTGTCACATAGTTGCAATATCTCCCTCCCGGGTGTGAAGCCACAACTTGATAAGAAAGTCTATGATAAGAATCTGCTTTACAGAACCAAAGGTGACATAAAAAAACATAAATTAAAAAAAAACATACTGCAAATGCATATATTTCTAGCTTTTGTGTTGTTTGGCTAGTTGTGGCAAACAAATGAGATTCAAAGATAACATAAACAGGAAATTGTAAGATGCAAAGAAGTAAGCCGGAGGCATCATGCACCTGGGGTTTGGTTCACCTGACTCAACAAACATTCTAAAGTTAAAGGCTGTTGTAGTACGTTGAGAAACATTGCTGGGGAGGAGGGGGAGGAGGGGGAGTTCAAGGCACATCCTTGAACGCAAAACCTGATCAACATCTTCTATGTCAACATCTTAGGATTAAGCCATGGGAAATAGTTTCAAAAACAAGTTTAACTGCCGGGTGTGAAAAAGTCAGTTCCTCCCTATAGAGAAACAATCTTGTGATTTAAGAGGTGGGGAACTCCTCAGTCAAGATGAATGTGAACATTTATTTAATGTTGAAATGGAATAGACTATTTAAAAAATTGCAAGTGCATAGGCTTTCTAGCATTAATATTAGGCTACTATAACAACATTTTAGTTAAGGACTGTCTGTTACACAGTCACATTTTATTTGGCACATTTAACACATGAACTTCCTGCACTACAAAGAATGCAGGTCTACCTGGCTAAAGGTATGATCAAAGGCTTTAGATATACAAAGACGGGCACTCATATTATTATGAATGGGAGAAAGTGAAACGCGCAATATGGCAGAATAGTCCCGCCCTCTAAATAAAAAATCAAATAATTGATTGGTAAAATAATAGCCTCACTGCAGCTGCCGTTAGAAAGCTATGATTGCCATAGAAATGATAATAATAACCATAATCATAATAATAAGTTTTATTTATAAAGCACCTTTCCCATGCTCAAGGTAGCTGTACAAGGAGACAACATAAACACAGCATCAAACATAAGTATGCATCACATAGTACACATACATATACATATACACATACAAATATACAGTAACAACAGCAGAACACTAAACCGCAGGGTTGGAAATACTGTAAGAAAAAAATTTGATATGAATGAGGATATAGTAGAAGTGTCACAAAGAGTAAGAGGAAGAGAATTCCAGAGTTCCGGAGCCACGGCACTGAATGGTCTATCACCCATTGTTGAAAGACGAACATGAGGTACAGTAAGCAGTTTTAAGTCAGATGACCGAAGAGAGCAAAGAGGTGACTAATAGTGTAGGAGTTCAGATAAAGATGACTGGAGAGAGTGTAAGCTCGTTATTTCATCTGACTCCATAAATGAAAAGGTTTTAATGATATCTGTGCATTAAATGTGAGCGAATGTTTGACTATTCCTTTTAACTCTTTAATGAAAATGATGCCAAAGTCGGTTAGAATAATCAAATGTAACAATTTATTATGTCAGGTAAATGTATCATGCCAATTTCATAAATTCAAAGATAATCGATACAAAACATCAAATGCTCTGGAATAAAGAGAAGAGATGTGAACCCAACATTAAATGCATAATGCTGAATTCTTTGAGGTCCTTCAACATCATGGGTTCATCTGAGTAACAGAAGGCCCCGACCCAACATTAAGATACATGATGCTAAGAGTTTACTCTTAAGTAAGAGTCACTCTTAGCATCATGGGGCAACTTGAGTTACAAAAAGGCCCCAATCTTCTCGTTGCATTCCATTATATAGACAGAACCTCTTTCACATGGAAACATCTTCTAACAATGGAAATTTGCATTCAGAGGTTACACCTTTTTGGGAGGTGTGAGACCATTTGCCAGGAGACCACCTTCCTTTGTGTGCCAGTTATCCCTAAACTCTTAAAAACCTTATTACCTTTTGTTTTACTTAATGCGACTGGTACAAATGTCTCATTTCCAAATGAGACATTTCAAATGATACCAAAATGTACAATACTCAATGATAATCATTCACATTAAACTATATATTTTCTTGGGTGAATTCAGGTGATCTGAGCATGAGAGAGGGGGGGTGAGGGATGAGGGAATGAAAGGTAGATTAGGATGCCTTGGAGGTGAGACTTTTGTCTCGATAGTGCACAAGGGGGAGTTCAAGGCCCAATCCCAATTCTATTTCATACCCCTTTGCCTACCCCTAACCCTTCGCCTACCCCTTACCCTTGCCCCTTGAAACAGAGTGGCAAGGCGTAGGGGTGAAAATATTCCCCTAAGAAATGGGACACTACTACTACACCGTTACACGTCATTATACGTCGTCGCTAGCGCCTACGTCACAGGAGATGCACCAATGTTTATCACAAACTAAGATGCCGTCGTCAGCTGTTGTCATCTCAATTGCGTGGGTTACAGCTATTTTTTTGCATTTTTCTTCTGAAATTCGCAGAAAACAACGGAGATGACGATATCTTCGACGCCTAAGTATTTTTGGACTTCAGGAAACGTTGCTCGTTGTCAGCGCGAAAACGAATGAGCCTCCGGGTTTCCTCAGGTGTCCCTGTTTGATAAAGAACATACAAGACTGGTTGATCATGTTGCAAAAAGCACGAAACTGTGTAAGCACTGTTCGTTTATATCGTGTTCACATATAACCACAAGAAAACAATGCGTTCATAGCAGACGTACGGTAAAAAATAAGCCAATTCCCTGCTGCAATTACATTCACCAGTTATCAGACATGAAAATATGTTGTGGGACTATCGTTAACGAACTTCAGCTTTTTTTTTCTTTTTTTTTGCAAACGTTTCTTTGAAGAACATGACCGTAAATATGAACACAAGATTGAATGTGACATAAAGAAAATTATTATTGGTAGCCATGTTGCCTCTGTAGCCCTTCGTTTGAAGTGTGGTCCCGAAAAATCTTCGTTTCAAGGGCTATCTGGCCCTTCCCCCTACCCCTACCTCTCCAACCAAAAGATAATCGAGACAACCCTACCCCTTCATGGGAACGCGCAAAACGGAGGGGTAGGGGCAAGGGGTGAATTGGGATTGGGCCCAAATGTTCATTTCCAGAGAGGTCCTTTGTCCTCTCAGGGTCTGGTCGCTCTTCAACCAGACTGTCTGGCATTTTCTAATTTCTCAATTCTTACAAGAGCAAAGAGCTGAATAATGGTGCAGTAGTTCAGATAAATAATTGGGAGCAACTCCATGAAGACATTTAAAAGTTAACAAGAGAACTTATACTGAATGCGGACAGGAACAGGTAACCAATGTAGGTTATAGAGCAAAGGGGTAATTTGATTATATTTATTGACTTGATGATTGACTGGCAGCAGAATTTTGAACATATTGTAGTCTAGTGATTGTTTTAGCAGGCAGCCCAATAAGAATAGTTACAGTAGTCAAGATGAGAGGTTATCAAAGCATGAATTATAGTTTCAGTGTTTTAGTGCTTAGTGCCATATTGAACTGTATTACGGACATTAAAATCTGGTTTTAAGTCCAGAGGAAGAGCAGAGACTGAGCGAGCTGACATGTAAATTTCATCGACATAACAGCGATAGCGGAGACCATGACTACGGATAATGTGACCAAGAGGTAACAAATAAATATTGAACAGAAGTGGTTTGAGGGACAAGAAAAGAGCCTTGAGGGACACCTCCATACAGTACATAGAGTAAACAAATATTGTTCTGAAAGCTGGGCTAAATGAGTAAACACTGTTACAGCATTCTTGACATGGGTCAGAGCCTCAGTCACTTCACAGATTCATCAAACATTATTTATTCGGTCTCTCCCTCATTAGAGTGTTGGACAATCGTCGAGCACATGCAATAATCCGCGCTCTGAAGTCAGGGATGAGACATTAACAAAAGCCAGATGAATTCTCTATCACTCCCAAGAGACCCACCTGACCAAAAACCTGCTCCCCATTTATAGCCAATTTTGGGAACAGTAAGAACGCCTGTTCTGGTTACCGCGATCACTGTAGCTGGATCTTGGTATTTGGGCTCACCCACCTTCACTGGTTTCAAACTTCGGATCAGGATCTGCTGGTTGGGTAGAAAATTATGGGTTGGCTTATCTGTGGGAACAGGCAGAGTTTGTGAGACATCATCATTTATGATATACAGACTGTTTCCCTCACTTATGATATACAGTACAGTTCATTGATGGTCTCACACACTTTGTGCTTACTCAAATGTGATAGAATAGTCCGTGATAGTGTTGTGTGAGCAAAATTAGTTTAGCTCTTCGAAAAAATCATTGACATGGCTCTGATCTTCCCATTTACATGTATTTGGGTAATCAGTGGTACCCCAGTTTCCCAATTTGTCATTTTGCTGATTTGCTGACTCATTGATCAGATATTATTCGGTCACGTCGTCGCCTAATGTACGGAGTAAAATAGTACGAAATTCGGGCCCAGTCAGTTGCACGTAATGAGTTTGACTGTGCAGAGTTTGTACAAATTTATGTATGGCAATGAAGAACAAATCAAATTTATGGTCTCGATCTACACAAAATATTTCTTGGTTTAAGGGCTTTATGCACTCTTTTTGGTATAAAGAGATCTCTTAAACTTTCAAAATTCATATTGTCATCGTCAACAATTTCAATTTGACAAATAATCAATACAAATTAATGTGTGTTCTAAACATCTGGAGGATTACAGGGAACCCTTAATCATCTCCCTTTTACAGGTGGAAAACCTTCGATAAATACTACGCCTACAGATATATTACTGCTATATATAGTCAGAGGCGGACAGAGTACACAGCTTCATTACTTGAGTAAAAGTACAGATACCCCTTGCTAAAGTACAAGTACAAGTAAAAGTACTACAGTCAGATGTCTACTTAAGTAAAAGTACTAAAGTACTTGTTTTTAATAGTACTTGAGTATCAAGAGTACAAGAGTACATTTTTTAAATATTGCATTACTACTACCACAGTGCTTACACTGGTAAACACAGCAAACACTTGAAGCGAAAACTATCATTAACTTGTTCAGAAAATTGAAATAGTCTGGCGAGGTGGGACCACGGGTTGGCACATTCCCGGGATGGACCTGCTGCGTCTTCATCCAACGTTTCGTACATGGTTTCGTCTCTTATCTAAATCTGACCATGGAGTTGACTTTGGCGGAAAGCTGAAGGTGATTGCTGATAGGCTGTCCCAATCAGTGGCGCCTGCACAATCCAATCACATTTGAGAGGGAAACAACAAATTGAGGGTTTCCGAGATTTTTCTTTTTTCCTTTTTTTTTTTTAGAAGAAGAAGAAGTAACGGGTACTCACGGTTATGGATAGAAATGTAGTGGAGTAAAGAGTACAATATTTGCCTCTCAAATGTACTTGAGTAAAGTCATGAGTACTCCCCAAAAATGATACTCGAGTAAAGTACAGATCCCTCAAAATTGTACTTAAGTACTGTACTCAAGTAAATGTATCACGATATGTTTCATATTGTTTGGTATCGTAAAATCTTTTTTTTTATAAACTTTTTTTCGTAGAAAATGGAAAAGTTTGAATTTAAACCACTGTTTTTTTTTGTTTGTTTGTTTGTTTTATCCACATTAAGGCAAACAATAAATTATACTAGTTTTAGCAGTCAAAAATAAAATGTAAACAAATATCATCTTTGTCTTATATTAAGATAGAAAAGTAAGTGTTAAAGAAACTCTTGAACTTAAAATGTTACAAAATGTGTGCAATGTAACCGTGTATTTGTAGAACAGTCAAAGCAAAATTTGAGGTAGATCAACAACCGGTTCACAAAATTCATAGTTCGGTTCGATACGACACTGGTGTCACGGTTAGGTACATTTTTGAGACCGCAAAAAGAAAAAATGCCAGAGAAAAAAATATTTGTTAAAAGAAAAAATATTTTTATATAAGTTTGAGTTTTCCTATCTTGAAACTTTTAGTTTTATAAATTGGGGTAATCTTTGAAGGATGAACAAATAATGTTTTGGTCATCACATTAAAAATAACATTTAAATATGATAATATTTGAGTTTTGAAGTGCTGTAAAAATATGTGTGACATACTTGAAAGCATTTTACTATCTGCCAAACTTCCATGGTTACAGTTAGTGTTAGCCTACTACATTAAATCCATATTGAATATTGCTGATCTGTGGACTTAAAGCCTTCTCCTGGTTTCCACATCAGCGCTGTTTGATCCGTTAATAACGGAGAAATTTGAATGCTTCTCACTAGATATTGCAGCGATGTTATTACTTCTGTGGCGAATTCAAATGCTTTCTTTACTGGATCTCTTAGCGCTGTGTAGTAACAGTGTCACTTGATCAAGATCGGCTCGCGCTGCACTGACATCGGTCCAAACTGATAAACGGTCCGTGAAGCACAAAAAAATGAGTAGCGGAGTTTCGTTCCGCTTTCATTGCATTTGCCATTTGATGTTGGGCAACGTTGTTGTGGTCGCGCCAGTTTTAATTAAAATAGAGCGCTATATCAAACTTTTTTTTTATATCGTTACCGACAATGGTGTAGGCTACCGTCGATAAATACCGATACTGTTTTGTTGCCCAGCCCTAGGTACATTACTACTATTTCAATTAATAACCCTTTTCATGGTTGATTTATTCTTTAAAAATCACAGGAAGATTGCTTACCTGTGATGCGATGGAGGCTCGGAGCAGATCGTCAATTTCAGCTAATCAGATGTTCTAGGGAATTAATTTTCCACCAGGCCGTTAAAAAGTACATTATATATAGAATGAATGTGTGTAGTAGGCTATTATATTTATATTTTATATTTATATTCTTGTATTATATGAATGTTATTTGGACGTACTACATCCGCCATGTTGTCATTATGTGACCTACCAGCGTCAGTTGCATCTCTTCACCTCCATTAATAAATCCTTGTTTCCATTGAATACGCACTTCAGAATCTCGCCAGAGGTAGTAGGCAGGGGCGTAGCACCAAATTCTGGGCCCTGTATACTCTTAATGTCAGTGGGCCCCCTACACATGCCATTGTACGATGTGGGTTAGCAAAATGAAAATTCAATTTTGAATGAAATTTTTTTTAATTATTTGAATATAAACAAGTATAAATAGTGTTTAAATCTATAATCAAATCAGATTATAGTAATGACTGGTTCTTTCATTCACCACCTGAATTGATGCATTTGGCCTACTTGAGCTCAAATACCTTTAAACCTTAGGCTACATCGGGTTTGTGTACTAACATTTTGATCCATGATACTGATGCAAGTTTTAAATTAAAAACATTTATTTTTGAACAGGAGAACACGAGACAACTGTACCCTCAGAAACCAATCAAATAAGCTAAGCCTGCCATAATGAAAATAAAATGTCAACTATAAAAAAAAAAATAAGTCAAATGAGATGTAATCTACATCCCAGTAAATCCCCACTGACGAGTCTTTTTGTTTGCGAAATCAGTGATGAGATCTGTAAAGTCCAACTGTTTGGCCAATTGGCTTTCAATTGACAGAATGGCGAGGCTGTTTAGTCTATCCTGGCCCATTGTTGCACTTTTAGATGGCCTAGTCTGCTCATGTGAGAACAGAAGGCATGGGATACAGAATAGAGCATTTGCACTGTCACTGTGAATCAGCCAGTCCCTCCTAATCTTCTCCCGCCCATTGGCCGACTTAACGTATTGAAGATAGCTATTCCATAGCTAGCATAGCTTTGCCGTCCTTGTCTTTGGGTGCCACTTTGGTCAGGTCTCCACTTTGACTAGCCAGTCTGTAAACTAGAGTATCTCTCTGCTGAGCAGTTAGCTTCTCTGGCCACAGTCCTGGGTCCTCTGACAACTCCTCTTCATTTCCCTCACTTTGCCCTTCCTCTTCTCTCTCCCCAGCCTCTTCATTTCCCTCACTTTGCCCTTCCTTTTCTCTCTCCCCAGCCTCTTCATTTCCCTCACTTTGCCCTTCCTTTTCTCTCTCCCCAGCCTCCTCACTACTCTCAAATACATCTACAAGCATGAAATATACATTATTTATGTTAGCCTCAACCTTATTGTAGTCTCACATGTAATAATTCATCCTACTTGATAATAGTACTATAATAGTAGTATAATAGTAGTAGTAGTATGTAGTAGTATGATAGTAGTATGATAATTGTTGTGATGTCAGTCTGTGTTCCCCTGTCTTTTCATTTTCAGCAGTTCCCTGTCATGTCTATTAGTCTCCCCATGTGTTTCAGATTAACCACGCCCCCTTGTTATCTTGTTTAGCTTGTTTGCCCTTGTATTTAAGCCCTGTGTTTTAGTTCAGTGATTGTGAGTTCTTGGTTCTGTTAAACGCTTTTGTTGGTTGTCCTGTTCCTGATTTCTGTTCCCTTATCCGTGTTTGTAGAGTCTAGTGAATAAAGTATGCTGCATTTGGATCCTGATTCCTCCTTGTCTCAACCACAGCGTGACAATAATAGTAGACTGCTGCTCATTTCAGTTGAAACTGCTACAGCACATGATTGCTGGTAATAACTTAAAGTTGCCTCTATGAGCTCACCTTCTCTCACATCATCAGACTCGCACCCTGCCTTGTCTTCTGCATCAAGTGCAGAACTATCTACATCAACAAGCACAAAAAATAGGTATTAGCCTCTTAACGTACAAAAAAACCAACCTACTTGTTAAAGCAAGCTCACTTTGTATTCCAAGAGCCATTTCAGTGCAAGATAAAGCGCTAAAAATAATTAAACATGTGATCAAGCATTGCGTATTATGTTGACAGTTTGGACTAAGCTTTAGGCTGTCAACCAAGTGTCCAAGTACCCACAATAGGGCGCTTAACAGAGCTTGAAATCTACCATTACGAACAAGTACAAAGATAACATAACTATTAATTGGTAGGGTTGGAACATTTCCGGTAAACTTCCAGTAAATTTCCAGAAACTTTCCATGGGAAGTTAAGCTGGGGAATTTTGGAAATATTCAAATTTGAAAACTTTCCACAAAAATGATGGGAATTAAAGGAAATTAATAGAAATTAACTGGAATTTGGTGATAATTTCAACAAACTATCATATCCAAACATAAATATCAAAAATTAGTTTTTAAAATAGTAAAACAATGTAAACAACATGATCTTTTATCAGATTTATTTTAGAGTAGAACTTTAAAACTTTAACTCTTGTACTGAACCATTAATTCTTCCACGGAATAACAAAAACATGAATGTTGAGTAAAATATTACTCATCATTACACTTTATGTAGTTTGCAAGCTCAAGTGTGTCCTCAGTACTCCAGGGTTGAAGAAATCATCAGTGCATGTGATGGAGGAATGCGCAGTGCATGTAGGGGGCGTGGCCTCAGTAGCCCTGCAGTGTGCATGTGATTTAATAGCAGAGATATTTAAGTGTGCTGCATTAAATCTGCTAGCCTGACTACGTCAGACTTCGTACTTCCGCTCAATTTCATTTCGCTTCTGTACTCAGTTAGTACTCAGCAACTTCTGTACTCAGCAAGCTACCACTTGAAAACAAAGAATGACGGCTGCTGGAGAACAACGGTCTTTCGAATCGGCTTTGGCCGCGACTCTGGAGGACTTGGAGTTAAGTTTTTCTTTGAGAAAAGAGCAAAGAACGGCACTTAAGTCATTCTTAAAAAAAGGAAGATGTGTTCGTCGTTTTGCCGGCCAGATATGGCAAAAGTTGAATCTATCAACTAAGCTCCGCTGTTGGGAAAACGCTCTGGTTGGTTGAAGCGCTGTCCTATTGCGTGCAGAGGGAATTTGAAAGGCAGCCGTTTATCCCGCCCCTCGGATTAAACCGCGTCTATGGTGAGTTTCCAGACCTAACATCTTGATGTAGGTCTGGCTTGCCAGGTTAGTACTCAGTCTGAGACCGCGTCAGAGCTTTCTGTTTTCCACCGGTCTGAAAACAGCCGGGCCAATCAACGAACAGAGGGCGGGCTGAGAGCCGTGACGTAGACGCTGATTGTACCGTGGATGCGTAGATTTACTTCACATAATCTGCAAAAGTCGTTCACAGCCATGTTCACTCCGGTATTTCGCTCGATGGTTTTGTTTTCGCATCATACATGTGTTTACAGTGGAAGTTAGATGCGGCTGAGCATGCGCATAACACACGCCATAACCAAACGTCATGTGATTGGCTTACGGGTAACCAATGATTTTAAACTTCAGACAAGCGCCCCCTAGCAAGAGAGAAAACACTTCTCTATTATGCCATTCCAGACTCTGTCTACGAAGCAAAGTGAAGTAGCAGAGTCTGGTATTACCAGGCTATAAATCTGCTTGTTTTAGCCAAGATTATGCTACAATATATTTTTCTCAACTATATTTAAGTTCCCTGTTAAAGGAATAACCTTTCAGTTTTGTAAATTCCCATTAATTCCCTTATATTCCTGTTAACTCCCATGGAAATTTTCCAACTTTGAAAATTCCCAGAATTTTGCAACCCTATTCATTGGCTTTGATAACATCATGAATTTATTGAGCATTGACTATAGCTTTTAAGCACAGCACTGTGCTGCAATGCTAGGGCTTTTCACCAAACAAAAATGATAATTTGCTTTATTGCTCAAATCAATATTACCTGTGTGCACTTGAGAACACAGTGATATTGGTAGGCACATCTACATGTGCAGAAATATAGGCAGATAATTTATTAAGGAGTTTGAGAATATATCACACATTATAAGCAATAGTAGGGTTAGTAACTTTACACTGTGCTGCCACTCTTTCCACCACTCCAATAGCACTAGGCAATAGCACACACATTGAATCAAAAGGCTTACTTATTTAAGGTAAACAACTCACAATTAGGAAGCAAGGGGGGAGCTCGCCCTTTGAGCAATGATCTCACCTTGTCTTTCCTCATTTCTGCTCTCAGTCTCAGCCTCATCTCCAGAACAGCAGCCAGGACTGGCCAGTGCTGCTACTGCTGGTGTGTCAGAACCACTGGTTGTTTCTGAAACTGGTTAATGTTGGCAACCTCACATTAGCTGGCCTGGCCCATAATTTACTTACAGCAACAAGCAGCCTGGTTGACAAACTAAGCTAAAGATTTAACATTAGCATACATACATTAGCAGCAGCTGTCTGGAGTTGACTACGTTAACTTTAATTGGATGTAGGTGCATAACAAGCAAACTCAGTTCACCTTTTGGAAAGAAAGCAGTCATCAGCTGCTTCCCCTCATTCTGCCTCCTTTCCTTTTCCTTCCTGTCTTTGTTTTTTTGAAAGCCCGATTTGGGCTTTTTGCGCAGCATGATCAGGCTCCCAGGCTCTAGAGTGTCTGGCACTGAGTTCATTCTCTCAGTTGGTGTTATCAATATATTTTGAAATGAATAATGACATCAATTGGAGGGCCCAATTAATTCGAATTAGGCTACTACAAAAAAAAAAATTACAAAAAAAATTAAAATTTATGGGATTTCAAAGGGCCCGCAAGTTTACCGCAAAAAGTGGGTAGGCTATGCGCTATATGCGGCGCATAGGGGCGCGCAGCACCAGGGGGGCGCCAAAGCGATGGTCTTTTTTATTTATTTATTTTTATCTATACGTAGCTTGTTTTAGCCAAGATTATGCTACAATATATTTTCCTCAACTATATTTAAGTTCCCTGTTAAAGGAATAACCTTTCAGTTTTGTAAATTCCCATTAATTCCCTTATATTCCTGTTAACTCCCATGGAAATTTTCCAACTTTGAAAATTCCCAGAATTTTGCAACCCTATTCATTGGCTTTGATAACATCATGAATTTATTGAGCATTGACTATAGCTTTTAAGCACAGCACTGTGCTGCAATGCTAGGGCTTTTCACCAAACAAAAATGATAATTTGCTTTATTGCTCAAATCAATATTACCTGTGTGCACTTGAGAACACAGTGATATTGGTAGGCACATCTACATGTGCAGAAATATAGGCAGATAATTTAAGGAGTTTGAGAATATATCACACATTATAAGCAATAGTAGGGTTAGGAACTTTACACTGTGCTGCCACTCTTTCCACCACTCCAATAGCACTAGGCAATAGCACACACATTGAATCAAAAGGCTTACTTATTTAAGGTAAACAACTCACAATTAGGAAGCAAGGGGGGAGCTCGCCCTTTGAGCAATGATCTCACCTTGTCTTTCCTCATTTCTGCTCTCAGTCTCAGCCTCATCTCCAGAACAGCAGCCAGGACTGGCCAGTGCTGCTACTGCTGGTGTGTCAGAACCACTGGTTGTTTCTGAAACTGGTTAATGTTGGCAACCTCACGTTAGCTGGCCTGGCCCATAATTTACTTACAGCAACAAGCAGCCTGGTTGACAAACTAAGCTAAAGATTTAACATTAGCATACATACATTAGCAGCAGCTGTCTGGAGTTGACTACGTTAACTTTAATTGGATGTAGGTGCATAACAAGCAAACTCAGTTCACCTTTTGGAAAGAAAGCAGTCATCAGCTGCTTCCCCTCATTCTGCCTCCTTTCCTTTTCCTTCCTGTCTTTGTTTTTTTGAAAGCCCGATTTGGGCTTTTTGCGCAGCATGATCAGGCTCTAGAGTGTCTGGCACTGAGTTCATTCTCTCAGTTGGTGTTATCAATATATTTTGAAATGAATAATGACATCAATTGGAGGGCCCAATTAATTCGAATTAGGCTACTACAAAAAAAAAAAAAATTACAAAAAAAAAAAAAAAAAAAAATTTATGGGATTTCAAAGGGCCCGCAAGTTTACCGCAAAAAGTGGGTAGGCTATGCGCTATATGCGGCGCATAGGGGCGCGCAGCACCAGGGGGGCGCCAAAGCGATGGTCTTTTTTTTTTATTTATTTTTATCTATACGTAGCTGCTGTTGTGCGTTTCTAAATCATTTCTGCATTTCCTCAATGTTATATAACTTTTTAGAGGACTAACAGGCTATAGTAGGATATTCATAAGATTCCATCATATAATTTTGACATAGAGAGGGAGGGATTATATCGCGAGCAGGCGGGGGCGCCGTGAGCGCTGAGCGAGCATGTACGAGTCGAAAAAGATGGATAAAGCAAGCAAAAAAGCTGTCAGGACTAAAAATAGAAAAAGAAAGAGGGGAAAGGAGATGGCATGTCAATTGATGCGCCAGCAGCTAAATAAGTGGATGGTCAAAGGCAACAGGTAGGATTTAAAGTGTGACGTCCACGCATGTAAGCTAGGAGATTCCCGGTGGGCCGACGTGCTTTTTGGGCCGATACATCTGTAATAAACCTAAATCAGGGGCTAATGTTGTGGCTAGAGAAATCTACTCTATAAAGCAAGCAGCACCACGGGATTAGAAACAATAATCTTTATTTAACATAATTCATTCAGTTACCAAACATTTCAGAGACTGGGTCAGGTTCTAAATGTCCCAAATACCTATGTTAAGTAGCCTGGGCGAAACAACACCCCAATGGAGCATGCTACACAGAAGAAACCGCAAATAAATAGACAATCTCAAAGCTAGTATACACGCAATAAATATGCAAAAGCTATAAAACACATCACCACCGCAAGACACGGCACACATTCACAAGGCACGTGCACCTAACACCCAAGACGCCATCAGACTACAACATACAAACTTAGTTCATTCTAACCCTCCCACCCCTCATGATATGGTTATACTGCTAAATTTAAAATCACAAACACACACACACACATATAAAGTTTAGTACTTAACTCTCCCGGGAGACGAGACCCTCCCCCAGGGTCTAGGCTTTGGCGCTGTTTGGTCAAGGGGAAAAAGCAAAACACCAATCCAGCGCTCGTGAGGCCTCCGAGCAATAGCGGAAACGGAGCACCCCTCTTCTGAAAAGCTGCGGCGCCCAACGCACTCCTATACCCGGCCTTATCTACAGTTTAGCCCGCTACACTATCTTCGCCGCCGGCAGCCCTAAACAGCGTGCGAACGGCACCCACCCCCCAACCTTGAGTGCAGCTCGGCGTTAGTAAAAACACACCGCTTCTCAGAACCCCGCACGCTTCGCTGTGCCCCTCTTTTTATCACTCTCTTCCTTCACGCTCATCAATGGTCAGGTGCAACAATCATTTAACTCAACCCACTCTTCCCTCAAATCCCTCCCCCCCCCACACACACACCACAGTCATAACAGTACACTTTTCCCACATCACTTCATTACACATCTAATAGGCTATTTTTTTGTCTTTGTCTTAACGGCCCATAAAACTCGTACATCGGCAGCCCATTCGTTTTGTTTTGTTTTGCTTAATTGGCGGCGCTGGGTTAGTGCCGTTGTAATGCATTGGTCAAAAAAAAAAGAAAAAAAGTCAGCGTTATTTTTTAATAATTTATTTATTTATTTATTTTTGACATTTTTCATTACACACGTAGAATTAGCAGGCCAATTAGTTATTTTCTTCATTGACACTGGGCTGGCCCAATCACATCTTTAATGTGAAGTATAGAAATTAGTAGCCTACAAAACTAATTATGAAAGTTTCCTTTAGTTTTCAGTGCAATTGTTTTACAATATATGGCTATTACTAAAATGGGATTAATTTTACTGCATACACCTCTAACACTGGGTAGTTGCGCCCCTGCGCCTAGGCCTACTGTTTTTCGAATACTGTGTATTCTGAAATACTACTCTGTTGGCGTACAGTTTTTCACATACTAGACTGTTTTCTAAACAAACATCCAAATTCTATTACAAAATGCTAAAATCACCTTCATAGAAACTTCACTAAAATACTTCATCACTCTATCTAATCCTGGAGTAGATTGTCTCATTCTTCACACTGCACTCTTTAATTCACTCATACTGTAGAGAATGGGACATCTAACAGATGATTTGCGGTGAAAACTGGCTACCATTATTCTTTTGAATTCACTTAATTTTCTTTATCATGCCCCACACCTCTTCTACTAGTGTGTTCTTCCCTATTTCACTACAGTATAACAGCCAATACATCTTCTTGGCTTTCCTTAACTGCAGAGTGCGAATTACCCCACCATAATTGGGGGGTACTGCCCCTTCACTTCTTCTATGACCATCATGGTCCACTACCATATCAATCCCCACCGTGATCGCCAAGTGCAACATGTGTTGTGCAACACACATACAAGGTCTAAACATGCGACAAACTGATAATCAGTAGGCTACAGAATATCTCATTGTTATTATATATCCAAAAGAGAACTGTTTTGATCAACTCCCAAAAGTTAGAAGTTAAGTGCACTGAAATACCATTCTAATTACTAGTAAAAGTAATACCTTTACAAGAAGCCTATTGCCTATTTCAGGGTTTTCCCTGGCTCAAAATGAGGCGGAGGTGGTAAAATCATAATAATGTATTTTAATAATAAGATAATTAAATGTGTATTTTTTTTTGTAGATCATCATATAGCCTAATGTGTTTCCCACATTTTTTTGTTGGTGGAGCTTGGTACCTCTAGGGGGGTCTGGGGGCATGCCCCCCCGGAAGAAAAGTTTGTACATTTTAAAGATAAATTCATTAATCTGGTGCACTTTGAGTCACCCAAATCCACTATTAAAAATAAATAATCCACCCGCAAACCACCCATATTCTCTGATTTAGATATCTGCATCTGATCATCACATTACAATTATTCAAATTCTCAGTGTTAAGCATGATAATATGGTAACATATCACACTGAAGTAGGCTGCTTTAAAATGAACATTTGTTTAAAATAAAAGTTCTTCTTTTGGCAAAATTACATTTCCTTAATAACCTAAACAGAGGCTTTACTCTCTTCAAGCTTAAATTGTCAATGTTTCATTACATCACTGTTTGAAAACACTCAGAATAATTTTTTGTACCTTTATAAAGGGCATTTTCCCCTAATTTTATTAAATGTATGCTCCATCTTTCATTTCAAATTCTTAAATTTGATAAACATATTCAATTAAAATAATTAGACACTAGGCTGTTACCAATAAAATTAAATAATTTACATTGAAAAATTATAACTGTATTAAATTAGATTATTTTAAATATTTTTGAATATACAAATAAGGAATGTTGAAAAGAATGATACTTTATGAAACTAGCGTTTTGTCATTCAGCGTTGACACTTGAGAAGTTGAAGTCGTTCTCCATCGCCGTTGCTTCTAGCCACGGTGGTTAAAAATGGTACAGTCCACAATAGGGGTGTCTGAAATCGCTTTATATTAAAATGTTCCTACAGTGAAAATAGGAGTTGACTTGTATTGTAACTGTAATTATATTTTTTCACAATATCAGAAAAATTATCT
This sequence comes from Abramis brama, assembly GCF_963993115.1. Taxonomy (NCBI): domain Eukaryota; kingdom Metazoa; phylum Chordata; class Actinopteri; order Cypriniformes; family Leuciscidae; genus Abramis; species Abramis brama. Next base: position 21,390,597 of record NC_139984.1, on the reverse strand, counting down.
GACCCCCCCAAAACTGATATTTCTGTCCCTTTGTAATTCGAACTATGCTTAACTGTCCTCCTTGCAACTGCTTGTGCTTGTTTATACTCTTATGAAATCTGCCAACTCTCACGCATTCACCTAGCCTGGAAATCCAGACCTAAATCTAAAAGATTAATGGTCTGGCGTCGACTAATGAAAATCGCCCAGCTCGAGGGGTGGCACCAAGCATGCATTTGAAAATCTCACTGCACGCAATTGGATAACACTGTGACCAATCACAACAATAAGCCCCATATGCTTAGCTACCAGCGGAGCTAACTGGTAGATTCGACTCTTACCGTATCTGGTCGGCAAAACAGCAAAAACGTCCTCCTTGCAAAGGAACGATTCGAGCGGCAGTCTTCTGTTCCTCTTTTAGATAAAAAGCCAAGTCTAACTCGTTCATTGTAGCAGCCAAAGCCGTTTCAAACAACTGGTATTCATCCATAGGCATCTTGCAATGTTTACTAATGACTTTGACGTCACAGCGCTGTCGTCATCTGTTTAGCTCGCCTCTGGCCCGCCTATATCAGATAACCCAATGTGATTGGTGCAGCTCAGATCATATTTAATGAGCATCATTACTAGACACCAGAGTAACTCGCTGAGCAAATTCAACTTGTGCTCTCGCGAGAACTCTGGATTACCAGGGTAGCATTCACCGTGAGACTCACACGACTGACACACGCTCTCACGCCACACTTTCTCACGCACAGAAAAATCGCGAAGCAAAGAGGACACGGAGACCGACAGACTAGACAGAGCAGGTTACTTATGATATATAAAAAAATAAATCTCAGCTCTCAGATTCTATTACGAAATTCAAACAATAAATACCGTTTTGGCGCTTGTAAATGTGACGTGACAGATCCCTAGCAGCACGTGAACCGATCATCTCTACTAGCTAATAGTAAATAATCACGAACACTGTTGAAAAATACAATACAACTTACCGAAATGTATATTCCTCATACATAATATCGACCAATAAGTGTTTTTCATCTGCGGAAAGGGTCAATTAAACAGCCGGAGAACTATTGTCACATAACATTTACCTCAGGAAAGCCATTTAATGACCATAAAAAAGAGCTATAGAAAGTATTTTGCTAAATATGTGTACTATATTACATATTTATTATATTTTTACTTATATCATTAAATAAAGTTGTTATTATAATAAAAAACGCATTATATTTAATTTGAGTTATTTTTAACCTTAAATAATACTACCAGCTGATAAGGCTCTCTGTATGTTTACAGCATTAGGTGAGATTTTTTTTTTTTTGAGAAAAACTAACGCCTATCTTGTGTACCTAATATTTATCCAAATGAGTCAATATTAAATAAAATCACAAGAATTTAATTGAATTGAAATCGTGAAATTTGTGTCAAGCAATAATAAAAAAACATAGCTTACCAGAAATTGTACCATGTAAACATTGTAACATGTCACTAAAGCTAATCAAATTCAGTATAAGTACTAAAATGTTTTGACAATCACAATACACTTATGACAATTATGCGGAACGGTTCGGCTCGCTTCGCTTTTCCACTGCGTAGTACGACTCGACTCGGTACGGCACGGTTCGGTTCGCTTTAGCTCGGTTGCTTTTACACTGCAGTTAGTACCGCTTCAAAGTGGGTGGGACTGATCGTTATAGTTATAGATCGTTATAGTTGCCGTCTCTACTGCCATGATATCATCATATTAAATGCGAATTTTTCATTCCGTGTTTCCCCATCCACTCCTCGGCAACCAACGAGAGGAACGTCTGCACCTCGTCCACTGACCACGATTCAGCCATTTCTTTTTTTGAAGTTTATACTCATGTTTATACTATGAAGTTCGTACCGAACCGAGCTGTAGGCTACCGTACCATGCAGTAGCTAGATGTTACCGAAACATGTTACCCCCTTCTATTTTACACAATATGACTGTTAAACAAATTCAATCTGGTTATGTCTAAACTACTTTATTTTATTTCCTAGAAAATATTTTTGCTCTGATGTGAACAGCTGCAGATTTACAGCGATGTCAGCAAATAGTGTGTTCTAGCATGAACACATACTGAACAGTGACCTTTCAACTTTATCTAGATCACTGATAACGGCACAAAAGACTATCCGGTTTTAAGAATGCTAAACGCTTAAAATAACATTCCATAAAGATTCCCATAAAGGAAACTTGTGAAAACCCCATGACACACCTCTTCCACAAGCACTTAACTAATCCTCAAACATAAACCAAGACACTTTGTCTACTGTAACTCTTATTTGCTGCTTAAATGTTTTTACTTTCAAATCTCCTTCTCCTTTTTTGCATCATCTCTGCTCCAGCTAGTTTACTAGTGTAGTTTTCACTAAGCTTATATAAGCTATTATATTGTTCTCCCTGTGACAAATTGCCTGTTGTTTCCTCATTTGGATAATGAAGTATCTGCTAAATGAATACATGTAAATGCAAACATTCCTAATATAGTGTGACAATCGCAATGCTTGGTTGTCAGCATATGTTAAATGAAAGCCTCTTTTTCCTGAGTCATGGGTGGACGGTGGGAGAGCTTGCCCCGCTTCCCCTATAGCCTACAATGTCACACTTCCATTGGTGCTGTATTACTGAACACCTACTATAGGCTTTGATCTGGAGATACTCACAGCCTTGCTGATATTCGGAAAAATACAACTGCATGTTTTACATTGATTTTAATACAACAGGTCAGTAAACAAGATGCTAATATTGAGAAACTACAGTGTAGACAATATTTCCAGTTACTTGTCAGTTTATACCCTGCCACAACAAGGCGACATCAAATAATAATAAGCAAATAATCCATTAGTAATCAGATTGACGGCTCAAACGGACTGAAAAGCCTTCATGTAATCACCTTAATCAATCCAATTGACCTCGATCAGAATTAAATTTCAATCGGATTGAAAGGGGTGATTGGTTTGTTCCTTATAATCCGATCGAGAGAACATGTAAACACTTGATCGTATTGAAAACCGAAACTGGAAAGGACTGCGTATGTGCAAGGACGTTGAAATGGCGCAATGACTTATGACACACGGAACAAGCTGCAGTTGTTGTTAATTAAATGTCATAAATGACTCTGTAATTGTAAAATTCTCCTACCACTCATGGTAATGTAGAAGAATAGTATGCACAAACAGCGGGAAGCTCTGTGTGTTTGTGCAGTGAGCGCATGTCAAAAAATCAATTCTGATTAGAAGCTTGTGGCATAGGCTATAAACCCTCACATGAACGATAAATAAAGTGATCGGGTTGATGTAACACTATGTTCGGATTCATCAATCGGAATAAATTAATTGAATTCAAACAAAAGGTGTACATGTAAACACAGCCAGTGACTGACTTGTTGCCCCTTTAAAAAAAAAAAAATCCCATGCACAGATAAGGCGTCCAGAGAATAACATTTAAAACGTTTTTATTATAATTTGATTATAATTTGTTTGATAAGAATAATTCTAATGAAATGTAAACGTAGACTAATATTAACTGATATAGCCTATTTATAGCTTTTATATATGTGTGTGTGTGTGTGTGTTGTGTGTTGTGTGTGTGTGTGTTGTGTGTGTGTTGTGTGTGTGTTGTGTGTGTGTTGTGTGTGTGTTGTGTGTGTGTTGTGTGTGTGTGGTGTGTGTGGTGTGTGTGGTGTGTGTGGTGTGTGTGGTGTGTGTGGTGTGTGTGGTGTGTGTGGTGTGTGTGGTGTGTGTGTGGTGTGTGTGTGGTGTGTGTGTTGTGTGTGTGTTGTGTGTGTGTTGTGTGTGTGGTGTGTGTGTGTTGTGTGTGTGGTGTGTGTGTGTTGTGTGTGTGGTGTGTGTGGTGTGTGTGTTGTGTGTGCATACATGCACACATGCACACATGCACACATGCACACATGCACACATGCACACATGCACACATGAATGAACACACAAACAAATTCCAAATGCTTATAATTATACTTGTAAATATAAATATATAAATATATAAATATAAATATAAATATATATATATATATATATATATATATATATATATATATATATATATATATACTGTTGTGTAATTATCATGAATGTACTTTCAATAATCTGACTGATATAAACTTCTTCCTGGGTTTGTGAGGTGGGGGGAGCAGTCAGAGAAGTGACGGGATACACTGCCACCTATCGACACATCATCTCCACAGACGCAGGTGATGAAGAGGGAGATTGCTTACACATAAGGACAGGATTCCACCACGCCATCGAGGGATTTTCCAATTGTGTTGTTGCAGATGCTGTCATTAATTTTTTCATGGCTCGCACAGAAAAGATGCGAGAAGTAGGCTTTGACCCTCGTCTGGCTCGAGTTGGCCATTTAGGTAAGAGGTCTAATGCAAAGTAGATCATGCATGCATGTGGCAATGTTTTAGTATTACCCTGACGGTTTTGTTCTTTCTTCAGCATTTTTTATTGATGGGCTTGGCTCCCTTCATGTGGGCTCCTGTGATGATATTATTATCAGTCATGCATCAAAGATCAAGGCGATGTTGCCATGGGGACAGTCTGAGACTGACAAAGCCTATTCCAAGTTCCGTTATCATTCCACTGAAGATTCCACCTCTATGAATGAATATGATCTTTATTATCTCAAGAATCATTTTAAATGTGTCACTAGCGACTAAATGTTCTGTGAACACATTCATGGTAAAGAGCTGACAAGTCTTTTTCAAACATAACGGCAGGATGAATGGACACGAAGATTAGGATAAGATGAACAAAATGACCCCAGAACAAAATGAATGGCCTCCTTAATTTTTTCTCTTGACAATAAATGGCACAACACATTTAACATAACACATTTTATGAATGGCTATGCTCTCTTTAATTTGGTCATTTTGCAATTATCAACATTCGTGAGATCTGTTATACTAATTCTGTTTTATTTGAAAAATAGTGATCTGTGACATTGTATTGTGCTGAATATTAAAGGTTTCTGTGTCTATTTATCAATGAGGGGTTTGTGGGAACATTAATATCGAGTAAAAAAGTATACTTTTTATTTTGAAGAGAAAATATAAAATGAGACCCCTGGGGTAAGATTGCCCCCCAGAAGTGGCATGTTTTTACGCGTTATTTTTTTATTATTATTTAATACATATTGTAATTCATGGTGCTATTATTCAATAATTTGATGAGTAAGATCAGATGTACAATTTAGACATCTTGGCTGTTCATTAACCCTCTAGTCTACAGCACAGCGTTATCCTCATGCAACAAAGTTTTTTAAGCCCCATGTTCAGCACGTGTTTCTTTAAATGATTGCAACCAAAACATTATCAAAGAACAGTCCAATAATGTGTGGCAGTCACAATCAAGCACCATTTGAAAGCAGTACTTCCTATTCCTTCCTTCCTATGACACATGGTCACACCACAGGAGCACATGGTGTGAGAAAGGCGGCAAGATTATTTGCTTTAGTAATCTTATTTAAAATGACATGAACTGTAGGCTACATAAAAATTTGTGTGTGTGACTGTGTATGAAGGTGTAGTGAAGCCTTTAAAGGTTTTTTATTTTGCAGGCATAGTCAGAATCAGAAATTTCAGTTTTTCTTTTCGTTGCCTCGGCAACGTTGTACCATAAGGGCTAATTTTCGAGGATGCCTTTGTTGACAATGTGTTTGGACGACGTACACATCACGTATTAGTGCACAATATATGCTCTAAATATTTGTATTTATTTATTTTTTATTCTTGACATTTTTGAAAAAGTTTTGTGATTTTGTATTGCTCTCTGACCATTGTCATTTATTTTTCAATAAAATGTTCCCAAATGAACCAAGAAATGATGTGGAATAATTTTAATTTTTTGGGGGGGTTAAAATTCATTAAACTAGTTTATTATTGCTATTATGAGATAGCCTACCTTCAATTAAAATATGGATGGACAAATATGTATATATTTATATGGCTGTATATGAGTCATATAATACATTTACCTTTTAGTTGAATCTCTTTTAGGCCTACTGGGATCCTCCCTGGTTTATTTTCGTAAATTTATATACCTACATTTTAGAACTAAAGTTTTTGGTGAATCATGATTTGTTCGTGAAAACGTTTTTGCGTAGGAAATGAATGAGACCCATTGTTCTTAAGGGGGACATCTTCCCCAATTAGCTGTATTTTTTAAATAATTTTTGCCACAAAAAAAAAAGTTGCTGTTACTTTATAAAGTGTGGTGATTTCCTTTTCAAGCCACAAGATGGCGGCAACTCATCAGGACTTCCATTAACTTAAAAGGAAATGATAGAGAGCTTGCATATTTGGAGTTTATCTACCCCTTATTGGTATTTCTTGTGTAGGTTTGTTATTTCTAATAGAAACTTTTTTTTTTAAGTACAGAAAAGCTGAACATTTCCACCAATATGGGCCAGGAAAAAAAGCCCTTTTGTGATAACTTTCCCAAGTCTCCGCTATTTTTTTTTTTGTTTTTTTTTTGTTTTCTTCTGTAGAGCCACATGCTATAATTGAAAAATATTTTGTTGAGTATTTTATTCAGTGTATATATATATATATATATGAACATTAAAATCTACTGTCACAATATCCTTCACATTTTTAAAGCCTTGGTTTTGTCTCTCTTTGAAATTCTTCATAAAGCAAAGTAAAGCCAACATCGAATCACATTATCATTAAATATTATTCTTATTTTAAGTCTTTTGTATAACACCAACATCTAGTGTGGCTGAGAGATGCCAACAGTGGCAACTGGGCAGTCTTGTGCACCAGTAATGTGGGCTGCTTTCCATCCAGCCAATTAGTGTAGTGTTTCTTGAGCTTTAAAGAGAAAACTGGTGATCTCCTGAGAGTGGTCTTGAAATACGCCAGGAAAAATGCAGACATCAAACAATAAACAGAAAAATTATTTGAGAATTTAAGAGTCTGTGTTTGATCAGGGTCAAGGTAACAGGTTATAATGAGGTAGTCAGTAGTAGTTCACTGGCAATATTTAACTTTAAATTAATAACTTTTACAACAGTCATTATTAAATGTAAAGAGTGTATACAATACTATGGCCAAACTTTGATCCAAACCTGGTTAAAGAGGGAATTCTGTCTGAGTAGGAAATATTAAAATGAACTTTAATCTTATTTATTTTTTAATATTTATAAATAAAAATAAATAAAAAAAAATAAAGTTTACCCTTTAAAATGATCTTGAAAAGAAACACAAATTGTCCAGTGAATGAGAACACTTTTATGCAAAATTAAAGAAAATTATTTCTTGGTTTGGTCTCTTGTTAATCTTTGAACATGACAACGTAATGATTACAAGTTAGTTTGACAAGAATGTGAATATTGCATATATATATATAAAATACTGTCACAATATCCCTTACATTTTAAAGCATTGGTTTTATCACCGCATTTAGGTCTAAAAGTAAAAGATGGCAACAATGTAAGATCTGAAAGTAGGCCTTCATTATTAATAAAATACCAATTCAGCCACTTCTGATCAACTGAAAATATTTAGACATACAGAATTGATAAAATAACCATAATTTATCTCTCTTTTTGCCTACACATGGAGTTTGCAGAGCTAGCAATATTGTTAGCACTGCTGTTAATCATGTTTTTGCATGTTAAGGCCGATTTACACCAACACAAATGTGTACGATTTTGGGACCTGTTCAAACCAATGCATAAAAACCCCAAATGGGGGTGAGAACTCCAAAACGTGGTGGGAGCTCCAAAATACGGTGTGGCTTCCTCCCATTGACAGACAGCAACCCCAATGTAATTTCACTTTCTGACAGTAGGTGGCGTTTATATATATATATATATATATACACTCACCTAAAGGATTATTAGGAACACCTGTTCAATTTCTCATTAATGCAATTATCTAATCAACCAATCACATGGCAGTTGCTTCAATGCATTTAGGGGTGTGGTCCTGGTCAAGACAATCTCCTGAACTCCAAACTGAATGTCAGAATGGGAAAGAAAGGTGATTTAAGCAATTTTGAGCGTGGCATGGTTGTTGGTGCCAGACGGGCCGGTCTGAGTATTTCACAATCTGCTCAGTTACTGGGATTTTCACGCACAACCATTTCTAGGGTTTACAAAGAATGGTGTGAAAAGGGAAAACATCCAGTATGCGGCAGTCCTGTGGGCGAAAATGCCTTGTTGATGCTAAAGGTCAGAGGAGAATGGGCCAACTGATTCAAGCTGATAGAAGAGCAACTTTGACTGAAATAACCACTCGTTACAACCGAGGTATGCAGCAAAGCATTTGTGAAGCCACAACACGCACAACCTTGAGGCGGATGGGCTACAACAGCAGAAGACCCCACCGGGTACCACTCATCTCCACTACAAATAGGAAAAAGAGGCTACAATTTGCACGAGCTCACCAAAATTGGACAGTTGAAGACTGGAAAAATGTTGCCTGGTCTGATGAGTCTCGATTTCTGTTGAGACATTCAGATGGTAGAGTCAGAATTTGTCGTAAACAGAATGAGAACATGGATACATCATGCCTTGTTACCACTGTGCAGGCTGGTGGTGGTGGTGTAATGGTGTGGGGGATGTTTTCTTGGCACACTTTAGGCCCCTTAGTGCCAATTGGGCATTGTTTAAATGCCACGGCCTACCTGAGCATTGTTTCTGACCATGTCCATCCCTTTATGACCACCATGTACCCATCCTCTGATGGCTAATTCCAGCAGGATAATGCACCATGTCACAAAGCTCGAATCATTTCAAATTGGTTTCTTGAACATGACAATGAGTTCACTGTACTAAAATGGCCCCCACAGTAACCAGATCTCAACCCAATAGAGCATCTTTGGGATGTGGTGGAACGGGAGCTCCGTGCCCTAGATGTGCATCCCACAAATCTCCATCAACTGCAAGATGCTATCCTATCAATATGGGCCAACATTTCTAAAGAATGCTTTCAGCACCTTGTTGAATCAATGCCACGTAGAATTAAGGCAGTTCTGAAGGTGAAAGGGGGTCAAACACAGTATTAGTATGGTGTTCCTAATAATCCTTTAGGTGAGTGTATATATATATATATATATACACACACACACATAAACAAAGCACTGCTTACCTGTCTGTTCATTCACACCTGCTAGTCAGGAAGGAGAAAGTGAAACAGTATACATGTCTTCAATCATCCGTTGAAATTCAGACATCAAGCAACATGTAAAATAAGAGTACAACGATACAAGAGAGCCTGTTCCAGATTGTTCCTCCGCTGTTAACTGTTTCTCAGCAAAGTAGTCTGTTCGTGAATGCCACCAAGTCTTAGTTTTATGTAACAGTATCAGCTCTGACCATGTGACCAAAAACATGAATCTTATTGGTTGGCCAGTTTTCTTAACTGTGCAAGATGGAAAAGAAAGATCACCTCTCCATAAAAAATTGATCGCATAGACGGCATGCAAATCTTTGTGTTGTTCTAAACGAACATTACCAGTAGTTCATTAGAATTAAAATGTTTATCGCAACAAATTTTCACAATTGTCTTAGTGTGAACAGGCTTTTAGCAAGTACTGAACACAACAGCCACTGCAGGTACGTACTCTTAGACACGACAGAGGGCCCTGTCTAAATCACAGCACGTTGAGTCCAAATAAATGCTGGAATGACTCATTCCTCGACACACTTGTAGTCACCCACAGTTCTTCAGGTCCAGTTCTGAGTCTCAGTTATCATAAATGTTGCAATATTTTGGTAGTGTCAGATAAATCATACCCATACCGTTGTGTTGTTCTCAGGAGGTTTCTCCTGTCAAGCAAAATGATGAAATGTTAATGGAAATGCCGTTGTGCCACAACAGTTTAGCACTAAAAATATGCTGTTTTGTTGTTGAAGAAATGACATATACGAAGAAGCCTTTGCATCTTACCCGCTGCTGTTGTATGTAGACCACAGCATCATGGATTGTAACAAAGATATGCTGAGGATTCATGTATTTCATGAGCCCACTGGATGTGAGAATCTTCAGTACACTCTCTACAGAAGAGAGAAAATATTACACTCAGGAAGTAGTTTGTAAGGTTTTTCCAAGTATATACCTGGAAACTCACCATTGCAGTTAGCCAGGTATATCGTTATCCCAATCTTCTGGCACTCCATGCACATCTGTGACAGGATGTAAGTACCGTGAGCATATGACACGATTCACGAGGATGCCGACTGGTGTCAAAACAAAACCTATACGGCCCAGCTCACCTGTATGAATAACCGAGCTCCCGCAACATCCACAAAAATGACACTGCTGCAGTCTATCAACACGGCCTGGACTTCACCCTCAGCCATCTCTGCATTAAACAATTGAGAAAAACCCACAAGTGTGATTCGTCTGAAATAAAAGACTCTCTAATGTGATTTTTGATGCTGCCGAATAAAAATGGGAACGGACCTGATCTGAACAAATCATTCTTTGAAGAAAATGAACTGTCTGCAACTCCTTGTTCCTTGAAAAATAAAAATAAAATAAAAACAAAACAAAAAGTTATCCAATCAATCCAATTTTTGCATTACAGTGGTTTTAAAAGAAGTTAAATGCAGGTAATATAAAACCGCAGCTACAGTATGCAAAACCAATATTCAATATAAATTGAATAATAATATTTAATATTATATAAAAGGTACACTATGTAACTTTTGGCCCCTCTAGCATAAAACTGCATGCTTTTTGTGGAAGAACATTGTTTTGGGTGTGTTTCGGGTGGAGTATGTACGCAATTTCCTGTGAAACCATCCCGTCAGGTCTCAAATATAAACACTTATAATAGGCTTACCATAGCGAATCAGGGTAAGACAAAAACACGTTTTGGAAGAAGGATTGATGATGTATTTACTCTTTGGTTAAATTTTGTTACTTTTGAACAAAAAAAAGTTACATAGTGTACCTTTAATAAACAGTTCTTCCACCAAGTAATATAGTTCAGTATTCTAATTATATAACTAATATAATATGACACATGGTGACTTGGCGCATTAACAATTAACAGAATGTGCATTTGTGCTTTTGCAACAGCTCTGAACATGGCTAATGAACATTCAGAACTATTTTTTAATGTTTTAAATTATTTTAAATAAAATGCTAGTGGACATTTTCAGGCTTAAGCGAGCAAATAATTCAAAAAGCAAAAACAGAAAAACTATACATATAAATTGATAGATTGATTGATGATCTTACTACAGAGCTAATGGCCTCTCTCTCTCTCTTCTCTTTGAGCTTCAGGGCTTTCTCACGGCTGCGTATCCTCTCAGGCGTGAGGCCCAGGAGCTGAGCCATATCGGCCTTGAAAAAGCTACGGTTGCCATAGTAGATAGGCCCATTGTAAGTCAGGATCTTCACACCAGGAACTTCATAGCACTACGATTCAGAGGGATGGAGAGGGTATAACCATATCATCAGTTACACAACACAGATGTGATTGAGACAAATGCAGCCGGGCAAAGGTTAAGCGATTGCATTTCCAAAAAAAGGCCCAGTTCTAATCATAGTAAATTACATTATGTGTGGTAATAAGAAAAGAAACTTAATATGACTGACTCTGTTGACTCACTTTATTATGGTTGTTGATGGATCTGTAGATCTCCGTGTTGGCGGCTCTTCCTAACACAGAGCAGTTGGCCCTGAAAACAGAAAGTTTACTGTGAGTTCAGGGACATCTTTTTGACTCAACTTTATCTCCCCTTTCCTTAAATGTGAATTTCATATCCGCCAGGAGAGGAAGGTTGTTTTGGAACACAGGGGTCTGTAAGGGATACTGGTTTGCTGTTTTTATACAGCCCCTGAGCTTTGGAAAGCATAATTAAAGGATGTAGTAAACATGATTATTAAAGCAGATAAATACACAAATCTAATTAGGTAGTTTCAATCTCAATTATATTATGTACTCAATATCTTGTTTCACTGGGGCTGCTCTAGTTGGATTGCTAATATCGTTATCTCTATACGGTCAGAATGATACTCTAATTCAGTGGTTCCAAGCTTTCTCCCAGAGGATCACTTTAAAATGCTATATGTTTCACAACACTTCTGAAATCTAAGCATACTTGTAATTAAATCTGATTTACACAGAAGTACCCTGCATCCACAAACAATTTGGTTATCCTTAACGTATACAGTTACATGCCAATTCATCTTTAATGGGAATCCTGTGCATTCTTTTTCTACAGCAAGTATATTCAGGAGTGATTGTATTGCTTGCCCAACTAAAGTCATTGCACACTTCCATTATGTTGCATGGTGTTTGGATCCGACTTTTTTTTTAAATGCAAATTTTTTTTGACATGTATAGAACTGTTTTGTCTGGTTTAGCCATATGGTTTTAATCATTTTTATTATATAATCATTTAAAATCTATTATCTTTTTTTCACAAAATAATTTTCACTTATTTATGTGTTTATTGCACAGATTAGGTTTTAGTGGCTAAGAGTGAAATCCAAGGCTGTGTCCGAAATCACCCCCTATACCCTTAAATAGGGCACTATTTGAAGGGACAGCCATTTGTAGTGGTGTCCCAAACCATATAGTGGATTTAATCGAATGCACTCATTCAATCCCATACAATGCACTACAACTGATGTACGCTCAACTAGACAATACCCATAATGCACTGTGAGAGTCGAACGCATGGCAAATTAATTCCCGCGTCTTGTCAGAAGATGGCGCCCGCAGCTGAATCATCCATCCATCCATTTTCCAAACCGCTGGTCCAATGTGGCTACAGCGTAATGTCATACAGGTATAAATTCCGTTTTCATTGATTATTAAATTGTTTAGTTAAAGCTACACTGTGTAATTTTTTAAGTTGATTCTTAGCAAAAAACACTTTGTTCTTTCAAAATGATATGTGCTCATTAATGTGTAATTACTTGTACCAACTAATCAAGTATTCTCGTAAGCATAGAATCTGCCATTTAGAATACATACGAGCGAGTCGCTCGAATGGCGGCAGCCATGTTGCGCCTCCACCTTGAAAATACATTAGCCAAAGAGGGACATACCTGGAAATTCAAGCTTCGCCTTTCGTGTTTTGACACTCAGTGGCACCGTGACGAATGTGAGGGGGAGATTACTCGCGACTGCCGGCAGATTTGAAATAATACGACCACTGTAGGAGTTAAAACGCCCTCGGAATGGGAGGGGCTAGAAAGTAATATTCAGTTGGTAGTCATAAACAATTTCACCGCTAGATGGGAGAAAATCCTACACAGTGTAGCTTTAAGGTTACAGTTTCCATGACAGAGTTCAGGATGAGTCTTTTCATCTTACAACTGGAGCTGCCAGTTTGTTAAGTTTCAAATGATTATTAAACAGCAAGCAAAAACTATACAAAAGCGGCAGCCCTTCCGGCGCACTCAGTGTCTGAATTCATTCACTCGTTTTCATTCACTCCTTCAAGTGGACTATATTTGTGGAGTAATGTGGGGAATAGTAAATGATGATAGTAAAATCATTTTGATCACCCCCTGGTGGCTGGCTGCAGTATAGGTCATTAACCATTGTAAACCATAAACCATGTGATAAAACGGGGTGTAACGTAACAATTGACAGCTTTGCTTGCGATTGAGGGTAGGTTTACATAGGTTCACATTTTTGTAGTTTACACAGAGACAATAATGGTATCGTTTTCAAAAACGTGCACTTTGAAACACGTTTTTAAAAGTTTGCAATTTCAGGCCCCCGAAACGCTGTTGTCGTGTAAATGAACGGCCAAAACACAAAGTTTTTCATTTTAGTTGAAAACTGGGTAGTGTAAACGGCCCCTTAATCTGCAGGAGTATGGGTGGCTCCATGGGCGGCACTACTGGGCAGCCTCAAAATCCAAATGGCAAATAATCAGCACACTATGTAAACAGCCATTTCTGGGATATTTTGGCTCCATTTTTCTACAGTGGAAGGAAGTGGAGACATGTCATCCACCTTTTTTTACAGTCCATGTTGAAATCATAATAATTTCCTCAAGTAAATCAAGTATGTGTGGCGACCCTAAGAGAGCACTAGTAACTCCTAGTGGAAGTCATGACCCTGAAGTTGGGATACCCTGCTCTAATTAATACTAAATATCTCAAAAAGTGACAATATGCCCATAATGGGAAGTGTCATAGCATTTTATCCAATAAATCAAGTTTAATTTGAACAAAATGAGTATATAATGCCCTAAGAATACCTCTGTGTGCGACAGATAACTGTCATCATGGAGAAGACCACCCCAATGGCCAGGCCCAGGTCAACATTTAGCACAACTACTGACAGCCAGGTCACAAGCCACACCATCTGCTCAGACATATAACAAGAATTAAATTGATCAGCTGGACTCAATGTCAAATTAAAGATATATAGCAGTTTTCTGGCAACAAGAAGTTGTAAAAACATACAAAATCGATTTTGCTGACTCTCCAAAGGTCAGGAAGATCCTTAAACAGCAGAAACATCTGTCTCAGGCTGGTTACGTTTATACAAGCAAGCACTGCCTGGGTGGAGAGAAGGGAGTGGGATGTTGTTGGTTATATTGATAATTCCTTAAAGAGAACATGAATTCAAAATGTACCCTATTTGTTTTGTAACTATGTAATGTCTATGAACCATGAGACAATATTACTCTAAAGAAATATCCCAATAAATACAATGAATGCAACTTAAATTTATTGCAAATGTGTCATTGGTAAACCTGGCTAACAAACAAAATATGAACTTTTTGATAACATTTGATTAAGTTATTTCTAAATTTTCTCAGGATGTTCAAAATGTCTTGTTTGTGGCAAGGTTAGCAAAGACATTAAGGGAATGTTTAATCATTTTAAACATTATGGGAATGTTACTTTTTGAATGTTGAACATTTTGAAACAAGTAGTAATAAAAAATTAAAAAACGAATATCCAACTAAAATGTTTCAGAAAAAACTTTCCATGAATGATGGACACTTTAGTGCTAACATATTGAGAACATTATTAAAGACCAGATAAATATGAACAAACATTCTATTAATGTAACTGGAAGAACGTTTGTTGAAAACTTTGAGAAAACCTTGGTAGAAAATTAGCCAACGTTCTGAGAATGTTTCCTGTTAGCTGGGAAGGGACTCTTACCTTGGGTAAGAAGTAAAATAGAGGTCCTATCAGCAGAAGTACAATAAGAACGACCAGACTTGTGAACAGTCCAGCGAGCTGTTGAAGAAAAAGGGTTTTATTGTATCTAACTACTCTACTATGTTCGACAAACAAGACAAAACATGTAAAGAAAATCATTAACTTCTAGCAGTGAATATACTACAGTAAAAATGTCATTATCTCAGCATGACCTTCGCAACATAACATTGCTTAGTTTTTTTGTTTTGTTTTTTCAACATGGATTAAGTGGCTGAACAGTGAACAGTAGAGGTGATCTCAAACAAACCAGTACCTGTGTGTGACCTCCAGCACTCTCCAGTATGTTGGTGGTGGCCAGTGTAGCTGAATTGGGGAAGCAGGTGAAGAGAGATGACACAGTGTTGGAGATCCCATGTGCTAGAAGCTCCTACAACAACAAGAACATTATCTTTTGTTATTACACGGCTCTGTGGAATACTTGATTCCGATTAGTCAATCGCGCCATCCAGCTGTAAATTATTCCTAGATAACAACCGCTGAAAACAGATAACACAGGCTCATCCGGGTTACTGAAGTCAGCAGCGCTATACGCTTGCTAGGAACGTTTTTTCTTCATGGAAGTTTTGCATTTGGTGAGTTAATAAAATATTAAAACTCAATCGAATCAATATGTTGTGTACAGTTATTTAATTATGCCATCCAGTATCATGGACTCACTCTCTCTTGTTTCATACAAACGCAGCTGCTTCCAGTTTGTGACTATTGTTTTACACTGTTGGATTATAAAATACAAACAGGTATGATTTTAAAACAGTTTAATCCAAAATCAATATCTCTTCTCTTCATAATTATGTATGTGGCGAAATGCTGTGTAATAAGTGGTATAACTGTATACCGTATCTGTTAAATGTCCGTCTAGTTTGAACTTGCCGCGCTAGCAACTGCTCTTTCCGCGGAAGCTTTGCATTTAAAGTCCGCGTGAACCGGAAGTTGCAAACGACTTTTCTCCAGTGTTGTGACGTATTTCCCAGTGAAAAGGAATATTGAACAGAGGGCAGGGTTTTACTCTAGCGCTCCTCCTCTCCATCTCTCGCTCATAACAGACTAACGGTTTGAGGGGAGTGGTTAAGCGTTTCCCAACCCAAGTCCTCAAACCTACGTCATCAGGGAAGGTCCTCCAATGCAGAGGGGAGGGGCATTTTCAGATTTTGATTAAAGATTACGAAGCCAAAAAATTTTTTTGTGTGGATTGACTTGCATGGATGAATTGTTCACCACAAAACGATCAATTTAGGCAAACAAAGTAAATATGGTCAATTTTGATTTCATGTGGACTTTAAAGACCTAATAAAATATCTCAGCTCAGATCAATATTTCGTGTCTAATTATTTACTAATGTGGCAAGTAGCTGTGTAATAAGCGTGATAATGTACATCCAGTCAGTTGTTCTCTCAAATAAACCGCCTTCAGGCTGATGCAAGTCCTCATCACCCGGTCGGGGGTTTATTCTGGCTGGATGTACATTATCCCTTACATGACTAACACTTTCACAAACCTATAACCATGGCTTAACTTGCACCATGCTCCAGTTTGACCAGTCAAAACTTTTTATAACTTTGATTATAAATACAGTATTTACCTGATTTGGATCAATGGAGTATCCATGTTTATCTGCATAAATCATGGCCAGAGAAACAGACACAGCGTAGGCAACAAGGGTGATAGCAACTGTGTCACCAGCAATTTCTGGAACTGTCTCCAAAGCAGGCAGCCGTGGCTCAGGGAAGCTGAAAAATAGTAAACTTTTAGCTTTAAATTATAGTTGGTCCCACTTTATATTAAGTGTCTTTAATTACTGTGTACTAAAATTTAAATTAAATTAATAATTTGATACAATGCACTTATTGAGTTCATACATTTTTTAACACTGTACTTATATTTAAAAAAATACCTGCATTATCTATAATTACTTCCTGTAATTACATCTGTAATTGCACTGTTGACCCTTCCTTTACACCTTAACCCACCCTTAAACCTACCCATACCACCAAACCTGTCCCTAACCTTACCTGTATCTCACCTCAACAGCAGCACAAGTGTTTTGCAATACTACATCAACACAATAAGTACATTGTACCTATCAATTTCTTTTATTTTTATGCAAGTACATAATAGTTAAAGACACCTAATATAAATTGTGACCTTATAGTTAAACTGCAGGTTGTATTTAAATTACAGGTTAAATATAATTAAATATATGGATGCATTAAATTGATTAAAATTGACAGCAGAGTATTTTACATTGTTACAAAATATGTCTATTTCAAATAAATGCTGTTCTTCTGAACATTCTATTCATCAATTTTTTTTTTTTTTCTTAACATTGATAATAAGAAATGTTTCATCAGCATAAACTGTAAGAATAATTTCTGAAGACTGAAATAATGGCTGCTGAAAATTCAGCTTTACCCTAACAGGAATAAATTACATTTTAAAATATATTAAAATAGAAAACAGCTATTTTACATTGTAATAATATTTAACAATATTACTGTATTTTTGATCAAATGAATGCAGCCTTGATGAGCGTGAAACATTTAAAAAATATTACAGATCCTTTGAACGGTAGTGTATATACCATTACTATTGATGAATATTATGAATATAATGTATTATATACAAGAATATATTACCCTGCTGGAATATGTCCTACTATCTGTATGTCATACTTGGAATCCAGAGAAAAGGCATATGTAATTCCTGTTGCAATTATTACCTGCAGGAGCCACAACAGAATGGAAGATTATTTTTCACAATGCAGACCACAGTAGAAAATATGGTTGATGATGAAACTCAGTATACTGGACTAGTTGGCTGACGAATGGCAAATATTTGTACAAAAGTTCATTTACTTATTTATGTCTGAGTCACTCTAAATCTTTTCAAATGCCTGTTGTGAAGTGCAGACTCACAGTGATGATCTCTATAGGGATGGGAGTTCGCAGGCGCTCCCGAAAGCGTGAGTTGACCTCTTTAACTGGCACCAGAACAGCCAGACAGAGTAGTGATATCACCAGCTCAGCCAAATTAGTGTGGGGCACATTCTCCATCACTGAAGCCAGAGTCTGTGGGTTTAAAGGGAACCTCTGACATGCCTGATTCATTTGTGCTCAGTCATATTCAGTGATACTGCTTCTGTTGTTGCTAGAATTATTACACTAGTAACCAGAAAAGGAAAAAACAGTCTGTGTTATGCCATTTCTGACCTTAAAAAGAGAGAAGGCACCAGCATATCGGGGTAGTCGTAATCCCAACATGCTTTGCAGCTGTGAGACGGTCACATGGAAGGCGGCTGCACTTGTGAACGCCTTAACAATCGGTTCTGAGAGGTATGTGGAAAGGAAACCCAACTGGAGGCCGCACATGCATAGCTGGGACAATAAAAACAAGCAACACAATCTCATAATTCTGTGTTTAAATAGAGTGCTATGTGTTTAAGTTGAGCAGATGTTGTTTACCATCATTATGCCTGAGAGAAATGCTACAGCTGATGCCACTCCAATTCTCTGGGCCTCAAACTCTGCAGCCTCTGGGCTACTGGAATTCAGAGCAAGCGGGATGGGAACCAGTTGCTCCACCACCGAGCCAGTCATCAGACTCAACACAGCAAAGGTACCTGCAAAAGTCAAACCCTTGGATTATGGTATTTCATTTTCTTGATTAAACATTGACTGGTTAAACATGGTTGCGGATTAAATCGTTTTTTCACAAAGTCAAACTCTGGTAAATGATGGGTCTTTTACCTGTGGAAACGTGGTGACCAGTGCCGAAGAGCATATAGAGAACCACAGGGAAGAAGGATGTGTAAAGACCATAGACAGGAGCCACCGATGTCAACAAAGCAAAGGCCATTCCTAACAACAACGAAAAAATGTATGTTTATGTTGTCTTGAATATGGGTAAAGACATGATGCATATTCAATTCATTTATTAAATTAAAGTAGGCTACATTAAAAGTTACACTCACACAAAATCTTAAATAGGCTAATGCATTTTCTATGATGAACATGTAGGCTACATTTCTGAATTATTTTCAGCAATCTGTAGGCTATGTATTTATACGCCAAATCAAACTCACCGTAAACTCGTAACGAATATGCAGGACGCCATATAAGTCATGTGACAAGTAACGTTTTTTTTTTTTTTCACTTATTTGAACCTTTTTATGTAAAGTTTTGTTCAATACAAAATTGCGAATGGAGTAAACATTAGAAAACGTCACAATAGCTGTTACTCAAAATAATCTAAAAAAAAAATTAATAAAATACATACACATATATCTATATAGCCTATACACACTTTTTAGTAATTATTAAATTGTTCTCAGGTGCATTCAGGTTACAAATAAATTACACTTTTTATTCAATTGTTAAGAATTTATTTATATAGGATATTCATTTATTTATATATTTATTTATTATTTTGTGGAAAAAAAATTTGTATGAACCTTTTTAGAAAACCATAGCCTATGAATCTGACGTTATACAGAGATTTAGGTTACCTTTCCAAGAACTTGGCAAGTATTTTAAACCAAATTTGTAAATTATATATATATATATATATATATATATATATATATATATATATATATATATATATATATATATATATATATATAAACTTTTTGATGATTATCAAAAACAGTCTAGTCTAACAGTCTAAAAATAGACTGTTTTCTAACAAAAAAAAAGTTTATCTCATTAAAGCCGTAGCCTATACCGCAACATGTTGATGTTAAATAATTCATGATGTTATGAAGGCTTGTTGTAAATGATTTTAGCTTATTATTCAATTTTTTTTTTTCTTATTCTCTAACCTTTTCTTTCTCTATTACGTTAGCCTACTACAGCTAGAAACAACTAATTAATTAAGGTTTATTTTTACCTTGGGGAATGTGTACTATTCCAACAGTCAGTCCCGCTATGATATCTCCTAACAGCCATTTTTTGAGCTTGTATTTGGGCAGCCAGCTGCACACGGGCAGTCTCTTCTTGAGCAGGTGAACACACTCCACCTGAGAGCAGCTGCATCTCTGCGCCAGTCTGTCGCGGAGCCGCTCTCTCCCACTAGACTGCGCTTCCGTGCCATACGTCTGTCTGAAGCGATCCTCAGTATATACGTTTCTATACACAGCCACTGACGCACTCATCTCGTCCTAACGTGTTCTTCCGAGAGCAAGGTAAATAATCTTCAGAGTTAAACTGCTCCAAACAAGTGCCCAACCCGTCATTTATAGTAGGAGTCGCTGGAATTTGACATCAGGAACAATTGTATTTTCCTGTCAAGTACTGGAGCCAATTGAACAGCAGGGTTTTTTTTTTTTTTTTATAAAGTCAAAGTCGGACAAAAAAAAAAAAAAAAAAGCTACTTTGGAGCTTAATACTTGACAAACCTCAGTGTTAAATGTCTTGCAACTCTTCCAGGTCCTACTGCTAAAAGCTTTTTACAAAGCAAACAATGACATGAACACTCTCATCTTTAACACATAGACCAGCTCTCAGTCCCTCCTCCCCATCATAGCCCGTAACTTTTCAAAAAAAGACTCTTTCTTCTTGGCTATGACATGAGGAATCATGGAGTAGCCTATAGAAGGCGTACAATGTATAGCTCTGTGAGACATCTGCATGATGATCAAAGTACTATTGTTTACAGGGTGAAGGTGAAACCTCAAACCACAACTATTACTGATTATTAGAGGTGCTCATTTCCGGGAGGGGGTCGATTTATCCCTGCCTTTGGTGTCTTCATGGACTTTGAGGAACCAAAGCTGGCTTTTGAAGTGTAATGATATATGTTTTCTTTGCCTCGCTGATCAAACTGCAATATGATTCTGGTGAGTGTGCGTTATATTCCCTTAACATAGTTAAGAGGAAACAAATGTCAATTTGGGATGCCATTTTTGGATAGAAGTGGAACATCACCTATTGAGTAGCCTAGAGACCAAGTATGCTATATAACCCTTTAAACAAAAAGATTTAATTCAAGAAAACCTTATATCAGTTGCATGTTCTTCGTTTGTCAAGTATTTTCTTTTGTCTGAAAAGTAACTTGAAAAGCGTTCATAAAATTCAATGAAAAATGGGTGAGCCTGCAGTTTTAGTGTGAACGTGGTGGAGATCACTTCAGCGCTGGCTCAGCCAACAAAACCACTGACGTTTGTACCTCTAGACAATGTCACGGGTGCCTGAGATTGCAATCTGACAAAATGTCCAACCCATAAAACAAAGAGTGATATACAATAAAAATGGAACAGTTGTTTTGGTAATAGCCCAGTATTAGGACGCATGAATGAACCTCTTCCTGGCCATGTTGTTTGTTGGTTCGTGCAGAATGCCACACACCTGCGCTGGGTCAGACTGGGCCAGTCTCTTGGTTGAGGCGGTACTGTTGTAGTTCTTATTTATCTCAGTATGGCTTCTGACCAGGGTTACATTTACATTTACATTTATTCATTTAGCAGACGCTTTTATCCAAAGCAACTTACAAATGAGAACAATAGAAGCAGCTAAACAGTAGGACAACAAAATGCAAATGCTATGGGGGGGGGGGGATTATCATTAACTATATATGCATGAAATGTATTCGAAAAAGCATAAAATAAAATTCAAGTAATATTTAATATAAAAAACTTGTTACTTATTATTTCAGCTATAGTTGCCATTGCAATATTTTTTATTTTCGTTTAGCTTAAATTGAAGGACTGAAAATAACTATAACTAAAGCTATATTACGTTAAAAAAACTGAAACTAATAAAAAATGACAAACACAACCAAATAAAACTAACATTAAAATGAAAACAGAAAATATAAAAAGAAAATCTAATTGAAAATATTTACAAAAATTATAATAGTATATCAATGATTCTAAAATAACAATGCTTATTTGACAGAAAACAATATGAATAAGAGAAATTTAGACGAGAGAATTTAGAAGATATAATTATTTAATAGGAAAGAAAATGCTGTTTTATGTATTTTCAAAATGAAAAGGTCAGTCCATCACTTCAGATATGCTTTCTCTGACTGAGGAAAATGTGGCTAAAGTGCATGAACTTTATTACTAATTATCTCATACATTCTTTAACAGATTATTCCCACATTACACAAACCTTTTATATCAGCATTAGACATTCATTTCGTAACTTTTCTTTTTTTTTCTTTTTTTTTTGTCATTATGGCGGTATTGCAAAAGCCATCCAGAGGGGATGTCTTCACCATTGGTTACATTTCAAAATGTGAAGTGTATCCTAATTATAACAGAAAAATACAGTTGTTTTGATCCCATATTCCAAGATTCTCCAGGTCTCAGTAGATATGCTCTGATATGTGGAGTTTTTTTGTTAAGGAATGCAGCTATTGTGTTCATCAGCTCAGGAGAATTTATGGACACGCTGATGGCGTGTTGCGTCTGGTGACTGTTTAAACAAGATATTAATCAGCGGTGAAAGGAACAATGCGCTGAATGGAAGAGGATATGGAGTGTTGAACTCGTCTCCCCCCTCAAAAGCAAGATGAAGCCTAAGCACTCCAAGAAAAGACAGGTTATGTTAAACCAGAACAAAGGCAATATAAACAAGAGTGACACTCTGATTCCCTTCGACTGGAGTGTGTTTACAGCTAATCTGGATGTCAGTCTGCTCTGAGATGACAGGCGGTGGGTAGTTAATAAAGCACATATTTCGGTCTTGGGCATATTTCCCCACTGACTGCCCAATAGTCCTGTAATGCTGCAAACAGCTGAATGATGAAAGCATTTGGAATTAGGAATTTCTAATCCTTTTTGGAATATAACACAATTAGGCCTTTTGTTAAATGCATTCATTTAATGTACAAATCAAAAAGTGCAAAAGTAAATAGTGCTGGATTTTTGTGAACTCATTGCATAGTTTGTATTGCATAAAATAAAGCATGTCATATGATAGTACATGCATAAGGGAGAGACAAAGTTAGTTTTCTTTGGCTCCAAATCTTTCTGTGGTATAATTTCCCTAGTTGTATATGCTATAATTGCATTAGAACAATATCTTGTTAACCTCCATGCCCCCCTCACGCTGAGAGTGTGTTGTGGTCCTCGGCTATTGTCGTCTGCTTCATCATGCTTTACTTGTTTTGGGAGGGGTGTCCTAATAATTTGTCAAAATTCTATAGTTCCTCTTATTGTTCCTTATCTTTTTATGGGCTACTTCATCTTCCCCTCACTTGTATGTCCTTTGCTCTGACCTCGACAGCGAGACGGGTGCTGAACCCATCTTTCTGTCGCCATCCGACCACCTCTCCCTTCCCGTTCTATCACGAGTGCGTCTCCACATTAAAAGCATACATTATAATGAATAAGGATCAGTTCTCTTTTTTCATTATCATCCACTGTGTCTCTCCATGCTGTTTTACTATATGATCATCTTAGCAGCTATAGTACTGGACATCAGTACCAAAGAATATTCCCTTACTATCACATGGACATATTGTATACTTTTACCCTTCTTGTAACATTTTATCTTGTATGTTGTGTTTGTGAATGTTAAAGCCTAAATGGTTTTGTTAAAAGTTATATATGTAATGTTTGGCAATTCCATTTTATTATTACTTATTGGATACTAAATTATTAAAATGCATATATGCATGTATATAGACAGACAGACAGACATACAGATGATAGATAGATAGATAGATAGATAGATAGATAGACAGACAGACAGACAGACAGACAGACAGACAGACTTCAGAATAAAATAGGTAATGCATGCAATTTGTTTGCTAATAAATGGCAATAAATAAATGAACTTCATTTATGTAAAAATATATTATATAAATGTTTTAAATATGTTTTATTATTTACATATTTTTGAATATATATATACTCTATATTTTATTAATTAAATATATTATTAATATATATATATATCATTTTTATTAATTAAATATATTATTAATAATTTTATTTTATATACAGTATAATATGTGTGTTTATATGTGTTTATATATATATATACCTCTGTGTCATTGTCACGTAATGTGGTAGCAAGCACACGAAGACGAGGAGGAACTGGAAACAGGATCTTTTAATAACAAAAACTCAGGAAACATAACACACGCTATAACATAGACGAGAACAGACGAAGAATGAGGGAGAACACAGGGTATAAACTCAAGGGCAAAGGAAACTTAATCAGGTAATTATCTGGACACAGGTAAATGAAATGACTAATTACACTGACTGGGGAAAAGGTCACAGGGACTGAAAACACAATGAAGGGGGAAACACAGAACATTAGTGTTACAGTCATATATTTTTGCATTATTATGTTTTTTTTTTTCCTTTAAAAAATGTATACATACATCCATAAGCAACATCTGCAAAATATGTTTTTAAAGGACAAATCCAGTGAAAAATGAACCTAGGGGTAATTAACACATGGTTACCGAGTCGATCGTTCCCTGCGATGCGTTTTCATGAAAATCGAATGTATAGAGTTTTATCTTTAAAAACAGATTAGCTCATAGCAGTAGTATATGGGGCACAGAGTAAGTAAAAATAAATCGCTAGTTAATACCACTAACAAGGCTCAAAATAGCCTCACACTAACACGGTAACATAATGAGGGTCCTTACATACAAACCGAAGCATTGAGAACTTTGTAAGTGTACAGACAGTTTAATAAGAAGATACTTTATAAAGACAGTACATTACGCGTTACAAAGTTCTCAATGCTTCGGTTTGTATGTAAGGACCCTCATTATGTTACCGTGTTAGTGTGAGGCTATTTTGAGCCTTGTTAGTGGTATTAACTAGCGATTTATTTTTACTTACTCTGTGCCCCATATACTAGTGTTATGAGCTAATCTGTTTTTAAAGATAAAACTCTATACATTCGATTTTCATGAAAACGCATCGCAGGGAACGATCGACTCGGTAACCATGTGTTAATTACCCCTAGGTTCATTTTTCACTGGATTTGTCCTTTAAGTTCTATAATGGCTCTGCGCAGAATAAGCCAGAAAATAACTCATTACAAAAACAGAAGGCTTGGGGTCATTGAGTGCTGACTCAGAAAAAGCAGCACAGTAAAACGCTTACAAAGTTTAAAGATGTTTTGAACCATGGTAACTTGTCTTTTCATTGGGAAAACAGGAGTGTGACCGGCGTCTGAACAGCAGCAGGAGAGGAAGGGGAGTGGAAGGACATGCAGTGACCTTCTGTTCTCTGTGGAGGATAAACCCGAGCAGACACACCTTGACCTCTAATCTCACACTACTCTATATATACTGTATTGGATAGATAGATATAGCCTACATGCAGTACCTTCTCAACTTTTATTGTAAGTAGAGATGAATTAGAAAGTATGAGAAAGTATTAGTGTAGCAGTGGATTGTGCTATGGGGAATTACTGTTCTGGGCCCTTACTTTAAGCATTGTGCTGCTCTAATGCCCTGTTGGGACACAACCTTGAACTACATTGTGAAATTTTCTTTGCATTGTCCGCAGCTCCATCACTGTGTTCTCCACCCATGTGGCCCTCAAATTCTATATTCCCTCTTTATACGACCCCTGAGGATCTCAGTGGAGATTGATGACAAATATTTGGTGCCAGAGAGCAGTCTTGGGTGGACCCAGGTCAGCTCTCTCTCTCTCACACACACACACACACACACACACACACACGCACACACACTCATCTTAAGTAAAGAGTCCAGAGATCCTGAAGGACTCTTGGCTCTAAAAGAGAGCTGACATCAGGGATTTCTAGGCCACTCTGCCAGACTGGTTTCATTTGTTTATGCCAAATGTCGTTGAGATGGTCAAAATGTCATGTTCATGGATAACCAGTAATGGTTTTGGTTTAGAGAATGATTAGCGATAATGAAACAGTGAGTTCTTACAGTATTGCTTAGATGCGCAACAAATGACAAAAACAAAAAGTATTCTAAGAGTGAAACACTGACGTGGTTAGTTTTGCAAGAGAGGCTGTGATGGAGGTACTTATACTTGTCTTGTTCACATACATTGAGTCAGTTAGGGTCATATATACAGTCACCCTGAATGAATCTAATGAATGTCACCATGTTATATTTAATGATCACTGGATTATGATTCAAATAACAAACGTTATATTAATAGTATTAAAATATAGCCTATAAAAAAATATTATTTTTAATATATGATTCAAAAGTTTGATTTCTTTATTTAAATTAGATTTTTATAAGTACATACAATTCCTAAAATATAAATCTTATATGAATAATATTCATATTAATTGAAAATAATATTATATAAATTGTATATTTGATTTATAAACTTATGGATTAATATTTCTGTGATATTTTTGTGATACTTGAATCATTCAGATGGCCAAATAGATATTTTGGAGAGCCTTGATACTTGTTTTTTGAGTGCAAGTTTAAAACACGATATTGTAATGGCAAGGCTTTCTGCAATCAATAAGAAGAAGGATGTGATGAGTTGTGTTAAAAGACTGGGGGGAGGAAGAGACCCTAAGAAAGGTCTGCCATATTCTTTAGAATCAAGGTTTTATCATAGCTAAGTGATGTATGCCAAATCTAATGATTGGAAAAATTCATACTTTTTAGAGTAAATTGTATGACATTTCCTTAACGAAGATTATGAATTGTTTCCTTGTCTGTGTCCTCTAGGAGGGGGCCAAAACATACAAGATGCTCAACAGGACCCAATAACTGTTCCTCCTGCTCTCCCTGCACCCACACTTCACCTTCACCCCTCTGTTTTCAGCATCAAAGGGCAGTCATGGCTCCAGCTGGGTGGCCACCGGCCTCTTATTTCCTCCCACATGCTCTCCTGCCATTCATTCTGATCCAGGCCCCGTCAGGGCTGAGCGGACCCATGGGATACGACCAGCGGGACCGCTCATGGCCACTTCCTGGTCATTTAAGACCTGTGCCGCAGAATGGAGGGCCATTGTCCAGACTGTTATCTGATGGCCTGAGCCAAAAGGCAGACAAAGCCAAGTGCTTGGAGACTCACCCCTTCCGCTTTGCTGAGGATACGATGCTTTTTTTTAAAGCATGGCGATGGATGATTAAAAAGAAGTGAATGAAACTGGAATATCATCATAGAAAACAAACATCACCAGTTTTAAATGAGCATAACTAATGATGATAAATTAAACAAATGATCAAGGAGGTCTATGTAGATGAAATATTAATTATGATAGGTGGAGGAAGTGACTGTTGTGTGAAAGTGAGTCTATAAATCTACCTTGTTTCAATTGCTCTTATCATTGTCATTATTATGTCAGTTTACATTATTACATTAGTATCATCAGTACACAGTTATTATTGCACATAGCAATTCTGTTTTTTTTTTTTTAGGTTTTCAATAAAGTTTCTCTTTATTTTCTATTCCTCTCATTCCAGTATAATTTGATAGTCGTTTTATTAATTTGAACCGTTTAGACCATTGAACTTCATTTTGGGCCTAAAAAAATCACCTTCCCAAATGAACGCTTTAATTGTTCTTGAATTTTCAGCATCATTACTCCAGTCTTCGTGCAGGTCTCCGAATTGGTTAAAGGAACGAACGAACCAGACATTAAATTTTAACAGAAACCTAAAAAAACGAATTCAAGTTTACCATTAACCTGTTAACGTTATTTTATTGTAATGATTAATATTTTAATTTGGCAGTCAATCATGAATTTAAATAGTAAGTAGGCCTAAGGCCTATGCAAAATTTGACGTTGACGCATTCAACGTGAGTGAAATACCCGCGCTCAGAAGTCGCTGGCATTATTGGATCTCGGGACGAGTCGGGAGTTTTTGTCACCAACCAGGTGATATCCAGCGTGGAGTGTGTTTTGAAACCAACGAAAATTGCAGGTTAATGTAGAACCAGGAAAAAAAATAACATGTTGTCAAAGTTAGTAGCAGTATAATTTGTGGCACTTGTGTCGTTATATCGTTAACATTTTCCCAGAATCAAGCTCAAAATGACTTACGAGGTTTTTCACCAGCGAAAGTCAGAGATTTGTGTTTGTCATGTCAGTCATTAACGGCCGCATCTAACTAGGCAGTAAATTTAGCGTTTTCATCAACTTACAGGTTGCAACGTTTATTGAAGCTAACTAGCCTACTATGCGCCAGTTTTTCATGTCGTTTAATCAGGGTTCGAATTATGATTTCATCTCTGTGGGGGTCTCTTTAAAAAAAAAAAAAAAAAAAAAAAGTAGCTAGCCTATGAGCAGGCGCGGTAGCTTATAATGTAATATAAAAATATAAAAATTTGTAAATATAATACAAATTTAATAAAAAAGCGTTGGTAACACAATTCAATTTAAATAGTACATTTGGTTTATAATCTAATATATGCTATATACTATATACTTAAGTGGTCCAGTGATAGAACATTTGCCAAACGCGTCAGAGGTTCTGGGTTCGAATCCGCACTCATATCAGGTTTTTTTTTTTTTTTTTTTTCATCAAATCCGATTATGTTTATAAGTGGTTCTATATCAGGCAGAGACACGTTTGTGTGCATTTTGTTTTGTAATTTTACTGGAACGAATAGAGAGTCTCCACAACGGATTGAAGCGCGCCCGAGTGAAGACTGTGCGCGAGCCACAAACAAACACAGTATCCACGCCAATGATCGCAGCGGCACTTTTATCACTTGATTTAAGCATAAGGATGTACCGTAGTGTGATGACGATCCGAGATCCCGCGAGATCCATGTGTTTGGCATCTTGTCCTATCTTTTAAGTCATGCTACAGTAGTCTGAAGGAAAAAGTGCTTTATTTGTAATTTAAAATAATGGTGCTGATGATTTTTAGAGACCCCCACAGGTGTATGATTTTACTGCTTTCATGGGAGCTCATCCTCTCTCTATAGGAGCTCAGCTCCCACGTAATTCGAACCATGCGTTTAATACGATTTGGCCAAAATCTTGAGTTATAAAAAATGAAGTGTTACGCACAGTCTTGTCCACACTAATACGTTTTCGTTTGAAAACGCAAATTTTTCTCTCCGTTTTGGCCTTCCGTCCACACGAGACGGCGTTTTTGTCCCCAGAACAGAAAAGTTAAAATACGGATTGATTCTGCTCGGAGTGACCCGATTTTTTAAGCCCTGCTTCAGTATCTCAGAAGTCACGAGAATCCTTCAGAAATCATTCTAATATGATGTGGTGCTTAAAGGGATATTTCACCCAAAAATGAAAATTATCCCATGATTTACTCGCCCTCAAGCCAGTATCAAAAAATATAATTGTTTTTCCAAGCTTCATAATGTGAATGGCGGTCCTGATTTTGAAGTCCAAAAAAGTGCATCCATCCATCATAAAAGTAATCCATAGGACTCCAGGGGGTTAATAAAGGCCTTCTGAAGCAAATAGAGCTGGGCAACAAACTCAAGCTCCTCTCTTCTTATATCGAAATCCTCCGACATTTCTCTTTAAAAATTACCAGTTTAGACGTGACTGATGATTTGTTTTGCTCCATCCTCTGCGCTTCCGTGTTCGTCACTGCGTCATACGTCGGGTCAAGGGTTACTTTTTCGACATAAATCAATGCATAAGGCCATCTGACGGAAGCTAGTTATTTTAGTTTATAAAGTTTTATTAATATTTTTCTTACACAAACCTTTATTAACCCCCCGTAGCCGTGTGGATTACTATTATGATAGATGGATGCACTTTTTTGGGTCTTAAAAATTCATCCATTCACTGCCATTATAAAGCTTTGAAGAGCCAGGGCATTTTTTAACATAACTCCAATTGTGTTTGGCTGAAAGAAGAAGGTGATATACACCTAGGATGGCTTTAGGGTGAGTAAATCATGGGGTAATTCTCACTTTTGGGTGAACTGAACTATCCCTTTAACTAACATTTCTAATAATTATCACAATGGAAAGTGGAGGGTGGCGCTGCGTTTTTGTGGAAACCGTGATAAAATTTTTAGGAATATTTAATTAATAGAACAGCATTTATTTTATTTTATTTATTTTTTCGTAACAGTGTAAAAGTCTTTACTGTAACTTTTGTTCAATTTAATACATCCTTGCTGAATAAAAGTATTAATTTTTTTTTTTTTTTTAAGCTTGCTGACCCCATACTTTTGAATGGTGTACATAGGCCTAAAGACTATCATGAAATATTATTTATATAATCTAAGACTTAATGATTTAAAGACTGTCCCCTAGTGGATAAATTGATACAGGACAACCTCACTTCATTAGGTGTGAATTAATTATTTTCAATCACAACCCACCCTACTGGCTCAGCAGGCATCTTCCCTGTATTGACCTGCTGTTTGGATCCTAGGCATCCCATTAGTGCCCTTGTTTCCCACAGGTAGACAGGTGATGACTACCATACAGAGCTGGCATTGTGTGTCTCATCAAAGAGAGAGTTGTTGAAGAAGCTGTGCTGTTCTGGACTATCATACACATCAGAGCAGGTGTGCAGACTGCAGAGGGGGATGGTGGCAGGACCGCTCACATTTCAGGCATGCTTATTCTGCTACATGAACGTTTCTGTGTTGTAGGCAAATAAAGTGTAGCCTATCTGTCATTCTACAGAGTTCAGTTTTATGAAGACTGTGCAGACCAAACTCAGTCCATTTATTATGTGAGACTGGGATTGTGAATATTGCAATGTGAACCACGTGCTGCATAGACTCACTGGTTCAGGATTGACTCAGCACTGCTCTCTGCTGGACAACAACTTGCAATACAGACAGTTGAAATAGGTTTCCTCTGAGGATTGCATTTTTCTATGAATCAGAAAAATCTTGGTTAATAGAGATATTGCATACAGTCGATTTAAAACCTACACATTCCAAATTCAACATTACAATACTTAAAGTGTTTAAAGTATTAATACTAAAACAGACAATATTGCAGCAAGAAATACTTGTGAATATTTCCACATACTGAAAATGAACAATATTGGTTTATCTGAGCTCATTAACTATATTTTTTTCTTTAAATGCTTGATTTAAAAAATGACAAAAACAGATTTCCATCCACATGAACATGGATGCAGATTTGGTTTTGATGTTGAAATGTTATCTTGGTCACGTGGATTATCTACTTGTATATGAAAATCAACGGGACAGATACTTACAACAAAAGTGTCAAGCAGAGTAAAAGCAGTATGATAAATAAACAGAAGACATCCAACCTAGACCGATCTATCCATCTCTGCGTTTCCCCACGTTCATTTCTTTTATTTTTGAAGATCAAGCAATGGCAAAAAGTTGAATAATTCTGTGTCTTTGATCTACACACACAAGTACGAGTTCATTTCCATTTTTAATTTTTTTCTTCTTCCTCTCTGTAAAAGTGCCAGCATCAAGATGTACCTTGGTGTGCAAATGTGCTGGAATAGGTTAAAAGGAAATCTCCCTGCTCTCTCAAAGCTGAAGTGCAGATGTTATGAAGTTAATTAAAAATTTAGCAATTTGTTTATTCGGCACCAATTTAGGTTGCATCAAATGGGAGAAAGGAGAAGGATTTTTTTTTTTTTGGAGTGAGTGAGTGAGTGAGAGAGAGATGCATGAACCTGTCACATTATGTTTGATGATGACTAGAAAATATTAGTCCATCTGGAATATGTAGTACAATATTTTTATATTTAACCCTCTGGTGGGGTCACACTCATACTCCTCCCGGTCAAAAGTGGCTGTAAATCAATGTAATATTTTTTATCAATAATATTTTTTATTTAATATTTTGTATTTTGAGGGAATTTTATGGAATCAAGTAATATTTATGCAATTGCTACAATTCATTTGTTTCCATTTTTACAATACAATAAATGATTTAATCCATACAATTTATTTCAATTTTTTATTATTATTATTATTATTATTCAATTAACCCCTTCATTGCTGTGTGCTTTCTTCAGCATTGTGGCTGATTTGTAGATTGTACCCCCCAAAAATTCTCTATAATGTTTTTTTTCTTCTAATTCATTTCTATGGAGATAATTTTTTGTGGGACCATTTTACCTTTTTTGGTGTGTACACAAGTGCCACAAAAGTTTAAAAAAAATCTAAACTTAAAATGTTTTGGTCAAAAGTTATATTATATTATATAATGTCTAGTTTATAGACATTAAACTAGATGTCTAGATGTCTATGTCTAGTTATTTTGTACTTATATATCACACACAATTTGTCCTGTTGGGGGCCTGTGCAGAAGATTCTGCATTTCCACCTTTGTCAAAACCTGTTGGCAGCTAACTTGAGTTGTCAAGGCTCATTACTCACAAGCTGACATATCCAGAGGACACATGCACTGAACATATTCCACAAGCCTTTTAACAGCTATCCCGGTACAGTAAGCCGGCGCTTCATAAATAATTATCAATGTTTACTGATATTGCATCAGATTGTTGACACAGACCGTGTGTTTCTCTCTGTTCGCACCTAAATAACGGTACCGTGCAGAAAAGGTGTCAAGTCTCCAGGGAGGGTCTGCCAGCCCCCCCCACCACCGACTGCCTGATCATGCTCCTGACATGAGTGAGGTTTGGATCCTCAGCACAGGTGTTGCAGCAGCGTTGGCACAGAATTCCCATGCCCGTGCACACAGCCCAGTGTTAACCACTATCTGCTGGCTCTTCCCAGCGGACCTGCGCTTCCATTGAGGGATATTACAAGCGGCAGGCGCTCTCCTCTGATCTGCATGCGCTCGGCACTCTCTCAGTCCTGGGTGAATAGTGCTTGACTTGTTCAATTTGTTTAGAAGCCTCATTCAGCGCTTTGAAGCCACGCATCTTAGCATAAATCATAACCTGTCTAGTTGCTCACAAGTGCTTTGAAATGCAGCATCTGCTTTGAGTCCCTGCTTTACAATTAGTTAGGCAACATCAATAGATTGACTAAATATCATGTTTCTTCATAATGAAGTGTTTGGGGTATAGCCTACGAATGAGGGTAACTTATTTATTTATTATTTCGACTTACCTGGATTTAGTGGACAGTTGGAGTTCGTCATTCATATACGCAACAATCAAAGTGGGTTATGGCAGATAACCTACTTAGAGAGTATTATGGTTGTGGGGCATGAAGCATGTTGTTTACTCTTTCATCACTCCATTCCTGTTATCTGTTTGTTCATTTGTTTTGCAAACTAGAGCCGTCTGTTCTGTTGTGGGGAAAGAGGAAGGAAAGATCTTAGAAGACAAGGAGAAAAACTGCCTCTGACGTGCCTGATTGTCGTCAGCCGGTGAAGTGAACTCAATAGACGTTACGTACAGTAGACCGAGACGTCTTGAAAGGACTTTCTCACAAATGCTTAGTGTAGCATCCCAATGGTGACTCGGAAGTTTTTAATTTCTTAGTTTGTTATATTTCAAACTCATCAAATTCATTTTATTAAATTAACCAGGGCTCATGGCAAAAAATATCACTGAAAGTGATATTTAATCAATCAATCTATCTATCTATCGTTCTATCTATCATCCATCCATCGTTCTATCATCCTATCATCCATCCATCTACTGCTTTTACTTTCCTTTATTTTTTTTATGAAAACATTTATTTATTGACATTTTGTCCATTACTTTTCTATTGGATGTTGTTTTAATTTTAGATTAACTGCCATACTTAATGTATTTAATTGATTCACTTGAATTATCTGACATAGATGGATGCCATTAAACAGTATTATATGGTTAGAAGGTCAAATTAAAGGTTTAAAAAAATCGACTAATGACAAATGGTTTACCTAATACAAATTAAATTCAGTCAGGTTTTTTTTTAAATTATGGAAAAAAATAACATTTAAAAAATAATGTAATATAATGTAAAAAATAATAATAATAATAATAATTTCTTGATGTTTAGCTCTAAAATATTTAATCCGCTAGAAAATCTTTGCAAGGGCATATTAAAAATGCTGTTTTAAAATCACAATCGATTGGAAATTGTACAAAAAATGTGGGAACCATGTACTGCATATGAAAATGGCCGTTCTTTCTTAAGTTAACATTATAAATTTGTATCAGGAATGAATTTATCATTGATCCATCACAGTCGGTTTGGTCTTATAATGTCTGCACACTCAAATTAAGCTATAGATCAAAGAAAAGTTGAACCACTGTTCTTCTCCATCATAATGTGCACCCCTTCAACCTACAACATTAGAAATTCTTTTTGCATTGAGAAGAGAAGGAAAAAAACAGAAGAAGAAAAAAAAAATACTTAAGTTTCTCATTTTCAAAAGGCAGGTATTTGATCAGTAGTCATAAATTAAAGTTACGGGGGTGCAAATTACGGCATGAGGATTAGATAAAAGCAGCTCTCTGTCAAAAGGTGGCATCTTCAAAGCGCCCCTGGTTAAGCAGCACACAACAGCACGCCGCCGTTGCCTGGCATGGCTCGCTGCCGGATGACATCTCTCCGTGCATTACGGGGGCTGTGCTAACCGTGGGGGCCAAACAGCTGCTGATGGAGGTGTGCAAACACAAATAAATCTACATCTGTGAGCAGAGCTGCTGCTTGTGTCAGGGGCTCTGCCACTGGCTCATCACTAATGCATTGGATAAGTAGGCCGCATATGGCCTGGGATACAGGGTGGAGGAAGGGCACAGAGGGGTCTAAGTAAGGAGACCCTTAATCTTACATAGTTATGTTCATACAGTTACACTAAAGGGATAGTCCACCCAAAAATTTGAAATATTCTGCCAAAAAGTTTCCGGTCACATTAACTTCTATTGTATTTTTCGGCCATATACACACTCAGAAAAAAATGGTACAAAAGCTGTCACTGGGATGGTACCCTTTAAAAGGGTTCTAATTTGTACTATTTAAGGTACTAATATGTACACATTTGGTACCAATATATACCTTTGAGGTATACTAATATGCACCCAAAGGTGTACCCTTTTGTACCTTTTTTTCTGAGTGTACAACGAAGCCAATGGGAACCGCAACTTACCGAAACCGAAATTTTTGGTTACCAACATTCTTCAAAATATGCGGAAAACATTTTTCTGTACTTGTTCCACAGAAAAAAGACGGTCATAGGGGTTTGGAACGACATGAGAGTGAGTAAATGATGGCAGAATAAATAAATAAAAAATAGTGAACTATCCCTTTAATAGTGAAACGTATACTGTCAGGCTCCAATCAGGATTGTGTGAGTGTGTCCTGGTAAATGTCCCCAAAAAGATGGCAATATCTGAAATCCTTGAAAACAACCAAAACGTTTTTTAGTCCCTATGACGAAAACAGCTTAAAATGTAAAAATGCAGAAAGTCATAGAGACAGAATAGAGTTTGTACAGTATAAAAATCATTGTCTATAGAACGTCCTCATAAAATGTGAAAACACAACGTGTGCGTGTTTCATTGAAAAATAATACACTGGGAATAACATGAGGGTGATGATATAAAGACAAAATTTTCATTTTGGGTGAATTATTCCATAGGGCATGCTAGATATGCTGAATTAATTCTGTTAGGATACTATATACTAAGCATGTTAATATAATGCATTTTAAGCACTTTTAAGTAGCTTGCACATGTACGGTCATATTGGTGGGCCTGTAGAAGCACCTGCATCCTTTTAAAGAAACACATTCTTCACTTAAAATGCTGAGGTCATCACTCACCGTTGTCCCTTCCATGCGAATGTCATCACTGTCAGAAGCAGACGTCATATCCATTTCAACAGCTTTTCCTGGAATGTAAGAACAAAATGATCTGCATAGCTCAAGCTCAGAATGCAGAACCATTCTAACCAAACATAATGTTTTGCACCTGGAGTTTTAAAATTGGTGTTGATTGGTGGCTAAACATGATAGGGTTTTTTTCCCCTAATAAAGGATAAGATAAGAATAATATTAATAAGAATATAAGAAAAATAAGATTTTTTTCTTCTAATAAATTAAAGATATTTCTCAGTCCCTTTGAAATGTTTCTAAATATAAGTTATTTCTTTGCCAGGAATATGAAGTATTGCTAAGATAACATTCAACCAGTATTCTAATAGTTTATTAGTGATTTCCACAGAGTAAAGCTTTCTACCATGTTGGTACAAGAATCATACGTGTAATTAGAACATAGCCGTCAAAGCTTGACAAACTCTTCACATGTCTCACTGTAATTCTGAGCTTCTAAGGAAATTGGCTGGGGTCCACGTGCTGCACAATACCCACATTAACTCGACATTGTCAAGTGTTCTGACTATTTATTTTCTTCTGTTTTCAGTGTGTGTTTGCATGTTATGAGCCGTATTTGATTGATAATACGCCTGTTCTTTCCTTTTGTTTTCAGCCGGGCTTGTATATTATTCATATTATGTTGCCTTAGACTGACAGCTATGTTGGGGAATTAGTCTTTAGTCTTTAAGGGTTTAAAATAACATGATCCATAAATAAACAATGTCCCCCTCGCTCTGTAAATTAGTAATCATTCATTTTAAATTTCAGGTATGGTACACACACACCAACATCTGCTGTGTTTGAGTTCAGTGCATTTTAATAAGTGTCTGAGTAAAGTAATAAAAGTATGATGGAAGTCTAAAATCCACATTGAAAAAAAATTAAAGCTATAAATAAACAAACAGAAAGAGAAATATACACACTAAGACATTCTGAAATACAAGTAAATTTATCACGCAAGTTGAGGCATTTTCTATTGTGATATATTTTAAAATGTATTCCTGAGATAGCAAAGCTGAATTTTCAGCATCATTCCTCCGATCTCCGGCTTCAGAAATCATTCTAATTTCCTGCTTAAGAAACATTTCTTCTTCTTATTAATGTTGAAAACAGTTGTGCTGCTTAATATTTTTGTGGAAACCATCAGGATTCGTTTATGTGAGATCAAATATTTTGTAACACTGTGAATGACTACTGTCAAGTTTGATCAATTTAATGCATCCTTCCTGAATAAAAGTATTAATTTCTTTCAGAACAAATCGTACTGACCCCATGCCGGTAGTGTATATCAAATAGTCTGTCTTCCAATGAAAGTGCTTGAGGTTGAATGTCTGGTCTTCAAACAGGATGTCTTTTCAATATGTGAGAGTTCAAAGTGCTGAAGTAGTCTTCAAAGCTCGAAGACTGAGCAAATTTCTTTCAGATGGCAACTTTCAGAGCGTGTCACGTGACTTTGTGTGGGTCAAAGACCTGAGTCGCTCTGGTTTCCCATCCATTGTTGCTCTGGGATTAAGCAGTCAGTGTGTATTTAAATGACAGACGAAGCAGATCGGGGCTGAGGAAGGGAGTTGTTCCTTGCTGTAAAGTCTTCACTCTCGTTTTATATACAGTTCCAGTACCCCCTCCATTTCACTCTTTCCTTTCGTCTCAGGGAGTGCAGGCGCATGTCAAGCGATTGTTGAATTGAAATATTGATGTAGAATATCAAAGCATGGGGTATAGCTCCTGTGTTTCCTGAACTAACCGAAAACTGCTTTGATCACAGGCTCCTGTGATCTGACTTCTGAAGTTGTTAAGAGTACTGAAAAACAAAATGCAAACAAACTTCAAGTGCCCCTAGCAATGATAAAAGTTTCTCTGACAAGTAGATTTTTGCCTTTTTTTTTTAATTTTCACACACCAATGACGGAATTCCATCTCGCATAAATGCAAATGGACAATTGCTGAAAAGATTTCATACACATGCAAACATTTTATGACAATTTCTTTCATTCGCAGTGGCTTATGTGAATTTCTGTATAAAAACTTGTAACTTCTTTTTAGCTTTCTCAATCTCTCATTTTTAAGTACATTAAGCTATACTTTTAAATGTAAAGACAAATTAAAATCGGAACCCTTATTTAAGTTCCTTGACTACAAATAGATAGAGGATAGAGGACAGGATAGAGATTCTGCCAGGAACCTCCAATGCCTCGTGAATCCTTTTAATTGTTATTGTGCATTACAGTTAAAGATGCTTATTTGAGCCCTTAATGAGAGCTTATGGTAAATGAATCAAATATTTGTGCAAATTCATCAACATTAGTAAGCCGGGCCTAAAGCTCAGCATCCTGAACTATCAACATTCCTTGACTCTGTCGTGGTCATTATGAACAGTGCTGTTCCTGATTGCATTGATTAGTGTTTTAGCTGGAAAGATGCGGGGGGGGCAGCAGGTTTTTACATGCACTCTGTCTCATCCATTATACCACATTTGTCAAGTTGGGGGTTTTCAGTCATTTAGTCCATGTGGGGCTGTAAACTGGCTTTTGGAGATGGCCAACAGTACAAAAGCTTGCGGCTGGCTGTTTGGAGTGCAGATGGTCAAGACAGCTGGGACAATTTAGTGATCTGAGACTCTTAAACTGCCCTCCAGACATGCTAAAAAACAGCTTGACAACATGCCTGCCATTGTTTGGGTCATTTTATGAGGACATTGATCTTTGAATGAATGGATTTTGCATTTCTGATGGAGAAAAGTAAGACTCTTGCTGTCTGGATCAATAGTAAATTTGTAAAATTAGATTTAAGTAGAATTAAAATTAAATCTAAATCTAAGACTATATATTATCTATGGTAAATTAGGATTTTAAATTGACATTTAAAACGGACAAAATGAATATTGCTAATTTATTACCATTTACAACCACTATTAAGAATAATATTAAAAAATAAAAATATTATAAATGTTGTGGGGCGAAAATATTAGCTATTAAATAGTTATAAAACTGATATAAACATTATATCACTATATTCACTCCAGATTTTTGTATGCACAAGGAGTCTGACAACAGCCGATATGATCAGATCTCACCATCATCAAGTCAATATTTGGTAACATCACCCTTTGCGTTTAAAACAGATACACTTCCACATAGTTTTTCAGGTAGGCTGGGTTTCTTGAAGCATCTTGGAGATTCTTCTGGATTTAGTCTGTCTGTTTTAGTCTGTTTCTTCATGTAATCCCAGATGGACTCAATGATGGTGAGATCAGATCTTTGTGTGGATCATAACAGCTGTTGTCTCCTTGCGTATACAAAAATCTCATTGGATTATTACAATTAATGGCAAAAGGAATGTTTGGAGATGTAAACTGATATGTCCTATTGACACACTAAGATAAACTGGCTTAAAACCATTTTTTTTTGTGTGTGTGTGTGAAAAAACTAGCATGCCTAAGACTATATATATATATATATATATATATATATATATAATGTGTGTGTGTGTATGTGACATACAGGGAAAATATCTTAAGTTAATATGAATTTTAAAAATGGACAAAGTGGGATATAATACTTGTGAATTTACTAGCATTATTTAAAACAATATTCATCCAAGATTTATATGTATGTATGTATATATATATATATATATATATATATATATATATATATATATATATATATATATATATAAATGTTACAATATTCAGAATATTGTACAAATAATAAATAACATATAAATTCATTAAGTAATCTCAGATTAAGTTTGTTATAAATGATAAAAAGTAGTAAATTAGCAAGGTAGGGCCTATATAAATCTCATGCACATCCCATTTTGTCCTTTTTAAAAATTCCAATTAAAACCATAATTTAAAATCATTTCATTTCAGTTCAAACTATATAAATGTAGGAGCCCATATGAATGCCTGAAAGGCTGCAGTAAAGCGACTGTGCTCAGGCCACCTAACAGCAGCCGAAACCTCTGTTAAAGGCAGTTCTCCTGATTGCCTGCCATCTCTAAAGCTGCCTAATGAAGGCTGGGATCTGTGCTTGCTTTGGAAATGAGTTTTCCCTTGAAAACGGCATAAGCCGTATCCAGGTCTATTTAAATGAGGTAACATGGGGAAGGTAAGCACAACCACTGGAGCATTGTTTGCACAGTTCAAAGTGAGGAGAGCGTACTTTGCACTTCAAAGACACTCATCTGGGAGGCAGTGAGAGGAGTGGGGGTGGGTGGGGGGAAGGAGGGGGGGATTTAGGGGACAGGAAATAAGAATCTGGGTAATTAACAACTTCTGCTCCGTAATAAAGCAAGCAAAAGGAGACGGAAGCAGCCTCCCCTACGTAAAGCGACCAAATATTTGATGTGTTATACCTCCGTCCTCTACCTGTTCCCCCTTTTTTGACTGTTATTTTGTTTTATTAGTATTACACCCCTTAATTGCCCCCCATACAGCACAGAGATGTGCTGCTGCTTATTATGTTATGTTTAAAATGCAGTCTCTAATGTGATTTTTACACAGAGCAATAATTTTGCAGGCTAAATTTGGAGAGAGAATGTTGTTGGTTTGTTTATACATGTTATTTATTTATTAATTTGTTATTTTAATGAACTCAATCAGCAGTCAGTCAAATTATATATATATATATATATATCATTAATTTATCATTGAATAACAAAGATTGTCATCTCTTAGTCTCTCTTTCAATGTATGAATGAAACCAATTACTCAGTATATAAACAGTTATTAATAGGCTACATGGGCTAGTTTATTTTAAAATACATCTTCGAGATACATTTAAAAAGGCACATACGAAAATAAAAATGTTAAAAACAACTCAATTGGACTGATTACAATATATATAAGTTTAGCACGTTTCCTACGTGTCATCTTATTTCTCCATCGCTGTGGTATATTTTAGCAGACTAAAGCAATGCATCTGCTGGGACAAAGGTCGATTGTTATGCGACTAGAGGTGAGAGGCAACACAAAGCAGCAAGGATTTTCTATGTATTAAGATGTTAAATGGCTTTCCGACTTCAATGTAAATTCTCTTAGAAAAAGACTCAAAGTGTTAGATGAACTTTGGATGCTCTGCATTTAATCCCTTTAAATGTGATGACGCCCTTAACTTGAACCCGGAGTGTGAAAATGTCACGCAGGGCTCTTTATTTATAATATCACTTAAGAGTGCGAGCTAGTGCGCATGGACATTTATTTCACTTGCCTTGGTTGAAACTTTTACAAGTTGGTTTCTGATGACCTGGTGTTGCTTCTTCATTCTCTTTTATTAACGGGACAAGAATAATAGCCCAATTCGATCGTCTTCAAACATAATTTGGCGTCTTAATACGCCATTTTCCCAGAATGATCAGTTGACAACTAACAGTTGAACAGCTCCTATCAATAGACAGATTAACAGTTAGTGGTGCTCATAAGAACGAAAGATCAAATACAGTTGAACTAATCTGCATAAAATACTTTCAAATGTTTTAGTCACTTTAAACCCCTAAAAACCTTTTAGCATTATATGCAAACATTATTGCATTATATTAGGCTAATTCCCAGTAAATTGTTCGAAAAATGTCACATTTTCATATTATGTATCATATAATTTATTTTCATTTTCCTTTTTAA
The DNA here is from genome assembly GCF_963993115.1 of Abramis brama. Classification (NCBI taxonomy): domain Eukaryota; kingdom Metazoa; phylum Chordata; class Actinopteri; order Cypriniformes; family Leuciscidae; genus Abramis; species Abramis brama. Next base: position 21,349,139 of record NC_139984.1, on the reverse strand, counting down.
ATGCACATCAACTGTACTTTGCACTCATCTAAAATAGAATATTTAAGTTTTAACTGATGCCTTAATTAAAAAAAAAAAAATATATATATATATATATATATATATATATATATATATATTGTGGTTCGTTTCACTTGATGAAAAAAAAAATCAGGTTGAAACTATAAATAATAATAATAATAATAATAATAATAATGCCTTACATGACACTCAAGGACACCTTACAAACACAATAAAACAATCAACAATAATCAAATACTCATTATTAAAACCTTGGATAATAATAAATGGAAAATTGTTTTGGCATTATTAAAGTTGTTTTAATGATTGTAACAAGAAAGTGGGTTCGTTTCGTTCTTAATTTATGCCAAAAGAACAAGTGTTAAACTTGTAAATATCAGTTACATGCAAAACAAACTTTTTCATTTTAGACTCTTCTCACCAACAACCGGTAAAAGAAAGGAGCTCTCTCAGGTTAACATTTGGCAAAATTAAATTAGAATAAAATGAAGGTTATAATACACACCCCTCTTCCTAATCTCCCAAAGATTGCCCTCCCCAATATTCCCCCACCGCATCTCCCCTCCATTCACTGGCCCTCCTGATACATACTTAAGAGACCCCGTCGAGAGGATCTTTTCCCTATAAAGAGAAGATGCGATCCGAGCGCCTTTGAAATGATCCTCCGGACTTATTGCGACAGGCCCTTCAGTCGCACTTCAAAAGGACGAGTCTTGGTTTGAAAGCCGCTGCTTTTTAAAAAGGGACCCAGGAAACCAGCAGCAAGAGCGCGGAGTGGCCAACGACTCTTACAGCCGATAAAAGGACAGGAGTAGCAAGAGAGAATCGAGGGATTATTGATGAGCACTATATCTAAACTCATGCACCGGTAACCTGACTGTGTAGCGGGGTCAATCCGAGCAGGATCTTTGCGCGCCTCCTCGCCCTCGTACCCGCGCACTCTGACTTTGGCTCGGTTACGCACTGCGCGCCGCGCTTTTACGCAGGTGTGGATATTTTGAAGATCCAGTGCACACATGGCTGCGTTAACCTTATCCAGAGCGGACAATTTCCTGCACAATTTCTTACAGGTACTGCACTTTCATTTGTTTTATCGTGCATTTTTCGAGTACACAGAGAAACTTTGGCACAATCTCATCTCCAACTTAGAATTTTGTTTCCTGCATAACTTTATTTTTGGTTCATTTATTTCTTTCTTTCTTTCTTTCTTTCTTTCTTTCTTTCTTTCTTTCTTTCTTTCTTTCTTTCTTTCTTTCTTTCTTTCTTTCTTTCTTTCTTTCTTTCTTTCTTTCTTTCTTTCTTTCTTTCTTTCTTTCTTTCTTTCTTTCTTCTTCTTCTGTAAAAATGTTTTAACAAATTTAATTGCTTCCTTATTTTCATATTTTTTATATTATACAATTATTATAATTATGTTTCTTTTAAATTTCAGAATAATTCAAAACAACAATAAAAAATAAGGCAGCAATTAAACTTATTTTGTTATATTATTTGTTCAGTGATTCTGTATATGCAAGTATGAAGGTTGATTTAGTCACAATTATTTGTTTTCTCCCCTCTAGGATCGTACTCCCAGCTCCTCTCCAGAGAGCGGTCCTAACACCCTTTCTTTTTTGGCCACCACATGCAGTCAGGCTTGGCAGGAGGGGTCACAGCTCCCTTACGAGAGTCCGGTGGGCTCCGCTTCCAGCATGTTTCAGCTCTGGAGCAATGACGTGGCCCCTAACTCCAGCTTGAGCGCTCACCAGATGACCTTTACCATGCCCAAAATGCAGTTCCCCGGCCACATGCAGCCCACCCTGGGCTCGCACGCCCATCATCACCACCATCACCACCATCACCACCACGAGCTGCCCCTCACACCTCCGGCCGAGCCCCCTTCCGCCTACTCGTTCGAGCTGTCTCCGGTAAAGATGCTCTCCTCCCAGACGCAGGGGAACGCGGCGTACTACGCGCAGCACAACGCTGTGGGTCAGAACTTTCCCAGCTTCCTTCAAAACGCTTCAGGAAGACCTCACCTGCCCGGCGGGCACGTCGAGGACGGCCAGCAGTGGTGGAGTCTCCCTCAGAGTAGCAGCGCACCCTCCAGTCACCCCTTCTCTTTGGGACGGCAGCTGGTTTTGGGCCACCAGCCTCAAATTGCTGCACTTCTGCAGGGCACCTCAAAGGGTCTGTTGAGCTCCACTCGTCGCTGTCGCAGGTGCAAATGCCCCAACTGCCAGTCCTCGGGAAACGGAGGTGCTGCTCTAGAATTCGGGAAGAAAAGACTGCACATTTGTCACATTCCAGATTGTGGCAAGGTTTACAAAAAAACCTCTCACCTGAAGGCGCACCTGCGCTGGCACGCCGGCGAGCGTCCCTTCATCTGCAACTGGCTCTTCTGCGGGAAGAGCTTCACACGTTCAGATGAGCTGCAGAGGCATCTCCGCACGCACACCGGGGAGAAGCGTTTCGGCTGTCAGCAGTGTGGGAAAAGGTTTATGCGGAGCGATCATCTCTCCAAGCATGTGAAGACCCATCAGAGCAGGAAGAGCCGGTCCGGTCAGCCCGCTCACAGTGGGACTGATGCACTGCTAAGCAACATCAAGAGAGAGTAAAGAAGGCAAAATGCAAAAGAACTCAATATAGTATCCGGAATGAGACCAGAGACCTTACAAGGACATTTGCGTCATCTGAAGGTTTTTAACAGATATTCCAAAAAGCAATAGGGACATGGGCCTGTTTCCATTGTACTTTATTTGAAAACACTGGAGCGAACGCACACGATGCTGCACCGAAACCAACCTTTGAGATTTTAAAGAGACTTATGGGCACAGCAGAAGTTCTCTCGTTGTGATAGATCTAATAAAAGTGACTTTTTTTATGGCTCTGGATGCAAAGACTTCTCGTGACCAAACTTTGCCCTTGCACATTTATTTAAAGATTTTAATTCAAAAGCTACAGGAAACTCTTTGAACAGCACAATGACAAGTATTTGTTACTTGGTGAAACCGTCATTTGTTTACATTTTGTTGTTGCTTTATTGGTATTTTGTTTTAGGGGGAATTGATGCCTTATGTTGAAATCATAAATTCTGGTTGCAAAATTTGCCAACACCATTCCCTGACAGATCACCTGAAGTCTTGTTTTCTTGCAGAGAATGGTACTGCTATAAATATGTCGAAATCTTAATTCAAAACATGAACCATATGTATATAATGTTTATACAGTGCACAGTTCTATGAAGACCAGCATGTGAAATATTAATAAACATGAATAACTCTGCAAATCAAAATCTTGTGCTTTGTTCATTCCTTCATAGCAAAGATTCCATTTAATACCTTGTCAAGCACCCTTAGTTCGTTTTAACAGATGTGTGAAGTTCAGCAAATGGCTAATGTTAAATCTAAACCTCGGTGTCGAACCTCAGCGTTTTGCATTTATTCAAATGTTAATGCAATAGCATTCAGGATGCTAATTTAAGATGGCCATTGTTTCTAAGGTGTCGAGGAAGCACTTAAAGGAAAGACAAATGATTGGAGAGTCTTCAGACATTTTACAGTTGTCAATAAATAGTTGGGCCATTCATGGGAACAGTGGTCTGACCTTCTCCCATCAAGTTCACAGTCATGTTGTCTCGTAATTGCCTGTGTAAATAACAGACAACAGTTACGCTCCACTGGAGCTCAATGTGAATGGACCCCCAGCTGTTTATATCCCACTGGCCGCGACAGAAGTCACTTTGATTTGGCACCTTCGTGATAGTGAATGCTTAAAACCCCTCTCCCCATCTGTGTGTGCAAATGAACCCTTTACTGCTCAAGAATGCCCAGAATGTGACTTAAAACAGAGACAAATTAACCAGATGTCTGCATGTGTTGACTAGATTACCTAGCCAGATCTCAGAAAGCTCACTGATTTGGAGGATTTTTTTTCTTCATCAGTATGAAATTTTTACCCATAACACTCTTTTTTTAACAAAAAAAGAAACCAAAGCATTAATGACTGTGAAGGTTTTCATCTATTCAGGTCATCATAAAGTGTCTGATGGAGTTTAATCATTAACATTCTAGTTAAACTCCACTAAAACCTGCATACTGGGGCAAGTTGTCACAGTAACCAAAAGGGTTTGAGTCAAAAAGTCCAAACACACTAATGTTTGTTTTCTCTACCAGTGATTTTTTTATATTAGTTTTAAACATCTATAGATCAAAAAGAGTCTAAAAATCAAATAATTCCTGTGAAATATATTTTTGTCATATTTCTTGTATAAACTAATTTCCACACCAATAAAGGATATAATTAAGATTTTGGCTGAAAGGTTAAACTGATATTTTTCATAATATCAGGGCAATTTGTCACGTTTAATGCATGTTTTAATACACAATTTTATACAATTTATTATTACAATGTTTAGTTGTTATACTGGAAAATTTTGCTGAATAATAGGCCAGTAATAGACTGTTTAATAGCAGGTTTCATTGTGACAACTTACTCCATACGGTGTGACAACATGCCCCCTCAATAGTGTTCAGTAAACTATCTTGTGTCTTTTTGTAGGTTTTTTGTGTATACAGAAACAGAAATGATCCTACTTTGAGAAATATTTACAAGTGACAACTAGTCTCCCCTATATCAGAAACACACATCCTAAACATCATCACACAGCAAACTACAGAGAAAACAGCCGAGAAGGAAACATTGTGTGTTCTAAAACACCCTTGCGTTCCAAAAGGAACCAGTTTAATTTGATATAATACAATGGTTTTGTCACATAGACATGGATCATGTCCAATTCTTTCTCTACATCATTTCCTTCATCATTTAGAGGTGTTCTTCAAAATAGCATGCAACAATGTAAGATTCAAACCCACATTTGTGGAAAGGCAGTACAGGAAAGCTTTCAGTTTATACAGGGATATGTCAAATTATTTGATTTCTGCTGATTTGAATATTACATCAAGGCAAGAGAAGGTTGTTACAATCATTTTAAGGATATTTAAGCGAATGCATCTGAAACATGCCAACAGTAAAGCATATGAGTTTTGGTGCTTTGAATTTAAAGTTTTTAATTGATTTGTGGAAAAGAAAAAAAAGAAGACTGATTGGTTGTGTATACAGAGCTGAAGTCCTCTGGCTCCCTCTCTTGGAAAGAATGTGCAATGAGCTAAATGGAGCGAAAGTGCTTTTTGATCATGCTTCAACATCAAATACCAAACACATTCCATCCCTTCTTTGGCGAGGCATCGAACATTTTATGACAAACCGTATGTTTCAGACTCGATTAACAATGTCAATACTATTTTTTACTAATGATTTAGTTAGTCATTAACAAATACTTTTTAAAAAATAAAAATAAAACAACACAACAAAACACAATACATTTGTTTTAAACTTTGAAGGAAAAAAAAAAGAGACATCTTTAGCTTTTTCCTTAGTTTTTATGAGGACATTTTCCCAAAAATTAAGCAAGTGTTTTATACGGTCTGAAACTGAATGACATTTTCTGTAAAGGGTACTGGCACCTGCGTTTGGCACTTAATGATATAACATTTTACCTTTGGCCTTCATTAAGTTAATAATAACAACAACAATAATAATAATGTTATTATAATTATTATCATCATCATCACTAATATAATTTGGAAACCTCATTTTGTATCGAGAGACCTGCAGAGTAATCCAGGCAGTGTGCGTCCAATGAGGAGGGGGCGGCAGAAGCTAAAACGGGCCATTAAACCACAGATAAAATACTATTATGCGGCATCTTCTTCTGCCATAACAACTGTTGTCCATCTTTCAGTCCTTCCCTTGAGCGAGTCCTCCTGCTCAACAAGGCAAATGCTCGTTGTGTGTGATCTCTTATGTCCACCTTGTCCAATAGAGTTCATTGATCTTAGAGAATTCAAACCCCCAATCAGCGAAGAGAAAGTCAAGCGTCCGTGTCTCCATGCACAGATCATTCCGCTACATACGGTATATACAAATTTAGCTGCATTTAGAGTCTGTTTCCCCTTAGCTCCTTCATAAGAGTTTACGCAGCCCACGAGAGCATTCAATATAGGTGGGAGATAGAAAGACAGCTTCTGTAAAGAGGCACCGATAGTGCGAAACCTTTAAAATCCAGCGTGAGCCCCTTAAGGACTCTCTTATGTTTGTAATAATACAGTATGTTCTCTGCAAAACACATCTGATGGAAAATGTTCAGCATGTTTGCAAGGATGAAGCCATCAGAATTTAGCACACAAACAAACGCACACTCAAAAACATACATACATGCACTCTTGCCCAAACGCACCCTCACACCCTCAAATAAAGGTTTACTCTGGTTCCTGCTCCAGTGACCTCCCAATATAGGAATGGTTGATTCTCCTTTGAACAAAACACAACTTTAGTAAAAAGACAAAAAACAAACAAAAAAACAAAAAAACCATAAGAAATTATGTAAAACAATTTAAAAAGTCACTAGGAAATTCACGTCACAGGTTCAGGAAGAATACCACAAGATAACAGACGTGAATAAAGTCCAGACTGTGGCATGCTCTGGTGCAAACATCAGATTCAGGGTCGTTTCCATTCACAGGTCGTCCTCATCAAGCTGGGCCAAGTTACTGGAGCGCTGAAGAGTGGAGGAGGGACTAGGAACAGCCATGCGTCCCTCTCTCGATGAAGCTCTGCGTCCACCCTCTCCTGAGATCTGGACACAGTGGAGGGGGAAAAAAGGCCATTTCTGCCACTGATGGTTTATTTTTCTCAACAGCACATTATTAACATTATGATTCTATGGAAGCCTGTTGTGGAAATTTGTTTGAAATAAAATCATGTAAGATATAAAGTCACAATCATTAGATATAAAGTTACATTTTATGAGAAACAAAGCCGCAATTGCAAAACAGTCACATCGTGAGATATAAAGACGCAGTTACAAAAAATAAAGCTAAAATTGCGAGATATCGTCACATTGCAAGGTATAAAGTCGCCATTGTAAGTTAAGTCGCAATTGTGAAAAATAGTTGCAATTATGAGACATAGTGATTGAGATATTATGTCATTATGAGAAAAAAAGGGTACGTTTAAAAACGTCTAAAAACGCTGTATTATTCATGCCAGGCCAGTAGTTGGCGATGTCACTTTGTAAAAAAACACTATACGATGAACACGTAATACGTATGCGAATGACGTCCCCGTTTCACAAATTCGTGGTTTTGTAGTTTACACAAAGGCAATAGCGGTTTCGTTTTCAAAAACTTGAACTTTGAAACCCGTTTTCAAAACTTTGCGTTTTCAGGCCCCCAAAAAGCCGTTGTCGTGTAAATGAACAGCCAAAACGCATAAAAAGTTTTTAGTTGAAAACGGTGTCGTGTAAACGGCTTTTTAGAATCTAAGTCACAATTGCGAAATATAAAGTCACAATTGTAAGAAAGTTGCAATAACAAGATACAAAGTCATAATGTGAAACATAGCCATTTATTAGATCATAAATAAAGTTGCAATTGGGATATATAACATCTCAGTTACCTTTTAACTTTTTTAACTCTCACAGGCTTCCATAGGATTAAATGTTTTCCCCACACAGTTCATGTGAAATCTTCGTTCATGAATATATAAAGGTTTGTGATGCGTGACGGCAAAGACATTCTTGCCTATTCCCTAAGCAGAGAATAATGAGCTGTCACGAGCCGAGCTTATGTCTAAAAATGGCTGAAGAGTTAATTACCAAGAACAGCCTAGGATATTAAGAGTAATATGTTTGTTACAGGGTTTATGACATGACTAAAATCAGCATGACTGAATTTCATAACGAGAGCTTCAGAAATGATATAATATTGTTGAACACTCCTGTCCAAGACTCCTTGTTAGATATGAGAGACAGAACAGAACAGAAACTCCGAAAAGCTTTTCACACTTATTATAAACCTCAAAGATCTTAATTATGTTCGGTGTCCCTTGGTATTGGTGATCGTTTCTCACCTCCAATATCAGAATAGAAATAACAATCAAAATCCTACTATAAGCCCATCCAGGTGAGAAACCCTTGTTTGTCCCCTTGCCATAATAAATATAGCCTGAAGAAATGAAATCATGGCAGTGATTATTTTAGATTAGATATAGATGGTTATAAAATTAATCTAGCATGAAAAGTAGTTAGTATTAAGCACATAACCACATGGGAACTGTAGTCAAAACAGCGCTCAGATCCAGCACCAGTCTGATCCAACAGCCTGCAAGAACAATCAGGCGTTAGATAGGGATCTGGTACTTCCTTCTGTCAACCTGTCTCCTTCCTGTTTGTCAAGTGGCCTGAGTAAAGCAGATAAACAGCTATTTCACGCACAACTATTGTTGAGCTGTCATCAAAGCTCATTTTGGGCTAGGCGCCGCTGCAGACGGAGAGGGATGTTTTAATGGGCCGCTGTCTCAGAATAAGGAAAACCTCAGTAAAGTAGACTTCATAACTTCATAGGTTTGTTTGTAGTCTCATGTATGATCAAAGAGGTTACAAGGTAAAATGAATAATGCATATTTAAGTTCTACACTATTTCTAGGTCAGTAATGAAATATGCTAATTTTTTACTAAAATGGTTTTGCTTATAATATAATTTGTAATAAAAAAAAGTTGTATTAAACGATTAATCCAGAGCTTCAGACAATGTACCTGTCCTGCAAATAAGGCCATGTTAGTATATTGTTATTGCCTGTCCACAATATACCAGCAGAGGGAGCAGCATGGCCTCTTTTTTAAACTAACCACATTCCGAGCAAACCAAATCCAAATGAGCCTGTGTGAGCGGGCACGCACAGTACCTGTGAGCCTTGCGTGCTAGAGGAACACAGTCCGTTGGAGACCGCCTGGCAGTTTAGAGGTGCCTGGGAGAATGGTGGCTCTTCAGAGAAGGCCAGCTGCACGTGAGTTGGAGACACCGTCTGGGAATTCAGTCTGGAGTCCACCGGACAGTGCTGGACTTGTGTTGACTGTAAACATCAGACAAAAATAGTGGTTACAAAATCTTTCAGGTTATTTATATCCATTTACCACATATGATTGTGACCTCTCAGATGATGACAGTGGGATTAGAAAACTTAAGTCTTCTAAGTCTTAAGAGACAGAAACAGGCCATTCTTGCTCAGCAAGACTAACTAAAGTAATACTTATATTTGTAGTTAAACCAAGCATTTTGTTTGGGATTGAAAAGTATGTTTGACTATGTAGTAAGACAAAGAAAACCAGCAAAAACAGTGCAAGCATGCATACTAAAAATCCACTGAAAATAGTACACTCTCAGGTATACTGTGATATGGGATGCATTACTCATCAAGCATTGCTTTAGTTCAGGCAGGCCACGTCAGCCAAGCTCGCATCAGCTGTTCCTGACGTGTACCAATCCAGTGTCGACATCTATCACAGCGGCCTATTTAAATTCCCATTCCTTCAGCACTTCCTCCATAGCATCGCTGCTCGACGCATTCAAACTCCCTCCTCCAACCCCAACTCCAACCAACATGACCTTTAATCAATCTGACTTGTTATTTTGTTTTTCTGTACAGGTCACTACATTGCAAGCATTTTCTATCGTGTATTTGTATTTCCACAACTCATGTAATTGAGAATTGTAATTATGTATGCATATACTGGTTTTGTTCTGTACCCCAGGGGGGGTTGACTTGCTGCTCTCCCCGCTCTGTCCAGGCATAGCAGCATGGGCGGGCGAGGGGGATCGAGAAATAACCACTAGCCGGGACTTGAACTTGGGTCACTCAAGCCAACCGTGCTACATTTTTGGAGCGCTGCCTACAAGGCCATCAGCTCTGACAGGCTACCATTTGTTCAATATAGGTCTGATTGACAGTGGAGATGACCACACAAAAACTAGGTGTGTGAGGTTCGAGCAAACCTCAAACGACTGAAATCTATTACCTCTGGCTGTGAGTGGTCATCAGTGGGGACCTGGCTGGGCAGGTAGAGAGAGGGCAATGATGTGTTACAGGAGCGCAGGCAGGGAAGTTTGTGTCGGTCGATAGATGCTGAGGAGTGAGGCCTCAGACCAACCACCGATGACAGAGGAGGCTTCATGCTACGACCCAAACTGTTGCTCTTGCTCTCCCTTCTCTGGTACTCAATGGGCGACTGCAGGGCTGAAACACACAAAACAAAACTGATAGAGTAGCCATATTTAATTTGCCAAACAATAACAAGGCTTAGAGGACATAAAATGACTTGCTAGTTCATGTTCATGCTCAGAATCAGATTTTCCTTTTTTCCGCTGGAAATTCGTGAAGTTGTATTTTCAATGATTTGACATTCAACGTTTGAACTGTTGAGGACTATAATAAAGTGTAAAATGAGCACTGAGTTTAGATATCACTTAAATGTTCATCCATGAATGGTTTGAACATTAGTCTAAAACAGCTTCTGAGGTTGGGGGCTGAGCTGAAATCAGCAGGGTGTTCAACTTAGTGAGTCTCACCATTGAGGAAATTGCGTTGGGTCTCCAGTATTTGACTCACGTCGCTGACCCAAGCCTTGCAGATGTCCAGCGACAAGGAGTGCAAGACAAATCGCACCGTGCTGCCATCAGCCCCCCGAGACGTCAGGGCAAAACGATTAGGGTCACTGTCTACACACGTCTCCACGCCCAGACAACTTATCTGAAAGAAGAAGCTATGTTAACACATGCAAACATACTGCGTAATGTGGAAACCTTATGTGATGATAACTTCCTCCAAGGGGTCTAAAGCTCACCTTAATACTGTTTTTAAAAATATATCCAGGTAGAGAAAATCCCTTTTTCCTGTCTATTGGCTCACTGAAGATGACAAGCTGTTCAAATAGGAAGACCCGCCTCTCCTTAGTGCGGGAAAGGATGCTGCTGTCCTGTTCTGTGACTGTGAACGTGTCTTGCTGGAGAAGTTTTCCTTGTGCCGTGATCTTCCCCTGAAAAAAGAAAGAAAATGTGGTTTTGGGACCCCCAAATATAATGATCCCCTTTCTAAAATATGAACACAGGAAATTATATATATATATATATATAGAGAGAGAGAGAGAGAGAGAGAGAGAGAGAGAGCGAAAGAGAGAGAGAGAGAGAGAGAGAGAGAGAGAGAGCGAAAGAGAGAGAGAGAGAGAGAGAGAGAGAGAGAGAGGATTCTTTGATGAACAGAAAGGTTTTTATTTGAAATGGATTATATTTAAAAATAGATTTTTAAATAGAAAACCCCTGCTTTAGGGGATCAGAGTGGCTTCCAGTATTTCAACAGACCGACAGCTTTAAACCACAGCCTGAGTCTGGCACCATACCTCAAAGCCTTGCAGCCGACCCACGTTCATCATGTCATTGCAGCGCTTTGGAACAAAACACATCACCTCCACTGCTTTCTGTTAGAGAGAGAGAGAGAGAGAGAGAGAAAGAGAGGGTGCAATGTGTGGAAACAGACCTCAAATCTTTTTTTCTGGCTTAAACTGACACCAAAGGGAAGAAAAAAACACAAGCTGGCAGGGTCAAGGAATCACACAATGTTCCTTGGTGGGATTATGTGTCTCTTCTGGTCTTGAGAAATAAAACTTGCATAACGATTACAGTTTCTGATGAGTGACTCATACCTCCAGCTCTTCAGTGTCCATCCCAGCCTTTGTGTAGTATTTGAGGAAATCCTGTCGCGAGACACACAGCGTGAGCTCTAGAATGTTCTATTTTTGTAAAAAGATCTTAATATGATTTGACTAGTAACAGGTCTGTGGTGTTACTGTGACACGTTTCACACCAAAGGCATCAGCATACAAAAATTATAATTTCTTCTAAAGCAGTAATCCAACCAGGGCAGAATATAAAAATATACTACGGCTCAAAAGTTTGGGGACAGTACGTTTTTTAAAAAATACTTTTATTCTGCAAGGACGCATTAAATTAATTAAAAGTGACAGTAAAGAAATCCTAAAAAAAAAAGACTGGAGTAATGCTGCTGAAAATTCAGCCTTGCCATCACAGGAAAAATATATATTAAAATATACAGTTATTTATAATTGTAATAATACAATATTTCACAGTATTACTGTAGTTTTTATTTCTATTACTGCAGCCTTGGTGAACATAAGAGACTACTTTCAAAAACATAAAAAAGACCCCAAACTTTTGAATCATAGTGTAAAACAAACCCCATAAAGTATTGTTTGATTATATATTTCTTAAAATCAAATACATTTGTATTCAAATTTTGACAATAATTTGATGTTCTACTTTTATTTATCAATGTGGAATTGATTTGACATGATCCCCGACACACCTAATAGAATAAGCCACGAGTGCACAAGAATGTGTGTGATGTGTGTTTGTGTTGCACTCGGTTTCACCTTCAGTAGCAGCTGGTACTTCATGATCCTCTGCACGGGTTTGATGAGCAGGTCATTCAGCTGCAGCCTGTGACCCAGCTGCTGTTTCAGTTCCTGCACACAAACACACACCTGATTGACTGAATCCTTTATGCACAATGAGAGAAAACCAATGTTCTGCATAGCGTACAATAATACTACCCATACTATTTTTTTTGCAGCATGCATACCATGTGCAGTATAAAATGTATGGACTACCCAGATGAGCTACAATGAGCTGCCCACAATGCAATGCATTTAACTGCGATATTTAACATCATATGTCATTCAAGTCATTCATGTCATATGATCTGACTGCCAAAAGTTGAGCAAAAAAAAAAAAAGATAGCTAGACAACATTTGCTGAATTTAGCATGCAACACTGAGGTTATGTGACAAAAATCAGTTAACTATTGTAGGAAACATGCATCGTTTACATACGGTTTAAAATACAAAAAAATAGTAGGCAGTATACAGTACATACTGCGCATTAAGCTATGCATTGGTTTGCTGGTATTCCCCTCCAAACATAAACAAACACTCTCCTTGATCCATTATCCCATAATGCCCTGCGATCTCCATCTATAAAACCTAAAGTAACCCCAGCTATCAAACCTCTAAATGCTTTGGCACAGCACTGAGAAGAATCCATTTAAGTGTCAAACTTTTCAATCAAGTCTTTCCCTGTTTTGTCGGTTCCAAGAATTGATGGGTCAGTCAAGGCCTTCATGTCCACTGAGCGATTATTACACACGCAGTGCAAATGGAAAGAGAGCGAGAGAGTCTGCCTTGAGATATTTACACAGATGGGCCTGTACGGCCAAAACAGCCCCTCGAGCTTAACCTGTGTGTCTTTGAAGATTCCACTAGAGCGTGTATACATGTGTTTGTGTGCTTGCTCTTCACATGCACTCACCTCAAAGTAGGTCTCGATGTATTCTGACACGATGTGCTCAGACTTAGGTTTGTTCTGGCAATAAACCACATACATGTGAAGCCGTCTTTCCTGCAGTTTGTGCAAACAGAGAGGACAGAGTGAATTAGCTAAGTAGTTATACAGCGGACACAAAAAGTTTATGTAAATTTAAGCCATAACAAAAATCTTTGAATGTCTTGGACTTATATGACAAAATATCTCAGCAAGTAGTATTTATTTGAAAGAAATACAGCAACCTTTTCAAGCAAAACATTTCACAAAAAGAAGTTTGTTCAAATTATAAAAATAACGGTTATACTGTTAAAATGAAATAAACCAAATTCAGTCACTTTCTATGTCCACTGTTAATGTGATGACGACTATGCTAGTACACCTTGAGGGCAAGTGACTTTATACAGCCACTAAGGCCCTGTTTTACACCTGGTATTAAGATGCGTTTTAGTCGATCGGATCACAAGTAGACGAGGGAGAAGCATACCCGTTTACACCTGGTGTTTTAATCAATTTCTTTTGTCCACTTTCAACCGCTTCTGTCCTGATTTATGGGTGGGTAAATGTATGGGTTTTCTCAGATCTTTCGATCTAATGGACAAAATAAGCTTTAAACCAAACCTGGATCTCAAGCCAAAGTTTAAATCCCATCTGGCAAGCATGCTTCCCATAATGTTTCCGCATTAGGTCAGTAGGAGGAGAGTAGGCAGTCTTTTGTGGCCGTTTGAACGTATTTGACCACTACACTATGAAAGCAATCCGGTCGAATGTGTTTTCTACTACCTCGGAAGTGGTAAAAAGTGGACCAGCTCAAAACGTTTTAGACCCCGTTTACACCTGTATTTAGCGTTGTCCACTTGTGATCTGATCGACCAAAACGCATCTTAATACCAGGTGTAAACAGGGCCTAAAATCACTTTGACACCAGCTGGTTGCAGAAAAGCCATTGCAGTTAGTTCTGAGAAAAGTATCCTTTGTTTGCAGAAACCACTTAGTTTGATATTTTGTATCTAATGTAAAGACATTTAGATATTTGTAAGTGTGATTTAAGTTTCCAAAAGTGGATTTTTTACTATGTATACACTAATTAAAGTACAATCTTATGTCCAGAAATCCTGTTAGTTAAAATTGTTGTCAATTAGACGAAACTAGCAGTGACATTATAGAAATATATCAAATCATTTAAGAAAAAAATACATTTATTGAAGGTTGATAAATTGGCCACTGGTGGTAGTTTATCTAGTCAAATCATTCTTTCCTGATCCCATTAGTAAATGCAGCTAAAGAGAGACATGAGGCAGCGGTGGACATGTATCTTGACAGAGGTGATTCAATGGAAACTTTCAAGCTGCTGTAAGTATTTAAATAGTTTGAAACAGACTCTGTCTGCAGCATAAGAGCAGCGTGCTGTTGATGGCATAGAGAGAGATTACAAAACACTGATGTAGGAGAGTGAGCAGAAGGCCATTTATAATTCAGTCCAATTATCCTCAATGTAATCAGAGCCCCATTCTCTCTCTCACTGCATTCAGGTAGTAGGACGTTACAACTGGACACTACCTCTCTCTCACACACACACCCACATGCATGCACGCACACACACAAGCACACACACACACACACACACACACACAACAATACACACAGAGTGAGTTGCCCGGAGACAGGCCGATTGTATAGACGTCAAAGCATAAATGGTTCTGACAACAGATTGTAAGAGCTTCATATGGACCATGTGACAGAACACCGCACAAAATTAATTTCTTAAATCAGCATTTGTGTCATTTTACCATAAAAATAACAAATAACAATATTTTATTTGCCAAAAGTAAAAATACAAGAATAAACTAAAAAGTAAAATGAATTTATTCAAATATTTAATTACTCAAGTACTTTGTAATACTACAATATTATTTAAACATTATAATATTAATAATTAATAATATCCATGTAATCTGTTTAGTAAATTTTACTGGAAAACAGCTAACAATACTGATTCAGAAAATGACTTTGGCAGTGCAATGCATGTCCTTATAAGACTAAGACCAGCTGAAGGATTTTGCAACCCATCGTCTTAATTTATCTACGTTACACATCATTGACTGGAAGTTAAGAAGTCCTGACATAACTTCAGTGTCTCACAACTTTGCAATGTACTGTATGAGTTAAAAGAAAGGGTGAGAGCAGGGCCTGAGGAAATTTGAGACGGGGGGGAGCGGGGGGTGGGTGGGGGGGTTCTTGTTTGTGAAAGGAAAAAGAAAGAGTGGGGACAGGACAAAGAGTGAGCCTGGCCCTCACTCACCCTCCATTACTGTTTCTCATTACCAGTCAATTTCCCACAACGCTTGTTTCATAGTTTGACTCAACCTTTAGATTTGTGTTACAAGTTTCTTTATTCCCCTCAAGCCTTTTAAAGTTACCCAAAGGGCTCAGACTCATTAAACAGTAGAAAGGGCAAATGCTGACAGACGCCAATTTGAGTTTTCAGTAACTCTTGAAAGTGCTTTTCATTTAAGCAAAACACTTTGATTCACCACAGAAACTTATATCACAGCATGTGGCAGCTTTAAACAAATTACTGCTACTGAAGTACTTCCACAACTGTAAATCTGCAAATTTTAGTCTTTCACATGTACGCCTGTGGGCGCCGGGAACTGTGTTGTTTCTTCTTGGCGAGTTATTTATGTGTGTATGTCCATAGTGTAGGACTGTACTCCAGAAATAGACACGGTGTGTAAAGCAGCAATGTTATCAAAGGACATAGCCGTGCTTGTTATTCCTCCTTTGTTTTTCCCGCCTCTTTTTCCCTTGTGGTGATGAGCCAATGGAGTGGACACACAAGCAAATACACAGTCTTAAATGAGCTGTATTAGTAACAGGGGGGACAGAAATAGAGTGGGATGATGGGACGATTAATGGGGTGTTAAAATGTGTGTGTGTGTTAAAAACATCTGTGTTTTCTCAGCTCCGTTTACTCAAAGTGTGAGAGGAAGTTTTGCTCAGTCTTGCAAGGCAAAGGCTGATAGAGGAAAGCGAGAATAATAGAGAGACTTACATGTTTGATAAAAAGTTGGGCCAGTCGTTCAGGCTCAGCCACACATTTCTCCAGCTCACCCAGGAAATAACTGAGATCAGAACAGAGGAGAGATTAGACATGCAGCTCACCGAAAGTCATCAGCAGGACCATATGGAATCTGCATGCACTAAAGTAGAGATTTTCCCAAAAAATCAGTGCAGAAAATGCAAGATAAAAAAAAGTTGAGAAAGTTTAGGAATATACTGAAAGTCTTATCAGATTCATGATACACACAACACAAACACAGATAAACCCACTCTTTATGCCAGTCGTAGATCTGATGAATATTCCCAAACACTATTTTGTCTTTTCCCTTCATGTCTTCTGGAACACCTTTAGTAATCATAGAGGCCATGTAGCCCTGCGAGAGACAGAGCATGATGAACTTCCATAGCTCATGACCCATAAAAACACTTTTATTATTAAATCTAAGGCATTTCAACAGAGATAAAATATCCCACTCATATAAAAAATGTAGATCATCATATTCCAAATATTTTAAATCCAGGCACCATTATTTTGATTTATACTGTGATCAGTATTACAGCTGAAAGGAATTCAGGTCAGTTCATGCATCAAATCTAATTCTGCAGTGATTAAATGCTCTGAAATGCATTCGAATTATTCTAAGATTACAGGAAAATTGATAGCGTTCCATTACAGAGTTGATCAAATCCACATGTGATTTGTTAATTGATATTTTACTACCCCCACCCCCCCAAAAGAAGCTCACCTCCACAATAAGTCCTAGATCAGCTACATACAGCTTTTCTGTCTCTATCAATTCTTTCAGAACATACCTGTAGAACAGAAGAAGTCAGCTTTCATTCAATACATCAACAATATCTGACAGCTCAAAACATGTGCTGTGAATATAGGGTGTAATATTAGCAGATTTCAGACTTGTGCAGAATAATAATAATCAAGGAGCTATTTGTGGACCAGATGAAGGGCCTGTTTTATCGAAACGGGTGAATATCCCAGCTGGAAAATCCATTTTATGCTGGTAGCTTTGTTTGGGAACACGCTAGCTTGTTTCTTTGGCCTTTAACTGGTCTAAGACAGGGTTCACCAATCTCGGTCCTGGAGGGCCGCTGTCCCTGCAGAGTTTAGCTCCAACCAGCTCCAACACACCTGTTTGAAAGTTTCTAGTATGCCTAGTGAGACCTTGATTAGCTGGTTCAGGTGTGTTTAATTGGGGTTGGAGCTAAACTCTGCAGGACAGCGGCCCTCCAGGACCGAGATTGGTGAACCCTGGTCTAAGATTATCTTTACCTGAGCTTTAGATGAGCTTTAGCTGTTTAATATGATCATGAGCTGGTCTAAGTTGGTCATTAGCTCATTTAAGATGGTCATTAGCTGGTCTAAGATTATCTTTAGCTGCTTTAAGATGATCTTTTGCTGGTCTACCAGCCACTATGCCAATTTGACCTGTTATTATGGCCAGTAGGTTGCTGGTTTCTAGCTGGCTAAGAACATCGTTAGTCTAAGATTATCTTTAGCAGGTTTAAGATTATATTTAGCTGGTCTTTAGCTGGTTAAGATGGTCATTAGCTGGTCCAAGCTGGACATTAGTTCATCTAAGAAAGTCATTAGCTGGAATAAGATTTTCTTTATCTGGCTTAAAATGATCTTTTGATGGTTTACTGTTAAAAAAAACAAAACAGTTCAACCTGTTAAGGCAGTTGGTTTTTAGCTGGTCTAAGATGGTCATGGTGAATCCAATTTTGTCATTAGATAGTTCATTTGATGGTTCAAGCTGGTCATGATCCTCCAGCTACCATGATCCAAAAACCAGTCTGACCAACTAAAGCTGTTATGACCAGCCTGCCAGTCTACCAGCTTGAAGCAGTTAATAACCCACCTACTGGTTTAAACTGGATTTTCCACCAGGGATGACGTACTGGTGTGCTGAAGAACATCTGATGTCTGCTCTGTTAAATTTTGCAAATTTAAATCTCAAAGTAATACAGCATTAAAAGATCTAAATTAAGCATTTCTGTTACATAAGCTCTCTTAAATAAGAATTTCTTAGGGGTTACATAACTCAAGATGCAAATGAAGGAGATTTCACACACACATGCTTTTTTCTAAGGCACTCTTCCGATCCTCTTCGCTGTCTATGGTGTCTGATGATTGGCTGGAGTTGTCATCCATCAACACGGAGCCATTGTCGTCAGCCTGTAGACTGGTGCACTGGGTGAACTGCAGACACAGAGGGGATAACTGTGAATAAGAGACGAGACGTAATGCTGAAATGTTATTCCATTCAGGGATGGCTGCAGGGACAAAGAGGAATGATACAGAGGAGAGAGAGCAGGGTGGGAAAATAAGAGCTGTTGTAATAGCTCAGGTTGCCTAGGTGACAGGAGAGGAGCATGCTGGGTCTGCTGGTGACAGTGACTGAATGATAACAGGAATTCAGCGCTTACCAATAATCATGACACCACAGAGACGGAGTAGATACTCTACTCTGAATCTCAATGCCATTGACCCGGTGAAGTCACCACGTTCTCAGAGAAACTCAAGTCAAATTGTTTTGGTTGAAATTGAGCATTGTTTTAGCGGAGGATGGATGTGCAGACAGCCCTGCAAGTCGTTCAATGATTTGAGACGGAAAGAGGAAGTCTGAAGACGTCCTGCCTTTGTTAATGTGTTTATTAATCAGGGGTAAAACTAGAACATAAACTATGCTATAAATCCTCACACTTTGTCACGTCCCTCAGTTTTTTGTTTTTTTTGTCATTAGGATTTCTTAAAACAAGTAAATTGTTCCACACCATTTTTGTTACAGAGATGAATAATTCACCTCAAATCCTGCAAATTGTTGTGAAGAGATGTTTATTACAATTTACTTAAAATGAGATCGCATTGTGAAACCGCATAGGTTTGTGCTAAAAATCGGCACGATATTATCTATACACACATGTTTTTATATTGGGCAGTTGATTTTTCAATTCAATAACTTTACAGCTAACCTTTGCGCATTATCAGATTGTCATTAAAGGGATAGTTCACACAAAAATGACTCGCCCTAGTGCTACTCTAAACCTATATGAATTTATATATTCTGCTGCACAGAAAATAAGTTATTATGAAGAATGTTGGTAACCAAATAGTTTTAGTGACCATTGACTTCCATTGCACGGACCAAAAAAAAAATGGGGTGCGGTTCGCAAAACTTTGCACACTAGAAGAGAAGCTCTGCTCCACGTCTTTAAAATCAGAAAATATTTCAGAATCCTCCATTATAATTGTACCAAATCCTTGTTAATGTACATAAAGACTTCATCCTAGTCTGTAAGACTGTACATTTTAATATTAGAAACAGTACTAATAGTATTAGTTAGGTGCCAGATATGTTATATGTTCTTTTAAGCTTAATTTATGACTGTGGATAATCTGTATCATGGAAGAATAGCGATCACAGTTCTCCCACGATTCTGAAAACAAAACATTAGAGAACCGAACAACATAATATGTAAATTACTTGTGGTTCTGACAAAATCCTCTAGCCTATTTAATGTTACAAATTAATCTATTTAGAAATGTCTATAATGTTATAATTAGTCTATTAAAAATATTTATAATTAATTGTGTAAAAACTCGTTTGAAAATAATGAATGAAGACTTGTTTCGTCCAGAGTTTTTAAACAAATCTCTTGAATGAATGATTCAGTGATACATCACATACATTTCACTGGTCACCACCAACTGGAAAAGGAACCACTTGCCATTGTTTTCCCTGCTGTGTGTCTGCAGTAGTGTACATCACTAGACATATTCTCCTTTTGTTGGAACAAAAAAAAAATCTCTACAAACAAACAAAAAAAGCAATTACTTTTTACTTTTTGAAAAAATACATTTCGTGACACAATAATAGTAGTATTATATTTCAACTGTATATTAAAAAAATGGCGCTTCTTATGTTGTCATTCCCCTTGTAGCACACGCAAGTGACGATTCTCTGTCAACCAATCAACGTTCTGCAGTGAGTCTAGCTCCACCCTTTAGGTACCGTACCACTGTGCTAGGTACCCCAGCGGAAGACTACGGCATTTTGGTACCATTCACAACTTTTGACAGTGGAAACTGAACTGTGCCGTACCGCTCGGTGGAAACGAGCCATTAAATGCACTAAAGGCAAGATAGGATCTGCCCTTTAACCAAAGCTGTTTAGCTGCTTGCTTGGTTAACGTCATAGTCACCTGTGGAGCATCATTCTCAGGACCCCGGTTTCTCACTCTCTTTCTGCGTGTATTGTGAGAAAACACAATACACGCCTTCGACTATAGCGTCACACATCCTCCTCAAAACAAGGAATCCTATGCACAGACCTTGTGACTGATAGCACATCTCCATCCATCTATTCTGATATCCCTTTTTCAGTTTGTTTGTTTATTAGAGCTTTACAAAGCACTTCCTTCACTTATGAGGGTGTTATTGTGTTGTGTGTGAGAGAAATGTGGCAGTCTGTTCAGAAACGATGTGAATTACAATGAACGGAAGTTCCTTACATCATTTGATCATTTACTCACTCTCATGTCGTTCCAAATACGTGTGATTTACGTGTCTTCCGTTGAAAAAAAATGGAGACATTTTGAATAATATGCTCTGGCTGCTCTTTTCCCACTCAATTACAATGAAAAGGGACTAAAGATTTCAAGTTTAATTGAAACAACTCACTGAAACTTAACTGATTTGAAACACTTTTATAAT
The DNA here is from genome assembly GCF_963993115.1 of Abramis brama. NCBI lineage: Eukaryota > Metazoa > Chordata > Actinopteri > Cypriniformes > Leuciscidae > Abramis > Abramis brama. Next base: position 21,328,058 of record NC_139984.1, on the reverse strand, counting down.
GCACTTCATATTAATAATGTTCTTTTTGAAGCTTGAATTTCTTGAAAGCTTCGTCATTGCAATTGGATGAAAAATAATGACCTGTCCACAGAAGAAAGTTAGGAAAAACATTATGTTAAGTAAATGATGACAGGTCTTTCATATTTATATTTTAATTTGACTCCGTTTCACAATTAATTATGTTATGAAACTCCTTGAAACACCATATTTATGTACACAACCAATTCTAATCACAGTGCTTGAGATCTCAGTCTCTGGTTCTTGTTATTCTGCACCTTTCACCACTCACCTTCTGATGAAACGATCGAATGAAATAATGACTGTTATTGCATTTAGCCAAAACATTGGGATCTGTAAGATTTTTTTAATGTTTCTTTTTATGCGTACAGTACAATTGTGAAATATTATTACAATTTAAAATAACTTTGTTCTATTTTAATATATTTTAAAATGTAATTTATTCTTGTAATGGCAAAGCTGAATTTTCAGCATCTTCAGTGTCACATGATCCTTCAGAAATCATTCTAATATGCTGATTTGGTATTTCTTATCATTATCAATTTTGAAAACAGTTGTGCTGCTTAACATCGTTGTGGAAACCATGACATCTTTTCTTCAGGATTTTTTGATGAATTGAAAGATCAAAAGAACAGTATTTATTTGAAATACATTTTTTTTGTAACAAATGTAAAAGTCTTTACTGCATCTTTTAATCAATTTAACATGTCTCTGCTGAATAAAAGTATTCATAAAAAAAAAAAAAAAAAAAAAACACCTTGAAAAATAATGTGTATATTGTGTCGTATTTGTCCATCAAGCGGTGTTGTAGTTTAGCATTACGATTTGCTGATCGGTGCGTGCCGTTAAGGCCTGTTGGAGTATCATATTACACTGTTGTGTTGTTTTCTGGTGCGGGGTGGTGTTTGTGTGTTTTAGAGCAGTGCGATCACTCCTGCCTGGCTCGCAAGTCTACTCAGATCATTTCCAGATGTTTTTTGGCACAGCCTGCAGGAGAATCCCCCACTCTTGCACTTTGCCATTTTTATCTTCACCCAGAAGCCCGGAGTCTTTACTCGGACCTTTAATAAAAAGCTGAGATCATATTGGTTGTTATTTTTCTACAGGAAATTGTTAAAGTTAGCTTGAGCAGAGGGAGATAATCCAACCTTCGTTTTATGTGAGAGTACAAGCGGACTCATGTTACGGTTATATCATCAGTGGTTCCACGCTCAAACTGCTGTGTCAGACCTACATTTGTGTGGGGAATAAAACGAAACAGCCAGTTTGATAACATATGCTGCGTTCCTCCGTCCAGGAGACAGGCCGGATCCGAGGAGCGCTTACATATTCATTCAGGAATTTTCCATTAGCCAACAAATAATAAACTCACGCTGGATCCCCACAGCAAATCTTTCTGTGTCAGGTACAAAGCGGGCTGTCAGCTGAGCTGAATCAGAGACAGAAATGAATATGATATAAACTGAAACCTCAGCCTCTCTACGGAGAGAGACAGGAAGTCACAGAGTAATGCATAACATTGAAGAGCAACACCAATACTAGTAACTAGTAACTAGTAAGTAACTAGCCCCAATACACACTGCAGAATGTTTGTCTTGTTTTCCAGTAAAAAATATATAACTATCTATATAAGGGGGAAAAAAAACTATAGCTGCATGAAATATTAAGGGGGAAATTTACTATAATGGTTGAGCATTAGCACTATTCATTTGTAATGGACTACGTCATAAGTATGGGGGCAGTAAGTGTTTTTTATTTTCTTCATTTATTCAGAAAGGACACATCAAAAGTAGCAGTAAAGACATTCATAATGTTACAAAAGATTTCTAATTCAAATTATATTTTAACATATAACATTAACATAAAAAACTGTTTTAAAGTTTAATAATATTTCACAATAATATTACCGTTTTATTTTTTATCAAATAAATGCAGCTTTGTTGACCATAAGAGACTTTTTCAAATAAATAAAAAAAATCTTACTGACCCCCAACTTTTGAATGGTAGTGTAATTTTAAAAATCTTAAATTTACTGCAACAATTGTCCTTGTAAATAATGCCTGAGGCTGTGATTAGTATCACTTACAAGTCTAGACTTGAAGCTCATGTTGTTTCTGTAGTATATTAAATTCATTTCCAATTATAATCACAGTGCTTGAGATCTCAGTCTCTAGATCTCTCTTAATCTGGATTTGCATTTGCTCTCTTCCAGCTATTGTGATTGTTTATGTGTGTTTTGTATTTATCTGTGTGCTCTGGCTCAGATAGTGTACACGCACATACAAAAATATACAGTGGGGTCCAAAATGTCTGAGACCAACATTGAAAATCTGAGATTTAAATTTGTAAATAACTATAATTTTAGCACTAGAAGGAAGAGGATGAAAGCAATAGATTCATGTTAATGTTTCAATTGAATTTTTCACTTAAATTGTTATGCTGATAATATACACTACCGTTCAAAAGTTTAGGGTCAATACTTCTTCTATTCGAGGAAACACATTAAATTTATCAAAAGTAAATAAATGCTGTTCTTTTGAACTTTCTATTCAACCAAAAATCCTTAAAATGTATTGCAGTTTCCACAAAAAATTTTAAGCAGCACAATATAATAAATATTAATAAATGTTTATTGAGCACCAAATCAGGATCATGTGACACTGAAGACTGGAGTAATAATGCTGAACATTCAGCTTCACCACCACAGGAATAAATTACATTTTAAAATATATTAAAAATATTATTAAAAATAATCTTACCAACCCCAAAATTTAGAACAGCAGTGCAACTTATGATGTAATTATTTTATTAAAATAGAAAATACAAATTATAAAACAGATAGTTCCGGTCCTTGATTATGATTATTTGAGCTGTGTTCAAAGCCTTTGTAAATTACACTCCAAACATAAACCTGTGACCGTATTACATCAGTATTACTGCGCCACTGCGTCTGTGTTGGCAACCATTCCGCTTCTGAAGACATACATTGAATGATGAAAGAATAATATTTTTTTATCAATAGCATTAAATTTTTATGTCTGTGTGTTTATTTCATGAAACCTTACGTGGAATAACTGTTTTATAAAAGCAATAAACCTGCAAGCTGTGATTTATAGTGAATTTTGAACAGCTAATAGGGGTTTTAGGCGCTCTGCGTCATGCCTAACAACGGCCCTTAGCTGTTCAAACCACAGCTTCTTGGTTTAACAGAGCCCAACATAAGAACATAAGAAGTCTGTTTGATCAATGTGTGTTTTCACTTTTAAAGGTTCAACCTGTAGAAAAGAGCCTGGCAACAAATGACCCATCAGTCAAATGACCATCTGGCCTCTCTCACACTCAGCGTGAATACTAACACATTGAACCCCTGTGCAAACTGACAAAAAGCCCCTAATACAACCTTGCACCCTCCTTTCTTGTTTTCTCTTTCCATTATTCATTCTTACAAAGAGACTATGTACAGTAGCCTCTGTTTCAGATGACATGTCCACAGACTTTTGATGGGCGGTGTGAAGTCTGATGTTAAAAGGTTTTATTTGAGACACATACAGTAAGTAAACAAAAAGCATCAATACATAGGCCCTGTTTACACCTGGTAATAAGATGTGTTTTGGTCGATCGGATAGATGAGGTAGACAAGGGAGACACATACCAATTTACACCTGGTGTTTAAATCTGTCTCTTTTGTCCAGTTTCAACCACTTCTGTCCTGATTTCTTCAAAGAGAGGGTCTATGGGCGGGTAAATGTATGTGGGGTTTTTTTTCAGATCTTTCGAACTAAAGGATGAAATAAGCTCATGCAACTTACATATGAACACGACCGGAGAAAACAGAAAAACATACGGAGAGCAGCAGCTTTCGTTTCTGCTCTGATAGCCGTGAGACCAGGCCGAACGCGGTGAGCGCTTGTTAGAAATCAGGAGTAGTGAGAGAACATTGCGCTTGGTACATTTTTCGTCTTCAAACCAAACCTGGATCTCAAGCCAAAGTTTAAATCCCGTCTGGCTAGTGCGCTTCCCATAATGTTTACGCATTAGGTCAGTAGGAGGAGAGTAAGCAGTCTTTTGTGGCTGTTCAAACACATTCGACCACATGAGCGTCTACACTACGAAAGCAATCTGGTCTAATGTGTTTTCTACTACCTCTGGAACTGGTCAAAAGTGGACAAACTCAGAATGTTTTAGACCCCATTTACACCTGTATTTAGCGTCGTCCACTTGTGATCTGATCGACCAAAACGCATCTTAATACCAGGTGTAAACAGGGCTTGAATTATAGCTTGAATTATATTATATTAGCCTGGATGCCAGCTGAACTTAGCCCCGCCCACAACATTTGAGGTCGGGAAGTTCGGTCTGGACTTGATCCGTTGTGGAGCAACTATGCTCGAACCAGAGCTGTTCGGACCAATCAAATTGTCAGGGCGGGCTTTATACGATGATGGACTGATGATCAACATTAACGTAATCACCCACGTCACCAAAGAGCGCTTGGGTTGAAATCATTTACAACAAGGAAGGCTGCCGCTGGAGCATTGAGATGTGTAGATTCCGCCATCGCGTCTGTTATAGAATATATCGACAGCGCATTAATTTTAAAAGAGGAACAGAGAACCACGATCAAGGCATTTGTTGATCGGAAAGATGAATGAAGAACATACGTCACTTACTCCGTTGCTCTGATTGTTTGTAGGTCTATCCAATTGAGTGCAGAGGCATTTTTTTTCCTGGTTCGGTTGAAACACGCCCCATAATCAAAGCTCAATGGAGCAGTATCAGACTTATATTCTGACTAGAATCTGGCTAATATAATATTGTTTTTTTAAAATCAAATTCTTTATGCAACAAACTTAAAGAAAGAACACATGCACACTTTTTAAGTAAAATATTTGATTAAAGTACATTTACATACATTATGGTTTAAGAAAGTATTCTAAATGAATCCAATAGTCTGATTCTGGCAATCTGACTTACCTGTGTATGTCCTAGTGTGGTGGATCCCTGTGGAGAGTCTGACTGGAAGCTGTAGGACAGCGGGTTACCGGGATCGCAGTCACCGAGAGCAGGAAGGCCATCTCTCCACTCCTGCACACACAAACACACATAAAATACTGCTTTAAACAAACAGGTCTTTCAACCTTCATGGTCTTTCACAAACATCAATATTCAGGTCAAAATAGAGCTGACCCATAATTCCTATCTCTGTGTGACTATGATGTGCGGTTGTGTTAGAGGGTCCTAGTAATTAAAGGTCACATCAAACAGTTATTTCGGACAGAGGTGAACCACAGGGCTCCAGTGAGCAGTTGGTCGCACCGTTTGGTGCAATTCACACGGCATTATGAAAAACAGAGACATCTGTACTGTGATGTAAACTGATGTTTTATGTGAGAGGCAGTCTTTTCTTCCATATTGTGATGTATAATCGAGTAAAAAAATGTAAGGCAGGACTTGATTTTGTCTATTGGGAATTTAATTTAATTTGGATTGGATCATTGCGGTTTGCTATTGCTGTGGCCTAATGCGAGTGACAGGTTGTCCTGCCCTCGCACCATTAAACACGTCATCAGAGAAGAGAAGAGATGTTGTCGCAAGACGGAGGGGAAGTTATTTTGATTATAGATTACGAGAGCACACAAATAATTTTTATTTTTTTTAAAGTGCACTGATAAATCATTTATAATAAACACTGGGGGGTGCGATATATATTGTCTACGATAATATCATAATTGTTGTATTGATGTGCTATCTGACATTATCGAGTATGTCCCTCACTTTGCAAAAACCAAACAAAAATATTGCCTAAAGAGTGCATACACTGCAATGATTCGCTCAATAACAGTGACTTGCTTCCACCTACTGGCGGTATTAGTTTAATATTTAAAGTATCTTTAAAATTTTAAAATCATTTCTTAAATCAATGTTTTATTTTTAAAACATCAAAACATTATTTATGCATTTGTAAGCAACTGCAGGTTAAATGAATTTATGTCACCTCTGAACAGTCTGTGTAAATACATCTAAATGTCACTTCAGATGCAGCTTCTGTTTCCTCTGCATTGCAAAGACTGATTTTGATTGATTGGTAACAGCCCTTTAGTGTCATATTATTCTAATTGAATTTTTTTATTAAATGTAATAATTTGACATAATTAATTATGCATAAGCTAAATTTAATTAGGTAAGGAAAAAAGAATTGCCCTTATTAAGGTAAAAATGCAAGTAAAAGGTACAAATCTAAATTTAAACTTATCGGAAATTTAAATCTCTGAACCACTGCACAAAATATGAAGAATAACAAAAACTTTACGAGTCAGCTGTCTACGGCAGTCCCAAACCTGCCAATGTACCAACACTATAACACACTCCGCAAAATATTGTCTGATCATCGTTATCGAAAAAATTACAGAAAATATCAAGATGTAATTTTATGTCAATACGCACACCCCTAATAAACACTGCAACATTACAGAAAAAAGAATGGCCAATTCTGATTTCATGGTGACTTTAAAAACAGAATACGAAGGCTTCTTGATACTGATAATGAAAAATATCGAGTTGTTTGAGTGAAAACATCCACATCACAACATTTTCCTCACCAGCTCTTTGTCTATGACTGGCAGGATGGTGAACTGCTCCTCTGTTGTTTGCGGGCTGCCCAGGTCTTGACTGCTCCTGGTGGGTGGAGGCGGTGGTTTGCCATCCAGTTTGCGGACCTGCCGCTCCCCCTTCGCCGTTCCGGTCGCCCCGGCGCTTAGCTTACGCACCGGATTGGTCAGCCACTTCTTCAGGGTGCTGACAGAGCGACGGGAGCCAGGGGAGTTTGGGGCCGAACTGCCCGAAGCCTGGGGCGGCAGAGAGGCCACAGAGGTGGAAATACTGCCCTCACTGCCAGCGGCTGAGTATGAGTCTGTACAAACAGAGAGAGTGAAGAGAGAGAGGGAACAGGAATTAAGTTGGGAATAACCATCTGAGAGAACGACAGCAAGGGAAAACTAAATAAATCTGCCTTATATATAAACACACTCAATATAAACACACTATAACACTAAATATGGCCCATAGCTTAGACATTGTGAAGATTTTTTCCCATCTCAGACTTCAGGCCTGTGAGTTTCTTCAGCTATGGACACTTTTGACCCTGTGGACTTTCACCAAATACACTACCAGTAAAAACATTTGGGGTCGGTAAGATTTTTTTGAAATGTTTTTGAAAGATGTCTCTTATGCTCATCAAGCCTGCATTTATTTGATGAAAAATCATGTAAAAACAGTAATATTGTGAAATATTATTACAGTTTTACTGTTTTCTGTTGTAATATATTTTAAAATGTAATGTATTCCTGTAATGGCAAAGCTGAATTTTCAGCATCATTACTCCTGTCTTCAGTGTCACATGATTCCTCAGAAATCATTCTAATATGATGATTTGGTGCTCAAGAAATATATATTTTTATATATATCAGAAAAAATCAGACTTTTTCTGTGTTTAAGTGCTATAATTGGGTCCCCTGTCCATCTACCAAACCAGAAAACGTGAAAAGTGACAACCCAGTAACTCTGTTTTAGTAAGCCTTTATCTGCAAGCATGTAAAAAAATAAACCGATCAGATTTCGCTCCCCTTCTGACGTAGGAAGGATAATATTACCACCCCTTAATCTGCACGTTTCTACCCACGGCGCAGCCATTTGGTTTATGTAAGCGACAACAGTGTAAACAGTTCTAACCATAGACTGTAAAAAAAGATGGACGACACCCCTTCACTCTCTTCCATTGGTGAGAACTGAAGCCGCCAGTGTCCCAATATGGCGCTGACATCTTGGGACTTGAGTCTGCGCAGTAGCGATCTCGGGGCCAGACCTGCGCAGTAGTGAGCAGGAAGTAAAGCCACAAATTCAACGCCCCGCCCTCACTCTCGCAGAATGCACTCTCCCTGCACTTTTTTTAAGTGGCCTATGTCTGCTCCGTTCCGCTCCAATTTTGATGTCTGTTGATTGCAGTACGACAAGAGGCTTGTTAAAATAAAGTAAATATAATCTCCTCAGTCCTACGAAGATCCCGAAAAAAAGTCTGTTGGTGCTTCAGTGACTACTTCGCTCAGAGAACCTGTCAATCACAGCTATCAATCATGACGTTACACCACCGTTTTTATAGCATCACGTAACTAACTAAAAACAAACTTATTTTAAAAACAGACACTTGAACTAACATCAGCGTGATAAAAACGACAGCAAATGACAGAAACCACCTTTGGAAAAAAGATATTTGAAGTGTTATTTAATTGTTTAGTTGGTCTCACGTCCCGTTGAATAACACGGGGAGGCGGGGTTTATGACCTATACTACTAGGACCAGTCACCGGGGGGCGATCGAAACGCTTTGGCTTCACTTTTCAGAGCTTGTGCGGCACGCTTGGTTCTAACACAATGGCAAAAGTTCGAGCAAAACATGCAAACTGTTGTTGTTGGCTCCACAGACAAGCCTCAGACAAGACAGGAGAGCAGTGGATTAATTTAATTTTCAATGGAAGTCCCCAGAAACAGATTATTCAATGTAACTCCACAACAACTACATAAATGTATCCACAAACCATTCAGAATAGTCCAGGTGCAGCCTAAAAGTGGCAACCTCTTCCTGAGTCTCTCTGTTAGGCTGCACTCCGCTACTGGTTATTTCTGAGATTTTGGATGACATATTTGTACTGTCATGACAGCGATGGTGCTGTCAGTTTACCTTGTTGTTGCATCTTCAAAAGTGCACAATAAAATGTGACTGAATTTGAAACAGCACATTGTAATTTCTGCATCTATTATCAAAGTATTTATTAGTAATACAGTGGAAATTAGTAGATTTGGTTAGCATGTTGATTTACGGTGTGCGCCCCTAAATTTTCTGGTTGTGCCCCTAAAATTTTCAGTCGGGGGCCACTGTGCTCCTAGTGAAAAAAGTTAGTCTGGAGCCCTGATGAGTGAAATTATTTGCGTTTTGTTATTGTATCCGACTTTATTGTAAAGGATCGTCCCTCTTCTGGTGCAAATAAATGCACCACAGGAAAATTCTGCCTTTTTCATGAACATTTTCACTATATTGTCATTTCTACCACATCAAATAATACTGTTTTTCATATTCTGGTGGAAATGACAGTGGTGCAAACAACAAATTTAAAAAACAGACTTGCCACTTGCCCTTTGTCTTGCTAAGGCTAATTTCATAGTTAGTTTTAAATATCCCAAATACACGCATTTAAATAACATCGACAAACTTTAAGCATAATTTGACAAAAAATCTTGATGAGAAATGAGACACATATATTCTGTTCTCACATGTAGCCTAGGCCAATATACAAGGACATTTTTGTGCATCAACCGGTTTTGATAATGACACACTTGACTTTACTCAAAGATCTTTCTGTTTAAGTGCGAGTGAATCTTTAGGAAGAGCAAAGATACGCTGTCGCTAACAGAGTGATGAATGGCTCTATCGTTCACTGAAAAACAAATTTATGGAGATGCATTTGGAATGTAATATCCTAATTACTAACCCTCTCATTTTGAATAATACATATTCATCAACACTGGTATAAGGGTAAGAACAAAATCATGCGCATGCATATGCATCTGTTGTGAGTCCAGAAATGTAACAGAAATTTTGTGCAAGAACTTTTAAGTACATTGTCATTCCTGAATGCATTTGTGTGTGATCGGTGCAGACAGGCCTCGTGCCACACATCCCAGTTAGTGTTAATCACATGAGGACTACTCAAACTGGTTTAGGGCAGACTTTGAGAAGCTACACTGGTTAGCCACACTGTCGTGTGACCCTGGAGAGCTAAATATAGACCCCGCCCCAAAGTTGAGGCTCAGGCTGAGACTGCGGTGCTGGTGTCAGAGGGACCCTGGGAAAAGAACAGAGGGGGATGTGCACAGGAAGCACACTTTAATCCTCGTCCACAGGAAGGTCAACAACTTTTTTTGTTCTCTCACCGCGTTGTGCCTCACGCCCCCCACTACTCTCTTCCTGACCCAGAACAGTGGCTGTCTGAGGTTATCAGCAGCAGAAAGGACAGACTTCACATGTTTCAGTCTCTCGCCATTCTAATCTAGCCCCTGTTTGACCCCGATTCAGCCGAACACTGCCTGACAGGAGGACATAAACCAAACACACACAGACACACACAGGCTGTGTCAGCACTTGCTATATACCATTGTTACCATAAACTAGTATTTTTCTAAAAGTAATTTTGAAGTTAAGCTTTATTTTCCCTTAATTATGACATACTGAAAAGGCAGCTTTAACTAATCACAAATTAGATGTCTTTTTTCTAGAAATGTAACTTACATTGGGTTTGTTCGGGGTCGGTTTGATTTCAGCAAAAAACACATTGCAAAAAATATAATAAAACAAATCAAAACAAACAACTATCTAAAAATATATATATCTAAATATAAAATAATCTTATTTTGAGACTATTGTACAACCAAATAATTGTGCATTAGTGTGCATTGCAAGTCAAACCGACTTTTTGAGTTCTTTTTGAGTCTCAAACTGTTTCGCTCTCAAAACTCTTGTGAAATTTGCAAGTGCTTCAAAGGGTTTGGTTTGAGAACCTTGTTTTAGAGTGTGTGTCCAATTATTTCACATGGATTAAAAGTTTCAGCGCTGTGGATGGGGTCAACAGGTGATGATGGATGTTGGATGCTTTTTATTGGTCTATTACCAAAAAAGCAAGCAAAGCATTTTCTAACACAAACAAAAACAAATTTGAGAGCAAATAAGGGGGCAAATTATTGGTTTTGCTTGCAAAACTTTTCGGATGTATAAACGCTAAAAAATAACTGGTAGCATTTTATCTTACAGTCCTGTTCCCCACGTACATACTATAGTAATTACAATAACGGGGTAATAACTATAGGTTCTAACCCTGAACCTACCCCTAAACCTACCCATGTAGTTACCTTATATTACCAGTACTTTCTAGTACACTGCAAGTACATGTAAGTACACATACTGTAAAATAAGGTGCAACCAAATAACTCCTTGATAGACTCAACAACAAAAAATAATAATAATTAAAATGGGCATTATTTGTCTGGGGCACCCCAGGAATAAGTAACATATATAATGTAACATTAGCTGATAATGTGGCCTGGGGGTCTCTCAGACTCCAAACAGAACACAAGGGTTAATGTAGAGGTCCAACTAATTTATTAAGCTAATGTTTTGTGTAGTAGCAGAACCGACCTATAATTTTTGCTGATACACAGAGAAACAACCCCTGTCGAGAACTAATCCACAAACTTTCCACTTTCATCAGGAAATAATCAGTGAAATAATGGCGCTGACCTCAACCCAAATGGAATTCAGCAGAACCTAAAGTGGAGGGATTATAACTCTTATTGCTGGCTAAACAGCAGGGCAAAGCTGCTTTCCTGATACTGTGCTGCTGTGTGCTCGGAGGGGGGTAGCTCTCTGTGTGAACAACATGCCAGACTGTTCCTCCTGTCTCCCCACACGGGGCACAAAAGAGAGGAATGGTTTCATTCCACACTCAGTATGGATCCGACAGATTAAGAAAGAGTGGCAGTTATGAAAAAGCAAAACCTAATTCATTACCCTGTTTTGTTTTTTGAGCAGGGAACTGAATGTTATCAGGAACTAAAGGCTGCTGTGAACTGGCAGCCACTGCTTACCGTATCCTCTACAAATCACTGGTGACACCCACATGAAACAATGCATGATCCATCACTATATTCCAAATGCAGATTAAAAATTGTGTAACGTGTCGTAATGCAACAAAGTAGAGCTGAACGATCAAAGATCGAGATCTCGATTCCTAAATGACAACGATTCACCTGTGTCAATTAAACATTTGACAAAATCACACCGGAAGATTCAAATCTGTGTTTGCGCTGCCGTTGAGCCAGCGAGAGCAGTTGTCGTGTTAGGTATGAAGCTTATTATTTGTTGTTATAGACCGTATGTAGCTCCGCCCCTCTTCAGCATTACGCTCATTGTGTTATGTCTACCGGTTTGTATTTCCACAGCATGAAGGTAAGATTTTATGGATTTATGAATGAACCAGTCTACTGACATTTGTTATGACATCCGCTTCAAATATTACAACGCTCATGATAACTTTCATTAATTCTACAATAGTAAATTCACTTCACCAGCTAATTATTCTTCAACAGCAATGCCATAGAAATATACAGAGCTACCGCAAAAACGGAAGCTCAATGACCAAATACACAAGGTCTGTGGAATACTTGATTCTGATTGGTCAATCGCACCATCCAGCAGTGTGTTATTCCCCAATAACCAGTATTGAGACGATTGTTCTGTACACTGTAATGGATTATAAGATAACAAACAGGTACGATTTTAAAAACGTTAGTGTGTGGTGTTGAGTTGGACGCTTCAACCCATGGCCTAAAAAAACCCCCAAAAAACTGCAGCAACAGTGTAAAAGCAGCCCAATTCTAAATGAAAACCACCAACGAACTTGGCAACACTGGCAACAAGTGCAAAACAAAATAAAAAATATATATTTTCCATTGAATCATTCATTCAATTCAGATTTGTTCAAAAACGATCAACCCAGTAATGACACAAGTGAAGTATTCATCTAGTAAGTAACATGTTATTTTGTTTAGTTGTGTGTTCAGAATTGTGAGAGAATCGTTATCTCCATTTGAAGAAAAATTTTTTATTTGATTTATCCAGAATCGTGCAGCTCTACAACAAAGCACAAGTTTTGAAAAAAACTTTAAGGCACACCTGAAAAAAAAAAAAAAGACTGAAATTGCAGGAAGAGATGCTCCATTTTGATTGCTGGTAAACTGAGGGGCTGAATTGATTCAAAAGCTGCAAAGCTATGCTTAAGTGCTGGTGGTGTACAGAGAGAGATCCTCTTAATAAGGCACTGACTGAGTGCTCAACACATTAGAAAGGATTTTCTGAACTCTTAATAGCTAGCTTCAGCGAAAGAGAAACTACATAGATTATATAAAAAGATGTCTTTATGTTATATCGTTTAAACATGTATCTGTATGCTGTAATTAAACAATTTGCGCTGTAAGATTTTTTTCCAGAACATACAGTAAATTTTTCATGGGAAAGAAACATGACAAATGATGTCTTAAATATCACAGTTGTTTCTCCAATAAAGCAATGATATTAAATGGAGAGCAATAGAAGGTCTCAGATTTTTCTCCTGACAAAAATATAGTAATCTCTCTGATTCAGAGATGCCAGGAATTTCACAAACTGTTTTCAGAGTTGGCAAGATGTCAAAGTCTGCAAAATTATTTTTATGAAGATTCCTCATTAATTTATTCCAAAATCTAATTATCCTAGGTATGCTACTAACATTAAAATTCTTTCTGTACAAATACAATGTTAGGCTGCATAGATTAGGTCAGCCGGAACCGGGATCACTTCCCATAAATCCTGATGTACACGTTGCATCATAAGAAGATGGCGTCTACGCTAATATTAGTCTCTCTGTTTATCCCGAGGTTTACCGCAGTCCGCCGGATCCAGGCCGTATCCAGATCTGATGAAGGACCTGCGCCTGGACGCGACGACAACGCACTCCTGAAGTGTCAACTAGTCTCTCCCCTGTGAAGGCCTCCTTCCCTTTACCTCTGTACAGATAAAACGTTGTCGGGATATTACCAGTTAAAAATTAATAAAAATTAGATAAAAATTCTGCATTATAAATTTTAAGGCCAGACAAGTAGTTTGTTGAGGGTTGGTTTGTAAAGAAGGACTACACGCCTGCGCACATATATATTTAAACGCGCATACCTATAGACTAAACACGTATACGCATGTGCACGCCATCAGCGTTCTCATAGGTTCGCGTTTTTAAAGTTTGTGCAGAGAGAACTTAAGGGTTTTCTGTTAGAACGGTGTCGTGTTAGCGGCCCCTAAGTTAATAACTAATGATGATCATTGTGACGGAAGTGAATCAATCAAAACTAACTTTAGCTGGACAATAACTTTATTCTAGAGCTGCTGTAAAGCCAAAACAATCGCTGTTACTTTAATTTCCTATTATCACTGTAAAGCTGCTTTGAAACAATATTGTTAAAAGCGCTATATAAATGAAGGTGACTTGACTTGACAATTGTCCCAGTTATTTTTTATTAAAAAAATGAACATCTGAGACAATTTGATACTTAAAAAATTAATTTGAAACTTTGAAAAATTAAATAAAACTAAAACTATTAAAACAATTTTTGGTAATTTAAATAAACTGAAATAAAATAAAAAATATATATTAGATGAAAAACTTAACTAACTGGGAACTAGCCTGAATGAAATATATAAATTTAAGTTGAAGTACTAAACAGCAACTTTCGTTTCTGCTCTGATAGCTCCAAGACCAGGCCGAACGCAGTCAGTCAAGTCACCTTTATTTATATACCATTTTTTACAATAGAGATTGTTTCAAAGCTGCTTTACAGTGATAACAGGAAAATAATTCAACAAAGTTTGTTTCGGTTGTACAGCAGATCTAGAAGAAAATACTGTCATAGTCCAGCTTAAGTAAGTTGAGTGATGGTTCATTTCTGTTGTAAAAAACGTATTAATTTAGTTAATTTATCTATACAGCTGCTCTGGGGAAAACAGTGATGTCATCGTCCAGCTCAGTTCAGTTCTCATATAATGGTGTCAATGCAGGCAGATCAATGATATTGTTGAATATTAAGTGTCCCCAACCAAGCAAGCCAAAAGCCAAAGACAACAGTGGCAAGCAACCAGAACTCCATCAGGTGACAGAATGGAGAAAAAAACTTGGGAGAAACCAGGCTTGTGAGTAAGTGTGAGAACATTGTGTTTGGTACGTTTTTCATTTTCAAACCAAACTTGGGTCTCCAGCCAACAAAGTTTAAATCCCATCTGGTTGGCACGCTTCCCATAATGTTTACGCATTAGGTCAGTAGTAGGAGAGTAGGCGGCCTTCTGTGGCTGTTCAAACACATTTACCACATGAGTGTCTACACTGCGAAAGCAATCCGGTCGAATGCGTTTGACTACCCCTGGAAGTGGTCAAAAGTGGACAAGCTCAAAACATTTTAGACCCAATTTACACCTGTATTTAGCAGCACATTTATAATAAATGGCCATCGATATTACAATCTTGATTGTTGCGAAATCTACAGAATAGAAGCCAAAGCCCAAGCCGTAACTATAAACTGCTTAAATAATCAGGATTCAATCCAATTTACTGAATATAGACACTGTGAATTCTGTAGCCTGTTAATATGGGCAGAGAAACAGGCCTAATGGGTTTTTCGGATTTCCCAGACCTCAGGGCAACTGAATGGCCTTTTAGTACACAAAAAGATCTTGCTGTTTTGTGCATACGGCAGAGAGCCACTGGCCCCTGAAACTCCAGTCTCCATCGTTGGAAACCTCTCCAGCAAAATGAGTGCCTACACAACACATTAGCTGTGCGAGACGGAAACGAGAGAGCGCAGTGAAAACAACCCTACACGAAACAACCTAGACTGAATGGTTATCTAAGGTTGGCTCAGTTGGACGGAAGAAAACACAGAATTCCCCGCAGCCCCCCGCTGGCAGGCACGACCATCATTTCTGGAGAGCATGTGTTTCAGCTCAGAGCGGCCGGTGGGCTGTTTCATCGGCACTCAGCAACAAAGTCAACATGAAAGCGCAAGTGGGGGGTGAGTGTAAGGGGATCTGAGATGGAGAGATGAATGGACAGAGGAGAGCAGGGGCTCAAAATAGGAGGGAAGGGAAAAGGTCTTGAACAAACACAAGCTTAAGGCACAGTGGATACAGGAAGAGACTGAGAAAGAAAAACTAACATGTTATATCGCTTGAAAACAGGCTGTAAACAAGACAGCAAAAATAATTCTATATAACTTCATAGGAAGCAAAAAACTGAAATGCCTGTGCGTGCGTTGAAGCAGGGATCTGTATATTGTGGAAAGGACTTGCTGTTTGCAAGTCTGATTGATTGAGTCTGATTTCATGCAACGTCTGTCTGACTCCAGACCGGCGACACTCGGTCCAACAAACCAAAGTTGAACACCATGTAGAACTCAACAGAGAATGACTTTTAAATTTAATTTCTAAATGAGAGAGAAAACAGGCTGCAGTAATTTAAATTGGAACTGAACACATTAGAATTGAATTTCAAAAAATTCATATGTAGTTTACATAGTTGATGTAGTTCGTAAATCAAATGACATTAATCAATATATGCTATGAAATATACAATGAAATATATACAATATTATACAATACTAATAAATTACACACATTTCAACATTTTCAACATTTTATTGGGTAGAAAGTAAACTGTTCTCTTTGTGCTATATCAAGACAACCCAGGATTTTACCAATGGAAAGATCCAGGAAATTAACATAATACCCATCCAGCACTGCAAAGGCCTTCTAGGTTTGTTTCTGACTGGGTTAAGTGTGTCTCCTTCCATCACTCTGACATTGGTTGACAGGGAGAGGAGGGGATGTAATACTGAAATGAAAAAATATTCTCCTGTCAGTCTGAAGAGTGTGTGTGAACTCATTCCTGTAATGGTGTGTCTGAGAGCCAGGAGATTACAAAGAGGTATTTTGATAATGCTGCCACTGCACCGTTCAACAAAACTGATAATTAAAAGCTGAATTAAGCAAAATATTAAGCCTGAGCTACCCTTGTCCCCAGTGATCAGCTAATGCTATGCTGTTCTTCCAAGTCTGTCATCTCTCTCTCTCTCTCCACAATCCTTTTCCTTCTTCTAAATCTCTTTTCCTTCTTCTTCTCTCTCATTTTCTTTTGAGCCCTGTCTTTATAATAAGTCTGGTGCAACAGAAGGGATTGTTCCCTTTTCTGAGCTTCACAATCTCTGTGCTCTGGGATAATGCTGATTCTAAATCGCTTCCTAAAACTTTTCAGACTCTATAATCTGAGGAGGAGGCATAAAATTTACTCCTTAATGATGATCAAAGCAAAAAGTTTGAGACCAATGTGGAGAATCAGGGATTCCCATTTTAACTTCAAAATAAAGTTTTTAGTTTCATTAAAGCAAAAGAGAAACATAACAAATATATTTTGAAATATATCAAGTCTGAACAATTTTAACCATTCAAACCTTCATATTCCAAATTATATTTCATCGAATTGAAATCTGTATTAATTTAATAATATCAATATTGGACTCTATATGGGCATATAATATAATATAATATAATATAATATAATATAATATAATATAATATAATATAATATAATATAATATAATATAAAATAATATAATATAATATAATATAATATAATATAATATAATATAATATTCAATTGCTATTCAAAACCAGCCCAATCATGGCCAAAACTAACCCAATCGTGTTTCAGGGGGTAAAAATTGTGTTCCAGGGGGTAAAAATTTAGGTCTTTGGTCACTTCAACTCACAGACTAAAAAAACAACCCACAGCAACAGTGTAAAAGTAGTCCAATTCCATGAGAAAACCGCATACTTGGCAACACTGAATAAGATTCCCTTTCGAGGGAACTCGAAATGCGTTGATGACGACACTTTGGGGAACGCCCTTAGCGTAACGCATCTAAAGTATGAATGAAACTAATCCAATCCTGATTGGTGCCGCGTCATGACGTAACATGTGACAGCATAGGCTACATGGAAGGGACGCCGGCACACAACAGAGTAGGGCCCAGATCACAGTGAACGCATTTTTCAGGTTCGAAAATGTGAGGCACACTGCACTGCCTTTTTTGGCCCAGATCACACAGAACGAGCAGTGCGCTGCGTTTTTTTTTTATCTTGCTATGCAACCACTGAAACAGCTGTCCTGTCAGTCAAGTAAACGTCATATTAGCCTTTTATTAACTTTATTTACTTTCTGTTAACATTGTGGTAGTTATGGTTCGTAAAGTCGTTAAGCTACTGGTAACCCGCGACAGCCACCAAAAGTTTATCCTCCATCATTGCAGTCTCCGGACATTTAAAGCAACTGTAGCTTTCGTCACTACAATGGAAGGCCCGCCTCTCCATCCTTTCGATTGGAGAGTGGGAAAAAACACGATGACGTCGGGTGCTTTTTCTGCTCGAAGTTGCTTTTTTTTCAACTGCAAAAGCGCAGCAGCCAGTTAAAATGCGAGGCGCCCGGGGCGCATAAACAGTGTGCAGAACACTCACTGCCATAAGAAAACAATTCAAAAAAGGCGCCTCTCACTGCAAAAAAACTTTGCTTTTTGCTCTTCAGCAAGTGCTCTGTGTCAAACTGTCTGTCCTATTTGGTGTCGTTTGTCCCGTAAGAACTTCAAATTAAGGTCTGCATTGCAATATAGAATCTAGTGGCTGGGATTTCGTGTTTGCCGAGGCAGCGCGTAGATTACGGATCTACTCTGCAATAAAGATTCTGTGGCTGGGATCTCGCATTGCCGAGGTAGTGCATAGATTAAAGGTCTGCATTGCAATACAGAATCTAGTGGCTTGGATCTCGCATTTGCCGAGGCAGCATGTAGATTACGGGTCTACTCTGCAATAAAGATTCTGTGGCTGGGATCTCGCGTTGCCGAGGCAGCGTGTAGATTACAGGTCTACTCTGCAATAAATATTCTGTGTGGGTGCGAAGTATGCACAGTCAGCTCCTGAGGGTGCTGGCTGTGTTCATTGAGAAATATCTCAACGCGCACAGCCGTGCGTTTTCGGGTGTTTCAGCTTCGCGCCCGTTGACTTTCTTCTCAAGAGATGAAAGCCAAATATATTGTGAACGACTCGTTTCGGAGATGTTTGCCGAGGCAGTGTGTAGATTATGAGACCGTATAAATAAATATTAAAACAGTATTGACTGGTGATTATGCCTACATATAATTCTAAGAAATTAAAATGATGGAATATTATATGACTTTAAGAAGTTTTCGACTATTCCCTGCCAGTCCTCCGCTTCAGGGTGTTGAGAACGAAGCCGAAAGAGCATCCCCTCTGGGGAGCCCTCAGGAAATCGATTTCTGTATCCCGCCGTCCATCGTTTCAACCAAACCCTGCCGGAGAGCCACTTCAGGGGATCGAGAACGAATCTCGAATAATACCCGAAATTTGTCTTTTCATTGTCCTTTCGTATCAGTCCCTTAGTAGAATATTTCAAAGCATGGCAAGACCTGCCAAATATTTCTCCTTGGGTCCTGCGCACAATAGAGAAGGGTTACAGACTGCAGTTCGATTCCGCCCACCGAAATTCAGCGGGGTGGTGTGGACTGCAGTTGACCCAGTGCAGGGTCGGGTATTGGAACAGGAAGTAAACTCCCGGTAAAGGAGGCCATAGAGTGTGTTCCTCCGCTGGACAGGGAGTCCGGGTTCTACAGCTGCTACTTCATAGTTCCCAAGAAGGATGGGGGATTGCACCAATTTTAGATCTAAGGCACTTGAATAGGTCTCTGAGGAGATTCAGGTTCAAGATGCTCACTATTCCCATCATCGTGAGTCAGATCAAATCTGAGGATTGGTTTGTCACGATAGATCTAAGGGACGCATACTTCCACATATCCATCCTTCTATCTCACAGAAAGTTCCTGAGGTTCGCTTTCGGGGGCGAAGCATTCCAATATTGGGCTTTCACCAAGGGGGAATCCATTCAGCATGATGCCTTCGTTCCCTATCTATGTGAAAAAAAAAGCTTGGTTTCTGTCCCAAGGCCCCATGCTGGGAACGTCATGTCATGGGAGCGCCGAAAAGCCGTTTCGAAAGATGCCTCCCTCACGGGCTGGGGCGCGGTCATGGATGGCAGGGCTCTGAGGAACTTCCTCCTAGACCTCAGGGGTCACCACGCATGTGTCGGGGGTCTTCTAACTTGATTCATCAGGAGGTTCTGAGATTGCGCCTTCTATCCAGATTGGCACATCAGATCCTCCTGTGGTCCCAGGGGAAACTGTTATCTCTCAGAGCGATGCACGTCCCAGGGGACCAGAATCAGAGAGCAGACATCCTGTCGAGGCAGGGGCTGAGGCCCAGGGAATGGAGACTTCACACTGAGGTGGTGAAGTCGATATAAGAGAGGTTCAGCCCAGTGAAAGTGGATTTGTTCGCGTCTCGAGGGACGTCCCACTGTCCACTGTGGTTTTCTCTCAGGTTGGATGCCATGGTACAGACATGGGCGAGGCTACGCCTGTACGCTTTTCCCCCGATCGCTCTGCTCCCAGGAGTTCTGGAGAGGGTCCGTCGAGACGGGATCAGCCTACTTCTAGTAGCCTGTACTGGCTGGCCCGAGTATGGTTTTCAGACATCATAGCACTCCTGGCAGGTCATCCAAACAGACCATCAGTAACTGAATAATTCAGGCTCTCTATGGCCTATCAGGTGCGCAGCTTGCCTTCACCTTTGGTCATTCAACTAGAGGCATGTGTCCTCTAGAGCCCTCCTTTCAGGGGCCCTGATCCAATAAGTGTGCGATGAAGTAGGATGGGCCACCCCTCATACTTTTATCAGATTCTATAGCCTGGACATTCCTTCTACGCCCTTCTACGGCACTCTAGTGCTCTCGTCCTGTGTGCCTGTGCACAGTTTCACACTGGGACAGGCAGGGCTTGTTGTGGCATAGTGGGTACTCGTTCCCCAAAGTGTTGTCATCTGCGCAGTTCGAGTTCCCTCGAAAGGGAACGTCTTGGGTTACGACTGTAACCCCTGTTCCCTGAGAAGGGAACGAGACACTGCGTCCCTTCGCCACGCCTTCCCCTGCCTGGGAGCGACTTGCTTCATTGCAGAAGCTAACTCTGTTGTGTGCCGGAGTCCCTTTGTAGCTTCCGTGTATGCTGTCACATGTTACGTCATGACGCAGCACCAATCAGGATTGGATTAGTTTCATTCATACAGATGCGTTACGCAAAGGGCGTTCCCCAAAGTGTCGTCATCGACACAGTGTCTCGGGTTACAGTCATAACCCGAGACGTTTTTCTTGAAAGTATAAACCTTCCTAAATTAGTTAAGTTTGTGATTATATCAAGTGATAATGTGAGTGGTACTATGAATGATATTTACTGCTGAAATAGACAAAGATACTGATAATGTCATTTTGTTCAATATATTTGCCTTATGTAACACATATACAGCTCAAGAAATGAAAGAAACTCATTAGCCATAAAAGTCACTGCTTGAAATCATGTAGAAATTTTTGTGATAATGTGTGCATATGAAGACCAATATGTTTTGGAGTGCATCTTTCCAGGAATTTGGGCACCATTTCCACTTATTGATTGTGCGTGGTAGAGTGCTGAGGCAGCAGCGCTGCAGGAGGGAGTGTGTTGGCTCTAATGGGCGGCAATTTTCAGAGAGGCTCAGACCTCTGGAGACCTGCAGATCTTTAGTCAGCTTTTGTTTGGCACAGCCATGGTCACTGCGTTTGGACTGGGGTTGAGTCACTGCATCTGCACCTGATGCTTTCTTCATATAGGATGGGAAAAGACATAGATCCAAATACATAAATATTTTGTAAATATTTTGTCCCAGGTGGATATGGACTGTAATATAAACACAGACTATAATTTGTAGATAACTAGATGTCATCTAAAAGTTTGGAGGCTAGAGCAGAAAAGGCTTTGGAAAATATGTTATGTACTTTAGTATGGACATTATTTGGGGAAAAAAACTATGTTAGCTAAATAAATGTGTCATGAACAATTTGGTTTTCCATCAACTTCCTCTTTGCAGCCATCTAATATAGCTATAATACAATTTCTGGAGATTGCACCTAACACAGGCTTTCTCATTTCCTCCCACACAGAAGAAGCAAGTTTGCTCTTGGATGGATGATGTGTCCTCCCCCAACCTTCAGTAAAAACACCTACAACAGCAGTTCTCAACCAGGGCACCAGGACCCACTAGGGGGCATCAGCAAACTTGCAAGGGGACCTTAAGATGACTTAAAGGGATAGTTCACCCAAAAATTTTAATTCTGTCATTGTTTACTCACCCTCATGTTGTTCCAAACCTGTTTGAATTTCTCTCTTCAGCTGAACACAAAAGAATATGTTTTAAAGAATCTCGGTAACCAAACAGTTGATGGGCCCCATTGACTTCTATAGGTTTTTTTTTCATACTATGGAAGTCAATAGGACCCAGCTATTTGTTTACCTACAAGTGACAACATTTTCATTTTTGGGTGAACTATTCCTTTTAAATCGTTTAAAGGGATAGTTCACCCAAAAATGAAAATGCTGTCATCATTTACTCACCCTCATGTTGTTCCAAACCTGTATGATTTCCTTTCTTCTGCTGAACACAAAAGAAGATATTTTAAAGAAGGTTGGTAATTAAACAGTTGCTGGTCCCCATTGACTTCCATTGTATTTTTTTTTTTTCCTACTATGGAAGTCAATGGGGTCCATCAGTCGTTTGGTTACCGACTTTCTTCAAAATATCTTCTTTTGTGTTCAGCAGAAGAAAGAAAGTCATACAGGTTTGGAACAACATGAGGGTGAGTAAATGAGGACAGAATTTTCATTTTTGGGTGAACTATCCCTTTAAAATAAGCCAAAACAAGCATTGAAATAAGCTAAAATAACTAAAAATCAAGATAATCCTTATTTTAATTTTTGAAGAACACTGGTTCCTACAGTCTTGACTCATCTGGATATATAAGGTAGCCTAACTTTTAAAAAAAATTCTAAACCTGAAAAAGCCATATATGTCTAGTTATGATGAGCTCTAAAGCAGGAATGCAAGGAAAAAATATTTTTAAATAGAAAACAAATCATTGGGCTATCAAATATTGTTGTGGACATTATACATAGGCTAGTGGTTTAAAGGGATAGGTCACACAAAAAAATGTTTGCCCTGTTTTTGTTTATATGGCTCTCTTTGAAAGGGACTACAAGAGGAGATTATTTCTCTGAAGATTACTTTAGCTATTTTTGTCCATACAATGAAAATCAGTGAGGTCCAAAATAACACAATGCGACTGAATTTCATTGAAAAGACACTGAGACATTTTTCAAAACATCATCTTTTGTGTTTTGCAAAAGAAGGAAAGTCATACAGGTTTGGAAAGACATGAGGGCAAGAACATTTTCATTTTGGGGTGAACTATCCTTCTAATGTGTTAACATTGCTTGGGTAGTGTAATTGTAGTGTCCTCTAATTCTACAATTAGAGCATCATTCAACCATGAATGAGAGTGGCATGTGAGTGGAGCCCCAAATGCAGAATCATTTGGAGTGTCTATTTTTCTCTGTTGTCCTGAAGTATGTAGTTCCTGCTCTTTGTCTCGCTCTCACTTCTAGACCACTTGTTCTCAACCCAGGCCTGGCCAATAGATTGTATTTCACCTACGCAGAGGAAATGGAACGGTTCGAGCGGGACAGACAGGTCTGTGTGTGTAGTGGCATTGAAGGACGGTCTCTCCTGAGCAGACACGTAACACGCCGTACCGGGTCGGACTGTACTGCACTACACTGCACCATTAACATCATTTGCTCTGAGCTTGTGGCTACACACTCCATCTCCTGCTCTCGAACCAACTGGCTGGCTGTGATTACAGCCATTTCCTGGCTTAGTTTTTCCTTGCAATGCAGCAAAACTTTTAAATGTAGCCTGATGTTTATGGTCACCGCCTTATTTGGGGTTTTAATTCTTTTTTCCCTCTTTTCTGTGCTTCTTTAGCTAAAAAGATAATTCTAAACGTACAGTATATGAGTTTCTTTCTGGGCACTAATGCTTTCAAACTTTAAAAAGAGCATGATGAAAGTATCATAAAAACAGACCATGTTAAGGCTTCTGAAGAAATACCATAGATTTCTGTGACAAACAGACTCGCTGAAAAAATTACATTCTTGAAAGTAGTCTGATTAATGAATGATTCAGTCACTAAGTCTAACCAGTCTGAATGATTAGTTCAAGAATAAGACTGATTCATTTCACTGACTCAAGGATCCGTCAGCAGCTGTTGACAGTTCAATGGATGGCAACATTATCAGTAAATAACTGACTATTAATAACTAAATAATAACTAAAAGTTACATTTCAGTTGGTTTCTCACCAAAAATGACTGCACAGTTTGAATTACTAATATAGCACATGAGTCATATGGACCATTTTTATGATACTTTTAGGATGCTTTGGGTCCTTTTTAAAGCTTGAAAGCTCCAGTCCCCATTCATTGTAATTGCAAGGGGGGAAAAAACAATATATTCCAATATATTCCAATAAACACTAATATATTCTTCAAAATTTCTACTTTTGTATTCTGGAAGAAAGTCAAATGTTTTTTGTAGTTTATAAAGGGTGAGTAAACGATGACAGCATTTTTATTTGGGGGTGAACTGTCCCTTTAATCACGCTTTTTCATGTATGTTTGTTTAATTGATGAGAACTGGCACTTGGCTGTTTCATCCGTTGCTCTTCCACCCTCCCAGTCTTTCTCCTTTGCATTTTCTCTGCCACATGCTCTTTTGCTCTCCTCCACTCCCCCCATCCTGCAGCATAGCGCAGTCGCTGTCGGCCTCCTCAACCCCAGAGACCTTCAACCACAAATGCCCTGCAGTGCCCACACCCTGCCCAATTACAGAGAAATTTCCATTTTCCCCCATTCAAATAGATCAGAGCAGTGGGTTTAAGCCACCTACCCACCTTATGATTCCCTAACTATCAAAACTAAAGGCATGCTGCAAAAATGATTGAGGGGAAAAAGTCAAAATGTTCTGAGAATAAAAATCATAACATTATGACATTGAAGTAGTAATATTTTAAAAATAAAGTCAAAATTACGAGAAATGTTTTTTGTAATTTTTAATTTTGTAATTCTTCATATCTTAGAATTTTTTTTACATTTTAATGTGGCTTTAAAACGTTGTTGTAGCATCCTGATCCGTCATCAGTCCCCAACAAGATTTGTGGTAATGGCATAAGCAAAGAGAAGCAGCCCTCTGTGAGTTACCGATATGAATACTATGAAGCCACAGGCCAAAGATGAAGAACCACATACACATAAACAAACCCTGTGTGTTCCAGAAGTCATCACCCCTGGATTTATTGATCTTTTGTTCCTGAGTACGGAAAAGGATTTTCCACATCTTAAGAGGCAACAAATGCAATACCTGAACATGTAGGCACACTATAACGCGCAGAAAAACACAAAAGTGTCCAGATATTATGGAAGTATAAGTTTGCACGTGTAGCAAACTCAAGCACGCACACACAGTCAGGCTGACAAAGTATAATTACCACCTCACTTACACACGTATGCCATAAAACATCCAGTCTGAACACCGATAATGCACTTCAGTCCTCCCAACAGAGTCATGACAGTAGACTTTCACCTTCTCCGCTACAGCATCAGAGACACCCTCCCATTTCGCCATATCAGCTGCTTTCTCAGGAGACAGGGTGAATGAGAAAAGTTGAACCGTCACACAGATAACTATTATAAGCATGCGCACATGCTGAAGTCAGAGGACCTGCCCTAAATGCCACTCCATAATCTGATGAAATCACCGGATTTGGTGCATTTTGATGACTATAAAAAGCGAAACTAGGCATAAAAAATGCAAAATGCACTAGTGATAGCAGTTTCACGCTCCAGAGCGTCTGAGTAAGAGGCTTACCACTCTATTAATGCTGTCTGTATGATGGTGAGGGAATTGAGTGGCATTGCACAAGCCACAGCATTCCTGCCCGGCTGCTCCCAAAAGCCTTCCTACCGCAACCCCGGCCTCTCTCCCTTGTCCTCTTGCCATGTTCCACCACAGATGCAAAACCGCTGCGCAAGACCAAGACTGTGGCTATCTGCTTTCCTGGCTCAGGCCCTGCTGACACTACAAATGAGGGGTAAAAGAGATGTAAATTACACCCCAGACTAGAGACCTGAGTCAACCCCGACATCACCCTTCACTGCTGACGCACTCACCCAGACGGACCCTGACTGCTGTTATAGAGTGGAAGAGAGGAGGGGGTCGCTAACAGAGTGAACGATGAGCTTGGCGGTTCCTGATGACTCAGATTTATCTTTTCGCTGTCAGCTTTAG
Organism: Abramis brama; assembly: GCF_963993115.1. Lineage (NCBI taxonomy): Eukaryota > Metazoa > Chordata > Actinopteri > Cypriniformes > Leuciscidae > Abramis > Abramis brama. Next base: position 21,302,031 of record NC_139984.1, on the reverse strand, counting down.
AAAGCACCACAGAATCCTGAATGTGAACGTCACTGATACAAGAGAGAGATGAGTGAGCTAGAGCGCGTGCAGAGTTACTCGCCAGTGGATCGGTAACTTTATTAGGAACTGTAACACAAGACGTAGATTAAATCAAATTGTAAGAACGATATTTGACCCACGCTGATGTAAACTATGTGAGCGAATCAAATCAAACATGTAGAAAGCATTGACTACAGAAGATATCTGCCATGACTAAACCAAACAACATTTAACTTGGAAAGAAAGCAATAGTTCACCCAAAAATGAAAATGAAAATTCAAGGAACTAAAAAAAGTAAGTCAATTATTTTGTCAATACAATGAATGTACAATTGGGTACAATGGACTTTGAAAGGTTTTAAACATTCTTCAAAATATACTTTTGTGTTCCACAAAAGAAAAAGAAATTAATACAAAAAGCAAATGGTGAGAAAAAAAAGAAAAAAATGGGTTAACTATCCCTTTAATTTCCCATTTAGCAATATGTATCAGCTATAAAATAGTAAAATGCAGCTGGTTGCAACAAACACTAAGCGATAATTAATTTATAATTACAATGAATGGCTTTCTTGAGCTTAAAAGGAGTTTGTTGCAACTTGGTCTTAAGCTTTAGCATTTTGATATATGATGTAACAAGACCGGAGGTCAAATAATCGCTGTCTACATTTTTGCATTGCAGTTGAGTGTGTTAAGGGGAACACTTTTAAAAACAATGACATCATATGGCAAAAAAATGGAAAAATTGCCCCGGTCAAAGCTCATCCACAGGGACAGATAGAAACTGATGAACAGAGAGACTCAGTCTCAACAAAAATAATATGCTTTACAAAGAATGATGTCAAAGAGGCCATTCAGGACAACTTACATCACAAACACAAACAAAACCTGCCGCCAATCGACCAACTAATTAGTCTAGTGTTTACACAAAATCAACCTAGTGAGACTGAGCATGGTTTTGCATGTTTTAGTGTAGTATTACTAAATATGTATTTAGATAGAATCTATGGCGTCTATATACATTCTAAAGAAGAGTTCTGTTGTGTTTATCTGAGTCCATTATGAAGATCCATACACTGTAATAGTGAGCAATCTGCATGTTTTTCAATCGCCGCCCTGGGCAACAATAACATCCTGATCACGTGGGCACACATGCAGGTGGAGAAAACCAACAGCACCTGTTCCCTACACGGGATAATTAAGTAAGAGAATAACAGAAGAACTGGCATCCCAATAAGATGAAGGTACTCTCCATACACATCGCTTCGGTCCATAAACATCTGAAGTTTTTCTTTCCCTCTACTTTGTGTCTGTACCTCATATTCCATCACAAAACACAGCAATTGTGCATGTGACAATGAGTGTGTAGGAGGACCTCCCTGTGTGTAAGCTTTTATCTGCCTATAGCAGCCTTTGGTTCATGAAGCAGGATTTTTGGGCCCAGATGCCACTGATTGGATGGCTCATGGAGATTGTTCCAGAAAAGAAGCCCTGCAGAACGAGCGTGTCCACGTGGCACAGCCTGTGTGTGCACGGATATACACAATTATGATCATTAGAAGCAAAAAAAAAAAAATCTCCCTGAAGATGCCTGCATCCCCCTCTCCTACTGTACCCACACATGATCACAGCAGAGCATCATGCGTTGCAGAGTGCACAGAAAATATTTTCACATTCTTTTTTTACAGACCTCCCACAGTCCTTTCGATACAATTGATAACTTGACGCAACAACAACAACATCTGAACATCCTTAAAAGTTACATTTACTTGAGAAACAAAAGAGCAAAGATATTTATGTAATATATATATATTTTAAGAAACTTAATATTTTATGCACTTACATATATTTAAAAACAACAGATGCCCTCTATTAGATAGATTTTAATGATTTTGTATTTTGCATTGTTTCTCAATTATGTTGTGGTAGCTTAATGGGTGTCACTTTCTGCGTGGCAAGATCTCTGCTTTTGTGTAATACTTAAAAATGAAGATGCTTCCAGGGACTGCTTCATAGGTGCATCATAGTTAACATGACTGATTACACACTTTATACAGTATGTACAGACCAATAATGGCTGTTAAGCCTCCAGTGCAAATTTTCTTTCCTTCCCATATCTCTCTGTTTTCTTCTAAATCACATTGCCATGGCAACTAAACCCCAAAGGATGAGAGTTAGGGACAACCACACAAAAGAAAAGCTGTCAGAGAGGCACGTTATGGGCATCGACTGACATAGGCATGCACACACACGTCTGAAAGTTCACTTTACACAGTGAGCTTGTTATAACTCACATCAAAGTCACGCTGAAGCCAATCACTGTCATGTTCAGCGCAAGAGATTGACTGACTGTGAAAATGCCGAACACCATCAACTGAGTGAAGGGCTGGTGTCAGCAAAACCTGCATTTGTTTACTGGTAGAATCTTTCTTTCTTTCTTTTTTGTTCTTTATTTCTCTCAGTATCAAAGTTATCAATTATTAATCAATGTACCATGGTATTACCATCTGCTATTAGATCACAGATCACTTCTTTCTTTCACTAGAAATACTATGGTATTTAACACATTTATGGGCATGAAGCTGGAGATAATACCATGTTTTATAGTCAAGTGTATTTATATAGCGCTTTTCACAATACAGATTGCATCAAAGCAGCTTCACAGCATTAAACCAAAATAACACAACAAGGTTGTTTCTAGTGTAAATTTATTGATTGATAAAATTAAATTAATATCCCCAAAATATCATTATAGACATGTGTCATGGTATTACCATCTGATAACCTGTGTTCCTGACAAAATCTACTGTGATGTACCATGGAATAGTGGGATCTAATGGTAATACCTTGGTACTTTGATATATAAGGTACTGAAATGTATGTAGGTGTTTAGCCTATATGGTAAGCCAGGGTACTTCCCTGAATACCGTAGTACTATGGGACATTCCCAAAACACTACAAAAGTACCATGGTAAGTCTAATTTATATACCTATCCATAGAAGTAGAATATTGTGAAATGAACATGCTTTTTGGAGATGTACCATGACATTAGCGTGGAATTCTTTGAAGTACCTAGGAGTACAATATAAATACCATGTTATGTGAATTTCATAAAGCCATCAACACTAGTACCATGTAAATTTCAATGTATCATGGTTTTACCATACCATATTGTACCATGGAACATTCTATAATTCTTTTTGCAAGGTTTCTTCTTTTTTTTCACAAAATACCATTGTATTAACATGTTTTTGGACATGGTACCATTTTAATACCAATTTTTTAAACACGTCCCATAATATTGCTATGGTATTTTTTGAAGTACCAAGGTATACAATATAAATACTATGATATCTGAATGTCAGAGTCATCAATCATCAGTACCATGGTATATATATATATATATATATATATCAAAAATACAATCATTAGAACATAGTCCCTCTAAACCGTAATCATTCTTTCTCCCTGTGTTTCTTTTTCTAATTAAACCAGCATTGGGCCTCATATGGCACTTAGATCAGCAGTTTAAGCCGAAAACCACAGGAGTGACTTAACTAACAAAGCTTGACGCTGAAGCAGCACACTTTCTGTTCTAAAATGAAAGTACACAATGTCCGCTTTAGAAGTACTGTCCGTTATATGCATTTCATTTCCGCCCAAGGTCAGAAGTAACTGTATACAGACATGCATTTCTTAGTAAGTCGCTGGCTTGTTGCATAAGAGGATAACACGCTGGATTTCATAAACAAGCTATTATTCTCATGCTCGCTCTGAGCCTTAGCAAGGAGCATCTGTCCTTTTTTTGTATTCTGTGTACACGGAGTCAAGCTGCTGTTGGTCCAAGAGGTTAAAGAGCTGTTTCTGTTTCTACAATTCGTTTGTTCGCTACAAGAAAATATATCTACCAATGCTGTCCGTGGAAAACCCTTGAGACTTCAAGACAACTTCAAGAGACTGCCAGCAGTGACAGAGAGACCTTTGTGTTGAAAATCAATTCAATGCACCACTAAAATATCAACAGTAAATGAAAACTCTCCTCTTTCCACCAAGATAAACACCAGAAGCGTGTTGCTCATTCTGGCATTTGTAATGTTGTGAATCACAGCACAATTTAGAGCAGAGATTAGCTATGTTCAAAGAACAGCAGACTGTGGAATTCAGAAGAACGATGTCCTCCCGCTTTCTTTTTTTCTAAACAAGGCATGGAATGCACTCCTGTGTCTAATAACTTGTCCCCTCATTCTCCTCGTCCTTACACTGATGCAAACAGCACACACCTCGGTGCAGAAAACAAGGTGGAAAATGTCTGTGGGAGTTCCAAGGGGTCAAGATTTAGATGGTAGGTGCCGTAACTACACCATCCGATAAGCCAAATGACATTTACAGCTTCAAAAGAACTGTAGTCACATGAGCAAAGATGGCAGATTTCAAATCACACACTTACAAGGATGCCCACTGAGCAGCGGCCTTTAAGATGAATGGGAATGTTAACGGATGATTTTTTCCACATAGTATAGACCTCCTCTGGGTCAGAGATGGAAAGAAAGAGAGAGTGAAAGGCTGAGGAAAAGCAAAGGTGAATATAGTTGAGGAGGTTATTGCATCCAGCTGGACAGAAGTTTATTTTAGCCTGGTTCAGGGGAGAGAGAATCAGAATGTGAGATTTGCCCCTGGAATGATCTTAATGCTCCACTTGACATTCACATTCCTCACAGGCATATCATACAACTTTCTGCCCAATTTTCGGCTGAGGCTATTTCTTCATTCTGCTGGAGGAGCTGAATGTGAGTAAGAGACTGAGTAAGAGATGGAAAGAGTGAGGGATGGAAAGAAAATATATCAGGGAGATTTATAGTGATATAGAGGGAGAGCAAATGAGGGAAGGAAAGAAAGACAGATAGAGAGAAAGAAGGGGGATGGGGTGCCGTGTTAAAAATATCTCCGACTACTTAGTGAAGAGCAGTCTCAAGTACCTCAGGTTGCTTTCATTTTTTTGCTATTTTTGCAGCTTTTTCCATAATGCATGGAGGAATGAGACCTTATAAGTGGATGACAAAAAAGATGTCTGCCAAGTCAAAAAAGAACATGATCTATAAACTTCAGTGGGATTTGAACATCTATCTATCCATCTATCTATTGCAAATCATATCCATCAATCTATAGTTGGATGGATGGATGGATGGATATGATTTATGGATGGATATAGATAGATATGATTTATGGATGGATATAGATAGATATGATTTATGGATGGATATAGATAGATATGTTTTATGGATGGATATAGATAGATATGATTTATGGATGGATATAGATAGATAGATATGATTTATGATAGATAGATAGATAGATAGATATGATTTATGATAGATAGATAGATAGATAGATAGATAGATAGATAGATAGATAGATAGATAGATAGATAGATAGATAGATAGATAGGAAGGACTTAAGAACCACTGTACCCTTGAGATAAGCACTTAACACCCAGGTTGTTCCAAGCATACAGGCTGTGGTAAGTGGCCTTGCATAAAAAAGTCTGCTAAATAACAGCTAATAACCTGTCCAATCAGATAACCCCTTGACCAGCCACTTATCAGTGTTCATGTGTAATGGGAGCAGATCAGTCTTTTTTGTATGAGATAATTCTTATTGCTGTGGTTGTGAAGCCCTCTCCCCCTCTCTCTTGGTTGAGTAACTGCCAAGCATTGTGAGCGCCAGCTCATTACGAGGGTGAGTCAAGATTGTTCAGAGACACTGGCCTCAGGTGGGCTCGTGATGGACTGGATGTGCGTGCTCGACAAATCCAGCAGGAATCTGGGAATACTGAGACCAAGACAAAGCAAAGCAGTGTGTAGGGCAGCTCACCTTGAAATAAAGTTCACCAGCTCATGTTCAGCTCAAGCACAATGCTTATTCGCAAATGTTTTATGAGACATTCCAATTTTCCAATTTAAATTCGTAACTTTGTATAGAAACATAGCTAGGGTCCGAATTCGCTCTCTCGTTTTCATTTACTTCTTTAAATAGACTATATTTGTGGAGTAACGCAAGGTGATTTCAGATACAGCCAATATGTCAACAAACAATACGAAGGTAGAGTTTTCTCCCATTTTTTTGCAATGATTTGCATAGTACAGAAAAACGTACACATAAAAATGCAACAAGTTTCTGTCTTGTAGTATACACTTGGGTTTAGAGACACAGATGGACTGTATTGGCGCTTTTTCACTGCATGGTACGGCTTGGCTTGACTCAGCACGGCACGGCACGGCTCGGCTTGGTTTGCTTTTCCATTGCAGTTTAGAACCGCTTCAAAGTAATAATAGACTGATCATTATAGTTGTGCCGCTTCTACTGCCATGACATAATCGTAAACACGACACAAACAAACGCAAAACAAAGGAGCAATGGAGCATATCGATGGAATGGTGCTCTTGATTCTCGACATGTGGATGTTTCTCACTGCAAGACGAAGAAATTTGTTCGGGTTTGGTGTCTCGTGCCTCAAATCCAATGACGCTGGTAGTGACGATTTTCTCTGACCAATCAGTGATCTGCAGTGATTACACGTCACATTTTAGTATCGGTATGGCTCGCTTGGAACCTCAACCGAGGTGGTACTATTTAATAGGGCTGAACGATTAATGGCACTTTCCATGTAATCGCACTTAAATCGAGATGGCTTATCGCGATTTTAAAATCACAAAGGCTGCGATTATTTTTTATGCGCAGTTTGTCATTGATGTACGGCTCAGTAAACGCTGCTCCATCTGAAAGCACTGTGAGTTTGAGTCACTTATAACGTGCATTTGAAAAAACAACACGCGTCAAACATCTTTCCAAAACATGAGAAGCTTTTATGAACCTCTTGTCCAACAACAGAAAACATTTAATAACATGCATTTACTCCAAACTCACTTCATAACGACAGCTGAGCTCCTCCTTCTGTGAGACGATGTGCCTTCTTACACAGAATAAGGCAGTCGTGTATTTATAAGTCATGTTTAATCAAAGCGTTTCAATCTTCTGTTTATTCTGCTACAGCGATAGGGATTTCCTGGAATGATGCGCATTATTGTACTTCTGTGGCGGGGCATATTTATCGTGTTTGCATGAGAGCGCCCTCTGGCGTTCAAATGGGGCAGTATTTACTACCAATCAGCCGCACTCCACTGACAGGCTGCGCATAAAATAATCGCAAATCGTGTGCGGTTTTGTTGCGATTAATCGTTCAGCCCTACTATTTAAAGGTACAATATGTAAGAATTTTGTATCAAAATATCCAAAAACCACTTGCACAGTGTTATATATTTCTTTCAATTATGTAATTACATTATCCTAAATGTTTCCAAGAATTTGTAAATTCAGAGAAATTCACAGTTTTAAATAGTGCTCATCCCTTGTCGCTTGTCAATGATGTAATATCTCATCCATAAACATTATTAGATCCATTAGCATGACAGCAAGTTCCATGATTCTGCTTATCACTGCATCATCAATCTATGCCTTTGTTATTGTAAGAGATTAGCGACCCCTAGCGACAAACAAAAATTACATATAGTGAGCCATACCGAGCCGTACCATGCAGTGGAAAAGCGCCATAAGTGTGTACATGAGAGACTGAGAGACAAACAATTGTTGTTGTGACACGTTCTCAACCCTTAATTGGCCTTTATCATGCCTTTCAGGCATCACCCCAGTCAGCTTTCGAAACTGGCTTGGGGTGAAAACTAAATGAAACCTGCAGGTGAAAATGAAGCCACGGGGAGGCAGAAAGCGTGAAGCCATTGGTTTCAATATACGCCACGGCCAGAGAAAACAGAGGCTTGGAAAGGAGAACATTCTCTTGGCAGAGTAACAGCGCTAAGGTCCTTCTTACTCGATTCGCTCCCTTCTTTCCTGCCACTGGAGCCTGTCTGATTTATTCACACATGTTATGACTGCCTGTACTCTGGGAAAGTATATATAAAAGCAAGATTACCTGTAGGTTTGCAAAATACCACTGGATGTGTAGGGGGCTTTGCAGTGGTAGAAATGCAATATGGCAGCAGATGTTGTGATTTACTGCTGAGTGGTACTGTCTCCCTCTTAATCACTACCATGACGAGAAGCACATGCTCATACCCGGCTTCATTAAATCGTTGTTCTTCACCAGCCATCTAAAGCAGATGGGTTGTAAGGGTTTACAAGCCTCTGAAGATCATGTACTTTGGTAAAGTAAAGCTGTTTTTGGGACGGCCATTTTGTTTTCATGATATAGGTTGCATTTGCAGGATCATGCTGAGGATAAGGCTAGAGATTCAAATATCTGCATCACAACAGACTTCCAGGGACAGCAGGGAGTTCAAGTAATCATTTATCCATTAACAACTGAACACATTAAAGAGCAGAAACGTTTTAAAATCTTTGCAGACTTGCTAATAAATTTAAAGGGGGCCTGACATGAGAAATCTAATTTTGAACACATAAACAGGTATTTGAACATCCCACAAGTTTCATAGCTTGAAACACCCTCAGCACAAAAATTAAATTTATTTAATCAAGCTTTAAAAATGTCTCATTTGGATATGAGGGGATTTGTGATTTGCATACAACAAATAGTTTTACATCAACGCATGAGTAAGTGTTTTGAAAACATTATGGGCCCATTTTCACGTCCTGTGCCACGTTGTTTAAATAGCAAATGCATTTGCACCCATTTGTGCGCCCATGGGCGTGCTGGTCTGAAAACGAGGTGTGTTCTGGCGCATTGTTGGCGCGTTACTATTTTGAGGCAACAGAAATAGACTGCGCCATTGACCAACTGAAACCTGGTCTAAAGTCAATGGCGCAATATATATATTTTTTGTTATTTAAAGAGCGCGTTAGTAATGTGCACCTAGGCGGGTCCACTCTGCTTATTAAACACACAGGGACACACAGCAGCACACAAACATGCCAAATATTTAAAATAAAAGGATTACAATGTGAAAGATTATTATTGTGTACATAAAGATATGGTGGAATCCGGCTTGTCCCGTAGATGGTCTGCTTGCGCACTTTTACCACGCGCACGAGCAGATCCGTTTGCGCTCTGGAGACGCGTTCAGTCTTTCCACTGTCAAATTCCGTCATGTAAATAGCGAATCTGCCTTGGCGCGAGCAACTGGCATTTAAAGGGAATGGGAGATGAGACTCTGATTGGTTTAACGCACGTAAATCCCAGAACACACCCATTACTCATTATGAGAATAGGGACAACCCTTTTAGACCATGCGCCTGGCACGCCGACCATTTTTCCCGTCGTTAAACTAGCAAAAGTGGATTCGGACACGCCCTAAGTGAACTTGTGCCTTGCGCTTTAGACCATGCGCTTAGATCGTTAAAATAGGGCCCTGTGGATATAAAACCATAATTTACATCAATAATGTTTAAAAACACTTACTCACATACAATAGTGAGAGGGCACTGATACTTTTTCCTATGCAATGACGTTGGCCAATCCTAACAACCTGACAAGAATTAAGGTTGAAGAGAATCATTTTTGTGGATATATGGGTGTTTGTCTGTGCAGTTAACCTCAAGGAACATTAAAATTAAAATTTAAATTAAAATCCATGTCATGACTCCTTTAAGGAAATTTATTAAACTGTTGCATAACTATTATTTCAGTGCAAAAAAAAAAAGAAGTCGTCTTGTTCACTGACTAATCCACTTTAACCAGGAAAAATCCATGCAGGACTTGCAATTTCTAGTCACTTGCATACTAAAACAAGTCAGACAGTGCATGCTAATAAACAACGTGACCATGCTAATCAGTGGGCACAAGTCCTGTCTCTTTTCAATGGGACATCAGAAATGGTTTTCAGCCTGTATGGCATGTTCTTCTCAATGAACACAGCTGCAAAAATCTACAACAAGCTTCTTTGTTCAGCTCATTTTAGTCAAAGACATGTTTTTTCCTGAGGTAAAAACTCAGCTTCCTGTTTCTGTCAGAGCCAAGCAATTTTCAAAAAAGATAACACAAACTCTTAGCTCGGGTCAGAAACAATTCTTGAGTTATGTCTCTTCAGACTGTTTGCTTCCATCCTTTACTTCCTCCCCCTCTATTTTTCTATCCTTGCTCTTATTTTCTAAGTCCAATTTTTTTTTTTTTTGTCTTTCTAGAAGCAAGTTCAGTGTGATGCTAATAGCAATCACTTTGAAATGTGCTGTCTTCACTGTAAGCTTCTGCTGATGCTTGATTTTATAAAATCAATGCATGGTGCCATTACGTCCAAGATTTCTGTTTTAAGTTTATTGATTCTCTAAGTGGGTCTATGAATGATACATATGCATACATGAAGACACCCTATTTAGCAATCAAGTGTTTTCATTCAGATATCAGTGGGGAACTGTTTCAGCTACATAGTCATGGTCACCTTAATAGTGTCTGAGCAGATGATTGTCATGCGTCTCGAAACTTGGTGCTCATTAGGAAGGAGAGAAGAGACGTCATATGGTGGATTCCTGCTGGGCTTGTAAATAATAGCCATCTATAGCTGCAGTGAGGAAAAGAAACAGCTTTCACTGCTGTGTAATTACCAGAATGATGGTTTGGCTAAAAAAGCAATGTGATTACATTCTGCTGGTCATTGGAAAGATGGCTACACCACTGGGGAAATGATGGAAGTGGTTGAGTTTTTGTAATACTGATGCATATAAATATAAAAAAGAAAAGAAAAAAGTAAGATTTGAGCATGAAGGATGATAAATTGGGTGAACAATTTAATAAATTTACAATGAATCAAGACATATGTAAGACCCTATCATACACCTGGCGCAATGAAGCGGCAGGCACGACGAAAGTGTTTTATGCTAGTTTCAGCCCGACGCAGTTATCATTTTCACGTCCTGCGCCACGTTGTTTATATAGCAAATTAATTTGCGTCCATTTGTTCAGTCATGTCTGAAAACAAGGTGTGTTCAGGCACATTGTTGGCGCGGTACAATTTTGAGGCAACTGAAATAGATTGCAGTATTTATTTTATATTTAAAGGGCGCATTAGTAATTTGCACCTATAGGCGGGTGCACAACGCGTGTACACTGCTTATTACACACACAGCAGCACACAAACATGCCAAATATTACAAATAAATGGATTACAATGTAAAAGATTATTATTGTGTCCATAAAGATATGGTGAAATCCAGCTTGTCCCGTAGATGGTCTGCTTGCGTCCTTTAACCTCGTGCACGAGCAGATACATTTCCTCTCTGGAGAAGTCTTTCCGCTCGCAAATTCCGTCATGTAAATAGCAATCCGCCATGGCGCGAGCACAACTGGCTTTTAAAGGGAATGGGTGATGAGAGACTCTGATTGGTTTATTGCATGTTACGCCCAAAACACACCCATTACTCATTAAGAGAATAGGGACAACCCTTTTAGACCATTAATATTTTAAAATTGTAATAATATTTCACAATATTACTGTAATTTTTTAATTAATTAATAATTAATTTTTATCAAATAAATGCAGCCTTGGTGAACGGAGATTTATTTCAAAAATATATATTTTTTTAAATCTTACTGACACCAAACATTTTAAACAGTAGTGCACCACTTACAAAATATATATATGTAAAAACATTATTTAGAAGATGCTATAACCTATATTTTTAAGTTAAGTAAAAGAAACAAAAGACATGGCTCTGACAAAATAAATATCATGGTATTACAATTTGGTAATCATTCAGTACCATGGTATATATACAAATCCTGTGGTACTACCATATGATACCATGAGAGTGCCGTAGTATCACTTTTTAATCACTTTAGGAGTGGCAAAGTCAAATTACTACAGGTTGTGGAAGTTGGTTCCTGGAAGTGAAAGTACTGGACTTTTCCATCCATTACACCTTCACAGACAGGAAAAACCTTTGGAAAACAACTGATATGTGAAGATGATTATCTCTGCACAATCTAGATTGTTTTTCCTATAAACATCAAAACAAAAAGGGTGCATCCAAGTGTTTGGGTATGAGACATGCCTGTGTGTTTCAGACTAAGAGAGACATCTGTATGGTCATGAAAGGGATGTGCGTGACACTGTGAACCAGGCCGATAGCTCTTGCGATCACGTCTGCCCCTTTAACCATGCAGAAAAACAGCACGTCGACAGCCCTCCTGCTCCGTGAGCATTCAGGTTGTATACTTTATTCCCAGGGCTGAATAAACATTTAGCCCTCATCCGAGCGTGATTAAATACTCTTACATAAACCAGTCATTTATACTCCCTTCTATTATAGAGAATAGGACTTAGGTGTCAGAAAGAGGCATATTATCTTCAAGGCAGCAGAGTCAGGCTTGGAAAGTGAAAGAGAGGGAGATGGTGGGAGGAAGTCACATATGGGTTTAAGCGTATCCATCTGCCTACAGCTTTCTCCTAATGTGATTTATATTTAAGAAGGAGAGCCTGATGCTAATGCCCAACATTAAAATTCTATTTGCTGACTTAGAGCAGCACTTGAAATCGACTACATGTAACCACAGGGTACCGTCACTTCGAGACGGTCATCATTGCTAGTGAAAGGAAGTGCACAGCCATTTTCCACTTAAGAGGTGTTTTATTTACTCTTCATGGATGCTTAAAGGTACACTCAGTCATTTTTGTTTGGCCGATACAGCAGTTTACTCATATCATGCAAAAATAATCATTTTCTACATGGTAGAAATGCACTATTCACAGTCAGCCATGATTCATTTATTCTCTGAGCAATATTTTATTGGGGCTTCTGAGATCAAACTAATAATTTTAATCTGGTCATGTGATCTAAACATGATGGCCCACATGATGCCACACACTCTATGTAAAAGTTATTAGGCTCGCACAGTTTGGCACGACTTCAGAATAGTGTTGTCAACAGTAGCATTTTTGCATTGTAGCCACAGACATTTGTAGAGAGTGTGAACGCAATGGTCAATCAGAGGCATTTAAGTTAGTCAGAATCCACTCAATAGTTTGTTCAGCGTGAGCTTTGCATGCTCGCGAATCGTTTTATTGTAACCAAAGTATAAACATAATGCAAATAAGAGATCCACTGAGCAGTATAGACATTTTTAAATTATTACGGGAGCTTTCAGTCAGTAAACTTCATATTAGCTTGATTGATTATAAAGGGAACACTCTTTACTCGGTTTCTGTGTGTTTCTGTGTTTTTAAGCTGCTACACACTGCAAACCGTGGACACGCACACACCTGGAGCAGTGGGCAACCATTTGCTGTGGTGCACAGGGAGCAATTGGGGGTTAGGTGCATTGCTCAAGGGCACCTCAGTTGGTTATTGAGGGTGGAAAAAAGTGCTGTCCATTCACTCCTACCTACATATTCCTGCCGGTACTGAGAATCGAATCCACAACCTTCGGGTTACAAGTCTGACCCTCTAACCATTAGGCCACGACTGCCCCCAAATGGCCCCCAAATGGCCCCCAAATGGCCCCCAAACATTAACAGTGAACCATAAATTTTACTGGTATTAGTAACGATTACTGAAATTTTGGTACTGTAACAACACTATTTCAGAATGATGTCATAGTTTAACTTAGATGATCCTAAGTGAAGGTAGAAAGCACATACTCTGGCTCAGAGGAAGAATATCCATTACATAAGCACTGGAGATTAAACTAGAGGCATCTGAACTATGCCGAGCCCCACAGAGTCGAAACAATGATAAAAGAGCACATGAAGAAAGCTTTAAAGCAGGATATTTAACATAAATTATACAATTTTAGATTCAAAACAGATGGAATATAGCAAGAAGCAATTGTGTACAAGTAATCGCAAGACTTTTTGCTTTGGAGCTCCCATTTATGCAGCCTTAAAGGAATAGTTCACCCAAAATGAAAATTCTGTCATCATTTAGCCTACTCATTTATGTCATTCCAAACCTGTATGAACTACTTTCTTCTGTGTAACACAAGAGAAGAGATTTTGAAGAATGTTCCAAAAACTTACAATGAAATTCAATGGGATCCAAAACAACATTAAACCCCACTGACTTTCATTGTATAAACAAAAAAGAAAGTTTTGGAATGACATGAGGGTAAGTAAATGTTGACAGAATTGTAATTTTATTGAAAAACTACCACAATAGAAACCTCAATGACTGGCTGAAAATCCTGAGAGACGAACCAAAAAAGATAGGAAAGATAGACTGGGGCTGTACTTAGTCAAAGTCTCAGAGTTAAATAGGGGAAGGAATGTTTCTGTGCAGCCCCCAGAGTTTCATCCACCCACGTGCTCCTCCAAAAAAAAAAACTGAACACATGGCACTCTGATATACATGCAAACACGCTGCATCTAATGCATGAACATAAACATGCACACACGCCTTTCTTGCCGCTCGATAATTGTGTGAATGCCTTTGAGAGGGGGAGTGAGATGAAAAGTGTGAGGGGAAGCCGTAACCAGGAGAAGTGACAGACATCTGTTGCTCCAGCTGAGCGCGAGCAGAAGAAAAAGAGGCACAGACAAATCCCTCCCGACACGCATGCAATGCAATACATTCACACTCAGAGAGTAGCGATAAGAAAAAGGTGGGTGAGAATCTGCCAATGCCGATTTGGAAAGCAAAACCCGCTGGAAGAGGATCGTAGAACAAATAAGAAAATCAGAACACCAGCGTGGAAGAAAACCTCCAGGAATAACAGCATTCAACAAAGCACACATGACCAAGAAGTTGCAAATTCAAAGGATAGTAGTAGTTTTCTTATCCTTCATCTCTTTGTAATCTGTGACAAAGTTAAAGTCACTGACCTCTGACCCGGGCATAACAGCAGCCGCATTTTGCCAGGACTTTCCGAAACAAGTGGTGGCAGGCGCAGCCCCGATGGTGGTGGCCCCCCTTCATGGTCTACCCCAGTCACTGACCACAAGATTAGCAGGCATGGGCATGGCACATCACACGCGTTCACGCCGGGGATATCCCTGTTGTGGTAATTCCAAAGAGGTGTGGAGGAATACCTCAAAACAAATCCCAAGAGGAACAAAAGTCCAGCTAGTCTGCTAGGGAATCATTTACTGTCCGGACATCCAGTCTCAGGCTGTCACTGCACAAGCGAGAAGACGAGTCAACAGCAGGCAAAAGCACAGCTCAGTCTCCCTGTTTTTCCTCCCTCCTGCTCTCACTGTCTGCTCAAATGACAGACTGTTAGACTGCCAGAGAGAGAGAGAGAGAGAGAGAGAGAGGAGAGGGGGGTGGGGGGTGGGGGGGGTGTGAGGGGGTGGAGTTAGCAGCTTGACTTGCTGGCTATTCCAGGATTCAGCTCCCACTCCCCCTTTTATCCCCTTCATCATGCGTTTACTCTTCTCATAATTTTCTCTCTGCTCTCCAGTCTTTTCAACCATCTGTCTTGGACTTTTTTAGCACATAACCATTTTAGAAGATCTCAGATGGCTGGTCCAAATTCAAGTCCCTCATGCGTCAGATCCAAGATAAACAAGTTGGAAATACAAATCTGCTTGTGAGCTTAATTGCATGTGGTGATTATTTCAGAAGTACCAGGCTAAAAGGGTATCTCAGACCTGCTGGGACGCGGTACGGGTGTGTTGTGTTTACTGTACACAGGGTTTACAGAATACGAGGGACAAGGTAGCTGTCTTTTGATTAAAGTTACAGGCCTGGGAAGACACAGAGTTTGCTGTGTTGAATTCAGAATATCACATTTCAATGGGTAATGTTTACACATTTTGATCAGTGATCACATGTGTCTGTGTTCATACTTCACAGCGACTGGAGGCAAGATGGCGAGGGTGTGTTTGTGTGCTTGTCACCTCTGATTGGATGTTCTGTTGCAGCGCTGGTGATTTACAATGACATTTCAACACAACCAATATGGGAATGTTATTGAGGTAAAGCTGACATAAGGGCTTTTCCCTCCAGATATAGCAGTAAAGGCCAGTTTAAATCCCAGGTTAAGCAATGTCTTATTTTTTTTTGTTACATTTTATATTATACATTTCACTAATAGTACCGATAATAAATTTCTATGATAATTAGGATTTTTAGAATATTACGAATTGTTTAGTGATACACAATCAATCGTAAACTGCCTCGGTGCCTCAAACTTTCACACGCTGTTAGATTTTAGCAACAAACAAAAAAATCTAAAAAAATTGTCAATCTAAATTGATGAATGACATATATGTTAAGTGAAGACACACAATTTTTTTGCTGTGTGTTTTAGAAGACTTCAGAAAACCTGAGAGAATGTGCAAGGTGACATTTCCACAGATGGACAAGCAGTTATTAAAGGAATAGTTCACCCAAAAATGAATGAATTCTCTCATAACTTACTCACCCTCAAGCCATTTTAGGTGTATATGACTTTTTTCTTTCAGCTGAACACAATCGGAGTTATATTAAATAATAGCCGGGCTCTTCCCAGCTTTGTAATTGCATTGAATAGTGCCCAAATTTTTGAAGCTCCAAAAAGCACATCCGTCCATAATATAAGTAATATACGACTCAAATGGGCTAATACATGCCTTTTGAAGTGAAGTGATGGGTATTTGTAAGAAAAACATCCATATTTAAAACTTTATAAACTATAATCACTGGCTTCCGGCAACGACCGTACATACGTTCATGAGAGTGTTGAGTTCTTGAGGAAGGGTGACCTCTGACCCGACGTATGACGTATTCTCTTATATCAAAAACCTCCGTCATTTTTCTTTAAAACTTCCCATTTTGGACTTCTAATTCATGACCGACTTTTTTTGTTCTGTTCTATCCTCTGTGCTTCCGCGTCAATTCTCACCTAAGCTTATGCTACGCCTACGTCATACGTCCTATGTCATACATCGCGTCAGAGGTCACCCTTACGCCATAACTGATTGTGTTCGGCTAAAAGAAGAAAGTCATATAAACCAAGGATGGCTTGAGGGTGAGTAAATTATTTATGCTGTACTACTTGTCTAATCAATAGCTATGTTTCCATCCAAGTTGCAAATTTATGTTAAAATAAAAAAAATAACCACAACAAATCAGAATATTGAAAGTGCAACTGCCGAAAAAAAACATAAAAAAAATAAAACAACAATGCTAGTAAATCTGCAAAAATGGATAAAACCTGGTTACCATTGATCATATGTTCATGTATAAAATAAAAACTTTAACACATGGTTTACATATGTGTCATGTAAAATCTCTAAACCTGACTACCCAGGATTAATTACTAAAACAAGATGAAAGTAAGAATGATGTAAAATATGGAACAAGATAACCCAGTGTTAAGAATGACCCTGGGGCAAAGGGATAGTCTGTTAAGCAGAAGAAAGAAAGTTGCAAGAAATGTGTAAGTGATGACAATTTGTATTTTTCAGTAAACTATCCCTTTAACAGTTTCAAGTGTGAAAAACCCTATAAAGAGACAAGGCTCATAAGAAAAGTGTGTTTCGGAATGTGACGCTAATGGTAAAGAAGAGCAGGAAATGGAGTGCAGGCCTCTTCTCAAGTACATGAGCAGCTGGGGATTTTGCTGAGTTTGTGTGTGTTGATGGAATTAGTCTCTCTCTAGAGCCCAATTACCCGGTGTCTATTGCGGAAAAGCAGAAAGCCTCCATATAAGTTCGATACAGCCAATGAGAGTGGAGAATTCACTGAAGTAGCGAACAAACCATTACCCCATCCAGCCCTGTTTAAAAGATAAAAAACATCAGGACTGAGACTGCCACATACTGAATATATGCAATGCATGGAAATAAAACAACCTACCTTGTATATAAATTAATGAAGAATTGAATCTGTCTTAACGGGTACCTCTAAATGTCAAAAAATATTGTATCAAAATTGTACAAATCTAGAGAGTAAATGCATTTTCATGCAATTTAACAGTTCAGTTTCAGTCAGATTAGAGCAATAATGTATCTTTTTAAGACACTTTAGTCAGACTGAAATTGTACCAGTTTTAGATAACGTAATGGCTTCGTTCAGCATTATATACGTATGTTAATCAGACCACAATTGGCCTCTTGCAAGAGAGATGGCATGACATTTTTAACCTTCAAATATTTCTTTACACATTGTGTGTCAAACTTGGCCAGTATGTAGCTTGACTATTAAAAAACCTGCTTTGGCTCTATCATAACCATGCATGTAAACATACTGCTAATCAGCCTATCACTGTCCCTCTTGTCACCTCAAATCGGCAACTCTCATTGAAAACAAATGACGTTACTCTGTTACTGCAAATTGCTGTCATCCCCTTAACACCTCCACCAGGTTGCAGTATTGTAAACAGCAACTCATCATGCTGCTGTGTCTGCCTGTGGCATGAATGGCAGAGGATTTTACTCACAAGAACAAAGGAGAACTGCATTTTCTCTCTTCTAATCTATAATCCAACTACAAAGACAAACAGAACAAACAGTATTTTGATTTGGTTAAAAGGAAGACAAATTAAATTGAAACTGAAAAAGCTATTTTAAAGCACACCGTCAGATTCAAAGACTAACGCTGCACGTCAAACAAGCAGTGCTGTCCTTATTTTGTCCCTTCTCATTTCAAGTGTACACTGCTTACTACGCTGAAAGAAAGGGAGTTGCATGGCTATGACAACAATTAGCTCTTATGGTGATGTTTGCATATGATCACAAGTCAAGTTTTCTCTCTTCCTCTCTCTAATCTCGCCATCCTCTTTCACTAACCAGTTTGCTTTTTTCTCTTTGCGAAACTTGATTAAATGAACCATGCCAGGAGTGCAAATTTGGATAAGTTGTTCTGAGCGCTTGTTGTGTTTGCTTTTTCAGTTAAGGTACAGTGTGTTGTTTCTTTAAAGACAAGCAAGCAAATAATTTCAGAGGCAGATACCTCCCTCAAAACCAACATACTGTACAGTATCTGCCTAAACTGGTTGAGGGAAGAATGTATGAACATGAACATCCATGTAATCTTATGATAAATAACAAGCCTCACATGTGTGCTGTACAGAGTGCATTAACATTTCTGATCAGTAGAGGGAGTGTATTCAAAGTGCCTGAGCATTGGGCAAGTACTTACCCCTCTCATGAATCTCTTCACTGATTTGCTGACACTCAAACTTCTGGGAAATACTAAGGTAATGTGCCTAGTATTTTATTGTAAAAGGTACATGTATTGTCTCATTAAATACTATATAATTTCTGACTAAATATAGAATAATGTCATTTCCAGTTAACCAATAGACAAGTTTTTACTGTAGTAGCTTTATATTCTTTTTCTGTTAAAATTACAACGATGTTCAGAAACAGAATGGCAGTTTTCTATGATGAACTAGTCAGCCTGCTATACAATTTTCAGAAATAAATAATATCTCGCATTTGAATATTGTAATCCATCTGCATAGACACATTTTAGAATTCCATGACAACAGGGAAAAATAACTAAAGAGTGATATGAGGTGAAAAGTGTATTTAAACCCATACCTCTCATCTTTATCTCTTACCATTACTCTTCCTCTCCCTCTGTTCTTCCCTCACCCTTTCCTGTTTATTTACTCATTCTCCACACTTCACTGCCTCCATTTATGAGTCTAGTCAGGCACGTACATATTCAACACACGTAAACTCATCTACACTCACTGTATGCACTAGAGCTGTGTGATTATTCGTTAAAAGATTGCGATAGTAAGGCTGCACAACTCGGATTGCACATCTCAAATTGAAGGATCTTTAGAAGGTAGCATTTGTTTCTTTTGAAGGATGCATCAAGTGAATCCTTCGTGTCCTTCAAATCACCCACAATCCTTTGCACACATTACAATTCACAAAAAAGAACTGAAGGAAAACGAGTGAGCGCTGAGCTTGTCTGAATTCATTATGAAATATAAGAAATGTACATTAATCATCAAACACTAAACTGCAAATAATGCAAGTCACTGGGAGACTACAGACGGTTGTCATTCACTGTATTGCATTAATAGAAAGCTAGTTAATATAAAGATTTTTAATACAAAGTTTTTTTTCCAAAATTAAGTTTTAATAGTATTTTCATGCCGTAACCATGGGGGCAGGAATTGTGTGACGTAGCCATGCGCTCTTAGACTTGTCTCATTCTAGCGTTTAATGCTGAAGAGGTGTAATGGTGGCTGTTTCAAAGGAACGAGAGTGGGATCCAGATGCAGCAAACATTTATTCAAACAAACATAATAACAGTAAATCCAGGCAAACGCAGACACGGGCAAGGAAAGCAAACAAAACTGACAACAAGCGCACACATAACATCCATAGAAGGACAACACCAGACAAAGAACATGAGAAACACTTGGGTATATATACACTCAAGGGGAGATTGGCGAACAAGACGCACCTGGGAACAATCATGAACTAATCAACAAGAAAAACTACAAAGGACTACAAAACATGGCACAGAACAGGAAATAACATAAGTCCACACAAGACAAGGGGAACACAAGACAGGAATCATGACAGGAAGACACTAGCCTACAACCCCAACCAGTAGGACTGGACTAGGAAGGACGCAGCCTCATAGGACGCAGCCTTCCACTTGAGAAGCACCTTATATGAGGGAGTCATTGAATCATTCGTTCAAGAGATTTGTTCAAAAACGCTGATTCATCCAGTAATAAAAACAAGTGAAGTCTTTATGAATGAGTCATTGGGCCTTATTTTAACGATCTGAAATGCAAGTATCAAACGCGAAACGCAAGTAACTTTGTGGACGGATCTCGGGCGCTGTTGTTATTATACCGGCGGGATAAATGACTATTGCGCCCAACGCAAATCTAAAATGAGTTGGTCTGAAGTAGCTACATTACTCATAGGTGTGGTTTGGGCATAACGTAAAATAAACCAATCAGAGCGACATCTCATATTCCCTTTAAGAGCAGGCACGCTTGTTCCATGGCGGTTTACTATTATAACGGTGGATTTGCCAGGCGCACACCAGGAGCGATTCACAGCCGAGGAGACATTCTCGTCAGGGCCGTAAAAGACAGAGAAGTGACATTGTATGAGGATGGGAGAAACCCACCCAAATTAGCTTCGGTTAAACAGGCGTATAATAATTTTGGTAAATGTGTAAGCTAGATTTATGCCTATTTTTTCACATCTTCATGGACACCACAATGATTTCCCTCATGTGTAATATTTTTCCTTGTAATTATGTATGGTTTGCAAAAATGGCAACTGCTGCGTCTGTGTGTAGATGAGAAAAGCAGAGTGTATGCGCGTTGTGCACACGCTACATTATAGCCAAGCATGCGCCATTAAAATAGCATCTGAACGCGCCACTGACTTTAGACTAGGTTTTTCCTGGTCTGTGGCGGAATTGTTTTCTGGAACTGCAAAATAGCACCAGGGAACGTTTGCGCCGGAACACGCCTCCTCTTTTCGCTGAACCGCCCCCGGGAGCGCAAGTTCATTCCCTAATTTACCGATGTGCGTCTGTGGAGGGAAAAGTCTGCTGTGCGTCGGGTGCAAAATAGGAATGATACATGCGTCGGTGTACAAAGTCAATTGCGCAGGGTGCAAGATAGGGCCCACTGAATCATTCATTCAAATCGATAAAAAAATGTTTTTTCAAATTAATTAAATAACATGTTATTTTGTTTAGTTGTCTATTCAGAATTGTGGGAGAATCATGATCTCTATTTTAAACAAAATAAAAATCACGATTCTCAATTTATCCAGAATCGTGTATGCACACATGAAGATATATAGCCTAGCGTGCAAAACTGCAAATATAATTTTCAAACTCATTTTCCCGTCATTCATTAATATATCATATTAAAAATATTTTAAAGAAGATATTATCAATGTCAACTCATGTTTGCACACAAAAGTACATAGACATAAAACCTGGATGGACAAATAGCTTATTGTAATGTTGGCTCTGTTTTCCCACTCCCCTCTGACTTGTTTTGCACATACTGATGATGATGATGATGAATTCTGGCATTGCTCACTGCATGCTAATTACACAAACAACAATTCAAGCTTTAACAGCTTTGACAGTGACAGGAACAATGAAAATACTAGTAGTAGTGGGTTCAAGGTCAGCAAGCTTAAATATGTCCCAAGTTCATTTACTTGATGTGTGTAGATGAAAATGAGGTAAACTTCACTACCCCTCTCCGCTTCTCCAACCCATTCTAAATCATACTATGCAATGCCTTGACCATACTGTGCTTTTATTGGATTGTTTAGACATCTCCAATTCTCATTCTTCCTCTTTCTCTTTCTAAAAGCAGGAGCTCCAATTAAGGCCTGCATGAATAGGCAGCAGTTTGTGAGAACAGAGAGACAGTTGGCAGAAAGCCGGCTGGCTGCAGTGAGCTGGTGTTGTATGCTCTGCACTTTGTGTGCTGGTCTGTCTCCTAAACCAGGCCAAGAGATTGGCCAGGACTCTCACAAAAATATATACAAAAATGTGCACACACGCTCACATATTCAGACACAAGGGATGTGCACCATTTCGAACTGAATCGAGAAATTCTGTTCGCAATTTCCACAAAAATAATAAGCAGCAGATAATTCAGCTTTGTTATCACAGAAATCAATGATCAGTCAATCAATCAATCATAATGACACCGTGTTCGTTCATTGGCCAGAGGAGAACTGCCCCAGTAATACTAATGTAATGCGGTTTCAGGTGCATGTTTGTTGAGTAATTTACAATGGCTTCGAACACGGCTCAACCAATCAGAATCAAGAACTGGAACTATCCATTTATAAATATACATTTAAATACATTAAATACATGTAATTCACAGACATCCATAGATACTGCAGGCATGGCATGAAATCACATCTGTATGAAAAAGCTGATGGGAAACTTATCAAGCAATTCCTCCCACAATCCCTCTCGCCAGAACTCCCCATTCCTTGCATACTGTATTTAAACAGATGCACCTCAGCATCCTCAGATCTTATAAATCCACTCGCTAAAATGTCCGAAAGAGGATTTTCAGGATTTTTAAAGATTAGAGTTGAGATATTTAAACGCACAGGTTTATCTAAGGTAAACACAATCCTTCTAACCATATACATGCAATAAAGTTCATTCAACCACAAATTAAGGCAGAGATTATGTAAAGCGTATCTGTTTTAAATTATACTATATACAGAGACCAAACTTCTGCTTCCATTTCCATATAAAGTCAACATGCATTTCCTCTGTCCTTAATCTCATCCTGAGATTTTTGTTCATAAAACATCACAGTGTGGAAATGCCATCTGTGGACCAATTTTGTTCCCTGTTACATAAAGAAGCAGATCATTACATCTGATCTCCGCAGATGCAGACTGCTGTCTCTGTCTGCATGAATTGTGTTCTCTGAACACTGTAGCCAAAAAGACAATGACCCAACATTGTCAGGCTACCCTTTTCTCATCTTCAGATCAAAGACTACCTCACCAGAGCGCTGTTCATCATGAGGATTTGGCTAATGCATTTGGAGGAAAGTGTAGCAACCTCTGCTCTGATTAATGACCAAGAAGTCAACAGTTAGCACCAAAGAGCATAAACAAAACAGACCAACATCCATCACATGACCCATCCAATTCCCAAGCTCTAGCCTAAACCACAGATCTTATAACAACGGGACGCATCTCACCCAACAGTCACCATATATCAACATCCAGTGGATAAACACAACACCGAGAAATATACAAACAGCCCTACAGTTTTACGACATGGCTGACACAGGCTCAAACTGTTCTTGGAGCTGATTGAGAGGATGATGTCTGATGGTTGTTGGGTGTGAAGGTTTGGCTTCCGGCCTAGAGCTCCAGTGCAGAGGCCAGCAGTTTATCAAAGTGCTCTGGAGCATTAACTCAAGAGGATGTCCGTGCTCCTTAACAACTCTGGTTTATTTTCATATGCTTTGACCTCATTTAGACTTACATCTATTCTTTCTACAGTGCCATCTTTTTTGTTTCTCTTTTATTTTTGTGGTCATGATGTGCACAGGTTAGACCCACATATTTTCACCATTGCACTGAATTGATAATCCAATTGTATTCCTGAATCTGAACAGATGTATAGCAAACAACATTATAACTCAAATGTAAATGTAAGGAAGTAAAATTGAAATTCAAATAAATTCATGTAAATAAATTTTAACTAGAATTTTAAGCTAAGTTTGTCAAGACAAACACTGACTGTTGGTTTGACGAAGCTTGGATTAAAGGTTTAAGAAAACATTTAAAATTCATAGGGAAATCATTTTCATAGAGAAGAACGATGGTAAGATTTTTAAATGTTTTTGAAAAAATCTCTTATGCCCACCATGGCTGCATTTACTTGATCAAAAAGACAGTAAAAACAGTAGCTACTATTGTGAAACATTACTACAATTTGAAAAAAAACTTTTCAATTTAAATACATTAAAAACTGATCAATTTCATGCGACTTGCTGAATAAAAGTATTAATTTCTTTCAGAAAAGAACAAACTGACACCAAGCTTTTGAAAAGTAGCGTATATAAAACAATAGATAGACAGAATAACGAAAAAATTATGGACAGAACGAAAGAATGATAGATATATAAACGATATATGACAGAACGTTATAATACAGAATGATAGAATGAGAGATAAAACAAAAAAATAATAATAACAGACAAATATAACTTTTTGGACCTGTGTGGAAGAACATCATTTCCCAGAAAGCACTACCCCTGATGAATTGCATTTCAGTAAATTTCTAATCCGGTCATTTCCATT
Source organism: Abramis brama (assembly GCF_963993115.1). Lineage (NCBI taxonomy): Eukaryota > Metazoa > Chordata > Actinopteri > Cypriniformes > Leuciscidae > Abramis > Abramis brama. The sequence goes on along the minus strand of NC_139984.1, from coordinate 21,277,324 downwards.
GAACTCTTTGTAGGGTGTGGCCAATTCTTTACAAATTTTACGTCATGAATTTAAAGGAAGCCAATTCTTCAGATCTAGAAGTTAGGTTGGATAACACAACACATAGTAGTAATAACTGTCAACGTTTATGTTCTAATAAAGTCTTGACATGCATTAAAACATATGCAATAAAACATATAGACGTGAAAACACACGCACACGCTGGGAAACCCTGAGGCAACCAGCACCACTTTTCCCTAGTGTGGCATGTGCAGCTCCAAATCTGTGGTAACAGAGGACCTTTTAAGGTCAGGACTCGCTTAGCCTATGCGTCTCTCGGGAATTCTGACTCCACATTCCCTCAGCTGTGCGTTTTGTTTTTTATTCTAAGGAAAATGTGGAAAGGAAGTCTTTATAATGTGCCAACTTATGAATGGATGAACATTTCTTGCAGAACAAACCATATATAGAGTTTTTTGAGATACACTGCCACATAATGTTGTATGTCGAATATCAGCACCCCAGAAAAATCTTTGTTTCCATAGCAGGCATCTTCTACTGTAGTGAAGATTGCGTGATTATTCTGACTGTAGGGGAACAGTACATTACAGAGCAACACATGACAGCTTTGCTGTAACTGAATAATGAATGAAGAATTATGAATAAAATAATTATGACCAAAAACTACATGAACCACTACATATTTATGTACGAAATGAATAATACAAAGATTCTAAACAATAAATATTTCCCAGTGCCCTGAAATATTAAAAAAATGAAATCTTTTACCACATAAAACATTGAAAGCAAATATATCTCAGTCAGCACAAGGATCTAATTATGTCACTCACACTATCTGCAGTCATATTCCTAGGAAACTATGTATCAGCCATTCACCTTTGAAAAGGCAGCACATGCTGCTTCCTGTTGTTTCTAAGCATTCAACCAGACGAAAGATAGGATATGAAGAGCATATGTGTTGTTTCGAACGTTTGTATAGTCACCCTCAGCCAACCCTGTTACGAAAGAGCTACATGATGTGCTTCAGGGTTTGTCTGACTAAAATAATTACTCCTTGGGTGGACAGCGAAGCTTGGGGATTTGGGGAAGACATGGCGGCTTCTATCCAAGGAAATGTCCTGAATGGACTGTCGGACATGAGCTTTGAGTAAGGAAGAGAAGAAAAAAACGGTGTTAAAAAAGGGTGAATGTGTGCAAGCTACACATCTGCATGTGATTTAGTGAATGTTGGCACTGTCTCATGATTCCACTTAAGCCACTAAACGGCATCTTGTTTCTAATCTTTAACAGATGGGTGATCTCTTGTGCCTCTAGCTCCTCTAGTAACGCAGAAGCCTCTTTAGATATAGACAAAGCAAAATTCCACTCTGAGCCCTTTAGATCTTATTGATGGGGAACTGAAAAGTATTAACTTAAAAAGACATGCATCTTGCAAAATGGCTAAAGCTTATTTGGTTAAAAAGGCAGCTACTGAAGCAAAAGTTAAAAACTGTTATCATTGTTAACTCACCTTCATTGTGTTGTTTCAAATCTATATTTTTTCACAAAAGGAGAACATTTGAATAATTTTCACGATGCAATTTTCCAAGGAATTTCAATAAATAGGTATTAAAGATTTCTAGCTTTAGATTGGATGCAACGGCAATATCTTAAAAGCGTTTCTCATGTGCTACAATCTGAAACCATTCAAAAGTTTTGTGTGAGAAACGGCTCAAATTTGAAGTTGTCATTGACTGAAAATGTTGAATCTCTCACTGGTCCATTCATGAGAGAAGCAGGGATGTCTAATCTGTGAACAAATCATTCTTTTGTCAAATCATTCAGTGGTGAACTGCTCACTGGAGAGCAAGACTGTCAGTGAATAGTGTGTATTTCTCACAAAAAGCTACAGTACAGCTTCAGGAATCATGGACTGCTTTTGGTGCTTATGACATTGAGTTTATGGTGCTTTTGCATTATTTATTGAAGCTTGAACGCTTTAGTCCTCATTTATTGTAATTGCAAGTGCTACAATATCTTCAGAGCTTATCTTGTGCTCCATAAAAGAGAGTCGTATAGGTTTGGAATAATTTTACTGACGTAAATGAAACTTATTTTATTCCAAATAATTTTGAAGTGAACTATCCTTTGGTGGAGTAATCATTTGAATCATCGCTTGGGCATGAAAAACCCAAATTCACAGCATGAAAGTAAACAAAATAAGTAAAGGAAGCAACCCTGATTAAATGGACAATGCCGCTTGTGCTTGGTATGGCTTAAAATAATATTTAGAAGCAACAGCTTTGACACTGCAATTCATCTAAGCAGACTCATTTGCGACAAACACCCTAGGCTCCTTGCTTTCCTATACACCACGTCCTGAACAGTTAGGGATTTGGCTCCATGATACATACCTCCCATCCCATTACAAAGCTCTTTCTGTTCTTAAGGACTACATTTAATCCATTTAACTCTAAATAATCATAACTGCAACGTGTATTGTTTTTTTCCAGGCATTGGGCAAAGAGTGGGTCTCCCATCTGGAAACTGTTCAGGGCAGCTTTTCGTCATGGAAGAGTAGCAGAGATCGTTTCCTCAATTCAGCTTGATTAAGTAAGTTTGATTATCAGTTCAGGCAGTACAGTTACAGGGTGTGGTTCATTAACCACCTGTTTAGACCTGAGACAAAGCCGATCTGATAAGAGCTCTGTTACCTCCACTAATCTGCATCCAACAGAGTCACTAACAACCAAAACACAGCATTAGCCATATTTACCCTTCAGGCTTTCATTGTTGGACTGCGGTTAACATAATAACATATACAGTACAAAAGTGGCGTTTTTTCTCTTTTGTAATTGCATCCAGCCATCAACAAAAACTGACTTCAACACTGGAGAAGTTGTGATAAAGAACAGATGTGAATAAGAACAAGAGAAATTAATAATGAGTAACTTACATTTTAGACATAATATTGTCAGCGATTGTGTCTTGTTTTGCAACAATAACATTTCCAAACAAAGCCAAAAACAGGATCAACTGTTGTGTGTTTCAATTAGCAACACTCATTATTGCTTGCCGTTCATTTCCTGAATGTAGCAGTGTGTTTGAACAAGAACAAATTGGTTGAGTGAATGATTCATTGACTCATTAAATAAATCACTTTATATAAACAAATCATTTGATTTAATAATTTAGTAGGTCACTTATACATAGTCACTGGTCACCACCTACTGGCGTAACCTGGAATTTTGTTGTTGCAGTTTGGTTAAAACATTCTTAATAAATCTTAATTTGGGAAAAATGCACTGTTTAAGTACTGTGTGAAATATGAAATGTATGGTTTACTTACGCAAAGGTAAAGCATTTCTTAAAACTGTTGGCTGATGTAAAGTTGGATTTATTTAAATTTATGTGAATTTATGTTAAATTTATGTGAATTTATTTTATTATTTGTTTGTTTGTTTGTTTGTTTGTTTTATTAACATTAAACATTTTCTTGGTATGCAGCAATTTATATTGTTTTAAATGATTAAACAATTTAAAATAATACATTTTATTCTAAATGTTCTTTCATTTTTTACTTCTATTCTCTGATTACAATTTTTATACACCTTTATGTTTTTATAAGACTTCTGCATAGCACATTTTTGCTAGATGTGAAGTTTTAAGAAACATCTAAATGTTACTGCATCTCCATAATGAACATTTTACTGGTCTCAGACTAGAGGAGCGAGGAAACATCAATTGAAGAAGCATCCAATGAGTGTTTTCAAACAGGCTGCATATATATGCCCCGTCTTTCATTGGTCAAAAAACAGATAGTCCAACTCCAAACTCATGCCATTGGTTCAGCCACTGTTATTAATGTCCTGCTGAATGGAATGGTCAAACAAACAGAGTAATGTTTTGATAGCACCACAGTGTTTACACTTTTCAGGGAAATCAAACTACGGCTTTAAATCTTAGGTGAAGTTATTTTCAGCCCATGATGAAACCATTCTAATTCCATGTAAGCACCCAAAGCATGCTGATAGTGTTAACTGTATTTGTAAATATTTGGCAAACACTAAACACTGTAGGCCAGAATGTTTGTTTGTATTGTGGGTTGAGTCCAGCAGAAAGACGCCTCTTTCATAAGGTTTTAGACCATAATAAGGATTTCACTCCGTCATTAAGTATATTGCGCACATCAAAACAACTCCCGATATCACATGTGGCTGGAGAGAGGCGTAGTTAAAACAGAAATGATAGGAGCTTTAAACAGGAAAATGGCCTTACATCAACATCAACACTGGCAGCACTCACTTGTTACTGAAGGTCAAGAAGACTGTGCCAAATCAGTTTTCAGACTCCATGTTTGTTTGTTTTTAAATGTGCCTTGGCTCCATATCCCTCACGTTTGAGTTGATCACTACCAACTCTTGTTGTGTAAGTTTAACCTGCTAATACATTTGACCAAATATGGTTGTTGCATCTTACTTGCTCTGTCTCTTCTTCGGACTCTTTCCAGGCTGTCCCGGGACATATCATCCCAGTTCAGTCCCTCTGTGTCCCAAGGGGGTTGTTGTCCTGTCTTCCGTTCCTGCTTCACACTCAGGTGCTCAATACCCTCCGAGTTCTAAGACCAAAAATAGACAGTCACAAATTATACATAAGATGTGTATTTTTGTTAGAAGAACAACAAAAAAGAAGTTACTTGTTTTTTTTATCCCATTCCAGTGATGGCGCAGATTAATTTTGAGCAGCCATTACTCCAGTCTTCAATGTCACATGATCCTTCGGAAATCATTCTAATATGCTAATCTGGTGCTCATGAAACCTTCTTATTATAACCATTGTTGTGCTGCTTAATATTTTTGTGTGAACCGTGATGCATTTTTTTTCAGGATTCTTTAATGTATAAAAAGTTCAAAAGAACAGCATTTATTTGAAATAGATGCAAAGCAGAGGGTGCTTGAACTGACTTGGAACTACCAGTGCATTAAACAGATTTATTGCACACCTTCCAGCCATATACCTAATACCTAAGTAAATTATTCATAATTAATTTATTCTCCCTAAATATTCTTTTTTTTATCATTACAATTTTTCTTAAAAAAAAAAAAAAGTTTGCTTATATATATATATATATATATAAGCAAAATAAGTGTTTTTATTTTAAAATTACTTCTTTTAATTTAAAATGTTAAATATTGAATTAATTATTACTTAGCTTTTCATCAAAACCCTTCCAAACCTCTAGATAGGGAAACCCTGAGGTAATGTAATGTTTAATGCACTTCATGTTGTTAATAACGAAAAATGTAATCATTTTTCTTTCTCTTTGTATTATCAATATGGTACGAGATTATACTATTCAAATCAATGTTAAACCAGTTGCCGAAAGTCATCTAAAATGTGTAATGTAGTAGATTACATTATTAACTACAATTTTTAATCATGTCATTTGTATTCAGTAAGACTACAATTTGTTAAGTATTCTACCCAGCACATAGACTTAACATGGTCCCATAACCACATTTTTGCTCTTTATTTCCTTTTTTAATTCATTATAAATTTAAAATGTCCTCATTAAACCCCAAAATGAAAATTATTTCATTAATTACTCACCCTCATGTCATTCCAAACCCATAAGGCATTCGTTCATCTTCATCTTCGACATTCGAACACAAATTAAGATCTTTTTAAAGGGGAGGTTGAATATGATTTCACTTTTCTAACTTTAGTTAGTGTGTAATGTTGCTGTTTGAGCATAAACAACATCTGCAAAGTAAGGACGCTCAAAGTTCAAAGCAAAGGGAGATATTTTCTTTTAAAGAAATTACTTTTTAAGGACTACACCAAACGGCTGGTAGGGACTACACAACATTCCTCCCGGGTTAGTGACATCACTAACCCTATAATTTACATAAACCCCGCCCCTGGAACACGATTTATAGATTATCAAGAAAGAATATGCTAATCAATGACTATAAGATACTACGCATAAGCTACTTAAATTCATCTACTAACCATTCAGAAATGTTGTCTACATGTTGTCACTTCTTCTCGAGTCTCTCCATCTTTCTGACTTCGGTTTGAGCATAAAAGGATAAATGTTTTTGAAATTTTCAGCATGTCTGTGTGAGGTAAAAGGACACGAGCTCATGAAGCTCCGCCCCCTGTGAGGGGAACAGCAGCTCATTTGCATTTAAAGCAACAGGCACAAAAACTGTGCGTTTTTGCTCACCCTCAAAAAGTGACAACTTTAACATGCTATATAAAAATATCTGTGGGGTATTTTGAGCTAAAACTTCACATACACACTCTGGGAACATCAGAGATTTATTTTACATCTTGTGAAAAGGGAATTTTACCACCTCTTTAAAGAAATCTGAGAGCTTTCTGTCCCTCCAATGACAGCCTATGCAACTACCACTTTCAAGCCCCAGAAAGGTAGTAAAGACATCGTAAAAGTAATCCATGTCTCTCAAGGGGTTTAACCTCACTTTTATGAAGCGACGCGAGTTCATTTACTTGAACTTCTTAGCCTGGATGCCACCCGAACTTAGCCCCGCCCACCAAATTTTTCGGTCGGGAAGTTCGGTCACCATTGTGGAGCTATTATGCCCGAACAAAAGCTGTTCGGACCAATCAAATTGTCAGATTGTCAATTGTCAAATACTTTCTTTTGTAAAGTCAGTGTGAAACCACCTGTCGCCGATCCATCGTGCAGTGTGAACACAGCAGCAACTGAATGCTGCCCTAGATAGTCGTGCAGTGTGAAAAGAACAGTGACCCGACTACTTTAAAAATCGTGCAGTGTGAACCCAGCATTAGCATGCCAAATATCTCACGGGCGTCGGCGATTCTCTCAGATCGCGTATTTGATAATTCACACTGCGTGATTGTCACTCACGTGAACGAGCGCTGATTTGCCTATGATTTCGGGCATTTGTCGGTGATCTCCCAAAACCTGTCAGCGAGCGAAAATCGGCCTAAAATCATTCAGTGTGAACACGGCATAACTGCAAAATGTAACAATATTTTAGTGATTTTTTTAAATCCAATAGACTGATATTGAAATGTTACATTTTAGATCACATTTACTTTTATGTTCTTAGCAGACGATTTTCTACCAAATAGTCTTAACATTCCTCACACAAATGTTTTCCTCCTCAGACTTTACTTTGGCAAGAGCAGTGGAACTGAAAACACAAAAGAGTGGTATTTTAAACCATAGATATATAGGCTGCTGACCTATACATACAGTCTATGTTTTAAACCCACTGTATATATATATATATATATATATATATATATATATATATATTGGGTTAATTTTAAATAAGATGGTAATATTATATGTAAAAAACAAAATATTTTGCCAATCATTCCCTTGTTTGTTGTCTTACAGTTTGAGTGACAGGTTCATTAGAGTGATTTTGAAAAAAAATGATATGATTGAGGGGAAAAAAATGTCAAACTTTTTTGAATGCCATAAAGAACAGTAAACAGCCAGTTAGACCTACCGCTTAACAGCTGTTTTAAGAAGACTGCATGCACGGAAATGTCTTAATCAGTCTTAATAAATGTTTATGAGGAAATGTCTTAATCAGTGCTAGCTTCCTGCTCTTGCGAGTGCTCTAAATTCCTCTTAAACACCCAGGAGAGTGTCTTTCGTGTGACTATAAAGTGGTTCTTGCATAGTTTCCCCCAGAAATGTTTTTCTGTCATTCTTTGACTGACTTCATTGTTTATCCCTCCATTCTTTTCCAATTTGTGAATGTGATGTGTTCTTCCTTTGATGGATTTTATTGTTATGACAATTTTAAATATGGATGTTCATAAACAAAGGGTAATTTAATCTTTATATAAATTGTTTTTCTGAAGCTTTACACATTACAGAGAAAGGACACAATTCATCTGTCAATTCGTATCCTCAAATGAACTACTGGAGTATGTTTGCAAATAGTTTATTTTTTTCTGACTTGAAAAATAGAACTCTGACTTTAGTCTTGATAAATAACAGCAACTGACTCTTTCTGCTCCGTGAATTATGGTTATTATGACCACGCGAAGTTACAGTACATTTAAAATACATGTGGATTGTTCTACAAATACGTAAAACCAGCTGCCGTTCATCATTTAGAGTTATATGTGAATACATATCAAAACAAACTTTGCTTAAAATCAAATCAAAAGTCAACCAAAAATGATTACAGATATCAATTGGTATAATTGTGCAATGGTCACGTGTGTTGCATAAATATTGTTTACAAAGTGAACGACTTAGTGCAAAGGTGAAAAGCCAAACAAGTCACTCACCCACTTCTGATTGGGTATCGCCAGAGATGTCAGCATATCCGCCATAGCACCCAAAATCTGATCGGTTCGTCCCTGGTTCTTTGGAAGAGCCTTCATATTCCAGCAGCCTCGGTCAATGTGACTTTCCTTGTCGATACTCCCTCCCTCCTTCAAAATCCCTGTCTTTCTTATGGTTTGTTCTGCCAGAGCTTTTATTCGCAGCCCAGCTACAAATTTGTATGATCCTCTGGAACGCTGTTGCACATAAATAATGAATTATGGAGGAGGATGGTCTGTTTTTGTCTCGTTTAAAGTGGACTTTAGCAGACGAGAGAGTGCTGTTGTCCAGACTAAAGCGTCCTCACTCAGGTGGGAAGGTCTTTCTGTGGGTCTCAGTCAGGCCTCTCTTCCCCTCCCCCTAAAACCGGGTTTGTTCCTGAGATTAGGTTAACCACACCACAGTAAACGGTAAAGATATCTTTCTGTTCTTTCTCCTTTCCTTTAACAAAAGTAGTTTGATTTTGCAAGCTCCTTGGCTTTTGGGACCTTTTGTGAACAGAACATCTAATCACTCATGAGTCAGCCTTTTCTGGCTTGTCATTGGCTGCGTGAATCTACCTCCCATTCGGCCGAATCCTCTCCACCCTCTGTACATCAATTTCATCATCTATTGTGCCTCCCTTGCACAACACCACACTGATTCTTAGAACAAGTTTCTGTCCTCCTCCTATATCTCCTACTTCTTCGTCCACCTCCTTTTCTTCTTATTCTTTCACTGTTACTCACTTTTGTTGTTTCCTATCGAGTCTGACTGGATGACACATGGCTTTTGGCATGGTGCAAGCATGAAAAGCAGCAAATGACCCAAATAAGGCAGCTGTGCTGGGCTCAGGGCACCGACACAGAAGCTGTCAGATATAATTCATAATAGCTGCCCGCTTTAAAACTTACAACAAAGGCTTGAGGAGGAGGAGGAGGCTGTGGAGTCTTCCAGAAATCTCTGAACATGTTAAACTAATTTAGTGTTCCTCAACTTTGTTTTTGTCCTACGTGTGTACCCTTGGCGTAATCATATATAAACTACCATTTAAAAGTTTGAGGTCAGTAAGATTTTTTTAGTTTTTTTTTAAAAGAAATTAAAACTTTTATTCAGCATTACATTGATCAAAGTGACAATAAAGACTTTTCAGTTGTTACCAAACAGTTCTGTTTCAAATAAATACTGTTATTTTGAGCTTTCTGTTAATCTAAAAATCCTGGGGGAAAAAAGGTTTCCACAGAAAATGTAAGCAGCTGACTGTTGCTGAATTTTAAGCAAAATGTTTCTTGAGCATCAAATCAGCATATTAGAATGATTTCTGAAGGATCATGTGACACTGAAGACTGGAGTAATGATGCTGTAAATTCAGCTTTTCCATCACAGGTTAAATTACATTTTAAAATATAGGAAAATTAAAATTTCTATTACAATAGAAAACTGTAAATTGTAATAATATTTCACAATACTGTTTTTACTGTCATTTTTTTAAATCAAATAAATGCACAAAAAAAAACACGTTTAAAACCAAAAACATGCAATATTGTGACTAAAAAAATATTATTAGGAACAAAAATTAAAATTAAAACATTTTCATTTACTGAAAAAAAGATATACAGCATTATAAAGCATTATAAGCAATACAAACAGCAAAATAAAAATAAAACATTAAAAAGCAACTAAACTAAAAATACATTTTCATGACTTAAAAAACTAAAACAAAATAAAATGACCTCAAATTAATTTTAGATACACAAGTATAAAATTAAAAACCTTTTATTCGAAACCGCCTTCAAATAACAAGTAACAAATACCACTATAAAAACAACCCCACTAGAATAGTAGACAGCCCAGATAACTTTAACACCTTTAAACATATTTATATGATAAATTAACTTTGGCAGCTCTAAAATACTAAAATTAAAATAAATAAAAATAAATAAATAAAATAAAATAAATTAAAAAAAATATATATATATATATATATATATATATATATATATAATGTGAAAACTAAACTGAAACTTGAAAAAAACTAACTTATTTAAATGAAGTAGCATGTATTTCTGCTAGAAAGCTTGCATGCTTGCTAATTACTGATATAATTGACCCACTATAAATTAGAGAAGAAGCCTTTTAGTTGGATCTTTTGTTTACTTGTCTAGAACCTGCAAGTTCCATGCTTATTTTAGCCTTGATATTTTCCAGGTTAGATGAATGACCGTGTCATGATATGCATACTTGGGTGGCCCACAATATATATGTGTGCTTTTCTGAGCAGAGCAGAGTAGACATAGGCCTACGCATTCCTGAGTCTGCTGCTCATTCCCTCTTCACCTGGCCTGGAGTCAAAACACACGTTTATACAATTACAAATGTCTCTCTCTCTCTCTCTCTCTCTCTCAAATATTGCAGCCCAAACCACACACAAATTTGGGTCGGATTTTCCTCTAGACATATTCTTCTGTGATGGTGTATGCTCGTGAACAGCGAGAGTGAAAGAAGATAAGGACAGCAGAAAGCAGAATGTGATCCGGCTGAGCCTCTCCGAACTGAAGCCAAGCCGTGTAAAGATGGGCTGTGGAAACACTGCCAAGACTCTAATAATAACTCTGCACATGGCTCTTTAGTACTGCTTTTGTGACTAAACTTAGAGCTCAGCAGCCCGTCATCCTGCAAACATACCTCATACACACACTCTCATGATATGATACATGGTACAAATAAAGAGAACTAGAATGACACATACTGACTAGATTTTGCTGGTCTATCTAAAGATAACAGATCTTAAAAGAAGTTTACAAGAACATATAATTAGAAGGAAATACAGTACTTTGAACATAATGACAGTACGCTACAATTATGCTAATTGCACATAATTAGAATATACGTAGGCTATATATATGTATGTGCATGTAAACAATTTTTACTGTGACTACTGAAACACTGACATCTTGCACAGTGGCCTAATGTTCAAAAATGACGAGTCACACGTCCCTCATTAATTATAGATGTCTCCAAGTGTATGTTGACTTGGGAAGCTCTTAATCATAATGGCAAGCTGAATTTTCAGCAGCCATTACTCCAGTCTTCATTGTCACATGATCCTTCAGAAATGCTGATTTAGTTTTTCCATGATATTTTTTTCATTAAAATGTGTTACACATAAAAAAATTAAAAAAAAACTATAAATAAAAAGTACTTTAGTGCTGAGGTAGATTTTGTGTTGGTACACAGAGTACCCTGAAAACACTGCATAACAACACCCAATAGTAACAGATGCAGTAGCGGTGCAGTTTGCTGCCCTCTGCTGGCGCAATGGGGAATAAACAATTAAAAGCGCACATGGAAAACGGTAAACACTGCAATATGTAATAATTTGTGTGGTATTTATATTAACGGACACGTTTCTTTTCTATTAAATCTCTCTCCTCTTATGGAGAGAGTCCGTGCAAAAGCACCCCACTTGAATGATCTCTAAGGCCAGCTGAGCTTCCTCTTTCTCTGTCTCATTTCCTGAGTCTTTGCACTGTAATAACTCTCGTGCTTCAGGTCAACAGTCTGAGAAAATAACTGTGGCCGCACATCACCTCTCCTCCTGCTCTTCGAATCCAACTCATCCAGCCAACCTGGCCTGATCCATCTCTAAACTACCGCAAGGTTTGGCTGGCTTTGCTTTGCACTGAACAAACACATTACACATTTGATACATGGTTACTATCATACTCACAAAGTCAGGGTTATATGAATTTATAAAGGCTAACATTCTTTTAGTAAGATTTTGCATGTGCAAAGAATTGAGGTTAAGATAGGTGTTTTATGTGTGTGTCTGATTTTGGCCTCCCTCTCCATCACAATGAATTCCATGTTTCTGACTACAGATATTTGAAATTGATGATCAGTTGTAACCAGTTGTAAATAGAGAAACCATGAATTTCACAAAAATGTAATTGTTCCCACCTGGAATACACTAGTCATTCATGTTTGTTTTGTTCAGATATTTCATACCAAGGCCCTGATGAAATGGGCCAAAATGTATTTGGTGACTAACCAACAAATGTGTCAGCTCATTTTGCTGGATAAACTTAATTGAATTTGAAATATTGTTCTCTGAGTCTGTTGTTCACAATGCCATGATGTCATGCATAAGTGCCCTCCTTTGTTTTAAGAGTTTCTGCTTTCTGAAAATGAGAAGTGAACTCAAAGCACTTTGGGCCTCATTAACTAATCATTACTTACATTTTGCATATTTATGTGGGCAGGAAATGTTCTCAGGAAAAACCTCTTGTCAGATTCACTGTGATGTAGAAGGCCACTGGGATTTGAGTTTTGTACACATGTTTTTCAGTTGGTTCTAAATATCTTAAAGCTACACTGTGTAATTTTTTAAGTTGATTCTTAGCAAAAAACACTTTGTTCTTTCAAAATGATATGTCCTCATTAATGTGTAATTACTTCTACCAACTAATCAAGTATTCTCGTAAGCGTAGAATCTGCCATTTAGAATACATACGAGCGAGTCGCTCGAATGGCGGCAGCCATGTTGCGCCTCCATCTTGAAAATACATTAGCCAAAGAGGGACATATCTGGAAATTCAAGCTTCGCCTTTCGCGTTTTTACACTCAGTGGCACCGTGACGAATGCGAGGGGGAGATTACTCGCGACTGCCGGCAGATTTGAAATAATACAGCCACCGTAGGAGTTAAAACGCCCTCGGAATGGGAGGGGCTAGAAAGTAATATTCAGTTGGTAGTCATAAACAATTTCACCGCTAGACGGAAGAAAATCTAGCTTTAAATTTAGTGCAAACGTAATAATTACAATTTCTGTGCAAAAGATTTGTATGCAGATTTTACGCACAAATGTGTATGTGAATGAGACCCACTGTTTTGAGTAAATTATAATTTAGAGGGAGTTTTGAGTTTCTCAAAACATGCAATAACAGAAAGTGAATTACAATTGTGCATTCAAGTCATGTCGGGAAGATCGTATTTATGAGATGAATGCACAAGAACGCCACCACAAAGTCATAATTACAATTGGGAAACTGTGAACATTCTTTAATCTCAGAGTTACAGGTAATTCTGTTAAAATAAATTATTTTTTCAGTTCTGCTAAAACTGTTGCATGTACAAAATACCATAGTATTGTACAATTTGCAATAGACAATAGGCCTATAACGATTTAATTTACAAAATTTGTTCTAGAAGTATAACCTCGGACCAAAGTGACTTTAACACACCTGACGTAATAATGACGACTTCCCAATTTGTAAATATGAACTTCTTAGGAATACTTGAATTACACTATTAACTATTAATTACAGATGTCATGACATGCATGAAAATGATTAGCCTAGATTTTAACGTTATTAGTTACAGATTCATGAGGCCTAAAAAAACAGGTATCTTCGATGGTCGCCCAAGAAATAATTATGGTATTGGAACCATAGATTGGAACAGATTAATCACAATTGGTAAGATTAGTTTCATTTTCAGTCCCTCTGATTTTTCACATGACTGCTGCCAGATGAGCGACACCCGGCTGTAAGATGTCTTATATGCTTAAGCGTGTTTTAATTGGCTAAACTCTACCATATTCTGATCCATAGCTATTTCAGGGCATGTAAGAAGTGTTTTGAAGACATGGTAGGTGCAAGCGGGCATGAACAATCAGTGGCAGTGTGATTTTAATAACTGCAGCAAAGTTCATAATACACGTCATGCGATTCCCAGCACACACATGATCTGTAAGATTTACTGTTATATGTTTTTTACAAGTTTAACATTCTTTTAATTTGAAATATGCCAGCTCCGACGACAGAAGTGAAGCAGTGACAATCTCACTGGCAGCTGCCATTTCTTAATGTTAATCCACAAATCTCCTGTAATCAGGATGAGTGGACATGCCTGTCTTAACAGAGCACCTGTGTCAAGATTTAGAAGGATTCCTCAGTGATCGGAGGCCAAGTAGTATCGGAGGGCTGGGAGGAGGGGACAGGCAGGGCCACGGCTCTGTCCAGCGGGATCACACAGTCTACAGTAAGAATCCATACTGGGAGGACTACACAGACACAGCAGGAGCAATGATCTGATCACCCAGTGAGACGCGGACAACATTAAACCTTCTTCTGAGCACTTTTAATGGTGAGATACAATGGATGTGTTTATTGATTTGGTGCATATAGATTTTGGAAAGGTTGGGGAAACAAGCAGAATTGCTGAAAGGGCACATAAAGTGGTACAACATGAACAATTGATAAGTGTGTATAGAAACAAGTTGCTAGCATATTATTTGTTTTTGCTCTAAAATTATGCTAAAACATGTTACATTACTGCTCAAGTATATATATCGGTAGTTAACGTGACATTTAATTTTATTGTCCTTGAACAAAAAATAAAAATTGTATCATTTGAACATTTTGTCTAAAACAAAATGATCTTCTAATGTTTAGATTTCAAAATGTATTAATTTATTTGTAATTTTAAGTCAAATTAAAATTGTGATGCGAGTGTTCATCATGAACACAAAAATGTGTAAATATTAGCAATGTGAAATAGAAATATCATTTTATTAAAAATAATGCATTATATATTTGGGATTCTGCTTTCAAAAATTGGTCATGAATTTACATATTGCCCAAAAAATGTAGGAAAGTCTACATACGATTTTGTAGCCAAGTATTGAGTCCTGTGGAATCACTCACAAAATATATTTCTAATTGGGCAATCTCTTGGGGATCCTTAAAATTTTGCTGGGACCTTACCCTAACAAGAAATGAATATTTTTAAAAAGAAGAGAGAGGGTTTTATCACTGTCAACTCAATTTGTAATGTTTATGTGGAACTAGTTCATTTATTTTGTGCTGTGGGATGGATAATATAATGCTTAATAATAAGAATAAAATAAGTTAAACTTCAATCACATGACTATATGGGCACAGCTGATTGGTTCCTGCTGTATCAGAAGCCAATGAGCTCTCTGCTCAACCTTCACATATTTTTTCAGCATTTGCTATAGCAGTTTCAGCCAGAGTTGGAAAGTTCGCTTATAATATGCAACTTTGGGCTTCTTTTTTCGGTAAGTTGCGTTAAAAAAAATAGCTAGTCACGTTTTTTTTTTTTATTTGTTTTTTTTTTTTATGGTTGCTTGTTAGGAATATCTGACAAGCAACTTCGCTGTATTCTCCAATACATTGATTGACACTCTGCTCACAGCTAATTGCCAATCAGTGCAATACTAAAAGTGCTGTAGCGTAATTCGTCGTATTTTGCTCATTTATTGATAATAAATAATATTGATGATAATAAATAATACAATAATATTTGACTTGTTTTGGGCTTGTTTTTAAAGCTGCGGTTTCTTATTGTGTCTTGTGAGAGTTGGCAACACTGGTTGGAGCACACATTCAGAAACCCTCCACCTTCCCCAGCTCCACCTGTATAGATCTGCTATGGGTAATTCAATTCCATAATGTACAGCAGCAGCATGTCTTACAGTACTTGCTTACAGCAGTGTGTTGTTTATGTATTGGCAGTAGCAAGTGTCGTACTTGCTCTGCAGCAGCAGTAACAGCAGCAGAGCAGATCTAGGCCTATTCTACCAAAACTAAGCATATCAACATTGTCATATCCATTACCATGCCAAACACTCAGAGAGTTGTCATTATATATATCACACCACAAGACACAACACCATTGAAACCAAAAAAATTAACAGAAGTAAAACTACCTAAAAACAGAGTAAATGTAAATCATTAAACAAATGTAAATGTGCATAAAGCTTTGTGCAGTATTGTGTTTGGGCTGACAGTGGGACAGTGTTGTTGTAACGGTCTGCAGAGTTAAACCAGCATGTGGACAGTGTTGTGGTTCTCATAGGACAGACTGTTTATGTGGCACTAACAGGGAATTTTTTCCCATCCTCACTACCCCCTTCTGTCTCTCTCTCTCTGTCTCTGTCTCTGTCTCTGTCTCTCTCTCTCTCTCTCTCTCTCTCTCTCTCTCACACACACACACACACACACACACACACAGTGCATGTCAGTCACTGGCTGCGCTACCAGTAACAATGGCTAAATATAGCTGGGAAAGCACTATGAGAGCAAATATGTTTGTTTGTTTTTGTTTTTGTTTTTTTTTATTAAAGATTCAAAAATAAAAATGAGCAATGCTGCATGTAGCTTCTCTTTCTATAGAAAAGGGTGAGAAAGGTAGCCATAGAAAATGCTTTTATCAGAGACTTACATGAGTAACCTGAGGTTAATGGCTTGATCTTGGAGGTTTGAAAGTGGGAATGGTCTTAACTATTATGAATTTGATTAATCAAAAGTATCGTATATAAGCAGACAAATTACTCATGAGGTTGAAGTTTGACTAACTGATTCTGTTCTCCTGAGCAATTAGCACAATAAGCTCTGTCCAAACCATTTACAGAATGGCAACAATATTAGAAATTAAAGACAGAGAAAATCAATATGTATGCTTGACTTGTGAAATGGTTCCTCATTTTGCAGTTTAGTTTGGCGTACACTTACTGACCTTGTTTTCAACATTCCTTTGAATATTTTCAGAAACCCTGAACAAAAGTTCATAGGTTCCTTCTCATTCACATTCATCACGTTGCTTAAATGTTTTGCTTCGTAAGTTCCGCCTTCAGTCAAAATAATTAACAGTAACTATGTTCTCCTGTAATAAATAGCCTAATCCCAGACATAGCTATTGTGAATCTCTGTTACAGCACAGTTGAGTGAAGTTGTGCAGATTACTGTCTGTCAATCACAACAATGTTCACCTCAGGTGAGACTTTTCATTCTAATTTTAAATCCTAAAGGGCCACAAATGGCTACAAATATGGCTATCCACAACACTACCCTGCAAAAAAGTATGCATGCATGAAAAACTTGTACGTGTGCAAGGGGAAAGTTGTGTGTACACGTTACCATTACCAGATTATTTTTTTCTTCAAACTTCACTTGAGGGTCTTCATAATGGAAGACATTGCAAGATTGGCAACCTGTTTCCCCCCCTTACTTTAAGCATAAAACTCTGCATGCATTTTGCGAAAGAACATTGTTTTGGTTGTGCTTCGGCATGACTGTGAGGATGAATATTACACTTCACAATAGATAATGCTTTACAATGAACTCCATTAGAGAGCTACATATGGTAATTTGCCTGTTGAATAAAATACCTTACTCACCTGTTGAGTCGGCAAATAAAAGGTTCAAGATTTGCCGTACTCTATGTCATGTCAGCCTTTCTCACTCGATGTGACATCCTATGTCACTCCCACACAAGCGTCAAAGTAGCCGGAAAAACGTTTTTCTGTTTACGGAAATGACAAGACAACTCACGGACGAGTGGCCTAATAGGTAGGCCTACGCAATTTCCCGCGAAAACCATCCCGTCATGTCTAAAATATAAACACTAACTATAGGCTTACAATAGTGAATCAGTGTAAGGCAAAAACATGTTTTGGAAGAAAGATTGATGGTCATTATTTAAATTTATGCTTAAAACTAGAAAAAATCGGCAAGAAGTATAAACTTAATTCAAGATATATCTAACAGAAGGATTAATGGTGCGTTCAAGTCATCTCGTATAGATCGTATTTACGAGTTGAACGCACCTGAACGCCACCACAATGTCATAAATACCAGTGGGGAGCTCGGGATTTTCTCTAAGCCCCGATCTTTACGAGTTGTGGGCGTGTCACTGAGAAACATGGCGGAATACCACAACACTTAAAGGTAGGCTATTTAGCAGTGATACTGTCAGGCTTTTCTATAGTGCAGTAAGCTAATTGCCTGCACAGAATATAATGGTATTCTAATATAGCAATGCAACGAAAAAAAGTAGTGGCTTCATAAATTAATTAAAAACATAAGAAAACAAAGTAGGCTAGCCTAAGCCTACACCTGATGCCCATTTCTTTGTTCTTAATTTTCTAGTACAAGAGTTTAAGAACCTTACTGTATTTTTGTGTAATTAATTAAGAGAAAGTACTCCGTCATCTTACTCCGACGAAAGTGACTTGAACGCACCTGCCGTCGTAATTACGAATTCCCACCTCGTATGTACGAACTTCCCAGTAGGACTTGAACGCACCATAATATATTTAGCTTTTTTAGTAAATGTAAGTTTTTCTAAGGATGTTTAGATACTTTTAATGGTGTGACAAAAATACTGATTTTGATACTGATTGTTTCTCAACTAAATAAGATTTTTTTTTTTTTTTTTAAATTATAAGTAAAGATAGCAGGCAAACAAACAGGACAGTTTTTTTTACTTTGCTATTATTTCCTACTATGGCACTTGGCTATGTAAAGTAAACTTGTCATAAAAGAAAAATAAAATGAGCTCATGTACGTGGTGTGTTGGACAATCAAAGTGGGGTGTCATCTTAACCTTTATCTATATCTTTGCATCTTAGATTCCAGGGAGGGAGCAGCGAGGACATAGATGATGATGAAGTGCCTGCTGAGCGTGTGAGTCCTGGCTCGTGCTGGCCAGATGGCTGAGGTTAAAGTCACGGTGCAGGAGGATCCAAATCTGGGCTCTGGTCCAGATGAGGATGCCTCTGAGTTGTCAGTTTCTGAGGATGATTCAGATTCTGGGAGTGTGCTGTCAGATGACTCCGTGCTCCCTAACTATGAGCGGGAAGATGCCAGTGGAGGCCCTGCCAACACCTTGTACCAAGCCTGTGCCAAGAACAATGCGGCAGCCCTACGCAGAGTTTTGGAGAGGGGTGCTACAAGAGACGAAGTCATGGAACTAGACATAAACGGCAGGGTAGGGAGTGAGATAACCTTATTACTCATAAAGCATCATTCACATAACAGAAATTTGCCAGAAGAGGTGGTTTACATCTTTGTATATGCTGACAAATCCTCTTCTTGTTTTCTGATAGAACGGTCTGATGTTGGCCGTCTCAAAAGGCTTTGTGGATATTGTGTATGGACTCAACCAGTGCCCATATCTGGATATCAATCATCAGGATAATGATGGCAACACTGCACTCATGATCGCTGCACAGGCTGGTAGGATCTTTAATAACACATTAAACAGAAAAAAATACGACCCAGCTAACGAGAAACGTTCTCAGAACTTTTGGAGAGAAGGTTCTCTCAAAGTTATGAACTAACATTCTTCCAGTAACGTCAATAGAACATTCTGTCAAAGTTATGTGCACGAAAACATCAGCACAAAAACATATTTCATAGAATGTTTTTTTCCTAAAACGTTTAGTTGAACGTTCATCTATGTTTTTTAAATGTTATATTTGTGACTTTTGAATGCTTTCTGAACATTTTGAAACGTTCTCACAATGTTTGCAAAATTATTAAATTGGATGTTCATTTTGCATGACATTTTTTTTTTAAACTGGATGTTTTAAACGTTCAGAAAACATTAAAAAATAACATTTTTATAGCTTAATGGGAAGGGAACGTTAGCAAAACATTTTTAGAAACGTAAATTGTTTCTACACTAAACTTATTTATTAAATCTATAAATATTGCAGGTTACGTATCCATCCTCACCTACATCCTAAATTACTTCTCTGGGGTGGACATGGATCTCCGGGACAACCGAGGCTTCACCGCACTCCTCAAGGCTGTCATGCAGGGCAGCGATCACTGTGTGGCATCACTGCTCATGGCTGGTACGTTATTTTAGGATTGTAATAATTAGTTTACAAACTGACCAGGTCAGATAGGTTGAGTTCCTACCAGCTGTCTTTAAGCAGTTTGGATGACGTGAATGGATGCATAGTATTGGAAACCATGGGATGCTGTTTCTGTTTCATCCCAGAACATCCCCAAAGAAGAGCACAATCTATAAAAATAGGTGTAGTCGCATACTGTTGTCATATAATGGTTAAAACACAATGCAACACATACATAACACATCAAACAAGTGTTACGACATTTTTACATTTACACTTTTGTATATAATATTTCTAAAAGAGAATGACAAATTTACACGTCAAAATTCAAATTTACAAAAGTCTGAAACTAAATGCTGCTGTTTTGCAATTTTCTTTTGTATTTACATCAGTGAAAATGAATTTCTGGTAATGGACATTTCTTAGTATCCAAAATTTTAACTTGACTTATAATGTGACTTTTGGACCCAGCTGTAAACACTAACCAGGATGCAATAATATGTAGTCAAAATGCCACAATACATAGGCATATACATAGTAGTAGTAGTCTGCCTACAGAAAATGATAAGGTGAAGTAGATTAAAAAAAAATTTGAAGCACAGTGATTTGGTGACATATGACATAAGCTTGAGCAGGTTTAAAAGACAAACCTGAGGACATTTTCTTTTCTGATCCCTTGGATTATTAGCCCTGATGGCGAGTAATGGATTAGCCATGTGTGTACTTAACAGTGATTATTTAGACCAGTTACAATTCAAGACACCTACATTGCACGTAGTCAACTGTCAAAAAGTCACTGTCTTTCACTTATCTAAATACAATCAATTTAACAATCTTTGAAATAAGAAATGTTATTGCCTGTGTTTTGGTCTTTTAATTTGATTGCATTTGTTATTAAAAAAGACAGTTGATAGGAAAATACTGGTAATATACCCTAAGTTGGACAAGCTAATAATAATAATACATTAAATGATCCTTATTTTACATCATTTAATCTTGTAAGATAATTAAAAAAATGTCTCTTACTAAAAAATCTTGTAAATATTTTGCTCTGCTTGAACAGAGTTAACGACTTTTCTTTCACACTTGATGATTCATCTGATTGTTTCAGATAATTAAAATAATTATTAAAAAAAATGGAAATGCAAAGTTAATCAAGACAAGATATTGCTGTAATACCCAAAGTTGCCACTCGATGGGGTAACACCAACTGCTAATATTTTTCTAGTCAACAACCAGTACATTGTTTCCACATTTATGCATTTCTTACCAGAGCAACTATAGCCACAGATTAAACTCAGTTTAACTTGTACTACCTTCAAACATTAATACACTTTACTTAGACTAAACTTTCTTAGTTTTTTTTTTATAACCCAAAATGAGCATGATCTCTTACTAAGATGTCTTTCAGAGTAACTTATTTGAAACTTGAAACATAATC
Source organism: Abramis brama (assembly GCF_963993115.1). NCBI lineage: Eukaryota > Metazoa > Chordata > Actinopteri > Cypriniformes > Leuciscidae > Abramis > Abramis brama. The sequence goes on along the minus strand of NC_139984.1, from coordinate 21,255,913 downwards.
ATACTGTAGTTTGCAGATTAAAAAAAACTATGCAATTTTTAACAAATTCTATTTAGTTTTTTTCCTATTAATTGTTAATTTGCATGTAAATTAGCAGAACACCTAATCACACAAAAAAATCAAAATATACATTTGTGCATGAGAGTGTGCAGTAAAATGCTGAATATGTGTTTAAAAAGGTTTTGAAAAAAATATTATTTTGATATGCTTTTGGATATTTGGCTAAAATAATGCATTTCAGTGTCTAAGCAATGAGGAAAAATTGTAATATCATCATGTCTCTCTTTTGCTAGGGGCCGACATAAATGTTGTGGACGCCACAAGGGGGAAGAATATACAAGAATGGGCTCTGAAGACAGGTCGCTTTGACACATTATGCAGGCTTAGACGACTGAACAGCAGACCTCAGGCTGAACAATTCTGTGAAAATTATGTCCCAGAGTGGCCAGACCTGAAGGAGCTGGTGGCCAAGGCCACAGCCACAAAAAGCACAGGACAGAAGGTCGCCCATCGCCTGAAGTCCACGTTCACTTTTAGTTTTCCACATGACCCCCAGGACAATGGCATCTTGGACCATATGGTGCGTATGACCACAAGCTTCCACAGTCCCTTGGTGGTCACCGGATGCCGTCCATTGTGTCCCTTGAGCCCGCCGGAGGTCGGCAAGAGACGCCTGGCTGTGCCTGAACTGATGCAGATGCACCCGGGGAAAAAGCTTGAGGAACACACGATACAGCACAGCAACGGCTCCTTCTCTGTCACGTCTACCTCTGCCTCTTCTGTCTCGCTGGCCTCATGCTGTTCCAACACCGAGCGGAGAGGCAGCGTGCTCTCGATGGCCTCCAATGGCGTCCGCAAGTTCGTCCCGCGCAGCATGGCCCGCCGCAATAGCGTGTTCCCCTCCGGCTGCATCCCCCAAATTCAAGTGACCAAGTCTGGGGAGCCAACACCCAAAAAGGAGAAGAAGAAGAAGCGAACCAAAGGTTACTTAGAGCCACCGATATGGAAGTACAAGGAAGCTAAAGAGGAGAAGAAAAAAGAGAAGAAAAAATCAGAACAAGAGAAAGCGGATAAAGAAGCCAAGAAAAAAGTAAAAAAATGAGTAAACTGCCAACAGACTGCCATGATGCTCTCTGATTTGTCTGCCATCATTCTAGATCTGTCATACCTGCTAATAAGAGGTAAAAGGGAAATGGATCATGTTTCTATGGATGGATATTATTCTCATGTTTTAAATGGATGTATGGCAGCGCAATACAGTCTAAAGACATTTCATCCATATAACCTCAATATGATTAATACCTCTCCAACAACTAGTAGGCCTATATTAATATCAATTTTTAACATTTTAACCTCTTTGTTTCATTTCTTATATATTCAGGTCTTCTTTTCTAAGCCCATTCTACTCAATGAGTTTGCTATGGCATCATTATTTATTTTAATAGACGATTTTACAAACGATTTTAAAAGCTACACTCCTGTTCAAAAGTTTGGGGTCAGTAAGATTTTGTTCACCGAGGCTGCATGTATTTGATCCAATACACAGTAAAAAACTGAAATATTCTGAAATAATATTACAATTTAAATGAACTGTTTTCTGTGTTAATATATTTTAAAATATTCCTGTGATGGCAAATTCTTTACTCCAGTCTTCAGTGTCACATGATCCTTCAGAAATCCTTCTAATATGCTGATTTGCTGCTCAAGTATAATTTCTTAATATTATCAATGTTAAAAACAGCTTAATATTTTTGTGTAAACCATTTTTCTAGGATTCTTTTATAAATAAAACTTTTATGAAATAGAAATATTTTGTTACATTATAAATGTCTTTAATGTGACTTTTGATTAATTGAATGCATCCTCGCTGAATAAAAGTTTGAATTTCTTTCAAAAAAAATTCTTACCACAAACTTTTGAATGGTAGAGTATGTCTCTTTGCTGTTATTTCCATTTGTTCGTATTGGACTCCAATATTCTACAGGTGACTTTAAAAGTCACATCATAGCAGTTTGACTATGTTTACTTTGACTGCACTTTAATAGTTTAAGACTTTTATCAATATTTATCATTCCTCTTTGCTTCTATGCAATTGTTTGAAATGAATTTTTATGGATTTGTTCATTACATTATCTTTTTGTGTCTCAGGGAAAGCACTTATTGTGTACTTTATAAAAGCAGGCACTAAACTGACCCCATGAAAAGCTAAATCTATGCAACACCCTGAATTTATTTATTATTGTTTTTATTGGTCTGTGCATGAAAATCCTTCAGACTGCAAGATGGAATTTGTACTGTACATTGCACCCGACAATATTTGTTTATGTTTGTTTTGACTTGTGATATTTTAGTTGCATATAAATTGAAAACATTATTTTATGAAACAAAAAAAGTCTAATTCAATAAAGTTTAAACACACCTATTTGTGGCACATCTTATTGTACACTTATTTAGTTCCATGGTATCAGTGGAGGTTTTAAACCAATCACTGAGCATAAGGCAAGGCTATAATTGGAGCAGTAAGGTCAAAAGACAAAGGAGGACAAGTGGACTTGGAAATTAATCCACTCGTTGCGCCATCCTTACGTAACTGATGAGATCTTTGCCTTGGCGTTAAGTGAGGTAAAGGCATGTAAACCAAAATAGGCAGGGCGAAATATTGTTATGAGACATTTACTTTTTTTTTACTTGGTATCATGTCCTGTGGTTCCTTTTCTGAATCTCTAAAGCTGATTTGGTCTTTAATGTGTTCAAAGTGAAAATATATCAGTAATAAGAGGCCCTAATGAACCTTATTTGGGGTTGATGCTCTATTTAATTTTTTAATTTGAAATCGCTTTTTAAGGACTACAACAAACAGCTGGTAGGGACTACACGACATTCCTGCCGGGTTAGTGACATCATGAACCCTAAAATTTACATAAACCACGCCCCAGAATACGATTTATAGATTTATCAAGACAGAATATGCTAATTAATGACTAGAAGATAAGTACACATAAGCTAGACAAATTCACCAACTAACCATTCAGAAATGTTGTCTATACATAAAAGGCTAAAAGTTTTTGAAATTTTCAGCACATGTCTGTGTGAGGTAAAAGGACACAAGCTGTTGAAGCTCCGCCCTCTGTTTCGGGAGCAGCAGCTCATTTGCATTTAAAGGGACAGCCACAAAAACGGTGCGTTTTTGCTCACCCTCAAAAAGTGACAACTTTAACATGCTATGTAAGGGATAATGTAGAGCGAGGTGGTTGTTATAGCGAATACAACCCCGACAGGCTGATCAGGACCCCGACGCGAAGCGGAGGAAATGAGAAAAATGTATGAAAATGTATGATGCATTGTTTGAAAAATGACACAAAATATTGATTTAAAAAGGAGTTTATTGATTTAAAAACGATTGTATTGCTTCTGCTAAAGAAAATAGTCCGTTCCGTCTCTACGGTTAGAATCCTGCGTCCATAGCAACGCTCTGTTTTTCATGGCAACGGTGTGTTATCCTTAGCAGCGGTCTGTTATCAAGAAATAACAGACCGCATTCTACATTAGAATTCAACCAAGCCATGTAATAAATAAAAATATCTGTGGGCTATTTTGAGCTAAAACTTCACAATACACACTCTGGGGACATCAAAGCCTTATTTTACATCTTTCGAAAAGTGCATTATACCACCCCTTTAATAGAGAATCAATTGTTCTGATTTATTTAGGTTAAAAATCAAATGAATTGCTCATCAATCATGGAAAAACAGTTGCCGTTAATAAAAGTCTGAGAAAAGACAGACCTCAGAAATCACACATATCATGGGAACAGGAAAAATAAATACATGAATACTCTTCAAATAACAGTTCTCCTTCTCCTCTCAGATCTGAGGAGTGCCAGCTGTGTCCAAAAACACCAGCCAAGAAAACAGACTGAAAAAGTCTCCAAAGGAAAAAAACTGCATAATCATTTTCTCGTATTATACAACTGATGCAGTCTATGTTAACATTATTCTTGGAACTTATTTCTTGATTAAGTTGTAAGGAATGAAAGATGAGATTTTTGTTTCCATCTGTCTTGGATTCTTCTCTGTCGCATTGGACCATATGGGAGGCTTCAAGCTTCAGTGGGAGATGTCACTGTAACCTCAGGCTGCCCTGCCTTCAGCAGTGTCCCATTAAATAAACCAACTGTCCATCTGTGTCCAATCTCCTTAAAAGCCAATCATGGCCCCAGGATCACCAGTTTTGCTCATCTCTGAAACTTACATGCACATCATGCATGTCTATTCTGGTCCTTATGTGAATTTATTACTTACATTTTCGTGTATATGTTTTAAATAAACTAAGACATTTTTAACATTGATAATAATAAGAAATGATAATAACATTACACAATATATCTGTTGTTATTATATTTTTGAACAAATAAATGCAGCCGGTCAGATATAAGAGACTTCTTTCAAAAACAAAACAAAATTGAATGGTAGTGTAAATTAATCCATTTCTAAGTGTAAACCGAGTTACAGTTAAATATTACAAAGTGCAGCATAATGAATGGCAAGAGCAAGCATTTTTCAGAAAAGAAGTCCAGGCCAACACCGCCCAAAAAAAAACATTTTATTTTAAAGTAATCAACTAATTTTAAAATATAATAGCCTACAATATGTTGTTAATTTTAAAGTAGCCTAAAAAGTACAATTTAATGGAGATCACATTTGTGATGTGACTTGTTCAGAAGGCACATGAATCCTCTATGAAGTTCAATTCATAAGCAACCAGCTATGGAGAAGAAAATAAAACAGACGTGGAAAAAATGAAAGGTCTTGCAGCAACAGGAAAACAGCTATGAGAGCACATTCCTACTGAACCCCGGCTTAGACAATGAGGGGTGGGACAGATATTTTAAAATCTGTAATCTAACCCCTTAATCAGAAACATTGCTTAAAGTTTGCTTTACACTTATCGAGATGGAGTCGTCAACAGTCGATCTGGGAATGTTTATTTCCAAGCGGAAGAAGACTGTTTCTTCTCTGAGAAGCGGTTTCTCTTTTTCGGTTTATCAGCTCGAGATTTGACTGGAGATAGGCTGTACTGTACGCCACAGCTCGATATGTTCTGCGTTACGGCGATCTATGCAATATTTCGCTCGAGGAAATAAAACTGATCGGATTGTGAGTGAATGAAAACTGAACTCGAAAGAATTTAACTCCGAGAATGTCAGGATGTGGCAAAAGTTAGGATCCAGCACATCTGGATATGACTTGAGCCTCTGATTTCAATATTCGTCGCTGTAAGACAACAGTTTTATGCTTTAAAGAAATGAGAGACGAGTTTCATAAACAGATGAAGTTTGATAAGCTTGATTCGTGAGTGTGCGCAAGAAGAAAATCAGGTAAATCACCCATTACTATGTTTTCTAATCTCTTTTAAATCTCTCTCTCTGAAATTGCTCTTATGGTGAATGTGGCGTAATGCATGACTATAGCCTATATTTAATGAATATGAATACTATTTAGAAAAATATGTTGATACCGGTTTTAATTAAAGGGCCATGCTTGGTTATAGCTTTTCCATTGTAAAGGGGCAGAACTGTAGCAGCAATTTTGTTATTTTAAGAAAAAGAGAATCAGAAAAAAAAGGAAAAAAGGCTTTATTTGTCTTACTCTTTCTTCCTTTTTTAAATTTATTTTTGAGGTATTTGGTCTTTACAGGTGGTGTATAAATATATACAGTGCTATGCATAAGTTTAGACACCCATGCTAAAGTTGACTAAAAAGAGGAATAAAAAATCATCTTTTGGAAATTGAACATAATGCCTTAATTAAAAAAATTAGGAAAAATCCAACCTTTAAGGACACCAATTTTCTTTGTGAATGAATAATGTATCGTAAATAAATAAATGTTCTTCCTTAAAATACAGACAGCTAACTGAAATAAAACCATGCCAATCTCTAGGTATTGTGAAGGCTATGTGATGATGTGGGGCTATTTTAATTCCAAAGGCCAAGGGAACTTTATCAGGATGCATAGTATCCTGGATCCATGAAGTAACTGGCCTTTAAAAATAAAAATCTGCCTGCCTCTATGGGAATTTAACATAGGGGTGTAGTCAACTTTAGCATGGGTGTCTAAACTTATGCATAGCACTGTATATACATACACAATATATAATAAATGATGATGATGATGGAATATCTGAGGTCATGAGACATGTGGATGATGCTTTCATACTACATTCTGTTAACTACAAAGATTTGGCTGCATTATATATCAGATATTGTATTGGAATATTAGAATTAACCAAATATGTTCTGTTCAGGCATCTTTGCACGCCATTCTTACGAGAATCCATGTTGCATTCAATGACACAAACAGAGCCCTAAATGAAACCCATATCTAGTTAACATGAACCATGAGTTCAGTTCATTTATCTCTGTGACTGTGAAATGCTGGCTGAGGCGTACCAGTTCTTTTTAACTGCAGTCAAAACAAGCAAGTTCTTACAGCTGCAAGATGGAGCCAGAGATATGCTGCTGAACGCTGAATTTACCCTTAAATTTCAAAATCCTGACTCAGACTCTTGATTTATTTCTTCAGGATAACAATATGTATGAAATACATTTGGGAAGGTGGCATGTCCTGCAGAGTAACATGCTATAATCTGCCTAAAACTATTTTAAACAGCTAATTTTTTTATAATATTTTTTTATGTATTATATTATTTTATATTTTTTTATATAGCCTACTAAATGGAATATTTTGTACTTTTATAATTCATTTGTCATTATCACACAAAATGAGAAGGCAAAAAGTGATGTGAAGGTGAAAAGAAATTGAGACTTTAACTATCACTTATGCATTCCTAAAAAATGAACCTAAATATTAAAATAAAAAAGCTTGATCTATATTCACACTGCTTAGTTTAGTAGGAAATAACTGTAACATAAATAAATGTAAATATAAATGATGAAACAAAGCTGTGAGCAGCAAAGGAGTTTATTCTATTTAAAAGTCCTGAGAAAAGTGGAAGGAGAATAAGACTGTTCACTGTTAGTTCCCATGGGTCTTTTGACTGCTCTCAGAGAGAATGCTGACAAGCAGGTCATCGAAACAGGAATCGCATTTCATCATGTTCACTTAAGGCTTTGATTCAAGACGGCCACTATCTGATTTGAGAAACATCCTGGCAGTTTGGAAATAAAGATCAGAATACCCAGAGAAGGGTGGGGTTGTTTTCCGTCTTAATGTGGCCCAGTGGGCCCAACAATTACCCATTTTCTTTGCACTAAGCGTACATGACAAAGTTGTTTACACTGACCCACCTGCGCTTATATTGATGGGATTAAATGGAGAACTTAAAAGATTCCACAGACAAAGTGATTCCTGTTGGAATCTCGCTGCATGTGTTTTCTACATCAGGCAATAGCCATCCTCATTTCCAGTTACCCAGTTTGTGTGTGGGCTTGCATCCCTAAAATGACAATCATTTATATGCATACGCAGATAACAACAAATATCACAGATTATATAGATTATAATATATACACAAATGCATTCGGAAACGTCTCATACAGACATATTGCCCAATGCATATGTATTTGAACAAAGATACACATCAACCCTGGCTCTCAAAACATCATGGCTGACTGACTCTGTTTTTCCATGACGTCACATAAGTATATAGTATGCCTACTTTAATTACAGTGTTGAGGCAACACGAAAATAGTCTGTTGTTTTCAGCTTGCTACTGTTATACAGTGACCTAAAACGAATTTGAACAGTTTTAGACACTTTATATTGTTTGTTGTTGAAAGCAGCCTGGAGAACAGGCCAACACTTCAGCATGCAGGTTTTCCATCACCTTCACATAACACGTTTTCACCCAGCCATTTTGCTTGCGTGACCAGTCGACTTCCAGACCTTGAGGAACAAGCAATCCGGAGTATCTGGACGGCTAGCCGGGTGCGGCCTCTGAATGGCAGGAAGTATAGCCATCAATATTTACTCTGCGTGTGCAGCAGCCAGAGTGTCTGCAAGGAGGAGAGCGAGGCCTCCACTAAAGTCTTCTCCCACCCACTCTCACTATAATTGCAACACAGACAGACTGACTGGACCCTCTCCATCTGTCGTTCTTTAACTCATGACTTCCTTTAGCGTGGACAGGGGTTATTGAGCTTTTTTTCCATTAAGAGATTCCAACACTATGTCATTGCATGATTGTGCCATTATATTATTCACACATGGAGCGGTGCCTTGTTAATGCCAGATCGGTGAAGGATGATGCAAGGGAGCATGGGATATGTGAATACGATTAAATGGAAGGAGCTGGAAGTGGGGTTTTTTGTGTCAAAGTGCTCGCTCTCATCCTGTATCCCCTCTTTCTTAGACATGAAGGCTTCTGAGATGTTCGCAGCATTGTTTGTTTTGATGTATTCAGGGAGCTACGCAACTCTCACAGGTGAGGTTACATAAAAGTGTTTATGTGTGCATATGTCTGAGTGTTGCATGAAAACCAGCCGGGTGATATAGAGTGTTGCTTCCTGAGTAGACATATAAGCAAGAGGAAGTATGTACTCTGTTTTGACATAGGCAATTTTCAAACACATTTCTTTTTTAAAATGATGTGGTGGTGGACTCTCCACCAGAGAATGGTGAGTTAGCCATCATTTATACAGTATATCAACTGAGATAGTGTAATATTAGTAACATTACATTTTTACTTACATGTCCATAGATGAAGGCAAGAAGAAAGTTTTAGTGTGCGCATGTGAGACCCCATACTGTGTAAACGACACCTGCAGGGGCCAGATTTGCTACTACACTTCGAACCATGGGCAGATAGAAAGGGGCTGTTTTTCCTCCAGCGAGCAGTGCTACGTGCCTGTTGTTCCTGAAGTGCTTTCCAAGTGCTGCCACACAGACCTCTGCAATGCAAACCTCAGTATGCCTGAAACAACAGGTCAGTCATTTCTTTAAAAACACCTCTTTAGCTCAGAAAAAAAAACAGTTACTCATTTTAGAGTTGTTAATTCAGAGATTCATTATTAAAATCAAAGAGTCCTTTGCCTTGGTAGAAGTTTACTCTCTGCTGCCTTCTAGTGTTACATTGGTGTTTCACCGGTTTTAACTTTCATTGGTTTTTAAAGTGTTCATTTTTTGTTCACAAATGCAAATTTTGGGGTAAAATCCCACTACTGTAAATTATACTGGTAGATTATAATTCCTATGTTTTGTCTTTGATGGGCATTATTTATTTTAAATGTTTTGTGAAAAGTCACAAGATTGCTTTCGATGTTTAATCTTGTATAATTTGTATTGTTTTTATTTATTTTATTCCCCTCTAGATCCTGGTTATTTTATTGGTATTGTTTCCATGATATATGTCTTGTTTCTTAGTGTGCCTGTTATGCTTTTTTTTTTTCTTCTTTTTTTTTTGTATATAAAAAAAACATTAAGGATATCCTGGAATGTCATACTTGAAAAAAAAAAAAAAAAAAAACTTGTTGAAGCTTATGTTGCTGTAGCTCAAATAGAAACTTAAAACAATTCCCAAATTGAAAAAAAAATATATTTTCAGATATATTTTAAAATATATTTCAATAGCATAATAATTATTATTTAGCAGGGACGTTAGGGACGTGTCCCTACCAATATCCAGTGACACTGATATGTCCCTAGCAATAATTTCGATCAAAACTTAAAATATATTTCAGTGCTCTTAGGACACTGAAAACACGGCTCAGAGCAATGGTCACAAGTGACGCTTAACAGTATTGCTGTGTGCCATGTCCAACAGGACAAACTGGACATTATTGATGTGAAACAAATATGCCAACAGTTCATTTCCAATAAAGGGATAGTTCACTTAAAAATTTAAATTCTGTCATCATTTACTCACCCTCAAGTTGTTTTAAACCTGTATGCATTTCTTTCTTCTGCTGAACCGACAATCTTCAAAATATCTTCTTTTGTGTTCAGAAAAAGAAAGAAATTCATACAGGTTTGAAACAACTTGAGGGTGAGTAAATGATGACAGAATTTTCATTTTTGGATAAACTATCCCTTTAATGACAGATGCAGCTCAGCTTCTGGGGATGTCCCCATCCCCACCAATTTCAAAATCAAACCTACGCCCTTGAATAGCAACAAAAAAATATTGTGCTAATATAAAAATTGAAAAAAAAAATACTGCTAATAATTTATAATTGACATTAATATATTTTTATGAGTTTTAGTTATTTTTTCTCATATATCTTTTGGCCATCTTCATATATCTTTGTAATATATTTTGAATTGAAATGTATTGTTTAAAAAAAAAATACATTTTTCATTGTCCTTAAATTTATTTTAAGGTTAGAAATGTATTTTTCTTGCCTTTTGAAGCACATTTTGTAATGTATTTTGGCATTTCTGAAATGAAATGCAAAACTGAATATGAAACATTTTCAGCTGTTGTAGTAGAGAGATGTTGTCTCTGTTTCCAGTGGAAAAGCCCATCAAACTGATTCTGTTGGTGGGAGTGCCATTGTTGGTGCTGTTGGTGATGTCCATGGCAGTCTGTGGGCTCGTGTTGTGGCTGCGTACAAAGCGACAGCATCGCCCCCTGGTGGAACACGAAACCTCTATGCTCAAAGTCCCCAGCGGAAGGGATCCCACATATGGGGTAAAATGCAACTGCTGGGTGACATTTACTGCTTTTTGTTTGATCTCATTATTCGGTAGCACTTTATTTTACAGTCCTGTTCCGCATGTTTATACTATGTATTTATTATAGCAATTACAATAACTGTGTTATAACTAGGTACTAACTCTAAACGCAGGGGCGTAATTTGTGGGGGGGTTGGGGGGGAGATACCCCCCCCCCCCCAATATTTAAATCTATGCATTACAACCCCCCCAATATTTATACCATGATCACATGAAAAATATGCAGACCCAAACTTCAACCCCCCCAATGTTAAAACCAAATCTACGCCCTTGTCTAAACGTAACCTTAACCCATGTAGTTACTTTATAAAACCAGTGCTTTCTTGGGTAAGTACACTGTAAGTAAATGTGCTGTAAAATAAAGTGTAACCCATTATCCTCAATTCATTACATACAGACAGTCTTATTTGTAATGAGCTAGTCAATGAAATAGAACTGAAAACTTCTGCCTCTTGAGCAACTTCTGAGTAAAATGTTCCTCTGGTTTGTGACTCAAATTCCCATCATTTGACAGTAAGTGTGTGTAATTCTCCTTTTTAGGATATCTTTGATGAGTATTGTACGTCTGGCAGTGGGACCGGCCTGCCTTATCTGGTGCAAAGGACCATGGCCCGACAGATCTCTCTGGCTCAGTGTGTTGGTGAGTGAAACTTTCATATCTCATTACACAATGCTACATAGGCGGAGGGTGAAACAACTGCAGGATGAAGCAAAAGTCTAAGAGGAGGAGATGTGTTCTTTTTTACTATATAATGTATAACATTGTGAGTTTGATAAATGTACTCTAAACTTGTTTTCAAATAAAATTATATTTAAATAAAAAAATATATAAAAATGATTATTTATTATAATTATTATTAAATAAAATTATATACATGTAATATTTATACTTTTTTCTTGTAAAGAGATTTCTTTATTTTACTACACTGTAAAAAAAGAAAAGTTGACTTAACTTAAAATTATATCACAGATTTTTTTGAGTTGACTCAACTAAAACATCTCTATAGTTGAGTTGACTCAACTATAACATCTCCAGTTGAGTAAACTCTGTTAGTTGAGTCAACTCAAAAAATCTGTGCAGCAAGTTGCCTTATAATTTTAAGTTAAGTCAACTTTTCTTTTTTTACAGTGTACATACTGTACAACATCGAGTTTGATTGAAAGGGTGGTCACATATTGATTTAAATGTACTCTTAATATGTTTTTAATATTACCATAATTGAATAAATATATTTGAACCCATATATTACACTTATTTTAAAACTGAATTATTATTATTAAATTAAAAATAATTAAAATTTGTGTAATAAGTGTATACATTTATATTAGGATCTAATCATAATAATGAATAAAACTTAAGTGTAATCTTTGTATTAATTTATATATGTTATATAAAAAAAAAATATTTGTTTTAACATTTAGAAAAATAATGAAAGTGCACTGATCAAGGCTATACCTTAGTATAATAATATATGCATCTCATTTCAGTTTCTCATTTCCCTCTGAATGTTTCTGGCAGGTAAAGGGCGTTATGGAGAGGTATGGAGAGGCACCTGGATGGGAGAGAGTGTGGCTGTCAAGATTTTCTCCTCTCGTGATGAACAGTCCTGGTTTAGAGAGACTGAAATCTACAACACAGTCCAACTAAGGCATGAAAACATCTTGGGTAGGTTTCCACCCACACTGCATTTTTCATTTCTTGTGTGGGAAGGGATCGTTCTGAGAGTTCTGCTGCAGCCATGCTATGTTCTGACTTACCCAAACATCACTTTTCTAATGAAGGAGTTACACAACTTTTGATTTAAAATGTAATACTTTTCTCTTACACATGTCCTCTGTCCATCAGGCTTCATAGCATCAGACATGACGTCTAAAAACTCCAGCACTCAGCTGTGGCTGGTCACACACTTCCATGAGTTGGGCTCCCTCTATGACTTCCTTCAGGACAGCACACTAGACCCCGAGGGCTGTCTGCGCATGTGCCTGTCCATCACCAGCGGCCTTGTGCACCTCCACACAGAGATCCTCAGTACGCAGGGCAAACCAGCCATCGCACATCGAGACCTGAAGAGCCGCAACATTCTGGTGAAGAGAAATGGGCAGTGCTGCATTGCAGACCTGGGTGAGAAAGTAGAACAGAATATTTGAGTCTAAGTAGGAAATGTATCTCATTCCAAGACTTTTTTTACTTTGGCAAATCATATGCTTTATTAATTGAGATCTTAAAAATATGTCCTCTGTGTGATCTCTCAGGCTTGGCTGTCATTCACTCTCAGTCTAATGACTATCTGGATGTGGGCAACAACCCGAGAGTGGGCACCAAGCGTTATATGGCACCGGAGGTTTTGGACGAGAGTATTCGTGTTGATGTGTTTGAGTCCTATAAACAAACTGACATCTGGGCCCTGGGTCTCGTCATGTGGGAGATAACTCGTCGAACTAATGTTAATGGTAAGATGGAATAGTTATTCAACTTAATTTTTGTGCCACTACCGCTATTCTGTGCTCTTGTGACTTTAAAATATGTTTCAAAATGTCACATACAGTATTGATACCAAAAACTTTGATATGCTGAGACTTATGTTTACAGAAAGAATTAATGAGTTAAAGTTTCATTGCACATTACAACTTTAAATTAATAGTTATGTGATTGCAGGATCTCAACGTTCTACCTAACTTTCGGTGTTCTGTTACTAAGCAATGATTTTCACACTGCTGATAGATATGATAGACTTCTTTCTATTTAGAATTTTTTCTTTTAAGTTTCATTGTCTTACTTCCCCTCTCTCGGTCCCTCAGTTTTTTTCTCAATGTCTGTGTCTGTCTCTATCCACGATAGTGGCCCAATAATTATAAACAATCTTATCTGCTGTCAGCGCTCCTGCTCATTTAGTCCAGATGCGCTTGTTTTCTTTCTCTTTCTCTCTCTCTCTCTCTTAAACACACACACACACACTTTTTAAGAAGCACTTAATCAACCCTTTATATATAATTTATATGTAGTATTTATTACAGAATGTGATCTAATGGCACCATTCTTTGATGAATAGAAAGTTCAAAAGAACATAATTTATTTTAATTAGAAATCACTTTACTGTCTGTCTAACGTATAAATTACTTTAATATAAATTATATTACTTATATACACACACCGATGAGCCAAAACATTATGACCACCTGGCTAATATGCTGATGGGAATGTTGGTGCTGCCAAAACTGCGCCGGCCCGCCGAGGCATGGAGTCTGTGGTATCTGGCACTATTAAGTTAGCAGCAGATCCTTTTAGTCCTGTAGGTTTCGAGGTGAAGCACTTTGTAAACATTGTAACGCACCAAAATAGAAACTGCCCATTGAGATTGGTTTAGAAAAAAGTTAAAAAGATGCGTTTTCTGCTGAGGCCTAAAAACCTCGATAGATTGAGCCTGCCGAATATAAAGGGGAAGACTGTTCCATAATTTTGGAGCTACTACTGAGAAAGCTCGATCACGTCTTGAATTCTTCTTGGATTGGGGAACAAACATAATTTGATTCGTTAATCTTAGAGTCCTAGCTGATGTGTCAAACCCTAAAAGGTTATTGATATAATTTGGGGACATGTTATGAAGAGCTTTAAAAACCAGTAATAAAATCAATCCTATACTGAACCGGCAGCCAATGGAAAGAGGACAGAACCGGAGTACTGTGATCCCTTTTTTAGTACAATCTGCAGACTAGATAATTGCCACTGACAGATCCCTACATAGAGGGAGTTGCAATTGTCCAGTCTCAAGATAATAAAAGCATGAACAACAATCTCCAAAACGTTCAAATTAAGGAATTGTTTTAACCTAGAGATCATTCTAAGCTGATAAAACAGATTTAATCAAAGAGTCGATTATGACTCCAACATTTCTCACGCTGTCCTCCACAGTTATTGCTAAGGGAGAAAGAGTATTGGCCATCTTCTCTTTGAATTTTGGTGGACCAAATATTATAATTTCTGACTTTCATTAAGTTGGAGAAAAATTTTAGACAGCCAAGCTTTGACCTCATTCAAATAGACCAACAAGACTCATTCCCAACTTTCAACGGTAAATATATCTGTCATCTGCACACATATGATAAAAAATGTCATAGTGATGGCAGATGGATCCCAGAGGGCACATATACAATGAAATCAATGTAGGGCCCAAAATAGAGCCTTGAGGGAGACCATATTTTAAGGGGACCACAGAGGATGAAGTGTTTGCAAAACTAACAGAAAATGTTCTATCCAGTAGATATAAGTGAAACCATTTTAGAGCTGTCCCACAAACGCCAACCTCAAACTCCAAACGATCTAAGAGAATCGAATGATCAACAGTGTCGAATGCGGCTCTGAGATCCAACGTAATTAAAACAACTGCCAGCCCAGAATCATCCGCTATTAATAAATCGTTCACAACTTTTACCAGAGCGGACTCTGTACTCTAAACAGCTCTGAAGCCAGATTGGAATTTATCCAGGATATCATTCTCTGGTAAAAACAGGGTAATTTGAGATATAACAATCTTCTCTAAAACTTTGGATAAAAGTGGTAATTTAGATATTGGCAGAACATTATTCAACTCTACAAAATCAAGGCCACTGCTTGTTTAAGACAGGGTGGAACAACACCATTAATTAAAAAACTGCGTGCAGCTTTCCTAAAAGCCTGTTTAATAGCACGTGTTTCATTGTTATACCATGGCTGAGAATAAAGTTTAGGCGTTTTAAGTCTGAGTGGAGCAACATCATTCATAATGCCCAGACTTACAGAATTAAAAAGGGCAGTCATCTCCTCTGTGTCTAGAGGGCCCAGAAGCCTCAATGAGAAGAAACTGGGCTTGCAGCATATGCATCAGCAAAACTATTTAGCTTTTCTCTCATTAACAATCAGCAAGGTCAGTTTTTAGATATAAAAGCAGGCAGATCAAGATTATTATTTTTTTTTTAAAAAGAGATTTATGGTTAGATATATAATTGTTTTCTGTAGCCACATTACTAATAGACAAACCCATGGATAAAATCAAGTCAACTGTAACCATGCCTGTGTGTGTAGCATCACAAACTGACTGTGTTAAGTTAATAGAGTCAACAACGTCAGAGAACTGCCTCACCAGTGGTTTAGACTGGCAACATACATGAATGTTAAAGTCCACAATGATTAAAACATTATCAGTGGGCGGAACAATAAAAGAAAGAAAATCTGAAAAATCTTGTCATATTTGGGGGGGGGGCGGTAGATAAGTGCACAATGAACAGTGTAGGTCAGTTCCAGTTTAACCAGCTGTAATTCGAAACTTGTGTATTTCTCCACTGATAGTAAGCTACATTTAAAACTGTCCTTAAAGAGCGTGGCCACTCTCTTACCTTGACCAGTGGATCTGGGAGTATTTAAAACATTGTGGTTCACAGGCAGCAGTTCACAAAGAAAACAGGTATCCACCAGGTCAAGTAAGGTCCAAGTTAAAAAACAGAAATCACTATAAACATTCATCAACGCACACATCAGTTATGATAAATGGAAGCTCGAGCATGTTCGCTTGACGTGCGAGAACCAATGGGGTTCACTCTCGTGTGTTTGATCTTCCACATAAACCAATTAGGTTTGTTCTTGGTTGAGCTTCTGTTTATGTTCGCTGATCAGTGTTTATGTATGAATAACCTAAATTGAATCTGTTAAATCATATAAAGCGATCGTGTCTCTTCAGAAAATTTGGACTAAACCACTCAATTCATATGGATTAGTTTTACGATCTCTTTATGAACCTTTTGAAGCGCCAAAGTGGTAGTTGCGTATAGCTGTCAATGCAGAGCACAGAACTGGCTCAGATTTTATTCAAAATATCTTCATTCTTCCGAAGATGAACGAAAATCCTACGGGCTTGGAACAACACGAAGGTGAATAAATGATGACATCATTTTATTTATTTTACTCACTTGTTAGGAGATGATCAACAATATTCGCTTCAACTGTGACTGGTCATAATGTTTTGGCTCATCAGTGTATACTGTGTATAACTATAAAAATGCAAAATAGAAGATTTTTAATGATTCTACTGTAGCTTTTTTCCCCATAATGTCAGCTGCCATATGTTGTTAGGCTCCCTGGATAATTTCCAGCAATCCTCCCACAGAAGTATTAGTACTGCCAACCTCCCTCAACGCCCAAACCACTGTTTTATAGATATGGTCAGAACAGACTTTCAGTCTTGGCATAAATCTGCATTTTTATCAGTCAAAATTCAAATGCTATGCAGTCAGCAAATGTTGACAAAAACTCCCATAGAAATCCCTTAAATCTGTGGTTGCCTCAGGGATCGTGGAGGAGTACAGACCACCGTTCTTTGACGTGGTGCCCTCTGACCCCAGTTTCGAGGAGATGAAGAAAGTGGTGTGTGTTGACCAGCAAAGGCCCAGTCTCCACAATCGACTACACTCTCATCCGGTAAGATACTCAAACATACCAGAGATACAGACTTGGAAGACTTAGACTTACTTGAGTCAGACCCTACACAAGGATTTGCTTTGACAGCTTCAATCTGGAGCAAATTGTTAGGAAAGCATTAGATGCGTGTGGGACAAAATATACGTCTATGATGTCACTGAAAATATCTTATAGGCTTTAATTTTAGGTTTGCTTTGCAAAAGAAAATGGATGGAAATGTACATTTATCCTGCTTAATGCAAAAAGCAGCTGCAGCAGCTTGGTAACATGTGTTGAGGAGTAGCAGACTTGCAGGCTAGTCGCTAGATTTGTTGCTACGCTCTTAAAAATAAAGGTTCCAAAAGGGCTCCACAAAGAACAGTTGTTAAAAGAACCAGTTTCTAAATCTAAAGAAGCTTTTCCACTATAAAGAACCTTTTATGCAATGGAAAGGTTCCTTGAATGTTAAAGGTTCTTAATGGAACCATATGAGAATAAAGAAACTTTATTTTTAAGTGTTGCATTTGAAAATAATTGCCCTTTGAGTCCATATATCTTGCTGAAACTGTTTTGCCATATTAGACTGTTTTATGTCTGCCACAAACACACACTCCCTCCTACAATGTATCTGTTCAGAGCAGAATGCTAAAAAACAGTTTCGAAGGACAAATATGATTGTTTGACACCTACTTGAAAGCTAGCATGACATGAACAGAATTCTCACAAAATCTCATTGTTTTGTGTCAGAAGTTGTTGAGTTTGGATTTGCAATTGAAGTTGAAATGCACTGAAATCTTGGTCACTTCTTTGCGTCTGTTTTTGAGACTCCAGCCGCAGTCACTTCACATAAACATATAGGTCTACCCATACAACTATACATTTACACACTAAGAGAGACATCAGAAATGACTAAACAAATGTACGCTTTCTGTATGTTTTTCTGTCAAGATCCTGTCTACAATTGTGAAGATTAAGAAAGAGTGCTGGTTCCAAAGCCCTTCGGCTCGACTCACTGCTCTGCGTGTGCGAAAGACCCTCTCCAAACTGGACCAGGACCATGACTACGACATTGACAAGCTTAAACTGGACCTCTAGAATAAACCTCCTACCACATATTTCCAAGAAAGTTCAATTCTAATGGACCCACGTTGCATATCCATCCATCTGAGTATAATCTAAACTCTTTTAATGTGCCTTTCAAGCTTCTTGTCTTAAGGCTTCACTGAACATGGTTTATCTTATCATGACATTCACTGTGGGAAGTCGAGGCCTTAACTGTGCTGTTAAATGTTTCTCCTGAAACATATCCTCTTGACTACTCTTCTAAGACCTCCGTATTTCAACACAGTGACTCATTTATTACTGAAAGTAAAACAGAGTTGATAAACCCACAAAATTCTTTTTAGAATAGTGAGAGTGAGAGGGGTTTTTACAGTCAGGATGTGGGTCATTCTGGACTTCCTAACTGCGGTGTTTCCTGAAATTCGGAACTTCCTAAACATGACTCTTGCGTACAGAGGTTGGCACATGCTTTAGACTGTTTGTTGCACTTATTTTTTTTGTACCTGTTTTTTGGCTCCATGAAAGAATTTGAAATGGTCCATCTTTTTTAAAAACAAGAATTGCATTACAACTTGCACCAAGTAATTATTAAAACAGAGGACATATTAGTATAGTGCACTTTTGTAAAAAAAAAAAAAATTACATCACATTACTCTAGCTGTACTATATCATTTTTACGATGTAAGGAAAATGTACAATATATTTGCTTTTTGAAGAAATTATAATCAAAAATGTGTATACAAGATGTCTCTATTTCTTCTCACTACAAATAATAGTATTTAAGTATTAATAAAACTTCAGGATACTGAAGCAGACTTTGAACATTTTTCTACAGTAAAGGGGTTCTCAATAGAGGGTCCACCAAGTATTGTTTGATCTCAAACAAGTAAATACATTTCACTTAAATGCATCTTTGAACATTAACATGTAGTAGTAAAAATGTGTCCACTAGAGGGCAATCATTAATTGCTCTTTTTCCCCTGCAAGTCTTCCATTAGGTTCTTTTTGCCTCTTTCTCTTTCCCATAGACTTATCTGAAAAGCCTGATCTGGGGTGCGTTTCCCGAAAGCATCGTTGGCCAACTATGGTCGCAAGTTCATCGCAATGTCCATTGAACTCTATTGGTAACGAGGGAACTTGCGACCATAGTTGGCTAACGATGCTTTCGGGAAACGCACCCCTGGTTAATGAATACAACGTCACTTCAGTAGCCCTAAAGGAGATATATACGGGATCTATTTCCTTTTGCCTCAGTCCAATTCTTGTAAACCATAAACAATGTGTATACTGTCTTACAAGCCACGCAATCTCGCAATTGTTAGAATCGTTGTTCGTCACAAGAGACACTAAAGGACCTGATACCCCTCGGGAGCTACCAAGACACACCTCAGTGTTGTTGAACAACATTTCACGGATACAATGCTGAATGCATCCTTCACGATCATGTTTCAGACAGACCTATATTTACCCCGTCAAAAATAGATATCTCACGTATCTTATTCACATAAATGAGACTGCCAAATGGGTGCCTTTCCAGTATAAATCCCTTCCAATGCAGAGGAGGCCAAAAGAGCAGATGCTCCACTGATTGATGGATATTTATAAGATGTTTATCTCGGCTTTTTCCCCAAGCCAAAGTTTCCCTTTGGCGTGTCGTATTTGTCTTGCTGTCAGACTGTATGGCGGAGTGAGAGGATGGGCATTGATTTCTGTCTGCCTGTTTATCTATATCTGCACCCTCGCTATATCCATCTGTGGAGGAGTACAGAGAGGGGGCTTTGCTGGAGATAATTCCCCCCAACTCGGCCTGTCCGGTCAGATGGAGAGAGGGTTATTTTTAACAGAGCACAGCGGCTGAGTGGAGCCCTGCTCTGGTAGGCCAGACTCCTCTGAAATGGTGCCCCCTCTATCAGCTGTGACATTTTTACACAGAATGGACCCATTCCAGATGTCTTTGTTTGGAAAAATCGGATATGAACGCCCAGCTGAAATATGTCGATTGATAATTGAAAGATATGACCCCACTTTACAGACAATAGACAGTCAGGGACCAGATTACTATGTAGTCTAGCGAAAGCAAAGAGGTTAATGGTAACAATAGAGGTTTAAGTCTGCAGGCCGCAACTCTAAATGCTTTGTATTCGACCTTTGCATTGAGAACAACTTGAAAGGAATTTCAGTGTAATTAGATCAGATCTTGTACATCATTCTTTATGTACCCATACGGCTTAATGCACTAACTGAGACTCTCCTCATGTCATGTGGCCATTAAGAGGACAAATAGTGAGTGCATCAAATGTCTCTTTATTCCTCAAAATTAAAATCACAAGTTCCCATCTGCCCTGCTATTTAGAGGAAGTAAACATCCTGAGGTCCTGGCAGAAGCAAGAGCGCTCAGGAATATGTTTTACTTCTATCCCTGAAGACAGTTTCCTTTTTCATACTAAGTCAAGGACTTTGTTAATGTTATTTTTCTTTCTAATCAGTGATTTTTTTTATTGAGGGTCTGAGGTCTCTAAAGCTTAACCCATACTGTGGTTTTTGTGGGAGTCCTGAATGCTGCTCACAGGGGTTCTGTAAGCTCCTTTGGATCACACACATCGCACAATGTATACGTCCTACTCACAAAGGTAACTTTGGCTCCTGAGTCATATTATTAATGCTGAGACTCTGGAGAATAGCGAACACCTCCTGCTGGACCACAACAAAGACGTGACCTGCAAATCTGTCAGCTTTCATACACATCACACCATTTTTTATATATATATATATATATATATATATATATGTATATTCTCTGATAATGAATATGTGAAAAGGACATATTATTTTTAAGAGACAATTACATGAAATATTCCCATTACCTGGATGTAATTTTTCCATTAGACAGTTTGAATCAAATAAAGTAAACATATTTTATTTATTTATTTATTTATTTATTTTATAACTCATTCTTGAAACATGAGACAAAACATGTATACATTTGTACCTGCCATTTTTTTACAAAATATTTTATACATTTTAATTTTAACTGTCCCCATTTAACTGTTTACATTTTTAAATTTGGTTTATTCAATTTATTTTATTTTTTTAAATATTACATTTTCAATTTTTCTAAGAGTTTAAGAGTTATTTAACGTTATTAAAGTGATTTTGCCTATATTTTATGTTGGCCATATGCCAACTCCGTCACACAACTGTTAAAAGATGTTTTGTCATTTTAACTAATTTCTCTCATTTTAAGTATTACAAAATGTCTCCTGCATTTAACACACATGTGTTCACAAATTGACCACAAATATGGTTATTTTATCAACAATATTTGATTTTCAGTCAGATTTAGCCTACAATTTTACAAGGTTAGCCTACAATGTAATAGATGAAAGGGAAAATCAATTTGAAATCAAGATTATTTAGAATAATATTATATTATAA
Source organism: Abramis brama (assembly GCF_963993115.1). Taxonomy (NCBI): domain Eukaryota; kingdom Metazoa; phylum Chordata; class Actinopteri; order Cypriniformes; family Leuciscidae; genus Abramis; species Abramis brama. The sequence continues at coordinate 21,234,297 of NC_139984.1, read as the reverse complement.
AAAAATATTACATTATTTGTTTAAAAATATATATAGGAAACATTGTTTTTGTATCTGGGAGTGTTGACCCATATTTTGAATTAAAGGGCAGGAAAAACACACCTTTTTTGAGAAAATTAGTAGGCTACGTCTGAACATTCTGAACAGATTAATTCCTTACATAAACCATTTTTTCTTGTTTTGTAATCCGTTTTATCACAGAACCTTTAAAAAAAATCAATATTTGCCTAAATTTCATCCATGTTAAAGCCACAACTTAAATGTCTTGAACATAAAATACGACATGGAATCAATCAAAAACAATCCTGATGAGACCTTAACTGGTGGCCTTAACCATCAGGCCAATTCACAAATGAGTCCTTGTAAAGAGACATTTCACCACAACAAAGAAGCCCAGGCGTGTAGCCCTCCCCTTTAAAACTAGGCACACCCCTTTAACCCACTATTGTCTAGCCAAGCCTGGCAGGCGGTGTATGGTTGGTTGGTTGGTCGGTCGGTTGGTTTGTGGTTGTGTTGGAAGTCTCGCTCGCTTGTCAATATCACGCAAAACGAATGCATTAATGCTAAGAGATGGGAATCTTGCAGTCATGCTTCCACGACGAACTGCTGTAGCGCTGCTCGCCCTGTGTGGATTAATAGCGGTCGGCGATGGTGAGTCGGGTGTTTGTGTGTGTGTCACCTCTCTGTGTGTTTTTATTTATTTGATAGGCTGCTGGTGTGTGGAGAGAGTGTGGCCAGGCTGTGCTGTGCTGGACGGGGCAGCCTGGCGCTCATCATGGCGCTGTAAACCAGTCATCTGTAGCCTAAATCATTCCTTATAATGAACTAGTTTTATATTTTCTAAAGCGCATGACTTGTAATTGTATTTATCATTTAAGAGATTCGTGTAAGATATAACCACGCGAGTATGTTTTGCTGTCCCTTGTTGATTAAACCAAATACACTCGTATATTGGTCTAAATAGGCGTCTCTCTCTCTCTCTCTCTCTCTCTCTCTCTCTCTCTCTCTCTCTCTCTCTCTCTCTCTCTCTCTCTCTCTCTCTCTGTGTGTGTGTAATATAGTATAATATAATATAATATAATATGCGCTACACACACTGACACAACCTCTGTTTAGATGGCCTGCTGTCCATTACAAATTAAATGCATATTTACCTTACGTTATAATACTAAAGTATTATGCACAAAGGCGAATTTAGGTGAGGTGAATTGTGGCATGTAGCTTATGGCCAAACCTCCACTATTTCACAGGACTTCAGAGAACTGACGTCAGATGTTGCAAAACTTACATTTATTATAGGCCTACTTGCAACGCCAACCTTCCCTGGTTGGTTGCACGTTGTGACGAGCGTTCTCATTCTATTCGTAAATGAATCGTGCTCTTGATTCGGATTTTGATTTGGAATCTTGATTCGGATCCAAATCCCCCCCATTTTTAAATTAAATTGAGTTGGTAAAAACCTTTTTTTTATTTTATTATTACTGTCATGTGGTGTAGGCTAGATGATTGACGTTTCTATGGGTTTAATTTTATACAGTTTCAATTACAAAGGGAACTTTTCAGTTCAGAGGAATGTTCAAAATGACCGATTCACAGAAATGAATCTGACTTCCCATTGCTAGTTGTGACATGTAGCTCTACATGAATTCCAGTGATTTGTTTAAAAATGACGGACCTTGTTTGTAGTTATGTGTTAGATTATATCATAAATGTTGTTAGTACATCGTTTGCTGTGGTATACCCTGTTTACAAAACAGTCTGGTGGATTCTTAACAATAATCAGCACTGTATATTTCAACTGGTGAAACAGTCGTCATTGACCCCATGACTACCAAGCCATAAGGCCTAAAATATTGACAATTTGGATATTAATTTCTTAATGTATTCACAAGTTGTAATGGTTCTAGAAAACTAAATTTGTGCTTTATAACCCCTGGCAAGTACAGTTCTGTCGTAGAGTACGATGGGAAGCTAGTCGTTCAGCAAGTTCAGACTGAAGTCAGATTTGGAGTCTGGTCCTTTGTAATGGAAATGTGGGCAATGAGCCCTATTCAGTGGCCTGTCAAGGGAGTCTGCCTTCCTTTTGTATGGCCAAACTGATGGTGGTTACATCCACAGCACAAATAAACATGTCTGTGGTTGCATGGCACAGCACGATAACTATGCACTGGTGAGATTTTCTGGAAGGACAAAACTGTGTGAATCAGTGTGATGCTCTTCATATTATACTGAGAAGCCAACAAAATGGTATGAATACTTAGCCACCTTTTTTTTTTGTATGGTGATCATAACTAGAATACTAATGCATTTTAAAGAGTTGAAAACATGTCTTGTTGTGGCTTGCTGTGCTCCAGACATATCAAGGAAGACTGTGTAATGAAATGCATCACAGCAGGGGCCATTTTCATCTACAAATTAAAAAAAAGTTAAGCAATCTGTGATCTCTAATTGGTGACTCATCTTTTTCCAAGAAGCATCGCTCCCACTGTTCGCAAACGGTTGTGTTGCACAAAATGCTGCCAAATGCTCCAATGGGACTTGATAGGAAATGCTAAACAAACAGATCCCACCTGTAGTACGTCTGACAGGGTCGCCTCAATGTCAGACTCTACACTGAGCGGATTGTAGCGCGAGAGGCGCCTTCGGGCTGCCAGTGATGGGTTTGCACAGCTGCCGGTAGTTGGACACAAACTAGTGGAAATGAAACAGATCGGAGACTCCAGCCGTGTTATGGTAATTATTCCACCGTAGTGCTGTTGAAACCAGGGGGCTCTAAGGCTCTGGACTTGTAGTATGACTGCCTAGTTTCTCAGTTAGCATGCTGTTTTTTGTTTGTTTTTGATAAACTGGCTTGTCGCAAGTCTTCGAGCTTCTAGATGTCCGTGTGACGCTTCTCGCAGGCCTGTGTGAGAAAACAACAGCAATGTGATATGGGCACTGTGAGCTAGGCAGACAGCCGTGAGGCAGGGTGCGTCGCTTTAATCATCTTTCATTCTCTCCCACATTTTTCTTTTCCCTTCACACAGACCAACCTTAAGTTTTAAACCTGCTCCAAGTCCCAGCTCCTCCACATTTACGTTTGGTGAAAAACGTTCCAGGAATGGTGAATTAAGTCATTCAAACTTGCATTACATCGAGTGACTCACTTGCTTACAAGAAATGATCATTAATGTGTTCCCACTCCTCATAACTGCAGTGCCACAGTGGAAAAAGTGAGTTAATTCTCTATAACAAAAGTACTTTCGCAATTTTAAGTGTTTGTTAATGCAGAAAAATATAATGGATGTTCTGAATCACAAAGGCCCTGAACTTGTGATGTGCAGGCAGGAAGGAGCAGACGTTTGAAGCCCGTATCACAGGAGAGTGCTGTTATGGAAATGAAAGGGAGCACATCGAGCCATATTTTGCATGTGTGTGCTTGTATATAAGATCAGAGTACGGAAAGTGTAGCAAAGAAAGATATGTGGGTTCATGGGGAGTGTGTGCGCGTGCGAGTGTGTGTCTGGGGAAGCCGGCTGGTGGGGTTGAGTCCACGGTCACAGCGGACTGAAGCTGGTCTCCACTTCATTAATGACCTTGCTAATGACCCGAATGGCCGGCGGGCAGTGCCGATTACATAGAGAGATAGACCTTTGTGTGACCTACATTACAGTGCATCTTTAGAAATAGTAGATTTAATTGACTTTTTTCCCCCCTTAGTACTAAAAAATATTATCTTTCATATTTTTCTTAAAAATAAGGGTCATTTGTATTATAAGCTTAAAGGAATAATTGTGTCATTGTTTACTCGCCCTCATGTCATTTTAAACCTGTATAGCATTAATTTTTCCATCAAACAGAATAGTAGACTTTTTTTTTGGAAGAGTCATTATGTAGCTCAACAGTTTCTGACCACGTCTGTCAAGTTCCAAAAAAAAAAAAAAGCACCATATTTTACTATACTTTTCACTCCTTATAATATTTGTCAGAAGAACTGTATTATTTTGTTGCATGAAATGGTTTGAGGCTGCTGCCCGTTGAAAGAGAAAAAACCCTGAATGTTTTCGGTGGGGAAAGAGACATTCGTTCCTCTGGACCAGATGAGTAATTTGACCATGAGGGTTCTAAAGAAGCTCCCCTTCCTTTCACTGCATTGATTTTGTGAGTGTAGTTCGCTGTGCATGTCTGTGTGTGAGTGTGTGTGCGCGCTCTGTCTGGTGGCGTCGGCATGTCTTAATCAGCTCCCTGTCTGGGTGCTCAATGGATCTCATTTCAGCTCTATGCATCTTGGGTAACTGCACTCTCTCAGTCTGCCCGCTCTCAGTAGCCCCTGGCATCCTGCTAGAAGAGGAGGATGATGGGCTTTCATTATCCAGAGGAGGTGAAGCAAGAGATAATGCCTCCATCGAGAGACAAGCACCGCTCTGGCCGTCCATTTGTAATAGATACGAGAGGACTGCTTGTGTCGTGGGGGGCAATATTTGCGTCTGAGTGTTTAAACCACAAACCCTGTGAGCTCTTAATCCTTGCTTTGACCCCAACGTGGAAAGTCGGTACTCTTGAAGGAGAGGTTGTGAATTTTTTGTTCCATAGTGAAGGATTTAGTCACAGTACCAGTAATGTGAAGTTGTTTGTGGCTTCACCGTTGACTAAAGACTTTCCATGAGCCGCAGGCTCTGATCAACCAAGCACACTGTTAATGGCAACGATTTCATTCACGTCTTGCCGCAATGGTTTTCATTTCCTGTCTAAACAAGAATGGAATGATAGGAACTTCACACTGGCAGTGAGGTTTTGATGTTGTCCTTTACTGAATTCCCCTCTTTCTGTTGGGTTAAGCCAAGTCTAGACTAGGGTTTTAAGGTCTGTTGTAGCTAGTCTCTCGGCCGAAATCCCATCACAGCTGGGGGTTCTGTAAGTCGCCCTCTGTTACCTCTCTGTGTTCTGTCCTGGCGTATCTGTTTCAACAGCAGCTCTTAAAAGCATGTCAGGGGAGTCCCCTACCCCCCAGCCACTCTAACAGTAACTGCCCCATCCTCCACCGCACAGCCCACTCCCATCCTTTGTCCAGACACAGCCCGCCCAATCCCTCCTCATGTCCCCTTAATCTCCACACAAAGAGCCAGTGTAAGGCTACCAATTATGCACATACAAGACCTCGCTTGGCTTGAACCGCTCGAGCTCCCTTTCCGCAGGTTTGGACTCACACCGTTCTGTCAACTGGCTTTGCGTAAAGTTTGATCGGTCTTTTTTAAGTTTTGCAGACCATATTGCAGGAATTTGAGTGGAAAGTGATTTGGTATTTGGTAATGATGTTGCTTATTAGTTTAGTAAGTTAGTCACAAATGTGAGATTTGAAGTTGCAATAACAAGAAATGCAGTTAAAAAAGGTTTAATTCTCATGATTATGACTATGGCAAGCCGTTTTAGCTTAAATTGTACCCAGCGTTACTCGTCGTAATTGCATTTTTACTAGTAAGAATTCAATTAGAGAGCTCTACAATTAAATTCTTACTAGTAGCAATTACAATTAGAGAGCTCTCTTATTCAATTATTACTAGTAAAAATTACAATTAGAGAGCTCTCTAATTCAATTATTTCTAGTAAGAATTACAATTACAGAGCTCTCTAATTCAATTCTTACTAGTAACAATTCCAATTAGAGAGCTCTACAAATGAATTTTTACTAGTCATGTCTCCATTGACTTCCATTCATTTAATTACAGAGCTCTACAATTGAATTGTTACTAGTAAGAATTCCAATTAGAGAGCTCTACAATTCAGTTGTTACTAGTAAGAATGCAATTGCAGAGCTCTTTAATTCAATTACAGAGCTCTGCAATTATACATATCTTTAATTTGTTTTTTTACTAGTAAAAATTCAATTAGAGAGCTCTGTAATTGCATTCTTACTAGTAAGAATTTAATTAGAGAGCTCTCTAATTGGAATTGTTACTAGTAAGAATTGAATTAGAGAGCTCTGTAAATGTAATTCTTACTAGTAAGAATTGAATTGTAGAGCTCTCAAATTTAGTAATGCTGGGTACAATTTAAGCTAAAACGGCTTGCCATAATATGACACTATATCTCACAATGTGACAGTCTTATTTTTTACTGTAAGGTGGAAACAGGCCTCCCTAGGTGTCAGATTTCAAAAGTTGATCAATTTGGTTGTTGTGTAAGGTACTTCTACTTGAAAAATTTTCTTGTGATGAAATGGAAATAGCGACAGATATTTTCTTCTGTATATCCGAGTGTAAAAGCAAAATAAAAAATGTAGGGTGGGGGCTATACATCATTTTTATTGGATTTTTCAGTCATTTCTTGAGGGGCGGGGTTTAAGCTGACTAATTAAAGTCCAGCATACATCACCAGATAGAATTCTGTCATTTCACTGGAAGATCGAGTTAAGACTTTTTGTTTTAAAATTACAAGGTACATTTAAATTGTATATTTAACAACAAGCATTACATTGTTCAGTGAAATTATTCTTAAAGTAAATGAATTTGCACATAGATTGTCATATAGTGTCATATTACATTATTTAGTGTAGTTGTCGACAAAGTTATTGTTGATGTGTATCATCATGACCCTTAACAACATGAAGAGAAAATATCATCTTCCATCGGTCGAAAAAAACAGATGGCCCTACAAATGGTTACTTATAGTTATCTTTGCATATTAGATTTATGGCACAATGTTTACGACAAAAAAATCTACATTATGGTGAAGCTCTTTCAATTGAAGTGAATGGGGCTGTTTTTAAGAGAATTTCAAAGCAGAAATGAGAAGCTTTTAATTATTTAAAAGCACTTCACATTAAGTCTTCTGTTAAAACTTGTGTTTAGGGTGATTATATGTTTATTACACAGAACATTACACAGAAAAGGTTAGTGTTTTTTTTTTTTTCCACAATAAAATCATGTTAATGCTCATATTATTTATGTCTTCTGACTTTACTCCTAATCAACATTTTGCCTCTGGTGCTGTTGATTGAGCATAACTTGGGATATTTTTTAACATAAAAAGACACCCTTCAGCTGTAAGTATAGTTATCCTGATTGTGATTAAAGTGATAACTACACTGCGTTTTCTCAGAACCCTTTAGCAAGACACTATGAGGCAATTACAGTCATTCTATTTGCTGCCCCATGATTTAATGATATCGTGTGTGCTCCATTAGAGGGTTATTATGGCACCGGGTTGTTTTTCTCCCGTTATCAGGGCCTGGTTACCTCTGTGTAATCTGCAGGAAATTCCTTGTGCATGTGAACTTCAGTTGACTTGGATCCGCTCCACTAACGGTTACTGGCAGTGCGCTTCAGTGTCTGTTAGATCACAGCCTTTAGAAGATTTATAAAGAGTACACAAACACACTCTCGCACTCCCTCTTTTGCTCTGACACTTGACACATACGCCCCTCCCCACACACATACACATGGTAAAAAAGCAAAGTTGACACTTGTTCAGAAGGGTGTGGTTCAGCCACTTGCATGTCATGAGTTGTGCAATAAAACCTGTGTGTGAAAAACTGTGGGAGGAAGTGGGAAGTGTAGTGAGTCAGATTAATTAAGTGTTTCTTGAGTGAGATGAGTGACGGTAGGAGCACAAGGTACAAATAGAGGCCTGAACGTGAGGGAAAGGTGAAAGAAAAGCATTGAAATGAGAGGATTAGAATAGAACATTCTTGACAGGGACGCCCAGAAAAGCCTGGGATTTAAAGTGCTGTTTGTCCCTCGTTGAGCCCTGTTGTGATCAGGCGTCAAGCTTCTGAAGTCCTGTTATTTTAAAACCACTGCAATTTGTCTTAAGTGGCCTGCCATTGTATGCGGCTCGGATAAAATCAGGGGCGCCGGTGGAGTGTGAATGCCACCCCTCGTGTCATGACCTCGGTCACCCTCGGCAGTCTGTGTTCCAGCAGTCATCATATCCTGTCTTAGTTTGTCTGACTTGCTGAAGAGACACAAATATAACTAATAGTGATGACAGATCTAAAATGGTTACAAAAGGCGATATGGTCCTCTGTCACGGTGACGATTTGAATGCCCCTGAAGATAAATTATGTCTTTATGCCCGCAGGCTTTTAAGATCATGTTGTTGCTAATGAAAACAAAAAGGTACATAGGTACCATAGTAGTCTTTGGGTGTGTTCACATTTGTAGTTTGGTTCTTTTGGTCCAGACCAACAAAAAAAGAAGAAAATTATACATTTAGTCCCATTCCTTCACACTGTCATTTTTAAGACCCAACCCAACCTAAAGATTAAAAAAAAAAATTTGTTTTTTGTGACGTAACTTACCGAACATTCAGAACAATGCTGCCTGTGTGCTGGGCTAAATGTGCTCGTTATATGTGCGTACATATGATGGCATTATGACCAACTGAGAAAATGTGTAAAGGAGTCAAAACAGCGTCAGGAATTCCTCTGTTGCAAATAGGTGGCGTTTCTGATGCCTGTACTGAACTGTAATGGGCAACGTAGCTCTTATGACGAGATAAAACAGGTAGCCCTTGGTCGCATCTGGTGATATCACGTCCTGTAATGTGTAAGAATCTGGAATCGGATTGGATTCTTTCCGATTGATTAAAATTATTGGATGTAAACATGTCTCTAGTTAGTAACATTTTAATCAATTGGATGATATTTTGATTTTTCCAGCATCGGCTCTTAAACTTGTCGAGCTGGTTGATGAACAAAAGTGTCAATATCAAAATCTAACAGCCTTGTCGATGGATGATGAACAGTTTTGATTTTTAGATATTTTAGTGAAAAGAGTAGTCTATATGTCAAAGAAGTGTTTATATTTTTCTAAGCAATCCTATGATAAAATTGAATAGACCAATGGTTGTCCAAGACAATATTTGAATTCCCTATCTAAGCTATTTCTGTTGTAATACAAATTAACTCCAAAATGTGATGTCAGTTTTTTTTTTTTTTTTTTTTTGTATTTTAATTTACAATATAATATAAAATAAAAAAAAACATTTTAAGACCCCTTGTTGAGAAACCAATGCTATAGACATTGAAGGAAGCACCCGAGCCATATCTAGAGACTTGAGGTGTGTGTGTGTGTGTGTGTGTGTGCATTTAAAAAGTATTCAGATTTTAGATGTTTGCTAAGATCCTTCTATTATCTATTGAATCCCACAATAATATTTAAAATATAAGTAAGCTTAATATATATTAAAAATCATCATTTATTGGGTACTTTCAATTGGGAGGTGGCTGTCCCGAACCCTAACCCCTAAATTTCAGCTTGAGAAAATATTGAAATGTTTTTTTTTTTCCATTATATCTCCAAAATATCTTTCTGATTTCTTTTAAAAAGTGAAGTAAAAAAAAACATTTATTGTGTCCCGCATTTTCATGTCACTACCGTACCCGAAACAGTGTGTTTTAGTCCATTGGCTGAGACTGATTTGAACCACACCCCTACATTTTTGATCAGGAAATATTCCTGTGTCCCTCTCTCTCATAGCCTCTCTTTCATTGTAGATAGGTATCATCATGTTGAGGGAAATGTGTTAAAAAATCTGTGTGTAACTTTAAGGAATGTCACTACCAAACACATTTTTTCTGCAATTAAGCAATCTTTTTCGGGTGTTATTCCATAAAATGTAGTTTTTATGTGTGTACAACTGTTCAGAACTGTGCTAGCTAACCATGTGCTGGTTATCATCTTTGAACTAGGCTCAAAAGTATCTAAAATTGTCACTACCGAAACAGTCACTACCGAAACGTGGTGAAGTTTTGGTTGTGACATGTTTTTTTTTTGTTTTTGTTTTTTTGATAAAATGTAGTTTTTGTGTGTGTACAACTGTTGAGAACTGTGCTAGTTAACCATGTGCTGATTAGCATCTTTAGCCACTACCGAAACATGTCATCATTCATTGTTTTGGTAATGACAAAAGGGAACACATAATCATATATTTGGGGGAAATAAACAAATATTTTGTACACTTATGCAAATCATTAGTATCTTAGTTTGTTTTAGTAGTGTTTTAGTATGTGAGTTAAAATTCTGTAATGTAATGTGGTCGCTACCAAAACATTACTGTCACTACCGAAAATGTACCATCACGACCGAAACATGGGATGTTTTGTCTAAAATAAAGTATATTGAATTCTCAACTAAGATGTTATTATAGTGTTTGGTTCAATTTATATTCGAACTAATGAATCCTTAACTTTGAAATCAGAGTATGATTAACTTAATGCCTTTTACAAAGAAAGATTGGATTCAAAATACAACAAATCTAATAAACTTTAACTTATAAACTCTCATCTTGCTCATTATTTGTTTCTATGACTGTTCAATAAAGCAAAACAGTCTGTGAATATGTTCTGCTGATATAAAGGAGCTGCAGTGGGGGGTCCAAATCAGGCCATCCCATGCCAGCTTCTGCTGTACACAGTCTGTTTGGGCTCATCTGCAGTGGCGGATTCAGTTTCATGTTATTTAGTTTAGTTGCGAACTGAACTCTGCATGCAGTGCTTTTGCCTGACTTCCCTTACTCAGTGTTTTCCTTTCCTCAAATTGGTCTTGCTTGCCCTCTGGAGGATATTTTGAGTTAGCACAGTTCACTTAAAGCATCCGCTGAAGGAAGAATTGAATGCATCCTCATTTATGACCTGACATTACAATGAACACATATTGCAGTTAGTCATATTTTAATCTTTAATCTCTCTCTTCCTCTCTAGCTCTTAAGTGTAATTGCACGGCATGTGAGAACACCGGATATGTGTGCGAGACTGATGGGGCCTGCATGACCTCTACGTCCCACATCAACGGTCAGGAGGAGCGGCAAGTACGGATCTGCCTCCCTAGGGTCAGCCTGGTTCCACCTGGACAGCCCGTCTACTGCCTGAGTGCCAAAGGCTTTCTCAACACGCACTGCTGCTATACAGACTTCTGCAACAGCATCAACCTCCAGATTCCCAATGGTAGGAGTACAGGCTAAAATATACTACTGTTCTACAGTTTGGGCTCAGTAAGATTTTTCTTTTTATTCAGCAAGAACGCATTCAATTGATCAAAAGTGACTGTATAATATTACAAAAGATTTTTATTTCAAATAAATGCCGTTCTTTTAAAAGTTCTATTCATCCTGAAAAAATTCATCATGGTTTCTACAAAAATATTAATCCACATATTTGAATGATTTCTGAAGGATCATGTGACACTGGAGTAATGGCTGCTGAAAATTCAGCTTTGCCATCAGAGGAATAAATTATATTTCAAAATATACTCGAATAGAAAAGTTATTTTATTAATATTTCACAATATTACCGGTTTGCTATGTATGTACTCTTTCAGTTAACTGCCAAAATTAAAGTTTTTATGCTGCTCAATATAGGATATGTAATTGTGTGTGCATTTTCCCCTTATTCTTACATCTACATTACCTTCATCTCTAACACTTACTGTTGCAGTTAATTTACAACATGAAAATAATTAATTTCAGTATCGAACAGAATCTTAATATCAGTTCATCCCTACAGGTCCAGCCTGTAATGTGCATTTCCTCATCTCTTTCAGGGATTCCTGAAGGTAAAGGGGGAAGTTGGGGTCCAGTGGAGCTGGTGGCAGTGATAGCAGGCCCGGTCTTCCTCTTTTGCTTGCTGCTTATCGTTGGAGTGCTCGTTTTCCAGTACCACCAACGGAACTATAACCACCGGCAGCGACTCGACGTTGAGGATCCGTCCTGTGATCATCTGTACTTGGCCAAAGACAAGACCTTACAGGATCTCATCTTCGATCTGTCCACCTCTGGTTCAGGATCCGGTAAGCTGCATCTTTATCCTTCTCCAGCATATCTGACAAGCGTTTTGTTCATGTGCTAATGTGTTTTCTCATTGCAGGTCTACCCTTGTTTGTTCAGAGGACAGTGGCCAGGACAATTGTATTGCAGGAGATCATAGGTAAAGGTCGCTTTGGGAAGTATGGAGGGGGAGATGGAGAGGAGGGGATGTGGCTGTGAAGATCTTCTCATCCAGAGAGGAACGCTCCTGGTTCCGCGAGGCCGAGATTTACCAGACCATCATGCTCCGTCATGAGAACATCTTAGGCTTCATTGCTGCCGATAATAAAGGTAAGATTCAATCTCTCTATTCTATCATCTATCCATCTATCCATCTATCCATCTATCCATCTATCTATCTATCTATCTATCTATCTATCTATCTCTCTCTCTCTCTCTCTCTCTCTCTCTCTCTCTCTCTCTCTCTCTCTCTCTCTCCTCTCTCTCTCTCTCTCTCTCTCTCTCTCTCTCTTCTTCTCTCTCTCTCTCTCTCTCTCTCTCTCTCCTCTCTCTCTCTCTCTCTCTCTCTCTCTCTCTCTCTCTCTCTCTCTCTCTCTCTCTCTCTCTCTCAAATTGATCAAACATTTAAGAGAGTGGTTTGTTCCAACCCTTAAATCTCTTTGCTTTTGACTTTTCGTTTCTTAGACAATGGCACATGGACACAGTTGTGGCTGGTGTCAGACTACCATGAACATGGCTCATTATTTGACTATCTCAACCACTACTCCGTCACTATCGAGGGGATGATTAAGTTATCACTCTCAGCAGCCAGTGGCTTGGCACATCTGCACATGGAGATCTTGGGAACGCAGGGTAATTATGAATGAATACATTTGATGCATCGGTTATATGAGCTGTAATATCTCTCAAATCCTGTACTCACAAAACCGAACTAAACCAAGATGGTCTCCTCCCACAGGGAAACCAGGCATTGCACATCGTGACCTGAAATCTAAAAACATCCTGGTGAAAAAGAATGGTACTTGTGCCATAGCAGATCTGGGGCTCGCTGTACGGCACGAGTCCATCACTGATACTATAGACATCGCCCCCAATCAGAGGGTTGGCACTAAAAGGTACATCTAGCACCAGGCACTCTTACTAAATTCTGTTAACAGCTGCTTATATGTAAATTTAACCATGAAGTCTGCATTACTTGATGTGAATTTATTTTGCCTTTTAGATATATGGCCCCAGAGGTTTTAGATGAAACGATCAACATGAAAGCATTTTGATTCTTTCAAGTGTGCTGATATCTACGCTTTGGACTGGTATACTGGGAGATTGCACGACGGTGTAACGCTGGAGGTGAGGAAAAAGAAGCTTGCAAAGAGCCTGAGTAATCATCCACCCACAGCATCTTAACAAATGTAATTTAAATCAGTGCTTTCACAGGCTGTAGGTGCAATAGAGCTCTGGGGGTCGTGTCTCACTTCAGTGCCTGAATAGTGGTCTGTCATTATGGGTTTTTCAATGACATATTTTTAATGATTCAATTTGTGAGTGAAAAGTGTTTAGAAACTGCCATATGAAAGTTTGGGGTCAGTTAGATTTTAATACTTCTATTCAGCAAGGACGCATTAAATGAATCAAAAGGACATTTATAATATTACAAAAGATTTCCGTTTCAAATAAATGCTGTTCTCTTGGACTTTCTATTCATCAATAAATCCTGAAGATAAAAGTATCACGGTTGCCACAAAAATATTAGGCAACACGACAGTTTTAAACATTGCTAATAAAATGTTTATTTGAGTCACAAATCAGCATTAGATGGATTTCTGAAGGATCGTGAGACACTGAAGACTGGAGTAATGGCTTGAATAAATTACATTTTAAAATACATTCAAATAGAAACGTTATTTCAGATTTTAATAATATTTCACAATGTTTCTGTATTTGTATATTTTGGATCAAATAAATGCATCCTTGGTTGAGCATAAGAGAGCAAAAACATAAACATTCCTACTGGCATAACAGCTTGCTTATTGATATTAGCAACTTTAGAGATGAAAATCTGAAGATTAATCTCAGTTAGAGATTAAATATTTGGAAGGTCGATTGACTGAAACATTACTAATAAACTTTCGTATTAAAGCATGTGTGGGATTTATAGGCCTGCATTTTTTTTCTTGAGTTTATATTGGACTTTTATCCAATGCATCTACGAATGATTCGGGTGTGTAAGGCACTGTATTTTCTATTTAGAGATTTAAAAATGTATCATATTGCAGTTTAAATGCAATGTTTTTTTCCCCTTGGGACTGGGAATTCTGATATATTTTGTTACACATGATCAGTAACGCTAAATAATATAGATATATATGCATTAAGCCATTCAACACTAAACAAGCTCACATTTTGACCATCTCAGGCATCCATGAAGATTACCAGCTTCCCTACTATGATCTGGTGCCCTCTGATCCCTCCATAGAAGAAATGAGGAAGGTGGTTTGTGACCAGAGACTACGGCCCAATGTGCCCAACTGGTGGCAGAGCTACGAGGTATAAAACTCTTTTTAGCTGATTGTGCCCAAGACAATCCCACTTATATAAAAGGTCATCTAATTGGCATTTGCAGTAATTGACCAACCACAGTTTGTCATCAATAATTGACTTTTAGTAAATGATGATAATAGTAGACCATAATAAGAAACAAACACTCAAATAATGGTGCAGCATTCACCACAAACATGCTTGCCAATTTGAAAAGCCATTTTTGAGTGCAATATGCTTCACACGTGCCATCTTGAGACTGTTCCATGTAAAAATACAGCCTTTTAATTAAATTCAGCTGTGATTCGCAGGCGTACTTGTGAGAGAGCCTGAAAAACTCATTTTGATTTGTTTTCTCTCCACAGGCGCTGAGAGTGATGGGAAAGATCATGCGGGAGTGTTGGTATGCCAACGGAGCGGCGCGGCTTACGGCTCTGCGGATAAAGAAGACTCTCTCGCAACTCAGCGTCCAAGAAGACGTTAAGATCTGAAACACGTGGGACACTGCAGATCCCCGCAGAGATGACGAAGCAAATAAAGACTTGCGCCAAATGCAGCCTGCCAGTTTTAGCCCTTTTTTGAACCTTCTAAAGTTGTGACGAGGCCTACCTCACCATCTAAGACGAAACTACTGAGTCAGAGTCCATCCCAGCCCTTTTCCATTTCTCCAACATCAACGTTCCCAATCATGGATGAGCCTCCAACCGCTGATATCAGCGCAGCCTCCCTCCATGGACCTACTGTTGTTGAATTATTTTTATGATTTTTTTGGCAGGAATGACAATTGAACTATGACAGGCATTTTGATTTTATCATTGTTTTTATTTCACCACTTTTGTCCAAAACGGACTTTTTGAAAGAATGTGTTTAGATTAGATTTTTTTCAACCTCATTCACTAATACATCATATGTCATATTTCAGCGTCAATCTACGATTATATATAGTGCTCTACTGCTGTTGTGAGAATGTGAAAAAAACGTGGATAACACTGTCTCCTCCTGTTATGACTAGCAATTCATGTACAAAGCTAAGTGTAGCAAAGTGGACACACCGCGACAGTGTGACCAAGTGGCATTGCAGTTCTTTGTTCCTGTGGAAGAAATGAAGGAGTGCAGATCATTTACTCATGTAAAAATCAGCCTGCTTATTTATCTTTCTTCGGGCTGCGTTTGTTAAAAATGTGGTTTTGGGTTCAAATGCTTTTAAATTTTCACAGGGAGAGTGTGTGTGTGCATGTTTTTTGTTTTATTTAACTGGGTTCATAAAATCAGTGTTGTGATTGCTGAATGCATTGTAGAATGATTGCACATGTTTAGTACTGCTATCCGACCGCATTTTGAGAAAAAGCGATTTTTGTCATGAGGAAAGTCATTACCACTTGTACGTTAAAATCCAACCGTTATTTTAATGGGATCGTTTAGTATGTTGTATTCCTATTATTCCGGGATGTTGGCATGTTAAACTGCACTGTTGTTATTTGTTTGCAGTCAGTGTCCTTTTGGGGATTTAGTAGTTAGTACCACTTCAGAAAACACATGTAAAGTATTGAAGTAAAATAATGCATCTCTCTATTTGCCTGCATTATAACATTTATATTGCTCTGCTTTGCCTTGCATTGAAGAGTTGTCATTCAGTTTAATTTAAAAGTACAACTAAACATTTCCTTCTCATATTTACATATTTGCTTGGGGTTTGCCAAGACCAAATGTTGGACATGGCGACATTGTATCACTAGCACATCCTTAGAAAGCCAACTTCACTACTTTCTCCATCCTTTATTAACTTGCACCAATGTCTTGATCACAGTCAAAAACCTGCAGATGTTCTGAATGGTTAACTGGAATCTATGGGATATGTATAATAGTAGGTGCGAAAAATGACTAGACTAGATTTGGCATTAATGGTCTGAAATGTTGTAGAATGGCTGGATGAGAACAAGGATCTTGTATTATGTGTAACATTTGAAATCTATTGCAGGCTCTATTACAGTCCATTTCTGTTTGACCTATGCATTTTATACTTTCAAGGTCATATTTTATGAATCTGCTCTGGAAGTAGCTGGAATATGTTTGATGACAGTAGCATGATTCAGTTGAGTTGGGTGGCATTGAGAACGCCTATAATTATGATTGAATTTTGTTATACCATGGTGCTCTACATACACTGGGAATTCTGTCCTTGGAAATGTAAAGGCTAATCGTTCCACTATTTATATTGTGCTTGCTTTTTCGCACAACTTGGATTTTGCAGTTGTTTGTAAAACATCTACTTTAACTTGTGCTTAAGACTTGAGGAAAGGTATTTGGATGATTCTGAACGACACGTTTCAGACGGTAGTTACTGCTGCTTTGTAGAGACAGTTTAGTCTAAATCCCTGACATGTTTGTCCATTTTAGTCTTGATAATAAGAGTTCAGACTTGGTAGACGATGCTTTCAGTCAGATGCATATGAGTTCTTGATCCTGAGATTCCATGTGTATTTTAAACATGTTAAAAACAAATCCACTTGTGGGTTAGTTAATATAATGTACATAAATGGTATACAGTAATAAATCCTTTTTCTTATTTCTGTTTCATTGACTCTTTCCAATAACTTAATTTAGAATATATAATAGCCTATAAAAGATGCTACGCAAAAGGGGTTTATAAAGCTTCAAATTTGACAACATTTATATTTAAAATGCATTTTATTTTTCTTTACAAGAAATAAAGCAGAGACAAAGAAATAAATGGAGGGCTGGGAGGGAAGGGGACAGCTGTATATAAAGAGATGCAACCTCTGACGTCAAAAAATATGTACAATTCAAAATTATATCCATACAAAACATGCCACATACAATAAAAATTACCATTTTATTCATCATCCCTAAAAGTAGCTCTGCTGTACAGTTGCAGCATCTTTTTTAAAAAGTAGATCAGGTTGAAAACCAAAATCAGGATCTATTTATTTATTTAATTACAACATGTGTATATAGCTTAAATTAAGAGATTTCAAAAGAACAAAGGGGGGGCAAGAGTTACTCAGGCTAAAATCCAGTGAGCGTCTTTAATAACAGACTACCCTTAAAAGAACCAATGCTAGTTCGGAGGATGTATAAATAAAAAAATGCTGAGTGCAATTCACATGTAATTAATGGAGATATTTTCGATTAATGAAGTCATACCTTTCTACGACTATGCAGCCTTTTCAGAAGTCATATAAAACATTCACTTCTACCGGGAGGGGCGGGCGGGGGGGGGGTTGGGAACAATAGGACACGAATCAAAAACAGTATCATCTTGGGAGCTTCAAGATTTTCCATTTACTGAATATACTAATTAAACTGTCACTGATTCAAGGACAGGGATCAGTAATTCACAAGCAGTAGCATAAATAAAAGAAATATACGTGAACAATATTACATAAATACACAAATGCTATGCACCATTTTACTGCTGTTTCTTTCCAAAACAAAACAATCTATTTCAATAAAGAACTTTGCATGAATCCCATCTTAAATGTTTGTCTCATTCACCGCAACCACTCTTGCAAATTTCATTGGTGAGGACAAGAGAAACATCACACCTTTAATATGTATATGGTCTTGTAGGAAAAAAAAAAAAAAACAGATAGAAAAAAGAAAAAAAAAGTTAAATGCAAAAACACTCTGGTTCATATACATAAAGATATTACTTAGTTTGCCATTTTACATATATTTATAGATATATACACATTAAGTTTTCTGATAAAATGATATCCAGTGGTTGCTTTTTTCATGATTTTTATTTCTCTACAATTTTGAATTTGATTAAAAAGGGGCTGGATAAAGAGTTTAGACCCCTATTATTTACAGTTTATACATTTTGCATTTATTCTTACGTGAGGTCATATGTAAGGGGAGAAAGGAACAAAGTAGCATGGGCTTTGTGGAGACTTTGTTCAACTCCCTTCTTTGAAATTCAACTGTTTTTAACTTTTAAATTACTTTAATATAAAAGAAAATAGAAATGCCCTTTTTAAGTCTTCCTCCGTCACTGCATCAAGCCTGTAGACTGTGCTACCACTATCAAACCACGATACATAGATTAGATACAACCGGCCGTCAGCAGGCAGAGAAAGACTCACTACAGTAAGTTTACAACAGTCCACTATCACAGAAGGGAAGAGGCTTACACCTAAGGGTCCTGGTTGGAGTGATGAGATCCGAATGGAGATCTAATGAAGGCAGGATGTAAGGATTCAAGATGGGAAAACATGTCAAATGCAGTGGCAGTCTTGCATCACTAGTTTTATTTGCCCTATAATCTTTCAAATTGCATCAACGTGGATCTGCACTGTGGCCCTTTCTCATTATTTGCTCCATCGTTAAAAATGCGGGAGGATCCTGATGAGCGTTTATACACTAAAAACATGATCTGCACGCGCTGACGCAGCTACATGATATCTACAATCGGAAAAAGGTGGCCTGCGAGACACCCGTTTGAGTTTTGATTGCTCTAAGTAATGCATCATCATATTGTAAGTCATATACTGTATCTCATTTGTGTAATCAAATCAAAAAGAGTTGCACTGGCTCACTATTGTAATCATCCGAAAGCAAAATATAGATAGGAGCAAACCTGCTGCTTAAGTTTCCCTGCTTACCCAAGAAGGCAATTGCCATGGACACATTCCTGCCTTCCCCTTTCCACAGTAGCACTTAACAGTTTAATACAAAGCAGTGACGTCCCACAAACTCAATGAGGTAGACTGGGTGAAATAAACCCACCTTTTAAATCAATATAATAAAACATCTCGTGCCTCTCGAGCCACAGGTCAATAGTATCTCAACGTTACATCTCATCACAGTTCTAAGCAGAGCCACTCCAGGATTGTCTTGCCAAGGTCCACGATTTTCATTGATGATTTGATGGGAGAGCGTTCGTCTGGGGTGATGGAAAGGATGGTAGCGGGAAGGATAGGTCCAAGCTAAATTGTACTAGTTCATTTTTGAGAACTTACATGGCTTTAATCAAACATCTTCACTGAGTTCTAGTCTAAGTGTATTGATATGCTATAGCTTCAGTCGTTTTGGTAGATGTCGAAGGGATCAGTTGTAGCCAGAGTCAGCTTATTCTTATTGTAGGAGGAAACAGTGGAAGTGCTTTTGGCAGAGGTGAATTTTTTAATCAACATGAAAGATTCAAGCAGGTCCAATACCTTCAAGCTCATCTGTAAAAGGTTGTGTCTTCAAAAGTTTACTCTTCAAAGCTTTGGCTCTTGTTGTGAATAACAAAGTCTTGTCTTTCAGGTGACTGAGAGTGAACTTTTCTTACTCGATTCAGAGCAGCTTATTAACTGGATAGTAAGAATATAACAGGCTTTGGCGCAGGAGTGTTCTGGCACCAGGGAGCAAAGACGGGTCGGACTCTTCCTCTGTCCCTGTTAGTTCATCCACTTTCTGCAATTCCAGGCTCCACAATGGCAGGGGATCTTGTGCTGATCATCCTCGAAGTCAAACTGATAGTCATACGTCAGCTAAAACAGATTGAGAGAGGAGAATACAAAGGATTATACTGGGGAACAGCACTGAGAGCACTGCCAAATGAAAAATGTAACTCGAACCTACCTCTTCACCCTTCGGGATCCTGCGACTAGAAATGATGATGATCTTGTCCTCTTTATCAAATGTCACAACTTCCGCGACACAGTTGGGTGCACAAGAATGATTGACATAACTAGGGAGACAAAGAAATCATAAACTAAGACTCAAACCAAACATTTGTATTGCAAGAACATCACAGAAAGTTTGATCTTACCGGGCAGGACCGCCAGTTAAGGTGGCATCAATCACATGCTCGTTATTTATGCGAAACATGTAGATCCCACGGTTCTGATTGAAGAAACCAAAGAGGTTAAAAAAATGAAAAATAGAGAGAATATATAGCAGAAGCTTGACATCTACAAACCTGCTCCTCGTAAATCTTCTCTCTGCGATTTGCAACCTCGTTGCGAATGATGGTGCCAATGTACTCTATGACCATGGTGTGTTTTTCAAGGTCTTTAGCAGCGTAGAGACCCAGTCCTTGAATGCGAGAACGGGCCAGGTACACATTGTTTTTCCACTCTGTCTTCAGTCGACGGTATTGAGAAGATTTGGAATGAACAAACTGCTTGCTGTACGGGGTGTTAATTTCCCCTGTAAATGTGCTCTGATAGGCTTTGGACATACTCGTGCTGTTCAGAGTATGAGGCCTGAGAAGCAGGATAAAATTACATTAGATTCTTACAATCACTTTCCATACTTCGAGTCTTAAATCAATTGACACATGAGAAAGCTAGTCTTTTTTAATTTTTTAATTTCTTTTGTTCATTACCGTTTGCAGTGGGTGAGAATTTTGGGTTCAGATCGTGCACAGCCTGTAGGATTTATCATGAGGGGAAGCTCCATGAGAGGATGGCGGCCATATCGGAACGTATAATTCTGGCAGTTTTCCACTCCAGGAAGCTGCAGGACAAATTTTGAGCAGCGAAAATTGTATTATATTGTTAATAATTATAATCAAGATATTGAAGAAAAATGCTTTTAATAGGGATGGGAATCACAGGAATTTAACATCCTGGTTCCAGTTCCTCAATGATTCCAGTTCATTTTTTTATGACTTAATGAATAAATATTTGGAAAAAAGAAATGCAATTAGACAAATTAGATATTTTCAACAAAAGATAAAAGATAAATAATTTTTTTAGAGGCAGCATTAATGTAATCCAATAATTGACCATAACTATATACTAAAAAACTATGATAAAAATGTGGTTTAATTTCTTTTTTTACATATTACTGACAAAACATTGTTGATCTTTAACTACATGTGTTGTCGCTGATTTGATCAACAGAAGAAAACAGAGCAAGAATAGTTAACAAAAATGAATCATATGGTTTAGGTTTTTATTTTTTTACAGTTTTATTAACTGAATGATGTTCATTTTTGTTAGCGGTTCCAAATAAATACCAGTTCTCGGTTCCCAACCATACTTATTAATTTCTCACCGATTCAGTGATTCGCATTACTGCATGGACAGTAAGTCCATACATCTCTTCTCCCTTGACATGCTCTGTGAAGAGTTTCAGCATGGCTGCTTCATCACGCAGCTTGGCAACCTGCTGCACAATCTTGGACCAGATGCCTGAAGAGCAGTGGCAGGACATTAGCATGATGCGGCAAGATAAATCATTCCATCAGGATTACATTTACAGTCATTTCAGAAAATAAACTTAGATTTACATACCATCTGGTGTGGCGTCTCGGAAGTGCAGGTCTTCATACCCGTGCTCTAGGACACGCGCTTCAAACAGAGGCCTGCCATCCTGCTCACTGATGCGACAACGATAGCGACATCTGCGGTTTGGCACGCGAGTGCTCCAGTAAATTCGTGTGGCCTCGTAGCCCACTGGAAATATAGCAGTGGGTGAGTGAAACACAGCCATCTGAGAGGGCAAGAGCTGGCCCACAGCATGGAAGATGAGCCCGCCAACACGGAACATGTGAATGCGGTCACCACGTTGCAGGATGCTTGCAATCTGCTTCACCTCATCTCGCTCAATGTAGACACGTCGAAAAACAGCAAAACTGCTGAGCTCCTCTTCACTGGGGCCTTTAAGCTTGTGCTGGGTGCAGAGCATAGTTTTGTCTTTGAAAAACATGCAACGCGCCCGAATGGCACAGGCAAAATGATAAACATTCGGGCAGCGCAAACGGTTGCAGCTGTTAGTAGCACCCGTCTTCTGACAGTAAGCACAGCGGGTGCGCAGTCCACGCCGAAGAGCAACCTCCACATTAATAAGCGCACCGCCCTGGGTCTCATACACCTCAGTGGACCACAGAGCACAGTTAAGATGCACCCACAGATCGACATCGATGTTAAGCAGACGTGCAGGACCATCTGTGGCACCATCTCCTTCCTCGTGGCAGAAACAGCACTTGCGCTTGTCTCTGGGCAGCTTGTCTGGTTTTAGGGTAATGCGGAGGCGCTCCATGAGCTCAGAAACTTCACGGCTGTTCTCTTTCTTAGACCCACCCTTGCGAATAGTGATGACTATCTGGAGACGCTTCCAGCGCAGACCCTTCCATTTTTTGACCTTAGGTCGTTCTTCTTCTTCGTCAGAAAGAGTCCTACTACGGTGTTTGATAGGTTTGAGGGACATCTCTATTGTGGGGGAGTCTAGAGGAGGAGAAATGGCTGGAGCAGAAGGTTGTTCTTCTGATGGAGCAGCTAAGGGGAGAACCACTGGCTCCTGAGATTCAGACTCCACGGTAACAGGGGAGCTGTGAGCCTCCAGTTTAACTATAGGGTCGGTTTTGACAGGATCACTCAGGCTTGCGGAAGGGGATGATGTAGTCTGAACAGGTGCATCCGGTTCAGGTTTGGGCTCAGGTTGAGTGATGTTTTCTGGCTCAACTACAGCAGAAGATGGTGGTGGTGGAGGTGGGGATGGTGATGGAGGGGGAGATACCTCAACAGGAATAACAGGCAGGTGGCGCACATCCAGGTCTGAAACATTTGTCATGTAACAGTGCTGAGCAGGTCTATCTTCTTGATCTTGGCATTCCTGCAAAAGAGTAAACATTTCAGAAGAAATTAGATATGTAAGGTACCTCTCAAAAGAAAGAAGGCATTTAGAAAACAAAAAAAGAGAAATTCTCAGGAAACTCACCTGTTTGATAAGAGCTAGAATATCGACTTGTTTCCTCAGAGTACATCCTGGGAGGGAAACATCAAACTGCCTAAGCCACTCTGCATCATTGCTTGCAGAAGGGTCTGTCTTCATAGCTGAAAAAAACAAAACATTAAACAGCTTTAGAGAAACCAAAAACAAGAAGCTAATCATTTAGCCGATACTTTGAGAATAATTTTGAAAGACAGATTGACTGCATTACCTGGGTTGGAGGAGTCAGGTACTTTCCCAGGTCCAACACCTGCTCTACCAGGACTCTGGGGAAAAGCCACCTCGTAAGAACTTGGCATACGTATGTGCAGCAGTTGGGCAACAGCCAACATCACTGTGTTGAGATTCTGTTAAAAAGAAAACAGTACTTAAACCATGTCACGCAAAATTATCCAATGCCTTTGAGGTTAAGGTTGGGTTAAGACATTTAGAGAATTAAATACCTTTGCGGCAGCTGATGAAAGCATGAAGGTTACAGATACTTCATTGCTTTTAGTTTTGTCCCACTGGCTGGATGAGGCTTCAACTTTTCCATCCACTGACTCAAATGGTTTTGTCTCTGAGAAATCTGTATATAGGTAAGATCAGTCCATCATGAAAGATCCAAGTAAACAAATTAAAATAATTTCCAAACAGTGCCACATACTGGGGATAGCAGAACGAGGAATAATGGGGATAACAGGAGAGATGGCCCTCTCATCCTCCTCCTCTTTGGGATCCAATAGATGGGGGAAGCGTGTTGTCTCATCACCTAGTTGGCTTTCAGGTGAGGATGCAGGCACAATGCTATCTGGAGCATCACTGTCATCATCGCTCTCCATCCTGAGTTGAGAGAATCCATTAGTGCGCTGACATATGCACAAGCTTAAGATTAGTTTTTCAATAAATGTTGGCAATTTACCGTATATCTTCGTTTTGGTTGTGAGGTGGAGTGGGGAGAGCTGCTAGTATGTCTACACTCTTTACTTCCTCTGGAACAGAACCTTCAAGTACAAGGAAAGATTAAAATGTTAGGAGTCACTAAAGTCATAACGGCTCACTAATAAATCTGAATCAATGTAATGTCTTACCCATGGTATCTTCTGACGCCTCTGTCCCTTTTTGACCTTCTGCTAGTTCCTCTACAGGTGTCACTCCATTTAGAAGTTTGTGCTGCACCGAAGGTGGTGGAGTTGGGGGAAGTGATGATGGTGGTGTTGGAGGATTGCTGAGGTTGTTCTAAAAGGAAAAAGCAGCAAAGAACATTTTAAAATATGGAATTTTACTGTAATTAAGTGAAATATGGGAGAAAAGAATGGAAAAGTGTTGCAGTTGTTGAAATCTGGCTGCATCTTAAGAACTTGCATACAACAGTGAACAGTCTTTGGAATTTCTAGAATGAGGAATACACACAGAGCCAATCTAGAAAGTCTTTTGTAAGGTACATGGTTAAACTGAAAATGCCAAACTATAGTGTACCTTTGTAAGAAGCTGGGAATAGTAGTCTGGAATATTGTCTAGTATAGCACTTCCAAATGAGCCTTTCAACTGGGTCTTGGCATTGGCTGGGCTGCTGCCAAAGGGAGCAAACAAATCCAGACTAGCAGTAATGGAGGGCTCCATCAAAGGAAGAAGAGAAAGTCCCTGTAAGTTAACCATAAGTGAGTAATGATTTAACTTCATAATATTAATCCAAATTGTTCATAGCCATGCATTACTCTTAAAACAGAAAGCAAAGATTCAAAAAGCCAATGCCACATACTTGTTTCAGCTGCTTCATTATTGCCTCAGTTTTTCCAACTTCATCTTTCTTGGTTTTCTTTCTAGAGTTTGGCCCACGCTCTCCAGCTTTTGTTGTACGTTTGGCCTTGACTATTGGAGTTCTCTTTGTGAGTGACTGCAGATCCTAAAAATAGAATCAGATAAGAATGAGATGCTCAATTTCATAATACATATGCATAATAAAAGGACTTCCTTGGCCTACCTCCATGTTACGTGGAGTTCCTTGAAGCTTTTGCTCAAGCATTGCTAGCTTGCTATTGATGTGCCCATTTATCTCATTATGAATACCATCTGAGGGCCTCTGAGATGCCAGTTGTAAGTTTTTGGTTCGAAGGAGTTTCTGTAATAACTGTTGGCCAGTCTCTGTCCTTTGAATTTGGGATCCAAGATCTCCTACTTGATTTCTAGAGCCCAGAGCAGAGTTCGAAATAGCAGTGGCACTGATGGTTTCTCCAGAAATTTCTCTCTTTATACCATCAGAATGGGCCTCTACACTATCTCCTGTGTCACATTGGACTTCACGTGGTTCCTGTTTGATGTTTTGCAGCATTATCTTGCACATTTCATTGGGTACTGGAGTTGGCTGAGACATATGACCCTCAGATACTTGAGCAGCGGTTGGTGTTTGGTGTAGGTTGGGTGCTGACTGAGGAGATGGACCATTGAGTGGAAAAGGAGCAGAAAGAGCTTCAGTATTGGGACTCTGAGTCTTTGTAGTTGGAGATCTCAGAGGTGAAGCGATTGATCCCCCTGTCTGGCTAAAGGGACTACCCTTTCCTACAATACCATCGGGTCTAGAAGGTGATGACAAGTGACTGGAGAGTGACAGGTTGCCTGTCTCAGGTTTATTTACAGATGCTGGGCTTGAACCAGGTTCTGGAACAGTGGACCCTGCAGGAGAACCTGCATGAGAGGGAGAGGCTCGAAAGGGGCTCAGTGCTGTCGCCACATGGGACTGTTGTTGCTGTAGATGCTGGGGTCCAGGTGGAGTCTGAGACATTCTCATAATCCTTTGCTGATTAGAAAGTGGGCTTCCAGGAGAACCCTGACCCACTAATTGGCGAGGAGACATTGGTCTAGCCATATGTCCAGGTGCTGTGGCACGAACCTGACCCAGTACTGACCTGGGAACTTGACCTCTCATCATCTGATGATGCAGTTGTTGCTGTTGTAACATCTGCTGCTGGGCACTATTGATGTATTGAGGCATGGGTCCTTGAGAAGGCTGTTGCATAGCCCCCGCAACACCTTGATGAAACTGTGTAGCCATACCAGATGGTTGTCCCATTGCTCCCGATTGCTGTTGAGGGCCAACTGGACCGTGTTTGCCAGCCATTCCAAAGCGATGCTGCTGTTGTTGGATTTCAAGACCTGGATGCCGTGGACCAACTGGTGGCCCCTGTGGGACCTGGGGACGCATTTGTCCCTGCACCTGGCCCTGCATTCTTAGCATCTGGCCTTGTTGTAGCTGTCGCTGGGTAATCATTGCCTGAATTTGCTGCAACTGTTGGCTAGGAGTCAGGTGACGCAGTTGGGGATTCTGCGCAATGAAGGCCTGAATGTTTATAGGGGCACGCATTTGCCCTGCAGAAGCACCAGGCCTTGGAGTCATCATCATCTGCTGGCCTCTAGGAATGCCCATCTGTTGAGTCAATAAAGCTTGCTGCTGTTGATTTGCAATGCCAGTCATTGTAGTTTGCGTCTGACCACTATTTTGGACAAGCACATCTTGTGGTTGTTGTGCAGCAACCTGACCAGCTTGCTGTTGGGCCATAAAGCACATTTGCTGATCTTCCTGTTTTATTTGTATGGTGTTCTGGGTCTGAAGACCAAGTTGCATCTGTTGTTGCTGTGGTTGTACTTTAAGATGTGTTCCAGCCTGTTGGTTGCCTACAAAACCATGTTGTTCAGCAACTCCAATGTTCTGGTTTGGTTGAGGCTGTGCTGTCGGTTGTTGAGCCAGAAAAGCATGTGGCTGCTGTGGCTGTCCAACAACACAATGCTGCTCTCCACTAGATCCCTGTTGTTGCATCTGAAGTGGTGTAGGAGGTCCACCCTGTTGGGGGGGTGTTTTCGGACTAAGTAGTCCTCCATCTTTATGGGCAGGATTCTGAAGATCCTGGACACCTTGTTGCAAAGTCTCGGCAACTCCTTGGGTACTCCCTGATGGTGGAGTTTCTAAAGCTCTTTGTGGCTCAGAGGGACCAGCCTGTGTCTGTTGTTTCAATTGTGAGATTTGTTGCTGCTGAAGTTGAGCAAGGTTTTTCGCAGCATTCTGCTGCTGCTGTGACAGGAGCATGCGCTGAGCCATTACACTCTGCTGTTGAGGTGTGAGCTGGGCTGGTGGCCCCCTGGCAACATGCTGATCCATCAAACCTTGAGGTCTCTGAAGCTGCTGAACAATTTGTTGATTACCACCCATACCCTGTGGTTGGCCTCCCAACATATTTGCAGTTTGGGTCATTTGCTGGCCCATGACATTATGTTGCGTCTGTCCAATCATTCCTGGAGGAGTCTGCATTAACCCCTGACGATTTTGTTGGTTATTAATTAATCCTTGTTGTAAGTTTGGTTGCTGCTGCCCCATGTTGCCCATCAAAACTTGGGCTGGCTGGTTGCCTATGGCTCCAGGCTGCTGGTTAATTACACCGGGCTGCTGAGGTTGATGTGACATAGGCTGCTGGCCCATCATCAACTGTTGTTGTTGTTGCTGCTGCATTTTTTGGACCATTTGCATTCTATGCTGTAACTGTCGCTGCTCCTGTAGAACTCTTGGATCTGGTCCTTGTGCTCCAGGGCCTTGTGGAAAAAAACCAGGAGGTGGAACTGGTTGCACAGTGCCAGCTGCAAGTGGGAGAGTGGGAGGCTGGGCTCCACTAAAGGGCTGCATTTGTGGCATTCTAATTGGCATACCTCCTTGAGGCATCCCTGCTTGAGGCATCCCTCCAGGTGGTTGACCAATAATTGGTCCTCCTTGTTGGCCAATCATCATTTGTCCAGGCATCTTGGAAAGCATGTGGGGCGCCTGTGTAGAGGGCCCTGGAGCTAGCATGGAGGACCCTTGCTGATGCTGCTGTTGCTTACTCCGGTACTCTGCAATAAGATTGGTGTGCTCCTTCTGCTGCTTACGTACCTAGAAAAGCACATTTCAATGTTATTAGCTGAATGACTTTAAAGACAACAAAATCTCTCATTCGTTTGTAAAAAGATATTTTGCAGACCTGGTCCAATTGTTTCTGGATCTTACTCTGTTCCTCAGTGACCAGTTTGAGCTTTTCAGCATCTGCTTCTGCAAATTCACGCCCAGCTTTCTTTGCAGTGCGCTGCTTGGCACACAGAGCTTTACGGGATTTGCGATGTGCTCCAATTTGCTCTTCTAAGAACTTCAACTGCATTTGCAGCAACTGCTGTGTGTGCACAAGCCATTCTTCATATTGGTGCTGCTCAGCATCATCTGTTATGAGTGTTAACATCAACATTAAAAGCATGAAATAAACCGAACTGTCTATAACCTGTATGCACAATGTCTGCCTATATACTTTGTGGAAAATATAGTTTGCTACAAATTGTGCAATGCAACAAAAATAGCCAGATTTCCATGTTATCTAGATTCTGAAATTGTCAAATGAGTAAATTCAGAATGTCCATTTTAATGTCTGATTGTTTTCTGCATTGCCAAAATCATGACATTAAATTTGTGTTTACATAGGGAAAGTAATAATAATAATAATAATAATAATAATAAATAAGGGAAAGGGTAATAAAAGTAGTATAAGGGGTGGTTTGTTGCAAAAATAGAAATGCACAACATACTAATGATGCCAAACTGTGGAGGATTCGGTCTTGTTTGAACCTGGTTGCTGCCTTCTCCGTCCTGAAATAGAAGGATTAAGTTTAAGATGCGATTTTAAATTCACACAAAATGTGAACTAAAAAATTAAAACAAACCTACCTTGGAAGATCCAGGTGCAAGCTGAGCCTGGGAATCCTCATTTCCAGGGGCTGAAGTTAACCTCTGAGCCAAAAGAGATACTTGCTGCCTAAAGTTGAATAAAATTTAAATTATATCCAAAACAGAACTGAAATGGGCAATTCCATGGAAATATCAACCAGCAAATTTTTTAGAAAAGGAACAAAACCCCTACTAAATTATCCATTTATATTACTGTACTAAAGACCGATAACTGATTTAAGGTAATTGCATAATGTATCATCGACATGAGGTGTACACCAAATTATTCAAATTATACAAAAAAACTGGAGAGCCAATCTTTCTACTTTATATGACTATTATATAATTGTGCACTTCAAAGTGTATTGCATCACAATAACAATTTCCTGATTTAAACAGGAAAAACTTGCCTAAACATATTATATTAAACATATTGTTATACAAATGGTACTCTCTCTAAAAAGTAACATTTCATATTTTCACTTTCAAATTTACATCCATAACAGTAGAACTTGATCAACAATTTGTGTTAATAAAGACAAAAAGGTACCTATTCATTCCAGGTGGTACACCTATTGGATCTTGAGCCAACACCCTCTTAATTCCTTTCAGCGCAACCATTTTAGCCTTCGCAATAGGATCCATTATGTCATCTGTCATGAATTTATCCAGCTCTGAGAATAAATAATATTTACAATATCAAATTAATTTTTTGGATAATAAAATAGGAATAAACAGTTGATGAAACTCAATTCAACATACCTTTATCTGGGAAAAAGTTGCTGGCCAAGTTCTGCTGTTTAACGATATGTGGAGGTGGTGCCGTCTGTTGCTGAGGAGTAATACCAGGATGAATTCTGCCAGGCTGTCCACCTCGTAAAATGCCTTGCTGCTGTCCCATTGCTGCATGGGGAGGTGAAGGAACTGCAGCACCAATTAACCTCTGCTGCTGTTGTGGTAACACATGAGGTGGCCTAGGCACCATACCTGCTTGAGGCACAATGCCCTGGGATGGATGGTGGTGCTGTGGCATCATAATTTGATTTGGCCCCTGAGGAGGCTGTTGCTGATTCTGAATGCTGTGAAGTTGACTACCAATCCCTCCCTGTAGAGCACTTAAATGCTGCTGCTGTTGTTGTTTCTGAAGCTCCTTCTTTTCATGCTCCAAAAGATCTTGTATTAATAAAGGTAGTTCACTAGCTTCCAGAGAGCTTTCTACTTTGTCTAGATCTTCTGCTGTAGAGTGGTGACCAGAATCTGGCAAGCCAAGTGGATCATTACCCAGGTCTGGATGTGGTGCAGTTGGTGGAAAGGACAGTGTATCTGCTTGGCTGGGAAGAGGAAAAGGTATACCACCTAAACGGACGGTGTTCAAAGAAGCAGTTGCAGTCTCTGGTTGATTAGAGGCTTTTGATCCACTGAGCAAAACCGACACAGTTTCACTGAGGTCATCTTTAACCGAAGCTTGTCCTGACTGTGGTTGTTCAACCAATCCCTTCCCTTCAAGTTTTACAGAGGCCAGTCTAATGGCATCAGAGGACTCTACTTTTGGAGTATTGGTAGCAGATGAACTCTCAGTCTTTAAAGGTGGTTGAGTGGCAGTTGTGTGCGTGACCTGACAAGCTAAATCGACTCTTGGTTTCTCTTCAACCTTGATTTCTACATTAGCAGAAGACCCTGGTCCTTCCCCCTCTGCTTCCACAAGTCGCAACTGGTCAGAAAAAACATCTTTGGGATCACCCTGATCAAGCTCAGGGTCAGTGTATGCCAGCAAATCAAATTCATCACTGTTGAGCAGATCATCCAAATGAGGATCATTGGTCTCAAGATTGTCGAGGTTTCCCAAATCATCATCACCTTTATCAGGATCAAGGTCAAGAGTAGCAAGATCATCATCCTCCACTCCGGTTTCTGCCACTGTATCACCCAGCCCTTTGGAAGCAAAGGCATCCTCTAGGTCAGACTCAGGTAGGTCAACTGGATTCACAACAGTCTGTTGACCTCTTATTGTACTTGTTTGAGGTTGAAGCTGTTGAGTAGTAGTGTGAGAAATGGGCGTTTTAGGTGTAGTAGTTGGCACCTGTTGCGGCTGTAGCTGAGACTGAGGAGGGGGTACATTGCTTTGTTGCTGCATTAATAAGTCCATACCACCCTGCTGTAACCCAAGTCTAGGATCACGCATCCCCTCTGCTGAAGCATTGAGAGATGGGGGTAAGTTCTGCTGAAGAAAAGCAGCATTCATTTCCTGCTGTGGAAGAAACATGCGTTGTCTGGGTAAAGGTGCCCTTTGCATAAACTGAGGACCGAGTGGCATCCTCTGGGAATTATGCCTCAACTCTATAAACTGAGGTGGTGCTCCCGACACATGGCTTTGTACAGCTTCTGCGCCAGTGCCTGTGACCCCTGTCAAAGGATTAGGGATATTCTGCATGGACTGCATGTTGAGAGAATTGTTGATGGGAGTATTAAGGTGCTGCCTGGGAACGGCTTCGATCATAGATGGTTGCGGGAACCTCCGCGGAGCACCTTGGTTTTGCCACTGTGCAGGAAATAATGGACGAGGATACATCCCCTGAGAAATATTGGGCCCAGCTTGCCTACATAAAAAGCACAGATTAAAAAATGTTAATTGTGAAAGTAACGTTTACAAGGACTGTGTAAAATCACAGAGTAATCGGAACCAGTTGTATTTTTCAGCTCGTACCTTAATGCACTGGGCTCCATAGTTGCTGGTGTCCCAGGAGGAGGTGGGCGGCAAAGCTTTTCATCCATTGCTCCCATTGGCAGAGGCATCCTGCTGCTAAGGGCTGCCTGAGCAACCACAGCTCTGTCCTGATGGATGTAAGGTGATGTTATGCCAACTAACAAAACACTTTTGTCTGTACAATCAATCGAAATAAATGCACTATGCCATATAGCCATTATATATTTTGCAATATTTCATATTTTTTAGTAACATTGTTTTGGGCCAAATTAAGCATCCCTACAAACAAGCACAGCAAACTGGAGCATTTAAAATAAAAAAAAATAAAAAAATAAAAATCAAATCATGCAGCCATAGATTACCATTAGAGAAGCACCGATATGACATTTCTCAGCCGATACCGATTGCCGATTATTCATTTTATTTCATTTCATTATACATTTTTTTTTTAAAGCTAACTACCAAACGGATGACTTTCCTGAGGTAAATGCAACATTAAGTTATATTGTTCACAAGCTGTTTTATTGACAACTTTCCACGGTTGAAACACTGATTGAGTGATTAAATGAGACATGATACGGTTGTACTGTATCTTTCAACTTCTTTTCTGATATACATGCATGTTGTTCTAGATATAATTTGTATTAAAGTGGAAGAAAAGACTCACGCTCTGCGCTGTTGCTTGAACTGAGGCACTACAGCGGTCTGTTAAATCATATTTAAGAGCGTCAAAACGCCATTTATTGTTTGAATTTCGTGATAAAATGGACAGAATTTGAAAGATGACACCTTGTTTCTTTTTAGAAGTAACAAAGCACAGAGATATTTGCGATTATTGGATAAGAGATGCGCAAATAATGTTTAGAATAGGGAAAAACTGCAGATCTGGCAACCCTTGCTTGAACTACAGGTGATTCATAGGGTCAAAAGCCTGCTTTTATGTAGCTGTTTTTAGCTGTTAATGTGTTAGTCGCATTAACTTGCCCTAACTCAACAAGAGATTTTCTTCACACACAATGCGAGTTGCAGTCGGTCATGTTTTACCGCACCCTTATGATTGACAGGATACAATCGGCACTGATCATCGGCTGTTTTTAAACAATCGGCCGATAGTGAAAATAATAGATTTTATTGGCTGATACCGATTGTTAGCCAATACATCGGAGCATCTCTAATTACCATTACATCAGATTCAATAAAAAACATTCAATATTAATTCAATGTCAATACCTGAGGGTAAGGAGGTGGTGCTCGCTGGCTTTTGTCTTGCTGAAAGGCCGGCATTTCCCCGCTTGGCCAATTCTGAGCAGGATTACTCACCACAGGTGCTTCCTTCTCTTGGCGAAGTGAGTTTCTCTGCATTTTTTGTCTTATCAAAAAGTCTCTTAATCGCTGCCTCTGTGGTACAGAAAACAAAAAAAATGTAATTAAATTAAAACAATTCTACCCAAAACTCTTATTAAATGTGCACATCTAATTGGTGTCTACTTTACCTGTCTGTGCTTTTCTAACTCGGATGGACTAAGGCTCATGAGAGCTGGATCCTGTCCAGCTGACAGGTCTGACATATCCTGCGTCCCTGGCATGTTGGGTAAATGTGGAGCATCTGTTGGCCGAACAGTTGTTTCTTGGTTTCCAGGTTGAAGTGCTATTCTTGAGTTAAAATCAGCACCCATTGGTTGCTTCTGGGATTGTGGCTGCTGGAGATGGACCTGAGCTTGCTGAGAAGTCATCATCTGCTGCTGGCCAACTATTTGTTGCTGGCCCATTTGAAGCCCTACACCAGGACTGCAGCTGAAAGCAGAGGGTTTTCCAGAAAGTGGATCTGCTACTGAGGGTGAGCAGGGAGGTTGCTGGCTAGGATGAGGTGAGCCTCTAAATGGGGAGTTACCTTCTGGTGCTACAGAAGATGGGCGAGGAGGTTTATGCAGTGAGGCAAAGGGATCTCTGGACTGAGGTCGTGAAGGTGGGCGGGAGTAAGGGTCAGGTGACTGGAAGCGTGGAGTGGCTGGCGACTGCACAGAAAGCATTTCATTGGAAATGGCTCCTGGTGTGAGAGGTGACTGAGAACTGCCTTGCGACTGAGGACTGGAAGGCAATCTTGAATACGTTTCTTGCTGAGGCGTAGGAAGCCTTTGGGGTAGAGGAGAGGAGCCATCACCCGATTGAGGTCGCGGTGTGAGAGGCTGGGTGTAAGGGTCAGAGAACGTGGAGGGAGATTGGCGGTAGCTCTCAGGAGGATGATGATTAGGAGAGGCACCCGGAGGTTGTGAAACAGACAAGCCACCTGCATCCCCCTGATGCATACGAGGTGTCATGGGGGCTTTGAATAACCCATCTCCAGAGTCCAAACTAGCAGGAGAACCAGAGCTAAGGTCTTGTCTGCCAAAGGAAGAACGTGGAGATGGGGCATTCATTTCTGCCCTATTTGGGCCCACCCCAGCAGGTGAAGAAGCTATTGCAGATTGAGAAGGAGATGAAGTATGATCTTGTCGGGCAGCTCCATGCTGGCCACGGTAAGGGTCGCCACAATGGGTTGTATGAGGTGGTGAGAACATCTGAGAATCTCCAGGCCCACCAGGCCTAGGTCGAGGACTCTCAGGTGGACCTAAGGCCTCCTGAGAGGGCTGCTGAGGTTTGGGGATCTGCTGTTGTGATCTAAAAAATGGGTCAACCTGCTGGGCCCTGCGAGGAGTCCCTGGTTGCATGTCAAGGGAGCCGAAACTGGCTGGCCGTCCCTGAGTAGCACCCTGTGAGCCAGGCATAGGATATCCTGAGGAAGAGACTGGCAAGGGGCTGGAAGAAGGCTGCGAGTATGGGGTGGATGGCTGAGATTGAAGGTGCGGAGACTGAGAGGGAAGTTTAGAAAATGGGTCTGTCTGCAAATCAGCTGAGCAAGGAGTCTTGAGGGGTCCATCAGGAAAAAAGGCTGAAGATGCAGAGTCTGGGGCATGGGGGTAAGGACTCTCAGCAGAGCTCGGCTGGGAGGGAGTGGAAACAGAGCCTGAGGGTGGAGGAATTTGAAGGTGCAGATTAGGGCGCTCGCCTTTAATACGGCCAGGCTCAGTTTTGATAGGCCGACATACTTGACTCTCAGCCTGCTGTTGAGAAGAATAAAGAAACAAATTTACAATTACAATGCAAACACATCAAATGATATACAGTGCATTTGTAGAGATTGTCACTTACCTTCTGTGCCTTGTTTATTCTCTGAGCAGCCCTATTATCTTTGGCCTTTTGCTGAATGGATAAGGGACAAGTGGTAAACAAATGAAAACTGTTAGAGGACAAAGACAGTACTTTGAAATTAAGTTACACTATAGGTTCAAACTAGCACCTACCAGATAAGGAACCTTGTCTGCAGCTGATACTTTCCTCCAAATCTTCATTATTTGTTTGCAGCGACTTGCCCAGTCTATGGAAAGAAAGGAAATTATGAAGCAGACCTAACAAATCTTTAGTCATGTAAGCCCTCCAAATTTTTAGGAGTAAAACTATTACTAAGTTAAAGTGGAATTAGCAGGTACACCTTCTACAACACTTTAACATTCAAAAGGCAGTTCAATACTAACCAGGGTAGTCCTGTTTGAGACTAGGGAAGTTCATGTTAGCATATAATACAGGAGAGATGGTAGATAGATTTCCCAATTCCTCATCCTTCTCCCAACGCTGCAGACTGCGCTGATTGTAGGAGAGGCCATCACCTTCCTGTTCAGTAGGAGTTGGAGGAGTGGAAGGGGTGGCTGGAGTGGATGGTGTTGCCCATGGACTTTCCTCATCCTGGTCTGGACTGAAAAGACCCCCTCGATCACTGGAGATGAGAAAAATAAAGTAATATAAAGAAGGTCAAATTCATAAGGGGACAAAGGGGAGAAGGGCAAAGAAAAAAGCTTACCGTATGTCGAAAAAGGGGGACTGGGAGAGACCTGAAAAAGAGTCCATGATACCAGTTGAGGGGAGTGCGCCAGATAAGGAAGCACCTGTAGTTAAATCATGGTGCATTTTTAAGTGTACACAAGTATAACAAATCTAACTTATATAACACATCTTGAGTGAAAAAAGTTTAAGTAAATTACATATAACAAATAATTTAATATATAAAATTCTGCCCTTACCTGGAAGGAGGTTTCTTTGAGGGAAACCACTTAGATTTGGATCACTCTCCTGAACAGGCTTAATGCTAGGCTGCAGGGGCCCACTCACAGAGCTCCCTTCAGTAGGTCCAAGTACTTTGCGGAAGAACTGCTCAGAATCCTGACTTTCTAGTCCCCGAGGGAGATCTGGTGGGTGAAAAGGGTGGTCTTTTGAGTAATACAACTTTTCATGGCAACAGGTACCCCTCACTTTTTTGTTGACGAAAGTATTTACCTTCATTCTTCTGTATGTCAGACCCTTGTGCATCACCTGAGCTCTGTTCCGTGTTGGAAAGTTGCCCAATTACTCCTGGCACTACTGCTACAAAATGTTGTGCAAGTTAAATATTATGTTCTGAAAACAATCAAAATGCTAAAATATCAAACTACCACAGCTTTGAAAATCCTACCTGATCGATCACCTGGAGGCTTGGATCCCTCACCCTCTTGCTTTAGTTCCATGGGAAGACCAGTCAGC
This sequence comes from Abramis brama, assembly GCF_963993115.1. Lineage (NCBI taxonomy): Eukaryota > Metazoa > Chordata > Actinopteri > Cypriniformes > Leuciscidae > Abramis > Abramis brama. Next base: position 21,198,304 of record NC_139984.1, on the reverse strand, counting down.
CTGACTGTGGCTTCAACTGTAAGAACAAAATGAAACAACTGTTTAAATCTGTGCCACATCTAGCTTTATTACTCTCAAACACTAACATTGACGTAATGTCTTACCTGGTTCAGAGGCTGTATTTCTGGCCCCATTCCCAGGGAGAGGAGGTCTCTGAATGCCCTGCGTATGTCTTTGGGTTGGAGGAGCAAGAAAAGCTCTCTTACTCTGATCGAGCAATGTCTTGCCAAAGAAAGCTTCCTGTAGGTATGCAGGAAACATGTCCTCCAACTTGCTCTTCTTTCTACCCCTGCGCTTCTTGGCTTGCTCACCCTCTCCCTCTGCAGTCTTTGCCTCTGGGACATCGAGAGGTATGTCAGGATGAGGTCCTAACATGAATAAAATCTGACTGTTAAACATGACTGTAACATGCAAGATTATGACCATAAAATTTTATTTGCAGATTTGTACTTCACTGTTCAGATTTCCTGAGTGTTTTGATGCAAGGCATTTAGAATATATTTCATAAAAAGGAACTGAAAGACATTTTTTGTGGTCAATAATAACTGACAGCCCCTGACAGTCAAGGGAGTTGCACCCACAGACTTTTTTTGTAGTAGTTGGCAGGGACATTAGTATTATGTGATTACATCAGACTACAGCATAGTTTTTTTGAAAACTATACCAGTATGCTTAAAACATTCCAAGACTCAACACTGATATAACAAAACTCAACAATCATTAGATGCTGGTGTTTGCTGTGGCAGTGTGAAGGCCAATTTGGACACACTTGCCTTCCTCAAGTTTCGCTTCAGCTGCTTGACCTTCAGGAACAGCATCACCAGAGGCAGACAGACTCCTCCTCATTCGTGTGTGACACTTTCTTTGCCGGACCATGAAGCCTCCAATCCCTAAAAGTGAAAAATCACTTTACTACCACTTTCTTTCAAAGCACAGAACACTGATACCGCTATTAGGAAACAAAACGGCTCAGTGACCTGGTCTGTATGGTTTCCGCTTTCTCTTCTTCCCGTCATCAGTCTCTTCTACTCCTCCTTTGAGAGTTTCACAGTCAGCCATGCCCTCTATACCCCCATCTGTCCCAGTTTCTCTGTCCACTCCATCCCGGTCTGGGCTCCCAGGTGCTTCCAGCTTGGGCTCACATTCCATCGCTTCTGCACCTCCTATATACATATATATATAGAGTTATATTATTTGCATTCATAATCACAGGAAAACAGCCTGAAGAGTTCTTTAAGTATTCATAAATATTGTACCAGCGTTCATTTGCAACGAAGACAAAAAGAATTGGTCACATACAGTATAAAAATAATTCAACTTTGTAATAAACTGACCTTTCCCCTCATCAACATCTGCATCACCTTCTTTCAGCTCATCAATACACATGGTGCCCAGTCGGGACCGGCGCTGCCTGCGCTTGTGCAGGGGTGACATGGAGATGCTTCGCAATAAAGACATGCCAGTCTCTGTTAGCCAGACACCCTCCAGACGATAAAACTGTGGCTCTGAAGCAAGCGGATGGAGTAACAGAGATAAAGTCAGATAAAAATAGCAAATAGATGAAAGCCTGACAACTAATTATCAAACATACACATACCTGGATCTTTCATTTTGAAAACCGACATCATAGGAGACTCCACTAAGAGAGATAGATAAAGGCTATTATTTTGTGAAATAGAACTTCTAATCAACCCACTAATGAAATTAACTTCTAATCAAATCTATCACGAAACTCACCAATAGGCCTGGGGACATATGGAGTGCAGGCTGTACAGGCAAAGCCTTCATCAGATGCTTGTTCAACCTCATCCTCAGTGTAAAGACTCTCACATACAGCATGAACCCATCTACGAAAGACAAAAAAAAGTCTCTTATGCTCACTAAGGCTTTTACAAAAAAAAGAAATATTGTGAACTATTATTTCCTTTAAAGTAGCTTTTCTATTTGAATACATTTTCAAATGTAATTTATTCCTGTGATGCCAAAGCTGTGTCACATGCTTCTACAGTAATCAATCTTATAAGCTGATTTGGTGCTCGAAAACATTTATTATTATCATCAATGTTGAAAACAGTTGTGCTATTTAATATTTTGTTGGAAACCATGACACAGTTTTTGAGTGGTCAACCGATATTGTTTTTTTGATGGCCTATGCCAAGAGCAGGATGGCCAATATATTTAATCAATTAGAAATAAATCATTTGAAAAGGAATTTTAAAATTTGTAAAATAAAGACATACTTTAGATGGTAACCTATTGATTCTGCAAATCTATTACAGTATTTTTCACAAATAAAGAAATTGTTAAATATATATGCCGATTGAGTATTATAGCATTTGCCTTTCTATTACCAATGATATTAATGCAAACGCTATAATACTTTTTCATATACCGTATACTTTCTTTAACATTTCTATCTAATAACCTATTAGACAGAACTGTTAAACAGAGACCAACTAATGAAGATGGAGAATGGGAGCTAGGATTGACCTTTATTAATATAATATGATCCAGTTCCAGACTGACCTGTCACAGTGCTGACACTGCAGAAGCAGCTCCTCCTCCATGAAGTTCTCACGACACACAGGACATGTTACCAGGCTGGCGCAAGGGCCGCAGTGATTGTAGTTATTTTGCCACTCACAGTGGAACCCAGGGGAACTAGCACCACACTGCATACAGCACACACACCTGAAGGGGGGTAGATCAATGGTTCGGTTACCACATTTTCTCTTTGGGCTCCCAACTGACATGTAATCACTGTACGGAGGCAATGACACACCATTTGCACTTCCAGCCTCCCTTAGGCACAGTCTGTAAGGGTGGGTCCAAGCAATAAGTGTGATAGCTGACATCACAGTCGTCACAAAGCAGCAATCGGGCAGGATCTGAAGCCTTCCCACACACCTCACACACAATGCACTCAAGACAACGCCAGCCTTTTCTTAGCATCATCTTGGTGATCTATAGAGGAGAAATCCAAATAAAGAAATAATGAGGATCTGTGCATAAAGAGGGTCACCATACAGAATAGAGTTCAAAAGCTTACCTTGCTGTTCACACAGTATGGATGATAACACTGTGCACACTGAGCACAGGCTAAAAGCTGGCCCTCCACACCTTGTCCAAAACTACCACACACTACACACATGTCCTGTTACACACAAAAAGAGACAAATTATAGTCACTTATGACGCTGAATTTTATAGGAATTTGAAAGAATAATAATAACAATAATGAATAATGAAAGTTAGTCGTACCTGCTGCAGGACAAACTTATCAGTGTTGGAGAAAAGTACCACAGTATTTTGCATGGTGTCATCTTCCTCCTCATCTTCTTCTTTGCTAAGTCCAGTGTCTGCAGTCATGCTTAGCTGTAAATATCATAGATGCATTTAATAAAAAAAAATTGTTTAGCACAAGAGGTAAAGGCTGTTTCAAAGGTTTACGGTGTACCTTTCACAAGTCAACATCTCCTATTTATGGGAATTCTGACATAACCTGAGCACTATTAAACTGTTACAAAAAAAAAAGGCTATAAGGCTAAATCAAAATTCTATGATTGTGTTTTAATGCCAACTAACTAACTAACTATTTATTACTATAAACATTTTGAATTAGCTTTCAGTTTTTTAAATTTTCGCTTAAGTTATAATAATTTTGCTATGAGCTTTTGTCATTTTCATTTTTAATTATAAGCTTAAATAAAGTTATTTCAGCTTTAGTAACTTTAGCATTTCATTATTTAAACTCATTTCAGATAATTGCCATGGCAAAAATCTTTAGTTTTTAGTTTAATATTTATATTTTATTTTGTATTTCTATTTCCATTAATAAAAAATATTTTTAATAGATTATTTAGTAACTCTGGTTGTAATGGTTTTAGAATAATTCATATTGCTAAAACAAAATACTTCATTTTAACCATGGCACTAAAATGTTAATGTACAATTCTAATGAACAACATAGGTTTACATTAAAATGCCTTAAAACACTAGTAAAAGAAAAAACGAAGGGATTGCAGATGAAGTGAAGAGCTTACTATAAAGGCGTCAATACAGGAGGCCATTGCTTTGAGACGTGACCGCCCACGCCCTCTGCCACCACCGCTGCCGCCGCCGCCACCGCCACCTCGTGGCCGCCGTTTCCCTGGGAAACCACTGCCTCTGCCCTGAAGGGTCAGGAAATACATTTATGAGCATCAAACTTAACTTAACTGCTCTTGGACTATTGGAGAACCAAAATCCATCAGAATTAAATTTCATGCAGAAAAAGTTTAGAGACTGACATCCACCTGCTTTACCCGTGAGCGTCCAGGAGAACCCCTACGCTTCACTTTCTCCCCATCGGGCTTCAGCGGATCAAATGGCAACGAGTCCTCTGTTTCGGTGAGAAGCGAATCAGAACGGGTCCTACCAGCTGGCACCAGGCTGAGTTCCATGGACAGCATCTGAGAGTCTGCCTCAGCCGGCGAGCCAAGGAAACCGCTGCTGCTCTCGTCACCATGGCTAATGTTTGATGTCTCATCGAGGACCAGCTCGGGCTTCATATCTTCTTGCATCTCTTTCCTGGATTGATCATCTTCTCCCTGACTCTCATCTTTGAGGAGAGACTCATCTAAGGATTCCTCCAACCCCTGCTCATCCTCCTCTTCCTCAGACTGGCCCATTCTGTCATCGGTGTCAGATGCAAGGGGCATTTCTGTCTGAGGAGCATGTGGAGGAGTCCTGTCTATTGACCCTTGCCGCGTCTCAGATCCCATGTCCTCCAAGTCCATCGCAACTGGCTCTGCTTCTTCCAAAACAGGGAGTGTGATTTGAGAAGATTGAGAACACAGGCTTGACGGAGGCTTTGTTTCAGTGGAATCCACTGTAATGTCCACCTCTGTCTCTGTTTGAGGAGGCTTGTCTTGCCCTTGCGACTCCTGCCTTTCTATAGGAATCTGGGATACATCAGGTTGGGCTTCCTCTATAGTGTCAGGGACAGGGCTGTCTGGGCTATCCTTCATAGGAGGGTCCTGAGTGTCCTTTGATTTTTCCTCAACTGCCTCTGTAACCACTGTTTCACTGGTACTCTCCTCCTCTTTTTGTTTTTCATCCATATCTATAGAAGACAACAAGCTTAAGAAATACAAACATCAAAAAAATCTCTTAAGTACCTAATAGTCTGTAGCACGGAGGATTTGTGGGAACTGCAAGGAATGTTTTGTGATAGTTTTGGAAGGATTAAAAAAAAAAAAAAAAAAAGTAATTTTGCAACAACAACGAAAAAATCATAGTGTTGTAGTTTCATATTGCAGCTATTATTGCAAATAAAAACCTAATATTTGCAGCTTGTTTGCAAATAAAACTTAATTGAAAACATTAATTTAAAAAAATGTATAAAATATGTGTAGTTTATAAATTACATTCCCCATCAAAAATATAAACATTGAACTATGCTGCCATTAAAATAAAATGACCCATCAGATTACATAAAAAAAATAAGCATATTGCCTATTTTTGTGGCAGGGCCAGTGTAAGTGTTTGCAAGTAAAAACCTGAACTATGGTGGGTTTCGAAATTTACCTGAAACCGTAGCTAAAGACGCCTGCTGCTCTGTAGAGACCTCACTGTGCACATTAGTCTCTGTGGAGCCCTCAGCACCTTCTGGCCGTAGTTCCTCCTCTATAATGCTTCCTTTCACTTCTGCCATTCCAACCACCTCAAGCTCTGTCCCTAAAATGAAACATCAGCTCAATATCCACATCTAATATCAGTCAATAATACACAGAGAACAGAAACTAGGGCTGGGTCTCACCAACTAACCCATGATACCACATACACATTGCTATACAGAGAAAACACTGACTGCAATAGAGCATTCAGAACTGAATTAAAAGAAGCATTTTAAATTCCATTTTGCCCGAATTTTAAAATTTGCATTCATCAGGTACACTACTGTTCCATATTTTGGGGTCAGTACCATTTTTTAAAAGAAATTAATACTTTAAAACAGCAAGGATGCATTAAATTGATAGGATAACCAGAAAAATGTAAAACCTAATGGATGATTTACAGGAATACAGGTAATTCTGACATCTGAATGTAGTTTGAAAAAAACCCATTCATAAGTACATCTTGGACCCTATTTAGTCCTCATCACGATACTCGTTTTAAAGAGCCCTTTAAAATAGTTAAAAACAGTGTATTAAAGAACATACCCAATTCCATCGGCACCTCCGAAACCGCTTTCTCATCTACATTTGTGGATGACACCTCAGACTCGATTGGAACCTCATCTGGGATTTCTTTGCAGAGCACACAGATGCATTTCTCCTCAGGAGGTCCTGACAGAGAGGCACAATCTCTGTGAACCCATCTGCGGACGACATCAAACAAGTTATAAATATGCAGAGAGACAACTGAAAGTCAGTTTGTTTGTTACTTCATAGCAAACATGGCTTCACAATAGAGAATTTTTAAAAGGTCACCTCCATTTTAGTAAACTGCTTTGTACAGCACCAAACGCTCTGCTCTAGACAAGGAAGCAGCTCACCTGCCTGTGCTTTATAGCAGAAGGTACAAAAAACTAACCTGTGGCAGATGGCACAGCGATGTTGGAGGGAGGCCGAGGGCTCCACAGCTTTACTGCACACACCGCAGACAGAGGTGCGCCTGCGCTGGCAGCCATCGCATACTGTGTAGCTCTCAAACCACTGTTCAGAGCCAGGAAGCTTCAGCCCTCGCATGCCACAGTCAATACACACACGGCACCGCTGCAACAGACATGCAAATTAGGTCAGCCAAACCAATAGAGTGATATTTCACTCACAAAAATCACATTTTCCTATTTGCCAAACATCTGTTCAAACTGATATCACCATCACACGCCACAATCACTCAAAGGGACATTATAAAAGGAATGGCACACATTTTGAACCTCCTTAGAGGCCAATCCTAAAATGCGAGACGCAGGGTAGTGAAACTAAAAAAGATTTGCATGCCATAAAAACGGACTAGAGATTTGTTTTTTGTTTTTAAGTTGAACTTTTTAACTTGAGCACTGTGTTTTTAGAAAGGCGTATCAACCGTAAGACGTTGCAAAGGATACCAGACGTGACGGCAATGGTCAAAGGTGTCCATCTAGCACGTTTACATAGAAAAACTATGGAAACAGCACAGTGGGATGACAAACAAAAATTTGTTCTGTGTGAACGGCCTCTTAAAAGTGCTTAGATGACATTTTATTTGAACTGAATAAACTTTTGTGTTTCAACGATATGGTGGCGAGTTAAATGACAGCGATTTTCACTTTTAGGAGAACCTTGGTGGGGAATTCAAGTGGTTTCTCCACCCAATTTTGGGTATGAGAAAAGAGCAGAGCAACTATGTAAATAAACTGCACAGGTCTAATTTCTACCTTAAATGGTGATAGATTAAGGGCATGTAAGAGTGAGTCATGAGTATAAGCTTACTTTGCACTTCCATGAATCAGGGGGCACAGAGTCCATGGCTGGCAGTAGACAGAAGGTATGGTAGCCCTTGTCACAAGCATCGCAAACCAGCATCTTCGAATCCTCTCCTGGTTGCCTGTACGTCATTAAAAAAAATACACTTAACCACAAAGTCTGTGCGAACACTGATATAAATATAGTTTTATGACATCAACTTTAGATAAAGATGCAAGAAGCATTTAAACGTACCTGCAGGTCTGGCAAACTTTGCACTCGGGACACTGCCAGCCTGACCGCTGAAGTGGTGTAGCACTGATTTCTAGACAGGCGTCATGATAGTGCTGCCCACAGCCCGTACAGTATAGCAAACCCGACAGGTCCCCAACAGAGTCGCACACTGCACACCGTGCCTCCTCTCCGGCTGCAAAACAAACACAAGAGTTTGTCATCTCAAAAACTGCAAACGTTATTTACGGATGATATCGCATCTCTTCCGCTGCAATTCCGTACCAATCTCCTCTGCCTTGTCTATGTGCTCTGGACAGAGGAGCGCCAGCTGCTTCATGGACTGGAATGATCCACTCGCAGCCGAGCAGGGGAAGTGGTAGAACCGTGAGCAGCCTTCGGCCCGGCATTGGATGGTAGCGCCCATCCTTTTACAATAATCACATGGCTGAAGCAGAGATAGAAAAGCAAAGTAAAAGATGGGAAAGTTAATTTGTCAGCCATAAAGCAATATTTATGATGTTTAATGCTTTGATTAAGGAAGCTTTTAGCCTACCCGCTGTATCCCTGAGATGACTGCCTTATCCACGTTTATCAGCACCTCACCCTCAGTCTGTTCCACTCCCTCTGACCACACGGCACACCAGTGGTGAACCCAGCAGCTCCCTGTTTCAAAAGAGAGGATTTACAATTATAACACAACTGAAAAAAAATAAATAAATAAATAAAATTATGGACAAGGTTTATGAGGTTTTTTCTTATTCCAATTTTGATCTTGATTATATAATAATCTTGAATTTACATTTTTATAATTTATTTTTATTATATTATTTATAAATAATACTTTATACTTTATAAATAATGAAATTATGTTAGAAGTATCAGTTAGAATGGGTTAAACTATAAATTAATAATTTCAAACTAATATGACACTTAATTATTTGTTGTTGTATTTGTATTTAATTTAAATTAAAAATATTTCTTAAACACCTGTTACGTAAACATACACTACCGTTCAAAAGTCAGTATGCTTTTTAAAAAGAGATTAATCGTTTTATTCAGCAAGGATGCATAAAATGGATCAAAAGCGACATTAAAGACATTTATAATGATACAGAAGATCTCTATTTCAAATAAATGCTGTTCTTTTTGGGGGGAAATTACTGCTTCCACAAAACTGTCTTCAATATTGATAATAATCAGATAAGCTTCTTATGCAATGTGCACCAAATCAGAAAATCAGTATATTTAGCTTTGCCATCATAGGAATAAAATACATTAAAAAGTAGGGATGCACAATATATCAGCCAACATATCGGTATCGCCCGATATATGTTCATTTTTAATGTTAACCGTTATCGGCCCGAAATTTGGCCATGATGGTTTTCAATTGCTTGAAATATGATTGGAATCACTTCAATAAGGAAAACACAGTTAAGTGCAACATGTGCAGTGCAAGTCTGTCATATAGGCTACATAAAATTATAATGAGAACATTATAATTGTGTGCTTGGGACATGGATTTTAATGGTGAGACTTTTGTTTTTGAAATCAGGCTCTTAAAATTGGATTTAGATTTATCGCCAATATATCGGTTATCAGCTTTCAAATATAAAGAATTATCGATTATTGGTACCAACCAAAATTTTCATATTGGTGCATCCCTAAAAAAAAAAAGTAAAAATAGAAGACGGTTATTTTAATTGTAATAATATTTCACAATATCAGTGTTTTACTGCATTTTTGATCAAAGAAATGTAGCCTTTGTGAGCATAAGAAACTCCTTTCAAAAACATTAGGGAAAAATCATACTGACCCCAAACTTTTGAATGATAGTGGGGGTAAGGCGTAAGAATGTAATTTATTTTATTTTTAATCGTTGAGCTCTGTATTGTCCAAAATAGTCACAAATATTTTTTTTTTATATATATATTTAGAAACTATGATATTTCACTCAAACATTGAGAAAAGTTACAAATTGTGAAGAAACTACTGTGTCTTAAAGTGTCTCAGTGCAGCATCCGAACATGACAGCGATATCACTATGATTCAAACCATTTGATTTCCTAAGTATACCTGTGTCATCAAAGAAAGATGCCAGACAGGTGGATTCAGAGAATCCAATGGAAGACAGGTCATCGTTTCCAGCTGCTGGCAGAGAGGAGACAGAGGGCTCCAAGCTGGGCCGATCAGAAGAGGGTCCAAAACACCGGAGCTCCCGTTGACCATGCAGACTACGCTCCACACAGTTACACAGAGCACAGGCCCTGACAGTCTCCCTAAAAATAAAAACACCAACACAAAAAAGATGATCAGCAACTCCGAATACATTACTTCAACAAAACTGCTCAGTGCAATCAAATGGGATGCATTAATATTCAAATTCTGTGTGTCATTTGACCTTGGCTGGTAGATCTAAGGCTCTAAACGAGTGACTATTTTGTCTACATAATCTCATGTTCTATTTAATGAAGATTAGCCTTTTCATATAAACTGAGCTATTCAAGCATGACCTACATTTTATGCAAAGCAGCACAAACTGCAATATTTATAGAAGGCCTTACAATGATGAGCAGGAAGTGTCCACAGTAGTGCCTGAGATGTCCTCTGCAGCAACAGGGACACTCAGTTCCCCCTCAACTTGGACGCTCTCCTTTGCAGGGGTCCCATCATCAGCTGAGAGAAACACGGTAGCCGTAAGTTAAGATGGAGCAAATATAAATGTGCCCTTTAAAAATCCCAGATAGGTAACACTGCTCCCTCACAGGGAATTCAAGAAAAGGTCACATGCTAGAGAGGATCACCATTTAAAGATATCATTCTGGTGCAAGATTTAAGATTATTTTTTATATGCTTTGTTAAGCTATCGACAGTAATGCATCCACAAAACTGTGCGTGAATAAAAATAATGTAGTTAATAAACATGCACTTATAAAAGGGTTTAAATGCCCTTTAAAACAGTAAAAAGACACTTGTGAACTTCAGACACACTTATGGCTAAAGAAATCATCTTTTTTCTCCGGTGCATGTTTTCCTGATGATTACTAACCTGCAGTTTCTGAATCATTTTCTTCGCAGTTTGATTTCTGCTCGTCCATTCCTACTCCTGAAGAAGATCTCTATTGCAGAGATCTGAAACAGGGAGGACAGTTAGATGGTTTAAAAACAAAATGATCGTGCCACCAAAGTAGAGCAGCATGCATGTACAAATCCAAGTTTTGCAATGATCTACAACCACAAAACCACTGTGCCATTTTATTAAAGCCTCTCAAAGGCGGTAACGAAAAAGTTGGACTGGTCAACCTCTCTCTTGATAATGCACACCATCCGATCAACTGCATTTGGGAATGTCTAGTCATTCGGCAAACGCGTACTTAACGTACATAATCCAGCAAAGTTCAAATTACTCCACACCTAACTACGCAAACATTAGTGTATATAGGAAAACAAAAATCAGCTGATTAAATACAAACCATGAGGTGGATTCGCGTGTTCGGTGCATTTTCTCCGTTTTGGTTAGCGCTGGTAGATAAACAACGGTTAGTGGGTTTGTTAAATTTGTCTGATCCTGCAGCTGCGTCGTTCTGCTCAGCTTACAGTAGTGCCTAGAAGCTGCTAACACGCTAGCATTCTGGCCGGGGTTAACAAACTCTATGCAAAATAATCCATTCGCCCATCATCAAACCAGGTATATACAGACACGTATACACAGCTCCTCTGCTTAGTGATGACCCGCGGTCAATAAAACTCTACAAATTCGTGCATAACTAAGATAACGTGTTACTTTCTTTATGTAAAACGACGCTAAAGGGAGAAACACAAAGAAAATACAACTTCCGTGTAGCGCGCTTCCTGTGACACACAAAACGAGGTCGGGCTAAAACATGGGCAACGTTATTTTGTTCCGCCTGTTATAGAGTGCACGTTTATAAACTCAAATATGATCACACTGACAACAATCACTCGATTTGCAGCGTATTTGAGGAAACATTTATGTAATTACGTCTTTCTCTTCTTACACTCATGTTCTTGCAGTTCCTGTTGTATCTATCTATCTATCTATCTATCTATCTATCTATCTATCTATCTATCTATCTATCTATCTATGCCTGGTGTCACTTCATGTTGCTAGTTAAAACGGAAATGCAATTCAGTTTCAAGGTTCCATAATGTGCTCAAGATTTCATGTATAAAAGGAAAAAAAGGGGAAAAAACGAAACTCAAACTGAAATACAATGTCCTGTCCTTGTCAGGACTCCTGCACGCACATCTCTTGATTTATATGCCTGTTTCCTCTCATTTAAAAAAAAAAATAATAAAAATTGTGTATATATATATATATATATATATATATATATATATATATATATATATGTATGTGTGTGTGTGTGTGTGTGTGTGTGTGTGTAAACAGTTTTGCAAGAGATGAAATCAGCAGAATGTAACAGTTTAACATTTTATTTAGAAAACAATAATAGGTAATAAATTAAAGTGTTTTTATTATTTAATGTTTCATTTTATCACTTATATTGTAGTGACATGTTTACTGGCTTTGAATGAATATTTAAAGAAATTTCACTGTACAGATGGAAAAAACACAAAATTACCAGTTAGACTTTTAAAGACTTTTAAAGTGACTGGTGGACATCCTAATCTAAAGCCTAAACTAGTAACACAAAATTATTCGGTCAAGACACTTTTTAGGCTAAGCATGACCTTTAATTAAGTGAATGTTTGCATATAATAAAAGCAAATTGGAATTACAGATCATATTAATCCTTAAATAAATTTATAGAGAGGTAAAAAGTAATATGATTTATGGAGGAATGCATACATTTCGCATTGTGTTGATATTCTGGTTATTCAGGAAACTCAATCTAAGCTTGCTCTTACTGTGACCGTGTTTTTCTATAAATAAATAAAAATCTTTAAACGTTTATACCCTAATTTCTTTCCTCAGTTTGATCAAATTGTTTTTACTAAGATGTTCGCATAAGGAACTGTGTAATCCTGTACGCACTGCTTCCCCATTTTAACTTTCAACTGCGTAGCTAATTACAAAAATATGGGACATTGGTGTCATTCACACTGGTGTTTTATTGACATTATTTATTATCGTCTAGCTGAATAAAATTATTTGAAAACACCCGATGCCTAAAATATATAGGCTAACGTTACAACGCCACTTTAACAATCCCTGACCCTTTAACTCGGAATAAACTGGCAAGCTAAATCCTTTCACACTAATTTGTTGACATGTTTCCCAAGCAGTTTTAAGTCCTAACACGCTAACTGACGATCACATTCACACATGCTACAGACAGCACAGTCCTTTAACAAAATCCATTTTTAACTATTTGCCTCTGTTATAACATTTTCAATTGTTTTATACCGAGGAAAATATTAAAAAGGAACCAAACGTATTGCCTGTAAAGCAGTGCATGCTAACAGGCTGCAAGTAGCGTCTCTATGTGGTATAAAACTACAACCACTGCTATAAAACGAAATATATTCGAATAATCACCCATTTTGATCAGATTTTATTATCAGCCTCACTTTTGCCAAAATAAATAAATAAATAAATAAAACAAATCACCCAGTTTCACATCTGCTAACTCTTGCTAGCCAGACACTTTAATACTCCAAAATGCTGTTGCTCTTTCCAGCAAAAACAAGTAGAGCAGTTTATTGACTTAGATTGATAACATGATTGATAACATGATAATGTATATCTGACAATAAGCAACAATATTGTAATACTGACAATAATAACTCTTAAGATTTAGTGGTTTCCGTGTTCATAAGGTCTTAATGACGGAACGTTCATGGACTGGTGCTGGCTAAAAATATGGCTTACCCATTTACCAAGGACATAAACACTCATGCACCAAGCTAAACTAAAAACCACAACGAACTATCGTAAAAGAACCTAAACGGCCTGCAAAATAACATAACATTTCTAACGCTGGTGTTTTTAACCTTGAGTTTAGGAAACGCAATGGTAAGTTACGTATGAAGCTAGCAGCACATTCATTTTGGCCGACAGATTCGCACTCACTTCGCTAAATGGACGTAGAAGGGGGGCCCGAGTATTGCTAGGGTGATTAATCAGCAAGTATATATATTCATTTAAAAATTAAATACGTCTTTTAACACTCACCTACAATGCGCTGCTAACGTCCTCGTACATGATCGGAACAATCCTCCGGATAATAATCGCTGGGGTCCGTTTCATTTCATTAAGCTAGCTTTGGCTAGGCAGGGTTTACTAGTTTGTTGTTGATGGGGGAAGTGCTGTCGGACGAGCAAACGTTTGCAAAACTACCTGATATTAAGATTTTGGTTGGCCAATACCAGTGAATCAAATGAGTTCATGCTGGACTCTCATGTTTGCTGCTTTCATCCAGACTGAGTAGCTTTGGCTAACCCCCACACCCAGATCTTCAATCTGGAGAAATCTAGCAAGCTTGTTTGATAAACTTGCTTCATGTAACAGTTTGAAGTCGGCACCAGCTTTCTGCCTGTGCGAGTGCAGGCTGCAGATTACAATGTTTTTTACACCTATGCTCAGTTCAACGGCGACCCCTACTTTTGAGAGGACAAACAGGGGTGCACTACTTTGGGTCATGGTTAAGTTAGTTAGAGAGTGTTTCTCCCGTTTTATCTCTTGTAGTGCTGGAGAGATGCTATGCTGTAATGGACTATAACTAATAACTGTTGTTTTTGTTTGTTTGTTTTTATTATTATTAATTGTATTATTAGAATACACATCTATCTATCTATCTATCTATCTATCTATCTATCTATCTATCTATCTATCTGTCTATCTGTCTGTCTGTCTGTCTGTCTGTCTGTCTATCAGTACTTGTTTTTAAAAGTACTTGAGTATCAAAAGTAAAAGGTAGGCTAAATGTCAATGCATTGTTTTTTTATTGTTGCATTGTTGTATGTAATACTTACAGTACCTTATGCATCTGAATCTATGCCTACCTACACCTACCCTCATATCAATATCAAATGTATTTCTAGAACACAGTTCCAGTAGTGGGATTGAATGTGAGATTGAATAAGTGCACTCAATAACGTCCACAATGGTTTCGGACTTCCAAATGGCTGTTCCCTCAAATAGTGCCCTATTTAAAGTTTTGCTTTTAGCATGAATATGTTAGCCTTACTGTTATCTATAAGCTAGTGTGCTCCAAAACAATGACAAAATTCGCATTTAGAAGACCAAACCCAACGCTGAAAATGAAAATCAGGTTGATGTCAGAATCCAACGTCAGATTGACGTTAATCTCCAACGTTGGACAGACGTTGTATTGTGGTTGAAAATGAAAATCGGGTTAACGTCAGAAACCAACATCAGTCGGGTTCTGACGTAAACCCGACTTTCATTTCCAACCAAAATCCAATGTCAATCTGACGTCGGGTTCTGACGTCAATCCGGCATCGGGTTCTGACATCAAACCGACTTTATTTTCCAACCAAGATCCAACGTCTGTCCGACGTTGGATGTTGACGTCAAAACGACGTCGGGTTCTGACGTCAACCGACTTTATTTTCCAACCAAAATCCAACCCCTGCAACCAAAATCATCCCCTGACTGACGTTACCACTTTCTACTCAAGGACCTTGACAGAAATGTAGTGGAGTAAAAAGTACGATATTTGTCGTAAGTTAAAGTAAAAAGTTTCCAGAAAAAATAATACTCAAGTAAAGTACAGATACTCAAAAAGTATACTTAAGTGCAGTACTCAAGTAAATGTACTGTGTTACTATCCACCTCTGCTGTCTATAGCCTACAAGTACACAATTAAATAATTAAATGATTCATTCTGTTTATTCATTGCCTTAAAAAGGTAGACATTTTAAGTGGCCCATTTATTATCTGGCCGCAATGCTCACAGGCAGCACTCTCAGTACAGATACATTTGGTCATAATAAATGTCAGTTCATCTTTGCTTTCAAAATCAGCACACTATTAGCTCAATGAAAATCAATTGTAACCAAAACATTTAAAATGAGTAAATGAGACCACAAAATATTGCCCGATCAAAGGTTAACTAATGTCTATTCTTAGACTAGTATAGATTTATAAAGAGACCGACTTTATTGATCCTGTGTAAATGCATAAGCTGCACAATTTGAAATAAAATGTCTCTATTATGTATGCCTGTAATACATGGCTATTTCTTATTAAATATAATCTTATTTCAATCTACAGAGGATTGTTGAATAAACTATTATTTATCTTGTGAAGAAACCAGGCAGGTTTAGATGTGTTGTTCTTTGAACTGACAAGCCATCAATGTGGCATAGTTTGGATCACAGGCAGTAAATACATCACTCAACACACCCAATGTTTCATTTGCATACTGGAGAAGAATGAAACGATGTCTATTTATGAAATGCACTACCAACATCTACTACAATGCAATCATGTTCTTTCTAATATATGACTCAATCATGCTGTATTAGGTCACGTTTAAGTCAGAAATTCTGATATTGCAAGATTCTGTTGCACAGTACAGGCATATTCTGTGCACAGTGTCTTTTAAAACACAAACTGGTATATTGATCTCTACAGAACATAATGTGGCATATTAAACAAATTGTCTGATCAAACTAACCCATTGACAAGATTAATAACTTCTTCCCAGCTTTCACTGGGATTAATTTGAACAGGAAAGGTTTGGATGAAGCCTGAATAAGCTTATCTTAAAAATCTGATTGGTTCACCAAAGATAATGGTTGGGTGGGTCTACATTACAGAGTTTGCCATTGGCCTGATCCAGATGGAGTTTAGTACAGCTCCTCTCCAGTGGGGGTGTGTGTCCATCTGCCCCCTCCATGAGCAAGATAATCCTCTTCTATACCTTCACAGCTGAGAAAAAATAAATAGAGGAAAAAACATGCACTTTCTAAAAACCAACAGTCTCAAAAGCTTAAGCATTACAATGCTAAATCTTTTACATTGTCTGGCTGTAATGGATTAGCATAGTGCACTATAATTGTACATTTTGTTTCAGTTTTTAAATATATGCACATTACACACCCAATATGATTTTTGTTATTATTTGTATTGCATTTATTAAAATTAAACAAAAGAAGCTTCCCCAGTCATTTTTGCCATTAATGCTGATGCACACATTTTTTTAAAACAAGAAAAGTAATAGAGAACAACTTAAAAATATCACAAACAATAATTTATTACTTCATTAATTTTTATTAATTTCAGGAAGCTGTTTTTCAGAACAGATAATTTATAAATCATACTAAAGCACATCAGAAGATACAGTGGTGTATTCTTTGGTGTCCACAAGGGGGTGTGATGCACTGTTAATTCCTGTTTAGCACCATCATTTCAGACACTGGAAATTGATCTCAATTAGTCAGACATGGTTAAACAGTGTTAACACAATATTTGATTGGCAACTCATTTCTGTTTAGAACTTAAATGACTAACTACAGGATGTAATGTAATATGCTGATTTTTCAACAAATTGGGAACTGACATGATATTGTACTCAGTACAACTCTGTGTTTTGTGTGAATAATGTCTATAAACACTATAAACTACAGTAAGTAAAAAAAAAAAAGATTGTATCAGTGTCTGTTTGGTATAACAAAGGGCCTCAAGCCATAATTTGAACTACATGAAATATATATTATGAATCCAGATGTATAAAAATAAATATTTATTACTCTCTGAAATATTTTCTTGTAAAACAAACATAAAAATACAAGTTTACATTTCAAATCCCGTTATTGTCCATATGGTGATTATTCAATATGGCAAGTATTATCTGAAAAATATGATTTCTTTAAGTTACACTGAATATTTCACATACAGTATATGTATAACGGCAACACATTTACATATTCTCAATTAATAAAGTAATTATAACTGGATGTTATGTGGTGAGTAATTATAGTGCCTAATGCATTTTCTTTTTTTGGTCAGTTCAAAAATCAGTTTTATATTATGTTTGCATATTCTTTGTCTTGACCATCAGTAAAACTTCCTAGGGTCAAGAAATATCCGTCCTAATGTGTGCAAAATCCTTGCATACCAGTAAACCTCCTTTTGCGGCAAAAAACTGTGTTCATTTTCCATTTCCACTTTGGCATCTTGGAATTTGCAGCATGTGCTGGAAGAACTGTTGTGCATGGTCTGATTTGTGGAACAGATATTAGGGATCATGGCACTATTTTTAACCCCCACTCTTTGTAAGTTTTCTTCCATTTCTGTCTGGAAAAAGCCAAACAGGACACGGACAGGCCAAAACGCCAAGTGTGCGAGTCTGTGATCTTCAACAGAAGCGTAGCTGGATACCAGCACGTCATCCACAAATAAGTTCCCATGTTCTGTCAAAGGAGCATAAACCCCCATCCTCTCCTCCAGTGAAATCGAGACCACTTTAGATGGCTGAATTCCTCTATTGTCTCCAGTAGTAAGTATATAGTCCCCAATCCTAACTTCTTTGGCAAAAATAGCTTCATACTCATGGTGGTGCAGTTCGAGATTGTGAGCCGCAAAGATGAGGTGATTGGGAGTTAGTGCCATTTGTTTACCATTTTCTGTGCCAAAAATAAAGAAAGTGGCTCTGCTCTCTCTATTCAGATGTAGAAAGAGAAGTACCCGACTGAGAACAATTTCACCTGACCCAGACAAGGAAAGCACCTGTTCCCCAGGCCACAAACTCGAAATAGGCTTTTGAACACCATCGGCCATTGTCACAAGTCCCAATCCTGAAAAGCAGCCACCTTTCTCCACGGCTACAGAGTGATCTGGAAAAAAAATATAGAGGTGGAACTAAGTTAAATGGATAGTTCACCCAAAAATCGAAATGCTGTTATCATTTACTCACTATCATTTGTCCATACACTGTAAGTCAATGGGGTCCAAATCAACACTGGACCCCAATGACTTTCATTGTATGGACATTTTTTAAAATATCTTCTTTTTTGTTCCTCATACAGTTTCGAGGGTGAGTAAATAAGGACAGCATTTCAATTTTGGGGTGAAATTTTCCTTTAAGAGTTACACGATCTGAATGAGGAATAACATTGAAAAGGAAAGATTTAGCAGCTTACCGGCTTTGACTGAGCAGTGTACATGATACCTGGATTCATAGTGCACCCAGTCAAATCCAGCCTCAACTGCCAACTGGGCAAGTAGTCCATATTTTTCTGTGTCTCGGTCTGAGGTGGTGATGTCGACAGCACGGCCCTCATAATGTAAAGAACCATCAGGGTGATGGCCGTCCTCATCCCAGGCCTCGGTCACTCGCAGTCGGACCCCAAACCATTGGTTCATTACTGCTATTGCCAGTTTATTGAGGCAGTCCTTACAGCGCTATGCAGTGGGAAAAGTAATGAAACCATCATACAGGTGACACAAACAGAAGGACAAAACATTCCATGTAAAGGGATAGTTTTCTTAGTTTAAAAGTCTTTCACCATTTACTCACCCCTATGTCATTCTAAACCTGTATGACATTCATTCTTTCTTCCACATTTATCAAAATATCTTCTTTTGTGTTCCACGGAAAAAGAAAGGAATAATATTCATTTTTGGGTGAATTTTCACTTGAACCATTCCAGACTGTCTCCCTTCTTACTAATGTTTCAAACCAAAAGTGTGCTAATTTTGAAAGCATATGCAAATACCATGACATTTAACTATTTTCACAATCCTTTGGCAAAAATTGGTGTTGGTAGACATCAGCGATTTTTTTGTCCAGCTTACTCAGCTCTGCAAAAGGCCATTTCCACCCCCTTAACATCTAACAAGAACAAAGCTACTTTAACTCATTTCCAGCATTCTTCGGACACTTCAGCATGGTCACAGAGAGAAGTCAAGGTCAATTCCCTTTTTTTTTTCTTCACACGATGGGAACATTTTCACACAGTCTTTTGAACGACCCCAGTGTTAACCTTGAGACTTTGTACTAAAGCATTTAGACTTCCTCCACAAATTTTCAAAATGTTGTGTCTCTCTACACCTCACGTGATGGGGAATCTGTGAGAAGGTAGTATTATTTGTCTGTGAAAATAATATAACGTGACCTATAGGGTCGTGATTGAGAGGGTATGGGAAAAGGTGAGAGAGCAAAACAGGGTTGAAAAGCCAAGGCAAGCGAGAAGAAAGCAAGAACCAGTCCGAGCGAGAGGGCAGATGGATGGAATGTTTAGACGTGTTCTTGGGAATGTGACAGCAAGAGTGAGAAATCAAGAGGGGAAGACAACAAACCAGGGAGATTTTTCTCGCAATGCTGTTGGACAGAGGCGATTCATTGTGGAAACTACAATAGAGGCTTTTCCAATGGTGCCATTACTTCAACAGGCGAGAATTCTGCACAGGCGACCCCGCAGAGGCTTGAAAAGATGCACAAAGGATAGCTTTCAGAGTTGGGCAACAAGAGGGCACATGCATACGTACACATACACCAACGCAAAGCACTTTCATAAGAGTACTCACTAGATGCCAATCTAGTCAAACTTATTATCAGTGATATCAAACTTATCAGTAATATCTCCAAACGACCTATGATACCATTACAGATTAGGACATGCCTAATTAGGACAACTTATTTAACTGAAATTTGCATCATATTGCCTTAAAGTAACAAGTTTTGAATGTCTCATATTGTGACTTGTATGTATTTAAGGTTTAAAAATAATATTTAGTGTATAGTCTGTGTTCTTCACAATGTTATCTGCCTTACCTACCTTCATGTTTATACAAGAGAACACACGCACACACACTCCCAGGCTATAAGGAAGTAGAGGTGTAGTGATCATTTTATGGCTCTAATGAAGAACTTGGTTAAAGATTAAATGGTGCAGTGGCAGTCCAGACAGTCCTATTGTCATGTTTTTTTGTTGTTTTTTTACATTGCCTAGGGAACATGGGAAAATGGGTAAACATGCTATCAACATCAGAGTTTCAGCTGCACAAATCTAAACATTAAAATAATTCTTTGTTAAGATTTCTTTAATTTAAGGTAATTAATTTAGCAGGGCCTGTTCTGAAAAAATCACCTTCTGTCACTGTGTATCATAATAGTTATTTGCATCAATTTGCAACTAGAAAACTATGACAATGAAACACATCTGAATTACAGGAATCTCAAAACCCCTGTATTTTCAAGTACTGTTTAACTGTGCATGAAGTATGTCATGGATGGCTGAGAGAGTTGAATGGACATGCATCTGGGTCATTCCACGAAATCTGTGCCTTAATTCTCCATTTTGATTTTAAATTAGATTTTAAACATTATATGAGACAAAGAATGCCTTTAGGTATTAATAAATTTAATTGTGCTTTTTAATTGTATACATTTTAAAAATGCAATACATTAGGATACAGCTATGCCTTTAACAGGGTTGACAGTAACAAAGTTGACAGTTTTACAGTTGATTTAGCCATTATAGCCTTGTCCTCAAGATTATGATTCTACAAAAGACAATTTGTGGATTTGTGGATGGCGTGTTGGTATCCTACGCTTCTGTTTAAATACGAAAGACAATTTAATGCTGATTATATATATATATATTTCTATAATAAACTGTTTACTGTACAAAACCACAGTAAGAAGTACTGACTAAAAACTTTCCTTATTGACTACCTAATGTAAGATAAAGTGACAACTATGATGTCATAATGACATATTCGTAATTATTCGTAAATAATAATTTTAATAAATATCGAGTAAAAATGCTTTAAAAATTCAAAGGGTATTCTAACATAGCCTATAGGGAAACATATTAAAATAGCCTATAATTTATTTATTTTTTATTTTTTTCTAAAGATATTTTAATAGGCAATGTATAGATCTACTGTTTTAATATAGCCTACACACAAATATATAGGCCTATCACATAAAAAGCCATGAAGAAAGTCTAAAAAAAGAATGTTTAGTCATTGTTTACACTTGTTAATGAGAGACACAAAAAGCACCGTACAGTAACCAGTCTGCAAAAAATATGACGCGGTTGATTATATTAACCGTTACACACGGGTTTCCTTTACCTTGGTCATTAACCGATCGGCTTTGGTATGTTCCTCGTCTTTGAAGACAACGTCAGGGTTGTAGTTGCACACGAGCTTATTGAAGCCTTCCGAATCCCTCGTTATCCTGCCCTCCGCTCTTCCGCTCGCTCCCAGGTTGTTCTCAGAGACACCGGGCACGTACTGCTTGTAAGACATTGGAGTTAACTTGCGTTGCCTAGGGCGACTGCCGTAACCGGGACCCGGCCCGCATCCGTCAACCGCCAGCCATGAATAAAGACACGCAGTCAGCAGGCCGAGCCTTGCCAGCCTTAACCAAGGAGTCAACGTCATTGACGCGCGTGAAGTGTGCCAGGAGATCAGCGAGCCGCGAACCCTGCAGCGCGAGCGTCTCTCCCAGCACCTCGTGGCATTTCGTTAACACAACTGACTTTTTCCATGTCCATATCACGGTGTTGAATTAAAATGGGCACTCGTTGGGATTAGGCTCGTGAATCATTGACCAAAGTGTAATGGCTTCCAGATTAAACTGATTATTTAGACCTTAACATCAATGCATCCGACATCCAGACATGGAGTGTTTAACACTGAAGAACTTTCCATATAATTTGCATAAAATAGCTCTCAATGAGCTTACACATGCAGGTCAAATTTATATAGCCAATTTTCAGTATTCCAAGCTGAGATGGTTTGATCACATCCTCGTTCTCGTTTGTAGATATTGGCATAGCAACAGGTGCTTCATCCCATCATCCTACCCCACCTTGGACAGCTCCGCGCGAAGCAGCGTGTTCTGCAATAATGTTCACAGCGCGTGTCTCTGTTTGTCCTGCCTCATAGTCGCGCTCAAGCATAATTTCATCCCTTTACTGTATGAGGGCTCTGACTCTGGACCAACATGTGTTTGCTCCCGCTTTTAAGCGTTGCGCTCGGACCATTGAGTATTTGTGACCGGACAAATCGCCCTCCCTTCCTGCGCGCGCTCCGGGACAGTAGCGCACACGCCTCCTTGCGCGCGTTTCCAGTCATGCAGTTGTGAAGTCATTGCAATGAATTGCAATGAGTGCAAAGTTTTACTTTCCTGTGCTGTGTATTTAACAGCATAGGCTTGTCTCTCCTTGAACTGAGAAACAGGGAAGACTGGGACTATATAAATAAATTGGCTATTTCTGACAGGGTCGGTTTATTATTAGCCTACAATCAATTTCTACAAACGTACAGTCTTGGCAACACGTTGATCTTTTGTGACAACATGCCCCAATAGCGTTTGCTATTAAATATGTCAGTTGCTTATTTTACAGAATATATAAATGGGTAGTTTTAAGCACTTCGCTACATAGATTTAGGTTTTAGTCTAACCAAGTCAAATGAAATGCAAGTCATTAGCTTGTTGAAAAAAATCTAAATGTAGAGATGCTCATCAATTGGATACTATGTTTGTTAAAACTCACAAAGATATTTTAACCCCTGTCATCACTCATTTAATTAACTTGTCATAGTGTTTTTCCTACTGCGTGGAAACAAGCCATTGTTACTCCTATTTTTAAATCTGTAGATCATTACGAAGCTAGTAATTACACTACAGACCCATAAGCATACTGCCAGTATTCTCAAAGGTTGGAGAGAAGATTGTTTTTGAACAACTGACATCCCATCTTAACACAGTTAAGTCTGGCTTACATTGTATGCAGTTTGGTTTCAGTGTAAATCTACTGAAACAGCTACTTTACATTTAATAGAGCAAATCAAATTTAAAGTTGACAAATGAGGATTTGCTGGTTGTATATTTTTAGATTTACGTAAAGCCTTTGATACAGTTAATCATGCAGTTCTCCTTTCTAAACTGTCTACATTTCAGTTTTCATCTGAAGCTTTAGCATGGGTAGAGAACAATTTGTACAAATTAAAGGGGTTAAGTCCTGCAATTTACATTATACAATGGGTGTACCCCAAGGATCAGTGTTAGGTCCCTTATTATTTAGTCTGTATATTAATGATCTCCCGCAACAGTGTGAAGGGACACAAGTACAAATGTATGCTGATTATACTGTTATTTTTACACATGCGGGAACAGCAGAGTTAGTAACTAAGAAGTTAAAAGCTGCTACAGAAAGAATTACACAATGGCTGGAAAAATCATGTCTTAGCTTGAACATTATTAAAACAAAAGGAATTTTTTTCTCAAAAACAAATGTTAAATCTCCTGATGTTGATATGTTTATTAATGGTGAAAAGATTATCTTGGCATAATATTGGACTCAAATCTCAGTTTTAAAAAACACGTAAAGAAAATGGTGAGGAATATTAAATATAACTTGCCAAATTTTAGACAAATTAGACAATGTCTCTCTGTTGACGCTAAGACTTTATACAATCCTTTCTCACATGTATCATTGTCTGACATGTTGGGGTTAAGCTGGTGAAACTGTGACTAAACCCTTAAAATCCCTATATAAACAGACGGTAAAAAGTTTAGATAAAAAACCAAACCATTTTCATTATTGTAGGATCATAGAGAAACCAAATTTTTTGAACTTTGACAATTTTAGACTTTTTTCAAAATTGTGTATGGTTTATAAAATCTTAAATGGCTTGGCTCCTTCTGTATTATGTGACTTTGTTCATTTTCGCTCTGAAAACTCTGTGAGATCTACCAGATTATCATCCATGAGTAATTGTCTGGTTCGTCTTTCGCAGTGAAAGCTACTAATCAGTGGAATGCCCTACCAGACGATATAAAAGGGTGTAAAGCTCTTGGTCTTTTTTTAAATCGAACCAACTCTGTAAACATTGTTGCCGTTTTATTTATTTATTTATTTATTTTTAATAGCCCTTATAGTATGTGTGTGTATGTATGTTTTTATTGTATGTTAACACATATGTATCATACATAGTCTGTGTAATTTTATGTTAGTGTTGACCTGCCTGGGGACTACGGATGAAAATATGCCTTTGGCTAAATCCGATGCATGAAATGGAAACATTTATGTTAAAAATTGTACATGGTCACTTTATAAATAAATAAAGAAAAAAAGAGACTGGGGCTATAGTTGTCACAGTTGGCACAAGGGTTTGTGTTTCAAAAGTCCAGTTACACAAATGTGTTTTTACTTACATTGGTGTTGTATGTTGTATGTTGGTATATATATATATAAAATAACATAACATACATGAGACAACTTGCCCAGGCTTCATATTTATGAAAAATACTGTCGTCCTCCTGATAACGCAGTTTAACCTTTTTGTTAAAACCTACCTAGACCCTTGCATAAATTATTTGAATTCATTTAAAAAAATCAAATTATTCTAAGAGGGGGTTTTCAACAAAAAACACATTTGAAACACAAGCCCTTGTGCCAACTGTGTGACAACTAGCCCCATATTGTAGCAAAGTGCTTAAAACTAACCATTTACTCTCAGTCCATCAGCTTGTATTTACTTGCAGGTGAGGTTCATTGGCATGAATGTACGAGAGATAACATAGTCATTCGCAACATTTCTATTAGTCATTCATTTCTCTCTCTTTGTTTTTCTCCTGAAGCAGAAGACACTGGCTGACACATGCACCCCGCGCCGAGAAGACCTCTGGGCTGTTAACACCCATATTTTATCAGCATCGTAATTTTAAACCACCTCAGAACAATGGCTCAAAATTAGAAGACAATACAAATATCTTGAGTCAATATGGAAATGCTAGCGAGAGGAAGAAAAATAAAGAGCAACAAAATATCAAAATGATTTCCGCTGACCTGCGATGTGCATTCAGACCTTTGGCATCTCAGACCATTAATTCACACACACAGATAAAACATGTAAAGGTTAATGCTGTTCGGAAATCTCTCAATCCTTCAGATTTAAACATAATGTTTTATATTAATTTTTTCTTCATAATATTGCTGTTTTAATGTTTTCAGGTTTAAATTAGATGTTTTTACACAAAAATGACTATAATAAAGCTAGATATTATTTTGTGTTCAGGTGATTTAGTTATGCAACATGTTTGATAAATGTAAACGTAATATTTTATATTCATTTTCCTTCAAACATGTCTTTGTTTTAAACTTTTAAATTACATTTTTAATTTACCAGTTTTCAATGTGGTCTCAGACTCTCAGAGATACAAAAATAGCATTATGTTGTGTTCAATTATGCAAAATGTTTAAGAAAAATAGATTTTTTTATATATTAATTTCCTTCATACATTTTTGTTTGAAACTTTTCAAAAACTTTATTTTCAGGTTTAAGTTACATTTTTAAATGACCCATTTTCATTATCTCCGACTAATATACAAAAACCATTATAAAGTAAGATAATTTTGTGTTCAAGTAATATATTTATGCAACATAGAATAAATCAAAGATCCAAGATCATGCAGTAGGTCTTCTATTATGTTCTTCTGGCAGAAAGATCTATGGTTCAATCACACGTCCCAGACACCACAAATAACAGCAAATGTGAGGAAAGGCTTAATCACAAGTGCAAATGCTTTCAAGAGCACAATCAGTGATACTGACATTCCGCCAAGGGGAAATAGAGAAAATAGCTGCCATTAAACATTAAAGGGAGGAGATGACAATAAAAATAAACACGACTGTTTCAAAATGGTAACGGTGTAATTGTTATTAGTATTTCTGCATCCCCCCACCCCGTAGCCTCTTAAGCGACCTCACTCCCCCACTTCAGGATGGGAGTATATAGAACAGTGAATGCCTGAGTTTCCTGAGCAGCCACAGCACAGAAAATGAGATCTTTCCTGCCAGAGTTACTCCAGCCCTCGTTTTCCCGTCACAGACGAATCGTGACTACACCTGGCCTTATAATAGTAAAGTACCGTTGAGCTCATGCTTTACTTGGCCTCAGCTAAATTAGATGCTGCGTCATTCGCAAAGCCCTCGATTCCAAAACTGCCTAGAATAGTCAGCTGATCTTCGGGGGTGATGGTGTTCAATCAATCATGTCAGACGTTACAGAGCACGTTTACATAACACGGGCTTGTAAATAAGGTAGAGGCACTTAGATTTAGTAGGAAAATGCTGACTAGATGCTTTAAAGAATATGTTTCCTGAAACAAAAGCTGTTGGGGGGACCGAGATGAGGGGGTCGCCGAGAAGAGTCAAGGAACTGACATCCATTATGACCCACCACCATCGGTCAATTCTATCGTCCCTCACCCTGTTATCAGTGCAGGAAGAGGCAGGGTGGTGTGTTGTACTGTGCTATGCTAAAAGCACATGATTTCTGGCTTCAGCGCCAACATACAGCTTCATAGGCTGTCCCTTACCTTAAATAACATGCTAGGGATCATGGATAAACAGGATGATGGGTGTACATGGCTACACAGTACTGCATTATGGCCTGGTTTAGTTGACACTCATGCACGTCAATGTATGCATGCTCTGCGCTTTTAGAAGATATTGAAATTTGCCTATATAATAATTGTAGTAATACAACAACTGTGACAGAACAATAGCAGATCAGGGTGGAACTTCCTGATCCGAAACAAACAGGTTAAAGGTCAAGAGAAGAGAATATATTGCAGATAATGTACTGTACCTGCTATCATGCTGACCAGATTTAGAAACATGTTTTTATAGCAGTATACTCGACCAGGAAAATGAAAGATACCATGCAAAGGACAACTTCACGTTTCACTTTTGTATGGCTAATACTGTTTAAGTATTTATTGTAAAAAAAAAAAAATGTGAAGAGCTCTGTACTATAAAAACCTTGTTTAGAATGTCTGTAAATATAACAGGTTGACAGAGACTGTCTTTATGGGTGAGTCATTGAATCAATTACTCAACCTATTTGTTCAAAAACACTGATTGATTCAATAAATATTTAAGTGACTGCATGACTGCATCTGAAATCGCATACTTCATTTAGAAGGCAAAAAAACAGTAGGCTATGTGACAAAAGATGTCAGAATTCACAGTATACTCATAAAAGAGTAGGCAAAATGTACTCGGATGACCTACTACCAGCGAGATTATGAAGCGAGCATACAATGGACACTTTACTATCAGCCACAGAAGAGGATTTGTCACATGATAATGACAACATTGCGGCTGTTACATTACATATAGGCTATTAGAACATACTTATTTAGTGGATACAAAGTAATTCTTCAAAATAAGTAGGCCTACCTGTCTTTATGAGTAAATCATTGAATCATTCACTCAAACAACTCGTTCATAACCCTAATTCATTCAACATTTAGGGCTTTCTGTACTGGGTGTTGCTACGGTTGATCGTGTAGTGGCGTAGATTGGAGCTGTATTTGTTGGAGAAACATTGTTAAATAGTGATGTCTTAAGCTTTGAAAAACACAGAGGTGTTCCTCTCAATTGTATCATAGGGTTCATTAGCCTACTCAAAGCTTGTCGACATGGTGGGCTACATACATGGTCAACAATATGAATATCACCACCTACCAAAAATGCTGTGTCCCATTACAGCTGGTATTTTCACCTCTTGTTCTGCAACCGATTCTTCATGAACATTTTGTAAGGCATAAAAGTCAAAGTGATTAGTTTGGGTGATTGGCACTAAAATACACGAAACACGAATAAAATCTGTGATCTATGTTGGTTTAACCTAACCATGCATTATTTTATTTTATTTTTCACCACATTACAATTCTTTTTCTTTTTTCTTTTTTTACTGGAGTAAGGAAACCTACGCTAGAGTTCTCTCCGCAGTCATGTGGTTCAAGATTGGCGAACACGTGCTTTTAGCAAAAAAAAACCTAAGTTTTTTTTTTCAAAAACTTTGAAACGGAATCCGATTCAAAATATATATAACCAAACTCTCATGTCCTTTTCTTGTTTTATTATTTTTTTTTCCCCGGTTATGTCGGTTCTTTTCTTACAAAAACACCTCTTAAGGTCTATGTGAGAAAGACTCTAGTCTTGAGTGTGTGAAGGGAGTGTGTCATGAGTGTGCAAGGTGGGTGTGGATGTGCCGTTGGAGGCGGGCAGCGGCCCATTATCAGTTGATTAGCAAGTCTTTTCCGGCCGAGAGTTTTCTATTTTCCAGAAGGAATAATATCTTCTAATGCACTTTGGCACACACTTCAAACAACCGCCAGGAGCTAATCTGCCTATTTCCCCCTTCATTCTTGTGTTTTGACAATAACGATAGCCTATCGCAACCTGTGAAAGACTGCCTGTCTTCCTCTTGTCTGATATGATTAAGTCATTTTGGACCAGTCAAAAATGCCCTCTGCGGACAGTGGCATGCGTCCACCCAATATTGTTGAACTAAATGTTTCTGAGGTAAACTAAAAGTAAGAAGACAAGCTTTTACCTGCCGTCATTATAAGCACATACGTTTGTTAGTTTGAGTTTTGATCAATGTCACAATTTGCTTTAAAAAGTGACTCAAATAGTGTAGAATCTTAGACATTTTCTAAACGTTTCCTTCATACTATCTTAATAGGCTATTTACATATTTATTTTTTTCATTAACTAGATTTAGAAAACTTAGAAAACTAGATTTTTCATCCCACATTTTCAATGTCCCTATACTTTTGTTAAAGTAAATAAACAATTTGCAAGATTATAATATTAAACAAAGGTGTAATATTTGATTACACAGTGGTTTAAGAAATGTTAAATATTATTTTAGCATAAATCATAATTCAATGATGTTATTTTAACTCTTGCTTCTCATGACTTAAGTGTAGGCTACTTTATAATACATTTTCAGTAAAAAAAACCTTTATGGTTTAACTGTTTGAGCAGAGGAAATTCAACATTTTAGGTCTATCAGGACATCCATCAAAGAGCACAAGAAATGGCAAGAAAACAAAAATCAAGACAGACAAATCATAATCAGAGGCCGGGATTTCTTTTTCTGTTTTAGGAGAAAAGAAAAAAGGAAAAGGAAATGAACACTCAACGAGGACAACGGATGGACGATATAGAGGTGGGGGGTGAAAGGGAGAAAGCGAGTGGCTTGCACTCTCCTGATGATGTAGGGCTTTTATCTGCCATGGGCATCCGTGAAGGGAAAGCACAGGATGGGTCAGCAGCGGCGTCTCTACGGGCCTGCTGACAGACCTGGGGCAAAATAAAGACCCTGATTAAAGCCGGCCAGCTACGGGTGGAGGGACAGCTGGGGGAAGATGTATGGACAGACAAGCACACTAACACCAGAGCTAAACATAACCACCACGGCGCCATTAAAGCAGTAGTCAGGTGCTCAGATGGCAAGAAATGTATGCTGACCTCCATGGAAAGGTCATGGAAAGCAGATCCAGAACCAAAAATGGGTTTAAAATGACTCAGAAAATGACGCACTGGTTGGAAAAACAGGTGTAAAAACATTTATTGTACTTTTCTCCTGTGGAGAAATTGTTTGTCACAGTCCCTTGCTATGCTTTAAGGACGCAGCTGGAATTATTGAAAGAAATTCAACATTTCTTTTTTTACAATTATTAATGCTCACTGTATTTTCTTTGTCATCCATAAGAGTTCTCCATTAATAATGAAGTAAAAAAGACATCCATATATGATCTATCAGTGCAGGACAGATAGTCTGACATCATGTCACTCTTGAATCCAGTTGTTTTGAGCTGTAAAAATGCTTTTTTGTGAGTGTGGAAAAACACTTAAAAGGATAGTTCACTCAAAAAATTAAACGTTCCAAACTGAATGAATGGAAAAGATATCTTGAAAAATATCTTAGTGATCATTTTTGGCAATACACTGAAAATCAATGGGGTCAAACATTTTGAACCTTCTTCAAAATATCTTCTTTTGTGTTCCAGAGAAGAAAGAAACCATACAGGTTTAGCACATGAATAATGAATAAAAGATTATTATTTTTGAGTGGACTATCCATTAAGAAATGATTTACATCCATAATTGACTTAGAATATAATTTACAGTCATGTTGCTAGATTAAAAAAATCTGATTTATGCAACTATCATGTTATTAAAATATAGTATATAAATTTTGTTATAATGGATTTGTGGTACACTGTCCTCTACTGGCCACCAGTTGGAGGACATTATAATATGTATGATGCTTCTATGTATATTGTGTTGTTATGGTACATTATGTGACCTTGTAAATTGCTCCCTGGGGACAAATAAAATGTTTGACATGAAATGAAATTGGTTTAAAATGATGCTGATACAGAAACAAATCCATAAATAAAACAATCATACAACAGAATAAACAACATCTTTATCAGCAAATAAAATGTGTACATCATAAATACTGCACTTTATAAAACTAGCGATTATCGAATCAAAAAGTCCACATTTATCAATCACATTCTCGTAGTGTCCATGAAACAGGAAACGGCCATGTGCGTTGATTGTCCCGCCACACAATTCAACCCAAAATGTATGAACTAACCAAACTGTGACCTTATTGCCCAATTTGGGTGTTCTTAATCAAAGCAAAAATCTTTTGGTCATCTGCACAAGTTTCTGGAAGGCAGTAAAGTCACATTTGCATAATTTTGTGTTAACATTTCAGAATATTATATTGCACATTAAAGTTTCACATATGAAATAACAAAAACAGGAACAAAATCCCTAAACATTCACAGTATTCTTGGCCTAAAGCTTGAAATCAATGGCAGCCATAGTCTAACTTTACAACATACATTTTAAAACCTAAACTCTTCAAAAAGTGTCTTTTTCAAACTAGAATCCCTCCATGTTTTCTCACACCGAACATATGATCTCCAAGATTAGTATCACTTGTTCCACTTTCATCACTTTTCTCAGGTTCTTCACTTTAGCTCGAAGCAGACAATCCCCATCATAATGAACTTCCTCCTATAAGGACCCACAGTACAACAGAGATTGGATTCATTGGATGACACTAAAAATAGTGATATACAAGGGGAAAGTGTGGGGGGCCCACCAGGACAGAACTCAACACTCTCATTCCACCACCAGGAAAAGGAAACGTGGTCATGGCTGTGATGTCATCCTCTGAAATAGCTCTTCTGGATGCATGTCAAAGTCCTCCAAAGCCATTGTTCATTTTTCATAAGGTGTTAGTTCAAGGCGTCCAGTGATTTGACATCCCTTTTAAATGCAGTTATATGTATAAATATTACTGAAGTAAACAACGCATAAAACTGCAGTTGCAGAAACCCACTCTGGAAATTCCATCAGTCGATATATATCGTTCAGGCAACCTTTGTAAACAGGTTTGGTGACCATTGACCTATCATGGACGCAAAATAGCTCTGGTCCAATAGGAGAAAGCCACAGAATGCGATCCAGAACCATCTCTAGAAGGTAATGGGCTTCAATATGAATGAATGAATGAAAAAGCTGATCGCTCTTCAATGAATCTTTGAGAGCCCATTGGCCAGGAGGAGTTTGAGGGGGATGGTTGAACGAGACACAGTCTGAGGCAGTCTGTGGAGACCTGGAGAAAGGAAACAGGAGAGTAAACAACATTAGAGCGCTAAACCTGCTCTAACAACCAGAAAAGGTAACTTTGGCGGGCGATGTTTGGGTTAAAAGCAAATCAATCAAAGAACAAAAGCCAGTAGGGGGAGTAACGAAAAAGAAATGCTATCTGAAGATGGTCTATGAGAGTGTGTGTGTTCACATTCAGCAGTGTTGTTTGTGTTGGGCGGAGGGCGATGGGTGTGTGTCTTTCAGAAGGAGTTTGACGCCCTGAGGTCCCCAAGGAACCCTGCTTCACCCCTTCTGTCCCCTCTCACTTTCCTGAGAGAATTGTGCTTTTTCTATCTGAGGAAAGAGACCTACCCATAGAGAAACATGGCCTGCGTGAGGAACACCTCACCCAAAGACTAACTACAAACACTGGCAAATGGCAGCATAGTGCACACCCCTTGTCCTTTCAAGATACAATGTGTACATGCACAAATCTTTCTCCTTGCACATTTTCCTTGAGATAAATATTAGAATTAACCGTTAAAAAAGGTCAATACAAGTTAAGGTCTATCGACAACATATGTGGTGTGATGTTGGAAATAAAAGGCATTAAAAGTCCAAATCCTAAAGAGTTATATGTATTATAGTGTTGTACAAAAAAGTAGTTTACATACATACATACAGAACCAGTCATGAGTCACTCTTATTCAATGGTTTTTCTTTATTTTTATTGTTTTCAAAATTGTATATTAAACACTGAAGACATTGACATTATGACAGAACAATTATGTAATTATGTAGTCAACAAAAACTTGTTAAATAACCCAGAATATATTTTATATTTTTGATTCTTCAAAGTAGCCACCTTTTGCTTTGATGACAGCTTTGCACACTCTTGGCATTCTCAGCCTCATGAGGTAGTCACCTGGAATGGTTTTCCAACAATCTTGAAGGAGTTCCCAGAGGTGTTGAGTACTTGTTGGCTGCTTTTCCTTCACTCTCTGGTCAAACTCATTCCAAACCATCTCAATTGGATTTAGATCAGGTAATTATGGATGCCAGGTCATCTGATGCAGCACTCCATCACACACCTTCTTGGACAAATAGCTCTTACATAACCTAGAGGTGTGTTTGGGGTCATTGTCCTGTTGGAAAACAAATTATGGCCCACTAAGTGCAAACCAGATGGGATGGCATGCCGCGGCAAAATGCTGTGGTAGCCATGCTGGTTAAGTCACCAAAGCCCCTTTCACACAGCGCTTTGAACCCAGGAAATTGCCGGCAAATTGCCAGAGTGCCTTCTGTGTGAACGCAAACACGACCCGGGATTGATGCCGGGATCGATGCCGGGTTGGGGACCTAGTAACATTGCCGTGTTCAGTCCCGGAATGCGCGCTGTGTGAACAAAAGCCGTAATAATGCCATGTCGTAGTGATGCCACTGAAGCCGGGATCGTTCGCCAGCTGTGAAACGGTACGTAATGCGCAAGTTTATGATCGAATCAGAGAAAAAAAAATGCACAAGCGTGGTTTCTTGAGAGAGAAATCACAGCTCATAAGCAAACTTAAGACGCTGCTGAGACATTACAAGTCACATCGATGTCACATGTCTTTACGGGATTTTTACGGGTTGTGTGTGAACGCACTCTCTGATTCCGGAAAATCACTGGCAGTGTGAATGAACCAAAATCAAACGAACCCGAGTCAAATCCCGGGTCACTTTATCCGTGTATTTTCCGGAATCTCTGTGTGAAAGGGGCTCAACAGTGTCACCAGCAAAGCATCCCCATACAATCACACCCCCTCCTCCATGCTTCACAGTGGGCATCACATTCTGGAACCATCCGTTTACCCTCTCTACTTCTAACATAAATCTCATTTACACTAATCTAATGTCCATTCTTTGTGTTTCTTGGCCACTGATCTATATTGAGAACTGGATTGCTCATGACGTTAAAAGTGAAGCCACCACGCCGCCATATTGGTATTCCCTAGTATTCACTTACATTCTATTAAATTAACAGGAAATCATCTAATCCCAGATAGAGATATATATATATATATATATATATATATATATATATATATATATATATATATATATATATTAGGGGTGTGCAAAGCAGCCGGTATTTGTATCTGTATTTGTATTTGTTGAGGGGTGAAAAGTATTTGTATTTGTATTTGTATTCGAGTAAAATTCAAAATAGGTGTAAAAATCCAGTTTTTTTGCGTTACACTTCTAATTTACGTTATAGTGTAAGTATTCTTTAATTATATCCATTATAATAATTATGGATATCCAATATTGGTTGATGTTTTTCCACAAATCCAGCAATGAACATGTAACAAGGAACTCATTGAAAAGAAAATAACATAACAGCCATTACCTACATTAACGTTACTTTGTCAACAGCCTATTGTCTAAATTACCGAGCTAACAGAGCTACTAGTGTTGTCACGGTACCAAAATTTCAGTATTCGGTACCAATACCAGAGAAAATCCACGGTTCTCGGTACCAATTTCGGTACCAAAGCTTAATTTAGATTAAATTTACATATATTAAAGTGTATATCACGGTTACAAAGATGGAAACTGTAGTATTAAAAACACTTTACAATAAGATTCCATTTGTTAGATAACATTAGATAAAATGACCTAACAATAAACAATAGTTATTTCTCCTTGGGGTTAATTTAAAAATACATTTTAAAAATCAAAAGTTAACATTATTTATGTTAACATTATTTAATGCACAATGAATGAAATGAACAAACATGACCAATCAAGTGTTTGTATTAAATAACATTCACAAACATTAATTAATGTTGTAAAAATATATTGTTCACTCAATGTGTTGATGTTAGATAAAGCATTAAGTAATGTTAATGAATGGTATCTTATTGTAGTGTTACCAAACTATACAGGAGATAAAACATGTTTTATTTGACTTGACTGTCCTTTTATTTAATCCAAAACTGCATTCATATTTAATTTTAAAAGGGCTTTTTAAACCTGCTAAGAGTTATCCAGCCAAGAATAAGCCTAGCCCTAGAACTGCTTTTCTGACGGACTGATATTAATGACATAATAACGGCTTTTTATTTCATTTCTCATCTCCATAAATATATCTAAAGCTAATGCAAGGGCTAGAAATCAATTAATTCTTTGCTGATACTTCCTCGTCATCATGAAGAGCGCAGTTCGCACCGCTTTCTCCTTTCAACAAGCGCTTGTTCTCTCGTGGCGTCTGTCGTTGCTATGCAACATGGACATAGGCGCGCCTGGAAAAACGAGCGCGCTTACCGCGCGCCTACATTTGAAATCTGCACGCGCAAAAAACGCGCTATGTGAACGACCCCTATGGCAACGTGACATTAGCCTAATCCAAAATATTTCCATATGTGGCTCTTTCCTCCTTTCTTATCAACAAGTGGATTAACAGCCACCACATCAGCAGCGCCGCCGGTCGCCATGTCTCATGAGGAAACGCAGATTTTTGATATAAAGTTTTGTTCGAAATAAGTATTCGTAAAAAACACATTATTTGTGCCTTTCCGAATACCGTATTCGGGTTCGGCTCCACCCCTAATATATATATATATATATATATATATATATATATATATATATATATATATATATATATATATATATATATATATATAAATAAATATATATATATATATATATATGTTCATGGTTAATATTCCCTGCATAATTATGTACATAGACTATTTTGATAAATGTACATTTAGATCTATTTTGAGTTACTTCAGTTATACGTGTCGGCAGTGTTCCGTAGACACACCCATCTTAATGATTACTATATATCGCTTATCCTGCAAAGTATCAGTCATATACAGTCAAAGTATCCATTAATGTACATACATACATCTTAAAAACTATTCATGTGCGATTGATACGCTGCAAATCAGGTGATTTTTGGTCGATGTTTTGGCTGCAAGTTAATGATGCACTCTGTCGGTAGGGAATAGCAAGATGGCCGCTCGAACACTTCTGGTGGCTTCACCGCCTGCTGGCAGTTTAGAATTGCAATGAGCAATCCAGTCATTATACAAATCAGTGTTTCTTTGCCCAAGCAAGTCACTTCTGCTTGTTGTTCTTCCAAAGTAATGGTTTCTTTGCCGTAATTCGAGCATGAAGGCCTGACTCACACAGTCTCCTCTGAACAGTGGATGTTGAAATATGTCTGCATTCAACTTCAACTCTGAGAAGCATTTATGTGGGCTGTAATCTGAGGTGCTGTAAATTGGCAGTTTCTGAGGCTGGTAATTCTAATAAACTTATTCTCTGCAGTAGAGGTAGATCTTGGGTCCTTTCCTGGGATGTTCCTCATGAGAGCCAGTTTCATCATAGCGTTATATATGATGTACATACTGTATATTATACATATACTGATACTGATGATTTTCTGACTGACTGACCTTAATTTCTTAAAATAATGATGGACTGTCTTTTTTTTTTACTTAACTGAGTGTTTCTTGCCATAATATAGATTTGTACAGTAGTTGTAGTAACACTAATAGGGCTATTGACTCTGTACCCACTTTTCCTCTGCACAAGACAACTGATGGTCTAAATCACATTAAGAAGGAATGTCACAAAATAACTCTAGACAAGACAATTAAAAACCATTCCAGGTGACTACCTCGTGAATTTGATGAGAGAATGCTAAGAGTGTGCCAAGTTGTCATCAAAGCTAAATGTAGCTACTTTGGCCAATCTAAAATATAAAACATATTCTGGGTTGTTTAACACTTTTTTGTTAACTACATAATTCCATACGTGTTCATTCATAGTTTGGATGTCTTCAGTATTAATGTACATGTTCAAAATAATAAAAATAAAGAACCACCACTGGAGAATGTGTGTCCAAACATTTGACTGGTACTGTATTTTCCACAGAATATTTTAAAAGAATAAAAGCATCATCAAAATAAGTGGTAAATAAATAATTAATAAATAATTAGCATATGGATCTTCCCCCAAAACTTAAACTAAATACACAAGTAAAAATATAAAAGACTAACCAAAGGCACGGATGAGTTCTCGTTGCAAGGCCCATGTGACGGTGTTGATGAGGCAGGCGGATGTGAGTCCAGCAAAAAGCATGTTGTACAGGAAAACAATGTGAAAACTGCCGAGCCAGTTAAACCGTCCAAAGTCTCCAAGCAGATCAAACCTTGTAATTCCTACATGTAGTTACATGAAAGAGGAAAATTATTAGTATTATAGTAAGTATTAGTTCAAATTGTAATACACAATGGACACATCTTGCTGAATTATTGCTAACTACTGCCGTCTTGTGGACAGACAAAAGATTACAAATTAGACTCTTGTTATTCATGAAGATTGACACATGGCCTTAAGAGTTCTTTTATTAAACATTTTCACTAAATTGAATATGCTTTGAACCACCAATACATGTGTAGTACACTCAGCTACATTTAACAGTTTAAAGCAACACCAAAGCACTTTTCCTCTTCAGTCCCCTACAGGTTGGAAGCGGAATTGTCCATTACCGCTGTCGTAAATAATTTAGCCTACCGCAGCCTACTGTCGCACACACGCTATTTGTCTATCCAGCTTTGGAAATAACGATGTCTACAGACAAGGTAGAGTATGTTGCATGATTTTATGAAAGTATGACGTATTGCGACATCAGAAACGGCTATTTTTTATATAGGCTCCACCTATCGGCTATTGTAACGCTTGCCGTAAAGCAAGTCAAATTTGTAGATTCTTATGTCTCATTCGAACTACAGATCCGCTACCCGATCTGGCAAACTTGCATTTGTGGTTATAGCCGATAGAGGGTCGCAAAGTGAGCGCAGAAGTGCCGTTCACCCTGTTACGAGTTGATGAACCACTGAAACGATTTTGGAAACATTATTTTAAGGTACAAAATAATCTTTGGTGTTGCTTTAAATTCATTCATAATAATTTAGCAGATTTTTCTCTAAAATCAGCACTGAAATTTTTTTGCAAATTGTGTCTTGGCCTACAACAGACCTCAAAATCATGCTGCTATTAAATAACATTTTACATATAAAAACATTAAATAGTGACTAATCATTTTAAAATACATACCCAATGTGCGGGAGAAAACAGGCAGGGCTGAACTGAGTATTAAAAGAGAAACACAGTTCCCAATAATCTGTGGAGAGATGTAAACAATTCAATTGAACTATAAAGAGCCACAGCATCTGAATGCGAGATATCCAGCACTATTTCTACTGTTGTTTCATGACGAGTATAGGAGATCTCTGTGTTCCTGTGTACCTGTGTGAGGGTAGTGTCCTGTGCATGTGGCAGCAAACTGGTGAAGAGTGGAGAGCTGTAGAAGCCGACGACAGAGGAGACCATGAGATACAGGATGATGACCACCTGCACTACAGCTCCCAGAGAACCGAACATTGAGAACGAGGCAAGCCCCAAGTGAGGGTCCTGCAATAGAGAAAACCAACCATTGTGAGATTATGATCATTAATGATTGCTGCACTTCTTTTATGATGTTTTGGGATGTTTTTAGTACTTCTTTTGTGTTTGCTCGATGGTGTTTTAAGCCCCCAATGGCTCCTTAGAGGCAGCTAACCCTACCCTCAACCTTAAACCTACCCATCCCCTCGCTGCCTGGAAGGCGCCATTGGGGGCTTAAAACACCAAACACCTATCTCACCTCCATCCCTCTAGGCATAGCAGATTCATCAAAGAGCAGTTCCAGCACATGGAAACAGACCATCAGCACACACACCGCCTGAGAAACACCATACATTTTGTTTTAGCACAATGGTTTAATCGTAGCCAGTATAAGTATTCTGAATTCCATAAGGTTTACTCTTACAGTCAAAGCTAAAAGTAGCAGCATGGCCACTGGGTATCCCAGGTTGCGTTGCCATGGAGATACTCTCTTCCTCATCTCTAAATTAAAGAAATAAGGATGAAAAGCAATTCATGATAGTTCAATTATCAATGTATTTAACAGTTTGACAAGTGTGTTCGTACCTAGAGCAATACGTTTGGACTTCACACTCAAAAATTCCTTGTTGATGGCCTCTATGTTTGCACTGATCCAACAGGAGGCGTTACCTAAAACATCAGATAGAGAGAGAGAGAGAGAGAGAGAGAGAGAGAGTGTGAGTATTTATAAGTTTAGGAAACCATGTTTTGGCAATGTAAATCCTAGTTCATAATGCCAGAAAAAACTGCTTTGGCAATAAAAAGAAAGTGAGAGAAAGAAAGGGAAATCTTTATAAGGTGGGCCCACTTCCTTAACAGCAGCCAGTTTTTCTCTCACATCCTGACACTCACTTTTCAACTTCCTGGACAGAGAGGCC
Organism: Abramis brama; assembly: GCF_963993115.1. Classification (NCBI taxonomy): domain Eukaryota; kingdom Metazoa; phylum Chordata; class Actinopteri; order Cypriniformes; family Leuciscidae; genus Abramis; species Abramis brama. The sequence continues at coordinate 21,158,889 of NC_139984.1, read as the reverse complement.
TCTTCAAAAACTGTGCAGTTCATTGTTTCTTCCAAGTTCTCCAACAACTAAAAAAAAAGGCGAGAACACTCTTAACTTCACACTTCTAATTTCTCTTTAAATATATGCACTATAATTTAAAAGTGAGATTTTTTTTTTGAAAGATTCATCTTTTTATATAGCAAGGATGCATTAAATTAGTTTACAGTGACAGTAAAGACATTTAATGTTACAAAATATTACAGTATCAAATAAATGCTATTCTTTTAAAATTTCTAGTCAAAGAATCACAGTAGTTTACACAAAAATATAAAGCAGCACAACTGTTTTTAACATTGATAATAAGGAATGTTCATTTAGCACCAAACCAGCATATTATGATTTCTGAAGGATCATGTGACACTGAAGAATTACAGTTATATATACAAAATATATTAAAATAGAAAACTAACTAACATATATATCCATATACATACATACATACATATATACACATATACATATATATATATATATATATATATATATATATATATATATATATATATATATATATACATACATATATACACACACACATATATCTTGTCCACCTACCCGAGGTTTGACCAATAAGCTCCCAGTGACACTAAACATACGTGAAAGCCCCAAGGGTGTGCACACTGTTACAAGACAAAAAAGGCAACAAATCTATATATGAGAAGACAAAAGCAATGAAATACCAAACTACATGTTAATCATCAAATGATTAAAAAAAATATATATAAAAATGCATATACACTTACACAAAAGCAGCAGAACTCCAAAAAGTGAGATTCCAGAATAGAGATAGGGCAGGTAATATTCCCACAGGTCTGAAAAGCACAAGAAAAAGAGCAGAATATTACAAAACCTTTATCTTGCTCTTATACAATTAAGAGGACATTTGGGAGTCTAGCTGGCATTAAAAACTGTGATGTGATCCATTCAATCTAAGATACTGAACAAGTGCAGCACATAGTCTCTAATGTTGCATTGCTGCCCTTACCGTAAAGACTCTCACGGGCGGTGTTGTGATGGAGAAGAGCTGATGCCACCCACACAATGCCCAGCACCAACAGACTGAGGAGAAGCAGCATCACTGCAGTCTCATACACCCGTGCCATAACGCCCTTTAAGAGGAAAACACACAACAACTGAACAAATACAGATCTGAATTCAGATGCAATAGAGATGTGTTTACTGTTAAACTAATTACATCATTTTACCTTTTTGGACCCAGCAAATCCTTCTGATTCAGTAAAGAAGTAGGCGAATGGCATTAGGAAGACCAGAGAGAGGTTTGAAAATAAGAAGACTAGGTTCCACAAGCCTGAAACAGAGACAGAAGGAGAATGAGTGATTAAATGAAAGATGATTTTGTACTCTTCCCACATTAAAAAGCAAAAACCCCAAACTGGCATGATAAAATTTGTCTTAACACACAAAAATATTAAGCAGGACAAATGTTTTCACCAGTGCTAATAATAAAAATGTTTCTTGAGCACCAAATCAGCATATTAGACTGATATCTGAAGGATCACGTGACACTGAAGACTGCAATAATAATGCTGAAAATTCAGCTTTGCCATCACAGGAATAAATTACATTCTAAACAGTAGTACACATCAACAATATTTAACCATGTATATATAATATTTTGTGCTTCAAAAGAACTACCAGGTTAATAGGAGGAATACAAAGAATACAGTACACTTACAAACCACTAGGGGGCAACCATGTGCAGCGTATGAGATCTGGTGTTACACGTGCACTATAGAACAGCATTTCACCAAATGCCAGCAAATTGAATAAATCTGGACTTTCAACTAAAATGTGGCCTTGGATTTACAGCCAGAACATCTCATACTCTTGGCAGACTCGCTACCATGCCCATCACGTGCTAACACAGACCTGTAAGACTTATTAGTTTGTGTTTCCAGACTAAGTCCTTGTGGGAATAAAAACATTACCATTTCAGTTCAGATTGGGTGACAAAATACTGCTTGAGAACCTAATGAAGTTGTAATTTATTATATTGATAACTCTATTGACTCTTTGTAAACCGATATGGTAGACACAGAATCCAAATGTACAAAGCAAACTTAGTTTTTCATTAGTGTGTGTGTTTGTACCGTGGATGAGCGAGCCATTGAGCCACTGCATGTAGTAGCTGTGTGGGAATGTGAGCAGAACTTCATTGGACAGGATAGAGATGGGCAGAAGCAACACTGCACACGCGGCCACCGAGAGTGTGAATGTACACAGCCACAGCCTGAGGAGTGAGAAAAACAATCAAAGAAAGGCGAGGAAATGTTTTTGCAGCCATTTACTTTGACATAGTGCCAGCTGTGAAGGGAGGTGGATGTTAAACGCCACTCTGGAGACCAAAGGGCAATTTGTTCATTTACAATCATTCAGGGCAAACTAATAAAAAAAAACAAAATACTAACCAGCAGCGTGTCCTTTACTTAAACTCAGAGTGAATTACTGTGCAATGCACCATTTTACTGCCATAATGTGACATTCTGAGTGAAATGAGATATATAATTACTGAAGTAAGGTGAGAGCTGATTTTATGCATTTGGAATTTATTGGATGTTAAAAATGGGAGCCAGACTGAATTCGAGCTTGCTGAAATAATGGCTAAATAAATTTCTGGCTATTATTGTGCATTATCCAACAGTAGTGCGGCCCACAATAAGAAATTAAATTTCCATGTAATGTTGATACTTTACTTAAAGGAATAGTTCACCCAAAAATGATTTTACTCACCCTCAAGTTGTTCCAAATCCGTATGAATTTCTTTCTTCGGCTGAACACAAAAGAAGATATTTTGACGGAAATAAAAAATACTATGGAAGTCAATGGGGTCCATTAACTGTTTGGTTTCTAACATTCTTCAAAATAACTTCTTTGTGTTCAGCTGAAGAAAGAAATTCATACAGGTTTGAAACAACTTGAGGCTAAGTAAATGATGACAGAATTTTCATTTTTGGGTGAACTATCCCCTTTATTCCCCCCTTTTTTGTGCTTCTTTAAATACTGATTACTTACGCAATTTTGTTGACAGTGGCATCCTCAATGTCATCTGTGGGCAAAAAAAAAAGGAAAAGGAAATAAGTTTCTGTCCACAACACTATCCCACTGCAGACATACTGATGACTCACAGTTCAACCTTGAAACTAAATTGAACAAAATAAGATCCCAGAAGGACCCAGATTTATTATGAAGCTATTCCATGAAGGAAACAACTCAAAAATGTATTTGAAACATTTTGGGAAGCCTTCTTTGTTTGATCATTCATTATTGCACGTGCAGGAAAACAATATACATTTAAAGAGGAATGTGTCACAATAACAGGGACTGATTGAGAACATGAGGCAGAGAGAATGAAAAATAAACCTAAAACATTCTCCTGCGACAAGAGCAAAACATGCCCAGTGTGACAGAGCTCCAGGGTAGATATGAGTGACATTTCCTGGGAGAGCCCCAAACCTAATGCAGAACAGGTTTTCTGCACATATCCTTCAAAACAACCAATATGCAACTGAAGAAACAGCTTTAGCCCTCCACGACTGGTACACGTTTAGTCTATCAAATGGACTGAGTTATAGAGGTGTTAAAAATACACAAAAATTGAGCAACAAATCTTGTGCAGTGATTCTGTTTGTGTTCCTAAATTAGAATATGTATCATACCGATAATGGTTTGGCTGGAAGTACACAATGTTCCCCTTGTCTAACACAAGACATGTTCGTATGTTCCTCTGCACTATTGATCATGTAAACGTGCTAGCCGAACGCTTTTACAGGCTGCCATGACACAGGAGCTGCTGTGCTCACGGGGACCCAGATTCAAGACAGAACCAATTTCTCCTATCTCTCCTTACACTTTCCATTCCAGAGTCTGTCTCTGACCTATATAATTATTAACTTGTATAATTTAACAAATTGTAAAACAATTCTTCAACCATCTAGCAGTCTGGCTAGAAGTTATGTACAAAATGTTCCCCAAGAGTGTCTAACACGGGACATGTTCTTACTTTCCTCTGCACTATTTTTACATTTTTGATCATGTAAACATGTGGTAGAATGGACATTTCTAAAGGTTGCACTGACACAGGAGCAGCTGTGCTCACAGGAACCCAGGTTCAAATTCGAAATGATTTTCCTAATCTCTCCTTACACTTTCCTCTCCACTGATAGGAGTACCACTGTACCTAGCTGTCATAGATCAATAAATAGAACAATGTAAAAAGCCAATACATTTCTAAATATTATAAAATGTATTTCATTAAAAATATTTCAAGACCCCTGCATTCTGTTCTGCTGTACCTGTTTTTGAACAACAAGAATGCATCCTGTGTGCGCGGCTCCTAACAATTCTTCAACAGTCTAAAAAAGGCATGAGAAAACAATCCCTCAGATTTTCCACTGAGAGCAGGTTTAGCCGAACCAGGAGAGAACAGAGAGTTCAATTAAAGGGGAGTACACCAAAACATGAGGTAGAGTTCTCCTATGAAGCCTCAAGCAGTGCTCGGGCAGGGGGCCTATGTTTATCTCACGGGAACATTCCTCACCCACACTGCTGCCCTCCCTCAACGTTACATTACTGCTGTCAACAGCAATCAGAAACTTCGACTCTTCTTTTCTGAAGAAGACTTCATTTTCACAGCTAAAGAACACCAAAACTATTAATCAAATAACAGAGGAAATACAGTAATAGTGAACTATGTGAAAATAATTAGGTAAGCATTTTTGTAAAATGCAGGAGAATGATCATGTCAGGTCGTGCTGACCAACTAATAGTCAGTGTGTGTAGAAATGTTGTTCAGCTCACAGAGCAGCTGCAGTAAATCACAGGTGTGCTTTAAAGGACTGTAATACATTAAACCAAACAAGTGCTGAGGGTCCTGGGTGTCAAATTTAACTTACCGGCGACAAACTCAGCATTCTTCTTGAAGTGAGTGAGAATGAAGTGTGACAAGATGTACAGGCAAATGAAAAGCAGCACGCAAATCTAAAGCAGAAAAAAAGAAGAAAATCAGTGCAATTCGAAAACATGAAATTTGAAACATTTACAAATACACTGAAGCTTGTCTTTCATGAAGCTTTCAGATCAACCCCTTCATGGCAAGCATCTTTAGTATTTAGTAGAACACCCTTTGCTATTATGACCTGCTGCAAATGAGATGTATAACCAGACACCAGCTTCTGGCAGCGTTTCTGAGGAATCTTCGCCCATTCCTTATGAGCAATGGCCTCCAGTTCAATAATATTCTTGGGTTTGCGTGCTGCAACCGCTTTCTTCAAATCCCACCAGAGATTTTCTATGGGGTTCAAGTCAGGTGACTGATGGCCACTGTAGAATCTTCCAGGACTTCTTCTGCAACCAAGCCTTGGTGGAATTATTCTTGGGATTACCTGATACTTCTGTATACTTTTTGTATACGGTTCCTTGTTTGTGAAGGGCGATGATATCTTCTCTTAACTTTTTGGACCATTCTTTTGACTTTGCCATATTTCTAACATGCAGTCAAACGTGACACTCAACAAACCTAGCTAGTTCAGATATTTCATGTGTTCTAGTTTAAGCACACCTGGTGCAACTAATGAAGCCCTTGATTAGTTGCATCAGGTGTGCTTGAGACTACACCTGTTTTGCAGATTTGTGCTGTTGTGAGGGATTCTATTCAGGGGCTTGAATAATTTTGAGACTGCAGAAGTCATTAAAAGTTGAATTTTTAGTTGAATTTGGGGAAACCACTTGAAACATTTGTTGTGTTGAGCTCTTTCAATTACTTTTGTTTGATTTGTTCATTGCAAACAGCTGAAAGTCTGCACATTTTGCAAATAAACCTGATTTGCAATGGGGTTGAATAATTTTGATTACAACTGTAACTGAAGTGCTAGTTTTCAAGCACATTTTATTCTGAATGAAAATATTTTCTTCTTGTAAGCTCACATAAAGCTAGCTTTTCAAGTCTTTTTTTTGTTTTTTGTTTTTTTTTAGGAACTAAGATCCCCACCCTTGGCCTGCACCCAATGTCATTACACACTCTCAGGAAAAAAGGTACAAAAGCTGTCACTGGGGCAATACCTAAAGAGTGCAAATTAGTAGCTCAAAGTAACATTTGTATCAAAAGTGTACATATTAGTGCTTAAATTGTATGTCAGAACCTTTTTTTAAAAGTACACGCGTCCCAGTGACAGCTTTTGTAAAAAAAAAAATCTGAGAGTTTATGGAAGAGAGCAGTGTGAACATTCTTCAATTGAACGTTTCCTTTTATGTTCCATGATGGAATAATAACAATCTTTCTAAGAATATTGGGTGTAAATGCCACTTTGCAGAGTATCAGAAATTACATACATTCTCACAGGCATCTGCAGTATGAGTCATGCAGTTAATATGAGCAATATAGTCGTGAACAGGCAGCTACAAGACGTACTATGCAAACGCGCTGCTTAGATGTGTTGCCTGCCAATTTACGTTATCAAGAACACGTTAGACCGAGAGCATGTAATGGAGCAGAGGTCATGAGACACACTCCAACATAGACCCATTATCACTGATACACGCTGCTGTGCACAGTCCAGAAATGCCTTTATAGCTCTGTGACATAAGAACTCCTAATCAAGGACATTTGGTTCTTAACGATAACACACAGTCCCGGTGATGGGACTAGACCAGTCAAAGATGTTATAGGTGTAGATTTCGTAATATTGATAAAGATAATGGGAAGAAAGGGGTATAGCTGTGTCCTAGAATGTCCTAGCTTTTGTGTCCTAGAATGTAAAAGCAATAGAAAGTGAATCAATAGGTAGAGTGTCCCTTTTATTTTATTTTTTTTAAGCCAGCTGTCCCCTTTCTGAGGAATCTGAATTCTTAATTAATGAACACCCACAATACAGATTTAAAAATAAGGGTAACAGCACCAGATGGAGGATGAAGATTACAGCTCAAATGCAAATGAAGATTTAAACCATGCAGTTACGACTGGGATTAGATGAGTGATTACAGTAAAGATTTGGTAAAATGTAGAGATTTATCACAAGAACTTAATAATTTGTCATATTTCTATTGTATATTACTGTCTTACATCATTATCTATATAGCTATTTATATATACATAAACATTTTATATATAAATTGTCAATTGTCATAGGTGCATGTCCACTGTGAGAGACATAATCTAAAAAAAAAAAATCCAGAAATCACAATGTATGATTTTTTAACTATTTATTTGTATGATACAGCTGCAAATAAGTATTTGAACACCTGAGAAAATCAATGTTAATATTTGGTACAGTAGCCTTTGTTTGCAATTACAGAGGTCAAACGTTTCCTGTAGTTTTTCACCAGGTTTGCACACACTGCAGGAGGGATTTTGGCCCACTCCTCCACACAGATCTTCTCTAGATCAGTCAGGTTTCTGGGCTGTCGCTGAGAAACACGGAGTTTGAGCTCCCTCCAAAGATTCTCTATTGGGTTTAGGTCTGGAGACTGGCTAGGCCACGCCAGAACCTTGATATGCTTCTTACAGAGCCACTCCTTGGTTATCCTGGCTGTGTGCTTCGGGTCATTGTCATGTTGGAAGACCCAGCCTCGACCCATCTTCAATGCTCTAACTGAGGGAAGGAGGTTGTTCCCCAAAATCTCGCAATACATGGCCCCGGTGATCCTCTCCTTAATACAGTGCAGTCGCCCTGTCCCATGTGCAGAAAAACACCCCCAAAGCATGATGCTACCACCCCCATGCTTCACAGTAGGGATGGTGTTCTTGGGATGGTACTCATCATTCTTCTTCCTCCAAACACGTTTAGTGGAATTATGACCAAAAAGTTCTATTTTGGTCTCATCTGACCACATGACTTTCTCCCATGACTCCTCTGGATCATCCAAATGGTCATTGGCAAACTTAAGACGGGCCTTGACATGTGCTGGTTTAAGCAGGGGAACCTTCCGTGCCATGCATGATTTCAAACCATGACGTCTTAGTGTATTACCAACAGTAACCTTGGAAACGGTGGTCCCAGCTCTTTTCAGGTCATTGACCAGCTCCTCCCGTGTAGTTCTGGGCTGATTTCTCACCTTTCTTAGGATCATTGAGACCCCACGAGGTGAGATCTTGCATGGAGCCCCAGTCCGAGGGAGATTGACAGTCATGTTTAGCTTCTTCCATTTTCTAATGATTGCTCCAAAAGTGGACCTTTTTTCACCAAGCTGCTTGGCAATTTCCCCGTAGCCCTTTCCAGCCTTGTGGAGGTGTACAATTTTGTCTCTAGTGTCTTTGGACAGCTCTTTGGTCTTGGCCATGTTAGTAGTTGGATTCTTACTGATTGTATGGGGTGGACAGGTGTCTTTATGGAGCTAACGACCTCAAACAGGTGCATCTAATTTAGGATAATAAATGGAGTGGAGGTGGACATTTTAAAGGCAGACTAACAGGTCTTTGAGGGTCAGAATTCTAGCTGATAGACAGGTGTTTAAGTACTTATTTGCAGCTGTATCATACAAATAAATAGTTAAAAAAATCATATATTGTGATTTCTGGATTTTTTTTTTTAGATTATGTCTCTCACAGTGGACATGCACCTATGATGACAATTTCAGACCTCTCCATGATTTCCAAGTGGGAGAACTTGCAAAATAGCAGGGTGTTCAAATACTTATTTTCCTCACTGTATAAATAGTTGGTCATTTATATTGTATATTACTTGTCATACAAATATAGCCATAGAGTTTCATGACAGAACTTAAAATAGGACTATAATAATAATAATAATAATAATAATAATAATAAATAAAATTGCAGTGCTGCAATATAACAACTCTCAACATTTGAACAGAAGAGACATATGCAAGAGAAAAACAGTAAAAATAAAATAAAATCTCATTCTCATTCCCATTCTCATCCTGCCGGAGAGCTGCAGTGGGATCTGTCCACATGACAATAACCTTCTAATACCATGATTAACCTCTAACCTAATTTCAGATATAAGAAGTGAGAAGTGAAACATAAGACATGATGATTATAACTACACTTATAAGTGAACTAAAAAAAAAACATTCTGAAGCACTGTATGTCCCATAAAAGAGAAGAAGAATCTCTCTTTTCAGGAAGGGAAAGAGGGACAGGAAGCTGGGATTTTGTCTTCAAAGTGCCAACAGCAGGGAAAACAATGGATCTGTGGAATATATATCTCTGGAGCTTTGAAAGGTGTTCTCACTCATCTGTGTGAGTTGAAACAGCCAAGCTAAACTACAGAATATGTTAAAACTGAAACAAAAGATTGCTTAACAGTTGAATATAACATGAGAATACATGTCTGGTCTCAATGTATTACCAGTCAAAAGAAATTTTGAAAAATACAATTTTTTTTGTCTACACAATATAAGCCAATGGGGCCCAAAACAACACTGACCTCAACTGAAAAAACAGTTCTTGAAAATATCTTTTGTGTTCCACAGAAGAAGAAAAAATTCACACAGGTGTGGAACGTCATCAGGGCGGGTAAATGACGACAGAAATGTCATTGTTTGGTGCACTATCCCCTTTAAATCCTTTCAAACTACCACAAGGGTGGACAATGACAACATTTGACAATAAGTCCCTGTAATACCCTGTCTGTCATAGGTCATTAAACAAAGAAACTTTGCCTTAACTAATATGCAGGCAATGGTGGGCATGTTTTCAAAGCTCATCATCATCAATGGTACTGAGACTGGCCGTAAAATGTGAGTGTAATCGTAGTATTAACCAGCAACCAGTGTATTTGCTGACCGATTTGGCAGGGCTGGTTAAACAGCCAAGCTCAAACATTTTGAATCTTAGGGCTGATTCAGCTGCTCTGGGTAATCCTCGGCCCACAATACAAGACCTGGAACGAAGCCCAAGTTATTCCTTGAAGTGAAAGCCTATTTAACAAAACAGTCAGCTATAGAGCGACCACGAACTGACACAATGAGAAAACAACACTCATGGTGTGCTGGGATAGGTTGGCAAAAGACATATAGGACAAAAACACTAATAACTTGATTTTAACCGGGCCATTAAGGAGGCGAATATTTGGACTAGTGTCAGAAACTTTATGCTTTTTAAAAATGTTAGTTGGCCCCTAAAATTTATTTTCACAGTGCTTTTATTACATTTATGATATACAAGCAACACAGTGTGTTATTAACTTATGACAAGCGCATCAAATAAATCAAGTGATTTATGCCAAATTACTCAATCTGAACAATTGTAACTTCAAATTAAAATCAAACACAAAATCAGTTGTATATAAATGCACAATATATCATAATATAATACTACAGTGTATTCAGAGATACTAAACTCATTACTAGATATAATTATAGTAGAACATTTAGTAATTTCAAGACTCAAGTTTCTTTTCATGAGGAATAAATAATACAAGTCCAATCATAAAGAAGATACCTTCTTAATATTAACCTCTGCAGACGTAAATACAAAGCCCTCTATTGTTGAAGGCCAAGCGGCATGTTCAGATACGCACCTTAATAAAGTCTATTACACACACACTGCATTCCTTGCACATCTACATAGTTGGAACCGTTCCAAATCAGCTACTCCCTCTAACACGTTGGCTCTCTTGAAGATCAACCAAGTACAAAACTGTGACATAGTCATAAATTTTGTGTTGCTTTACAAGTGGGAATTCAATACTTCTGACTTCCACCCAAGAATCCACCTTCAAAAAAGTTTTTATCTGACATATTAAATCATCCAAGTGCATTCTTAGTTTAATTTAGCTTCTAATTTAAATTAAATTAATTTTATTTAGGTGGTAACAATTTGTGGTAACAATCGTTTGATATTAGTGTAAATAAATATCCGGAAATATCGAAAGAATCCGTTAAAAAGTATCACAGTTTCCACAAAAATATAAAGCAGTTGAAAACTGTTTTCAACAATGATGATAATAATAAGAAATGTTTCTTGAGCATCAAATCAGCATATTATAATGATTTCTGAAGGATCATGTGAAACTAAAGATAGTAATGATGCTGGAAATTCAGCTTTGCCATGCCATCAGGGGAATACATAATGTCTTTTTTAATGCATTTTAAAATAGTAAACTTTCATTTTAAATTCTAATGATACTTCATAATATTTTGGTTTAATTTTGCTCTATTTTTGATCAAATAAATGGAAGTCTTCAAAATACACACATATTATTTAAATCATAAATCAGTTGTTGTCATAAATCCAGTCCTGACTGGACTGGTCAGTTGCAACACAGGACATAAACTGATTTTCACACAAAAGCAAGAAAAAGAACTTGAACAATGAACTATATAGCATGGAAAAGTAATGAGGAAGAAAAAAAAAATGCAGAAGTGATTTATCAGCATAAAGTCAGGCAACACAGAGTCAAATATTCTATAGGTATTAGTCATATTACTGAGTGACAGCCTGACTTTACGCACAATCTTTGACGTCAACAAAAGATATGTGAAGCATTTTCTCCACCTATTTCTAAAGTTAAATTGATATGTTGCTACCCTAACACCAAACAACTGAGATTAGTTGCATTTTAGTATTTGCAATTTTACATTTAACGCTGATTTTCCCTGTAATCCGTGATCCTATCAGAACAGATCAAAGATGCATTTTTGGGTCAAAACCCACAAGTTAAATCACTGATTTAAATTATAAATCCCAGATAAGCATCAGTGACCAAGGGATCAATAACCATGACAGCATGAACTCGGTGGTGCCCAAGGCCTGGGGCAGGACAATAGTAAAAAGAATTTACATGATCTAGTGTGATGATCCATCTGTGCATTTCACTAAGAGAGCCATTTCACATTTTTTAGGAGGATTACAGAAGCTTTGCATCACAAAGCAGAACAGAAGCGTGTATGAATAAAAGTGAATGCCCTTAAAATGTCTGAAAACAGACTTTAAAGAACAGCTTGTTTTGACACATTATGACACATTAATATTATACACCAAACTGTTTGTTTAAAATGCTGAGTAAGATACATCATTGTGAAGGAGTAAAGGTTATCCCCCAGTGTCTTGCTGTAAGGTCCTTGAGGTCTGAAGTTCAGTTATAGTTGTACAGTTGGTGTTGACAAAGACATTTTCATACACGAGAGTGCCAAAAACTCAGCTGTTGTTCTCCAAAATGAGCTCCGGATCTCACAAAGCGGAGAAGGCTCATCTTGTGCCATTTAAAGAGTGTTCAATTTCACAACGAGCAGCTGCACCATGTCATTGTTCGCACTTAAGTAAGAAAAATACTGCCTCAGAGTCTGATTGTGTACACGTTACTCTACTTAATAATTAAATGTCTTATAAATAATAAGCAAAGATAACACTTGCACACTCCAAACTGTCTAATCACAGTGAAATCAATCAATATTTTATGAAAGAACATAAAGTAGGCTACTCGTGCACAGTTCACGGTATAACGTCACACAATCATCTAATCAATTAATTATTATTGAATACCATTAGGACAAACACAAGGGCACATTCAGATTGTAACACTGCAAACGGTACTATGTAAACAAAAGCAGCAAAGAGAGGGAAACTCACAATGGTTTCTCGGACTCGGTCGTGGAATAGTTGCTCTCTAACCGTCACGTCTTCTGTTTCCATGCTTTGAAACCATGTCTTGGCGCGTGCTGGGTTATAATTTGGAAAGCATTTGAGTCTCCGAGAAGATAATAGCTTACGTGGAAACTTGTCTCAAGTTTCGAACGAACGCTTTCCACCTCTAAACGTATTGCAGTTACTCCTTCTGAAGTCACTAAGTCAGCGAACTACTCCTGTTTTACTTCATTTAGGTGGATAGAAACTTCTTAAATGATTATTCACCAGCGAACAAGCAGCTGAACTCATCGAGTCAGCGTGTTCACAGATGCTCCTCAAAATGAATCTTCCAGTCTCTCCTCAAACTCCATCTACTGGAGAGGCTGGGCTGTGGTGGGAGGAGGAAGAGGCGGATTTAACACTAATGAAACTTGATCAATGGTGAACATTTGCAGACCATTATATTATATAAAATAATACAACGTTATAAACATGTAATAGTTTCGTTTGAGGATGATGTAGGCCTAATAGAACATATGAAATTGTAAAAATATATGTATTAAAAATATGAGCGCACATGATGTTTCTAATAATAATAATAAAAAAAAGTTATGAGGGTGATGCGATATGAGCTATGAGCGCAAATGATTAATATATCAATAGCATATTTAAAAGTTTGAGCTGTTTTAACTGAAAGGAACTTGCACTGAATATATAGCCTATATTAAAATATATCAGTGCTTTTGTTTTGTCTCGATATGCACACCAGTAATGTAATGTTTTAAGGCACATTTTGAAAATCTTAAATGTCCTAAATTAACTAAGGCCTAATCCTAGCTTAATCTAAACCCTGTCTGTGAAACCAGGCCTTTATGTCCTAATGATGGAATATTTCACATAAAAAAAAAAACATTTATATTTTAACATTTATAGCAACATGGCTGTTCCTCTATTGTTCTCTATTTAAACCAACAAAGATGGAAACAACAATAATCCAAATGTACCAATGTATACTGTTTAATGTTTAACAGCATTTATTTACAATGATTCGTACTGGCCCTTTTGCATATAGTGTATATTAACAGAAATGTGTTTAAGGTTACAGTATGAGCAGCACATGTAAGGGTTACTCTTGCAAAAACAGTTTAGTCCAATGCATTTTAGCAAATGTCTAATGTTCTGTGTCTTATTTTGTGTCCACAGATATGGTAAATCAAAGTTTACTCTTTATGACCCGTGTCATCATCAAACCAAAGTCCATACAAGCGCAAACACGGAAGTCCATAGGTTACATTATTTTCAGAAAGTGAATGATTAAAATTTTAAGTTAACTTCAAAGTTGTGATGCATTCTTACATTTTTAATGCTGACCTTGTTGTAGGAGTCGTCTAAAACTATTTGATGTATGAATGAAGCTTGATCTCTCAGTCCCGCAGGTAAGAGAACAGTGACCTGTTTGATTTTATAACTTGAAAGCCAGTGATATTGGTGATATGAGAGAGAGACAAGAGAGATTATCAAAACCATAATTCACCCCCAAAATAACAATTCTGTCATTATTTACTAACCGTCATGAATTCCAAACCTGTGTGACTTAATTTCTTTTCTGGAATACCAAAGGAGAAGTTATATACCAAAATATGCTCTTCTCATTCAGTGGAAATAAACGCAGACCAAGGATTGTCAAGTTCCAAAAAGAAACAAGCACCAAAAAAGCAATTATAAAATAAGTAATTTACGATTTATATGCTATATTCCAAGTCTTACATAAAAGCTTTGAATGAGGAGCAAACAGAATTTTCATTTTTGGGTGAACTATTCCTTTAAAAACTGTATAAGATCCACATGACATGCTTGCCCCTAATTTATCATAAAGCACTTTTCATTATCATGTTATAATCTGCTTTAATACACTGGAAAAAAAGGCCTTTTGATTTTACTCAGTTTTTTAAGGCAAGTGTTTACAATTTATCCTGATTTTAAACATGCATTTTTAGTTGTACTTAATCAGCTATGTTTTAGCCTAGTTATATCAGCTCAATTATATAGAGTAGATTTGATTTATTCAAGTCTGTCGTTTAAAGTATGGAAATGACATTCATGCTGTACATTTAAAAGTTACTGGCCATAGTCTTTGCCATAGACCTTAGTCATGTTAGACGCCATATTGAATTTAACGCTGATGAAAACGAGGCTGTGAGGGATAGACTTTCCGTCTTTACAATGGCACGCATTGCGTAAAGGTCCTAGATCACATAATTCTCACAACTTCTAAACTTGTTTAATGGAGTTTTTTCAGAAAGGCGTTTCGACAGCTGAACAATCGGATTGTTGTTAAACAACTGTACAATCCATTGAATGCACTGTATTCTATCTCTCACAGCCTCGTTTTCTTGTCAAAAATTAAGTGCTGACTAAGATCTGTTGTACAGTTATTGCTCACTGAGTGAAGCAACACTCATTATATTAATTAATGTAGCCACCTTCAACTAATTCATAAACTAGTCTTGATGATAAAAAACACAAAAACAGAAACTCAAACTGAACATTAAACATTAACAGGTATTTCCCTTTACTCAAAAACACATAAAATAACAACATTTACTCTCCTGATCCAGCCATATACAAAGCATCATGGGAACTAGTTTCAGTAAATTCAGTTCATGTCCCCAACACAAATTGATTAAGTAAACATCAATTTGATATATTTAAGTGGATTGAACAATGAAATTAAGTTGAACAAGCAGCAAAAAAAAATCATATTTTTCAGTGAAACATTTTTTCCTTAACTTCTTTTTCAAGTTCCTGTGCGCAGCTAGAATGACCTCATGGCTAAAAAGCTCCTGATCACATATGCCTTGTGGGCCATGGGTGGCCCACTTGGCCTTCATCACATTTACCTGGGCAGAGACAGCCATGCCCTTCTTTGGATACTGACCTTCGGTGGTTTCGGCATCGGCTGGGCAAGGGAGTTCTTCCGGATCCCATCGTACGTGAGCGAGGCCAACCATGAAGCAGAGAGAGCCCGTATTAGACATCCACGTGCCACTCCGCCACCACCAGTAGGCCTGATTCGATTTGCTGGTCAAATTTGTGTTGGTATTTACTTTGGCTCGGTGGCTTTAATAAGCCTCAGTTCTCTTAGCTTCTTCTACTTCCTAGTGCTGCCATTGAGCATAGGTGCAGGTGTGCATCTGGTGTCCTCTGTGGGCCAGCAGACCTCTGACCTTCAAAAGACCTTTGTTACGTGCATCATCACGTCTTCCATCTTCTACGGCAGCAATCTCTCACCTCTGCCCATCAGCATAGCTGCCAGTGTCACCGCTGCGCAGCACAGCATGTTCAGACCTCTGAGGCCAGAGCCACTGGGTGAGATGCACTATGTACATTTTGGTAACACTTTATTTACAATAAGGTCTCATTTGTTATAGTTAATGCATTAACTAACATTAACATTTGTTAAAGTCACCATGAAATCAAATTTTGCAGATCTTGTTTTAGTATGTATATAAACATATTTTGATGGTTTAACTTGTAGGGTCATTAAAAACAAATATCCCCTCCGGTCATCACTTTTGGGAAATATGTGTCAATCTGGTCTTACATCATGTGCAATAAATGTGTTTAATTAACCCGGTTTGTGTCAATCTTCCCAAGGGCCTCGTCTGTATCGTCTAAGTTTAGGTGTGCTGGCTTTCTCCGCTCCGCTGGGATACTGTGTTTTCCACAACACCACAGCCACATTGTACTACATATCGGACTGTATAGCGGCCCTGCTTGATTTCTTCTGGTTCCTTCCATGGCTCAAAGGACTTCTGGAGTATTTTCTGCTGTTGCCATATCGTCTGTTATGTATCCTGACAGGAGGGGGTTTCTACGAGGAAAGCTGGAGGAAGATGCTGGAAATAATTCTTAATGAGTATAGTAAAAAAGAAAGGGAGGCACTGAAGGTGAGTTCAGTACAGTTTTAAGTGGTCAACAGGGAATCTAACATTTATACTTTTCACTTTGTAGTGTTTTACATATAATCACAAGGTAATTGATGTTTTTGTCATTATAATGTTTTCTTACAATCAGATACTATCATTGCCAGAAGAAGCTTCTCTGGAAGAGGTCACTCGTAGCTACAGAGAACTGGCTAAAGTGTGGCATCCAGATCACAACCCCATGAAGCAAGAAGAGGCACAACAGATGTTTATTCAGATCCAGGAGGCATATGAGATACTTCTCGACAGACACAAGACGAGACAGAAAAAATAATCTTCTGAGGAAGAGGACATATACCCTTTAGAAGGCTCAGATTTAACTTTCACATACCCAAGAAAAACAGGATTTTTTATTTCATAAAGCCGATTTGAAACAAAAGAGTTTTTCATTTTTGTTCAGAGAAATTCTCCTCTTAGGACAATTTAGGATTCTCCGCCATCTTGTGGTAACAGTATGAATAGAGTTGTTTCAAATACAGGGGTCTTCCACAGTGATTCGGCGACCCCTGGAGGGTCTGTAGTGATACTGCAGGGGGTCGGACAATAATTGTTTGTCAAACAATTTTTGAAGAAAAAAATGAAAATATATTAAACAATATACATTAATAGTAAATATACCATATTAAATTTCATTGTCCCCCCACATTAAAATGTATTAAAATAAAATGAATGTAGGCTATATGAGAAAGTATATATAAGTAAATAGTAGAGTCTCATAAGTATATGACTCTACATCAAAACAGAGTATTTTGCAATGTACATTAACATTGTACTATATGCATGTTACTACAGGCCAGGCTTAAAATGCAACACTCTAATACAGTATGTAAAATGGAGCCGGTCACTTTGCCACTTTGTAGTGGATCTAAAATAGAATATGAATAATGTAGGCCTACTATAATAATAATAATAATAATAATAATCACACTAAATATATTATCAATGGTTTTACAATTTTTTAATATAATAATGTATATTTTCTTTTACATAAACATATTTAAAATAAACATAAATAGACATATATTACCTGTTTGACACAGAGAAAGAATTAGGCTAAATTCCTTACAAATTGCTTAAATAAAGGAAGTTTTATTCATGATAAATCTTAGTAAACACATACGCCACTTTTACTGATACTACCATCGAAATAGCAACATCAACACTAATAATAATAATAATAATTATGATATTAATAATAATATCATATTTGGTATTTGGAGCTTTTTGCAGGATTTTGTTTTTCTAACCTGTAGCATGAGGATCGATGCATTCGATAATCCCTCCCAATCATGGATTTGAGAGGCAGTTTTTCGGTTATAGGTTATTCGGGCCTGTATCCCGGCATGGGCCCGGAAGTTGTTTGGGGTTTCAGGTAAAAGATCCCGGAGATGCTGCCTTCGCTAGAGAAAACAAACGGCGCTTCTGCTGTATAAATATTGCAATCACAGTCGATCGTCAGGTAAGAAAAAAGATTCACCGTGCAAAATCAATGGCAGTTATTCAAGGAAAGTGACATTAGGTCAGGTAACTATGTTCGGATTGGGAGGGTTTACACGGCTAGACTCATCTGTCGAGTGCTGGGTGCCATAGCAACGCCAGCGGGCTCTCAGGAAACAGAATTCTGCTTTAGTTTGTCACGTCTAAAGATCGACTGTATTTCACGACCGGAGGCTGCCGATCGGATTGCGTTTTCAGCAACACTTGTTCTCTCGTTTGTGAGTTAGTTTAGCGACGTCTTTGCCTTATTGTGAGCTGTCACGTCTCGTTAGCTGGTTAGCAGCGGTGGCTAGCTAACGTTAGTGTTGCTCCAGACAGACCGGATTGACATGATTCTGCGTGCTGTCAGTCCTCCTCTACAGCACGGTGGTGTATGTAAAGTTACTAAACATACGAGAGCTCGTGTTCTCGTCGTCAGGCGTTGTTTTCTGGTATGACTGCAGACAGACAGGGCTGTTTCGATTATTGCGTTAATTAGACTCATTGACAGCTCTGAATTCATGAGATCTGCCTGTTGCAGCTGTGAATGGTTTAACGTTATGTCTCATACGACACAATGAGGTCTTACATTTCTGAAGGCCTGTTTGTTATTAGATCATGTAGTATCCATAAAGCCGATATAACATAATAACTCGACTCTGTAAGAGTCCATATTTGTTATTTATATGAGTCCATATTTATTCATGGCTGGAAAGAACTGAAAAGAAAGCAGTTTGTCATCTCATAGAATAATAGCATGAGCCTGCACCTGCTCTTTGTGACATCGGAATGTGTTTAAATTATGTTTTTTTTTAATCTGTGATCAATTTTGAGCCATATTGTTAACCATGAAAAATTCATAAATTATTGAATTATGATACCATAGGTCTGAAGTCATTCAGAAGGAGTTTTAAATCTGGTTCCAAAGTGTATTATAATGCATAAACAAAATATTTTCAATTTAAATATTCGTGGATAAACACAATCTGTGTAAAAAGAAATGTTGAAGACTTAGTGTTGGTAAAAGTGTCACTTTTCCTGTTTAGTTCAAACACCTTGTGCATTATTTTGCTATTAGTAAATGTATGATGTCTGTTTATCTCTAATTTTAGTTTGTGTATTTCATAATTTTCTGTTGTGAATGGAGCAGTTAAAATGAGTCACTTTTCAAATTAATTAAACAAATTAATTTATTCACACTTACGTTATGTTGTTTAGGAAAGTGCAACGGTGGTTTTTGTTGTCTTTTTGGGGTTTTATGAAGAAAAAAATTCTTGTACCACAAGTAGTCTTTAGCCCTATTATTTCCTATCATCTAGAACTGTTTGTGTGAGGGGGTAAACCTTAAACAATATCAAAGTTTTTAGGGATACATTTGATCTATAGATGTCCAGAAAACATGCTGAAAGGATGAAACTGGTTCTTCATATGCAAGTCAGATGTGACCACAGATGAGTCAAATAGTTATTTGTATAAAAACGAATTATGTAATTTTAATATGTGTTGCATTTAAAGCCTATTTCCAATACCAAAGCGATAATATGTGGAAATTTCTGAGTAATAGCAAATCATAACAACCCCTGCATTTTGTTTAGTATCATCATTGCTTTAGATGTCAGCCTGTGTTCTGATAGGTCACAAGATAAAGGGAGGGCAGTTTCTTGCACACTGCGCTCTTCATTTAAGACCAGAATTCTATAGAATGGACACTCAATTCAGCTGTTGAGTTAGAAATGAGATCTTGACCAGTGTGTATATCAATTATTCAGCTACTTAAACCGTGCAACCACACAGGAAAGGGAGAAATAACAAACTGCAAGTGAACTACCAAGTTTCTTTTTTCACCTGAATTCAGATGAGCCAAATATATATATATATGATTTAATGTTTTTTGATTGCACTGTATTATTGTAAAATGTACCAATGCATATCTTTAAAAACTTGCTTTCCTATTTGTTGGCAATGATGAAATTGTAAGTTGGTAAAACAAATGTTTTTGCATGATTTCTTGGTACAGGCAGCTGCTGTGATGATGAATGCTGACGATTGCAATGGCCGTTCGTACATGTCAGGTCAGGTATCTTTTTAAGTTCTTATTTTTTTGTTATTTTTATAGATATGCATGTAGCTAAATATAGTCGGTTCCAAATGTCAATGACCACACTGAGATCTGGGACATTTTTTATATATATCCACTGCTGTGATCCTCATGAAAGAATCCATCCAGTATATCTTAAACATATTTTATTGAATTGTGCTGGTTTAAATTCTCTTAGGAAATTATATTACTCAACAAACTGTTTTGAAGAAATTTTTTGACAGGGTGAACTCCAGAGTTTTTATTCAAAGCAAACTTAAAAAAACGTATTTATGTTCTATAAACTATTTTTTATGTTCTATATTTTTTATTATAATATTTTAAACACATTGAATACAAAAAATCCTGAGACTTTTAAAAAAAAAATTCACTCAAATTGTTATGCCGATAATATAATTTCTAGCGAAAATTTGGCATGAAATAAGAAAAAAATACAAAGGTGTATTTTAAGCCCCATTGTACTTGTACATGTTTTCAGGTAGTGGAGATTCTTCAACAGAGCGGGAGTTTTTTGCAGGGCTGAGAGGTCCCACCGTGAGCACACCAAACAGTCAACAGTCCTCACCCAGCCGCTCACTCAGTGGTCAGTGTCTGTCCATTAAACAACGCACTTTAACATCTTAGTATGAACAAGTTCTGCTTTAGGTAAAAGCATCTGCCAAGTGAATAAATGTATAACTTTATCTCCATGCCCAGCTAACTCCATCAAGGTGGAGCTCTACAGTGACGAGGAGGCAGGTGGTGCTCCACTGGCGGAAAGGAGAGTCGGGGAGAAGAATGAAGGATGGAAAGATGAAAAGGGCGAGTTGGCTGAAGATGGTGGAGTGGAGATGGTCGGAGGTACAAGAGGACAGGCTGGGAGCGGCTGTGGAGAGATGGCCAGCTCTGAGCCCGCATCCCCTGGTCCCATTCGACTCCCCAATGGGAAACTGAAATGTGATATATGTGGGATGATCTGCATTGGACCCAATGTTCTAATGGTGCATAAACGCAGCCATACAGGTAAGTGCTTTTTCACTGACCCTTGACAAAAAAAGACCAAATATATTAAAAAAAAATGTCAGTTTGAAGATATGTGCTGCTGTTTTTTTGCGCCGGTGGGAAAACTGGTAGTCTTGGTCTCGGTAGGTGAGCGGCCATTCCAATGTAACCAGTGTGGGGCCTCCTTCACTCAGAAGGGCAACTTGCTGCGTCATATCAAGCTCCACTCTGGCGAAAAGCCCTTCAAATGTCCCTTTTGTAACTACGCCTGTCGCCGCCGTGACGCCCTGACAGGACACCTCCGCACCCACTCCGGTGAGCCTTTGTGGTTTGAGAGAGGCCATTTGCGAGAAATAAAGAGAAGGAAGGAGAGAGAACTTTGTGGCTGGAAAATAAATGGATGGAAAAGTGTGTGGGATGGAAAAAGCCATTTTGATTTGC
This sequence comes from Abramis brama, assembly GCF_963993115.1. NCBI lineage: Eukaryota > Metazoa > Chordata > Actinopteri > Cypriniformes > Leuciscidae > Abramis > Abramis brama. The sequence continues at coordinate 21,137,339 of NC_139984.1, read as the reverse complement.
CACTGAGCATAAATGAATAGTCAAGGTCATGTAACCTACTTCTCTTTTAATGTAAGTGGTGATTATTTTTGCTGCCTAGAATTTCCTTTTAAACCTGTTGCTCTACTAGAGCTTGTGCAAGCAGACTAATAAGTGTGAATAAGACAACATCGATCGGTTATATAATCACGTTTTTTAGTCAAACTAAATGCAGCGGTCTAGTATGACATTTAGAGTATTATGAAAACAGGAAATCCTGCTTGTGTTTTTGAATGATGAAGAGCATTCACCTGTAGTGCCTAAGGTCCTTTGAATGAGAATATTGCAGATATTCAGAGAAATGACTTGATAGAATAATGAATTTCTCTGAAATGACGCACATCTCTAAAGCTAAATGGACAGATGTGGTCTGTAGTTTTTTCCTCTTCTGTTAACGTCATAGATGAGCAGCGTCATTTCATTTTTGGGGAAATTGTGACAAGGGAAATTCTGTGGTCTGATGAATCCTGTACCAGTAATTAGAGTATTCTAATGTAATTATATTGGAAATATATTATATATCATAATATATTATTATTTATATTTATATATAATATACACTGCCCGGCCAAAAAAGGTTGCTGTTTAGATTTAAATAGGCAAATACTTTATTATTGCAGTGATTATTATGTTTCTAGCGTGTTATATGTTTGTCAACGGTTCTTCTGACCCTGATTGATGGAGTAGCTTTTCATTTCTTAAACAACCATGTAGGAAGACACATCATGGCCATATTCCAAGATGATAAAGTGACAAGATGCATCAGGCTCAAATTGTGAAAGAATGGTTGGGAGGGAGCATGAAGAATCATTTTCACACATGAATTGGCACCTCTGAGTCCAGACCTTAAATTCATTTAATGTGCTGGAGTCGACTTTACAGAGTGCTGGACACTCTTGCTTTGTCAGTACAAGATCTTGACCAAAAATAGATGCACCTCTTGATGAAAATGGATGTTGTGGTGTTATTTCCTTCAATTAGAGTTAAAAGAACTGTTGCCAAACATATAACATGCTAGATGATCATGGCAATAATGGTCAAATTATTGACTCTTAAGCATTTCCCTATTTAAATCCAAACAGCAACTTTTTTTTTGGCCAGGCAGTGTATTATTAAATAACTTTACAGGGTAACACCTTAAATTAACCACAGCATCAGTACTGTGTTATTGATGTTTGTTTACATAACACATAAGCTGTGTGAAATGCATTCATATTCTCCCTCCACGTTATTTCAGTGTCCTCCCCTACAGTAGGGAAGCCCTACAAGTGCAGTTACTGTGGCCGCAGCTACAAGCAGCAGAGCACCCTGGAGGAGCACCGTGAGCGCTGCCACAGCTACCTACAGAGTCTGGACCACCAGCCTGCTCATAACACACAGCCTGCGCACGGTAATGCCATATTTACTAACACAAATGCTTGGGAGGTCAAAACTAGCAGTACTTTGGGTATCAAGTTGACACTAAATTGGATGATTTTAATGGATGTCTTTCTGCAGTAATTCGTCCAAGTGCTGCCTGACTGGCGGCTGCTTTTGAAAGCTCACCAGTGTTGTTATGTGCATGCTCTGTGAAGATCACAGCTGGTGATGTAGCTGCACACTTGAACGGTCCAAAGCACTTCTTGATTAAAATACATGCCTTAGAGAGGTATTATTGTAAACACAGAGAATCTAAACAGGTGGTTGTGTGTAAAAATATTACTGTGCTGTAGGCCTTGCAGTATGAGCTAAAATGTAACCTAATATAACCTAACCTTATGTTGTTAATATGCTGAATTTTATTCTTAATTTAAATAACCTGCTGCTCAGTCAAACTCTGAGAGCATTGAATCAATATTAATGTACATAACCAATAATCATATATTTAAGACTCTGCAAAAAGAATAATTTTAGTCATTTATTTTACATTAGACTACTTGTGATTTTCTTTTCTTTTTACTCTTATTAATAAAAGTGTACACTGGCGTTCAAAAGTTTGGCGTCGTTACAATTTTTACAATTACAATTACAATAATTTTTCACTCAGAAAAGTATCAAAAGTGACAGTAAAGACATTTTTATATATTGTTAGACAATTTCAAATAAACACTGTTCTTTTGAACTTTTTATTCATCAAAAAATCCTGAAAATAATACTAAGAAGAAGAAATGTTACTTATGTGACACTGAAGACTGAATTAATGACTTATGAAAATTCAGCTTTGCCATCACAGGATTAAACTGTGTATTAAAATTGAACAGTTATTTTAAATTGTAATAGTATTTCATAATACTGATTTTACTTTATTTTTTTATCAAATAATGCAGCCTTGGTGAGAGATTTCTTTCAAAAACTGACCACAAAACTTATTTATATATAATTATAAATTAATATATTAATATAGATAATTAATATAGTTTCAATACCATATTAAATGCTGTGGTATCAAAATTGGTGTGATATACTCAAAAAAATATAATAGAAACACCATTCTATTATAATCATGCTTCTGCGTGTGGATTGTCTTCAGGTGAAGAGTCCCATAATGTGGAGATGATGTCTGAACCACTGATCCAGTCCTCCTCAGAAAAGATGACCTTCATTGATCGGCTGGCCAATAGCATCACCAAGAGGAAGAGATCTACACCCCAGAAGTTTCTGGGTAGGCCCATTTCTTTGAATACCTATGCAGAACAGTGATACCCGAGTTGTGAGCTTGTGAACTGTATGCAGCAAGAAAGACATGAGTGATAAACATGCAAATTTGTAAGGTTCGTAAAAATTGAATCAGTCTGTTTAATGATTGGTTGTCAATATGACAACGTGTTGTTCAAGATATATATAACCTATTGTTCAAATGTTTGGGGTCTGTAAGTTTTTTATGTCTTATGGTCATAAAGGGAATATTATTACAATTTTAAATAAATATTTTCTATTTTAAAATAATTAAATAGGCAAAGCTGAATTTTCAGCATTATTACTCCAGTTTTCAGTGTCACATGATCCTTCAGAAATCAGCCTAATATGCTGATTTGGTGCTCAAGAAACCTTTATAACTATTATTATCAATGTTGAAAACAATTATGTTGCTTTTTTCTTTTCTTTTTTTGTGGAATCTGTGATACTTTTCTTTAAAGTTAGGATTCTTTGATAAACAGGAAGTTCAAAATTCAAAAGTCTCTTGTAACATTATAAATGTCTTTACTGTCACTTTTGATCAATGCAATGTATAAAAGTATTAATTTCTTTTAAAATAACCGAACCGTTGAACGGTAGTGTATATATTTTTATTACTTTTTAAAATATTATATTTTAAATAATTTATTTTAAAAAATCTCAGAGTTTTGTTTCTATGAATTAGATTTAGAAATAGTATAGTAACAATATTATTGGTTATTGCATAGATGCAAAAACAGAATAATTTCAGTGCAATCTAATGATCATTATGATTATGATGCTTCCTGGCTTTCTAGGTGAAAAGCACATGCGACTGAATATATCCGAAGCACCTTATGATCTCGACCCCAATCCTGATAAAGAAGGGGACATGTTGCTGTCGCACCCCGAGGGTGACCCCGCTGCTTTAGCAGGCATGGCAGGGCGTTTCCTGCGGGGGCCGAGAGGAGGCAGCAACGATGTGGATCCTTCCCGGTCGCTGCGGATGCCCCCCCACTCCACCTGCATCTCAGAGTTCACCCCAGTCATCAGCTCCGTCTACCCTCATATAACCTCTCTAGGGCAGCGTCTTAACTGTGCAGGGGGCATCTCCATGGGCCTGGCCGGGAGGGAGGCCGGCGAGGGTCACGAAGATGCACCTTCCACCCGCAGCCACGCCGCCTCGCCGAGCAACGGTTACCAAGATTCGACAGACACTGAGAGCATGGCGGAGGAGCAGTGCGTCATCACCTCGGTGCCACCGGGAAACTTGAACCACCGTGGGCGCGAGCGGCACAGTCCTAGTCACGCCAAAGAAACGGACATGGAGGGGGACAGGGAGAAAGGGATCCCTGGGGGTTTACCGACCAAGGCGAGCCCGCGCTCCCCGCTGACGAGGGAAGCCATGCAGGTGGTGGACGGGGAAGGGCGGCCGGTGCGCTCCTTCCGCTGCGAGCACTGTCGCATTTTCTTCCTGGACCATGTCATGTTTACCATCCACATGGGCTGCCACGGCTTCCGCCAGCCCTTCGAGTGCAACATCTGCGGCCACCGCAGCCAGGACCGCTACGAGTTCTCCTCGCACATTGTCCGCGGGGAGCACCAGGTGGGCTGAGGTGGGCGGAGGTCAAGACTGGGGGGGAGATGTACAGAGCGTTGTATGCTGCTTTGAGATGGCGTCATGGCGTCTAGTTCGGTCTGCACCAGACTGGGGCACATTAGCACTTGCTTTTATAATTAGCGGACATCAGATTTTCCGTCGACGGCTAATCGCTTAGGTACGAGCATAAAACGTGTAATTGCATCCCGCGTAAGAGGATGACAACTAAGTCATATCCTCCGATTGCACTCCTACACCAAGTCATTCATCGCAAGAAGCAGCTGTTTTGCTTTAGAAGTGCCTTACTTCGGTGGGGTTTATTTTTTATCAGTTGGGAAGAGAAATTCGAGATGTGAGATTAGGTCTATACCCATCTGTTTGGTGGCGTTTACATAGAGTCTGCCTCTTGAAGAGAGAAAGACATTGAATTGCTTAGACGTCCAAAGTCTGGACTGTTTTATCCAGAGTGGTTTTCCAAAGTTTCTGAGCCTGTTAAACAAGAAATCTATGCCTAAGAGTATTCACACTAACTTTGTGCTCTTTTAGGATACCTCGGTGGGACTGTTGAAATTAGGCGACTCAGGGAGGACACTGCTGACAGAGAGGGAATGGAGAGCAAGCAGCGTGAATTGCAAAATTGAGGCTGGAGCATTGGTATGTTAGCCATATAAGGAGCACAGACACATATTGCCTTAATCGTTGCTTTATATGAACCCTGTACGAGTTAGTTTTAGAATTGCACATGGTTTTTAATGCTGGACCATTCCGTAGGTACAATGCAGCCTGAATTCGGGTAACTTCGAAACAAAGATGATACGTCACTCTTGGGTCAAATAGGATTGTGTTTAGGCTAAGGCTCGGATAATTTTATTGCTTTCTAAAATGTATGTCAATGTTTTATTTAAGAAAGGAAATGAACTTGAAACATTTGCCTTAGTTTTTGAGTCTACAATCTCTGTCCAGAAAAGAAAAAAAAAGTTGATTTCCTTGTGCCTCAGATCTTGATTGTCGTTTCAACTTTATCTCAACCTCACTTAAGTGGCGATAAAGATTTTGCCTATCAAATCTATTGAGGTTTTTTTAAATAGTTTTTGTAGTACGAAGTCCCCGCCATCCATCCTCTGCCATGCTGCGAACACAGTGAGCCACATTATGTTTTTTAGATGCGGAAAAGAAGCCTTAATATTCTGGTGCAGACCAAACACAGACCTATGTTGCATTCCGTGAATTTGAAGACGAGTGAAGGGGAAGGGTTTTTACCTCAAAAGGAGGATTGCACTTTTTCTAATTCTGCTTAAATGTGAGTGTTTTTGCTGGGGCTGTTGGGAGGGTTCCGGACAGGCGGGGCGGCACCGGGCGGGAGCGGGATTTTATTCAAAGGCTTTAGGGGAGCAGACACAGTAATGACTGGTAACTGAGCTTTGAAACATATTCTTTTGTTTTCTGAAATTGCTCTATTGCACTGATTTCTGATAAAAATGCTATTTAGAGAAAACAAGAAACAATTTGATACAAGAACACGTTGGTTATAAAGACCAGATGAACAGTGTGGTGTTTTTAAAAACAATTCTATAAAGGCTATTTTCCTAATCATAAAAGGGGTCACGGTCATTTAAGGATTCAGAACTGAACGTTTTCTCCTTGTGTTGTAAAATTTGGTGCTTGGATGTTTGTGTGACTTCTGCCCTTGATATTGGACTTGTATCCTGTACGCTTGTCCTGTGTGGTCATGTCCCATATGAGTTCATGCATACGGTACTCTCGATCCCCACTGAGTACAAACTGCTGCTTGAATTTGAAGGAAAGGACTGAAATATTGTTGTAGAGTTACGTACCGTCCTGCCAAGATATATTGTGGCCTGTTTTATCAGCGGATCTCACTTGCACAAACTGAAACGAAACTAAAGCACCAATGAGAGAATTTTGGAGAATCTCAAAGAGTTGTTTTGTTTGATTGCTTGTACATCTTTATGTGACGTGGGCTGTGGTTAAGGGTACTTGGATGTTGTAGCATGTGTGTATCACTTGACCTTGGAGGTGGTCAGCTGTTTCCAAAACTTGCTTGTGTGTAATCCACTGACCCTACATCTTTTCAGTTACTTTCACAACATTTGTAGGCCTCTTAATACGTATGCTTGGATTCACTCCAGTGCAAGCCTACAGAGTACAGTATGAATGGAAGAAGAAGTGAAATTCAGTATTTACAAAGGTTAGTCAGTGACTTTGCACCCTTCATAGAATTTAATTTTTTTTTCTGCTGACATAAATTTATTTACTTGAAATTATGGCAAAAACCATATATGACACTTAATGCACTTATCGGTCAAAAAGAAATTATTTAATGAATTCTACCGAGTGTGTGAATGAGAGAGTTTGCATGTGTACTCGTTTGTTTGCTGGGGTTCTGCAACTGTTCTGCTTGTGAAATACTAGCTGCAATTTTCCCTATTTCCTCTAAACCAAACCAGGCTCTTTTCTGCACCATTTCATATTTCTTATCCCCAAGGTGTGATGAACTCCATATTTTTAAACGAACTGTGAAGCAACCATAATGAGCAGCAACCGAGAAAGAGAGACCTAGCATTTTGGGGAGGCAGGGATCAAACTCTCTGTCATTCTTGGGCTTTATCCCTGGGTTCAATGTTTTTAAATATTTTGTGAGAAAAAAAAAATGTATATGACAAAGAAAAACTCTTTACCTCAAATTTGTTAAAATATAAAAAACTGCCTCATGTTCTATAAAAAGGTGTGTTGGTTTCAAGAGGTATTGTTTATTTGATCTTGTTTTTAAAGAGTGTAACCCAACTTTAAGTTGAAGTAATTTTTCATGTCCAATAAAGTAATATTTGTTGTAACTTCTGTCTGCTTACAACTCTAAACACTTGTTCTCTAGTTTCCCTAATTCATGTCCAGTCTTGATCAAGTCAACAAATAATCGGTCCATGAATTGTTTCTCTACAGGTTCAATATGTGGTCAAGGTGGACATTTAAAGTGACTGCTCACCATCTTTAACTGCATTTTTTTATTTTTGTATCTCTAAATTAATATAAGGACTAAATGAAATAAAAACAATTTTAGAAATAATAATTTAGTATAGCATGTACTATAAACTATTTAGGCATTTTTTCCTCAGTTCAGCCAACTTGTTTCAGTGCAGTATTTCAGTATTACTATATTATTATAGTATTTATTAATATTTTGAATTACCTTTTGTGGAGTTGTTTTCACAATTTTAATTAATATTCAGTTTTTATTAGTATTTTTGTAGTTTTTAGTTTTAGTAATTGTAACTCTAGATTCTAGTTACTGTTAGATTCTCATCAAATTAATGTTTTTATAGTTTCTTATGATAATGCGGTTTCAATTCTATTGTAAAAAATATTGCAAGCCTTTGCTTACATTGAGCAATGTATTTTACAGCATTTAATATAACAGATACATTTGATTTTAAAATGGTTCGTGGTTAATGGTTAGTAAATGTTAAAATGACCATTTAGATTAATAAATCCTGTAAAGTATTGTTAACTAATGAACAAGTGTTTTCCTATTGAAAATGGGTTTCAGCAAACTTAAGACCACTCATGTTTTACACCATTTTTGCCTTAAATGTAAAAACTTAAAATTCAAGTTCTATTTAAATGACTAACATCAAGCAGCTTTATTTTTCCCAAAATGATACAACAACCTCAAAAACCTTCTCGTACACATTAGAGGACAACATTTTCCATTTTTGATTAAACAAAGACAAGAGAACATTTTAGGTTTAGTCATCTTTATTTCTTTACAGAAACATGTATGCAAATATCTCCAGATTACATTGGTTTTGGAGGGGGACGTGGGGGACCACCCTGAAAGAAAGAAATCAGAAAAATTAATATTGTATTGATCAGTATTATTATTGACAAAATAGTCAAAGAAGCCAATTTTTATGCATGTAATATCCATTAAGCACAATAGGCATCCCTATGCCCTAATTTAAAATGGATATGGATGCATCACTTACAGCGGGCCTGAAGCGTGGAGGAGGGGTACGGTCCTTCCTGGCCTCGCGAGAACGGTTCCTCACCACTTTGCTGTGGATGGCACAGCTGACACAGTAGTGCAGCTTCACATACAGTTTGGGCAAAACGTAGGCTGTAGAAGGACAAAGAAACAAGTTCGATAAACGTTTTAACAAGCCTGTTTGTTCCCCTCCATAAGAAGCCCAGTATCTTACTCACAGTCAAACACACTGGCTTCAGAGATGTCCCTTACAGCCGCAGCCTCCACAATATTTCTGATGACAAACTTCTTGATGGCTTTGTCCTTGGGCACACACCGGGCACAGTTTGTGCAGCGGATGGGCTGGACATGCCCACGTCCCTTCTTAGCACGACCGTTATTCCTCCTCTTCTTAGTCTAGGAGATGGAGAAATAAAGTTAGCACTGGTTTGCAAATGACAACCTTGAAATCATAATCTGTTAATGCACATTTACAAAACATTTAGTTTTATTAGTGGAAATGTAATTGTAATTGATGGCTTTGCACTTGATACTTTATACAATTTAACAATTCTGATGTGTTTTGTAATGTGTATTTGATTTATAAACCGTCTGACTCTGTACACCTATAGTGCAAACAGGCACAGTAAATAAAATACTTTGCTGTAATTTGTGGACAATAGGTAAGTCAATCCAAATTAAGATAGCAAGAAATGGTAATACGAAATTTCTTAAAATACAGAGCTATTAACGGGGGTAAAAGCTTAACTCATCGGTTTAAGACAAGATAAAAGACTGTAATGCGTGTTTAGTGTAACGTTACATGCGTGATACTTCAGGCGTAGTATCGTTAATGAATTATTATGATCAAAAACTATGAAAAACTGAGTGGTGTTTGGTTGTATACGAAGAGATATTACTCCGAAATGTGAAACGAATGAGAAAACGCACTTGTCGCAATAATAACAGGATAAAAGACGGTGTTTAGTCTGAACGATTGGTAGACTCACCATCTTGATTTAGAGAAGCATGAGAGAGGACCGGAAATACTTTTACGTCATTTATATAGTGCGCGCAGCAGCCGGACGTCTTTGGGTAATATAATAAAAGCCATTATTAATTTTAAAATAATTTAACATTATTTTCTTTGTTATTATCCTAAACTTAAGTAGAAAAATAGATTGTAAAAATTGAGTGTTTTTATGTGTTTTCAGGAGTGTTTTGTGGTGTATTTTACCTGTGATATTTGCAATAAAGACAGACGGTCTTCAACGTAAACTGGTGCCATTTTGTGGTTTACAGCCGCAAAATAACCTGACTGAAAGAACAATACAGTTGATATATTAACTTCTTGGTAAGTCCAAACAATGCAAAGTATAAATTCGTGTGCGTAGTACGTTTGTGGCCCATTAAGACTACCACTAGATGTCAGTAAAGGCTTTGTTATAGCACAGAGTACCAAGTCTCTCACCTTAATGCTTTTGTCAATGCTCAGAATTAGTCAGTGCAGATAAACCATATACCACTTAATAGCTAAACTAGTGGACAAACACCGAATATTGAGAGATACCAAATATAGAAGTTTAAGAATCAGTCATTGAGACACTTATATTGATTGACCACTAATCTAAATGGACCGGTCCTTCTCAGTGTCTATGTATGTTGGTTAGTGCTCAGTGCACAGTGGATTTCTTTATGAACACTTTTGCTGTTTAAAATACCAGTCATCGAAGATCAAACCACACCTCTGTATGTACCAGTGTTGTAATTTTTTAGGTGGATTTCTGAGATTATGGACAATGATTGACATTTGGCTGATGTCCTCTGGTTTGCCTCTGGAAGTGATTACAGAGTTGGGTTGTGGAGTGGAGCTCTGGTGAAGGGTGGGGGCAAAAGAGGGAGGTGTTCTTATGCAAGCAGCTCCCAGCATGCATGTGCAGTCTGGAAGAGTGAATGTGTAGTTCCTGCAGTTGACTGTCCCCTGTGTCACTGCACTTAGGGAGCTGTTGCCAAGTCTTTTTTACAGGGTCGCTGATGGGAATTGAAAGGATAAAACTAGGGCCCACCTACGCAAAGGTGCATTCAATCAAATATACTCCCTCTCATTTTACTTTGACCTTGTAATATGGCATTTAAGATATTCATTTCGGTGCTGGGACTTAGTCATACTTGAGGGAAAGTTTGCTGTGGCTATAATATTTGCATTGGTAAATTGAATTTGAGAATGGAAAGTGCCTGTCAGTGTGTGTGCAGAAGCTGAATAGTGTTTTAAGCTTTCATGAGACAGAGAAAAAGGGAGAGATGGTGACACAGGAATGTGTCAGTGTTCCTGTAACCACTATGCCCTTAAACTGCAGCAAATAAACATTCCTCCATTCATGTGTCAGAGCTGAACACTTGCCCACTGTTGCTGTAAAAACATAGGCAATAATTAAAACCAAAAACCCAATACTTTTTCCTTTGTCTTAAACAACATTTTTCTTCCAGTGGATTGCATTTCGACAATGTAACATTCATATATATTTTTTACCACCAAGACTGGATAGTATGGAAGTGTGCAAGACACTGCAGATTACTATATATAATTTGCATCCACACAGGCAACTTTAGTGATGGCCATGCTGGAGGATTGTTAGAATCCAGTTAAAACTTATTATGCAACTATTTGGGATACTTGATTCTGATTGGTCAATAGTGCCATCCAGCGGTCAGATATTTCCTAATATTTACCACTGTCTGTGGTAACACTGTATATATCAAACTACTTATCGGCTAACTGAAACCGTTACTTTTATGTCTCCTGTATTACACCATGTATTCTTGTTTTACAAAAAGACCTTTGAGATAATATACAGGTAAAATGATAAAATATTTTATGTCTATATATTTTTGGTAAGTAACAACATTGCAAACAACGTTGGACCCTTATTGACTTTCATTGTATGGACAAAGTTATGTTCTGAAGAAAAAAGTTATGCAAGTTTGAATCAGGGCACATAACTGATGAAGGAATCTTAATTTTGGGGTGAACTGACCCTTTAAGACTTTTTTTCCCCCTGAGTCAACAGTAACAATTCACTTTTTTACAGCCATCAAAAAAAATATGGCACCATTATATTTGAGTTTTGTCTCTGTCATCATGTGGTTGCAGAAAGTGATTTAGCCTGGCTGAAAAACAGGCCTACTGAGAACCGCCCGTCGCCTCAATAGACTAAATCAAGAGGTCATGGTCCATTAGTGAGGGGGGTCGATATTGCCACCTAAATCATTACTACATCAGGCCTGTTCGCCCACACACACGCCGACGTACACACTTGCACAGACATACAGATATTATCATGCAGACTTGTACATTACACAGGCAGACTCCACTCACACATTGCTCAGTATTAGCCACAGATATCAGTCTAATATTTTATACCACAGACACATCCTCAGGAAATAAGTGGATTGAAGATTGTCACAGCTCCTATTTCTGTGGATATAGACTACTCATACACTAAATAATGCAATACACTCTCTCTCTCTTTGACCTTTCATGTCAATCTCATATCCTCAGCTCTGTTAAAAGCAATGTTATGTGTCTCAACCTCTTGATTTGTGCATTTTCTTTCATATGCTCAAATATTTTGTACTGACACAGGAGGTTTGGACAGACATATCAAAGATCTAAGTTACGTCACAGTCATCAAACACAATTTGGTATTTGGTATTTAGGGATGGGGAAATGTGCGTGTGACCCAGAGTGCAAGATAAGTAATCAATGTTTTCGTTTGTTTGTTTTTTCTATAAGAGCAGGAATGTACATTTTAAATGTGTATATACATTAATTTGGTCGATATTTATGAGTCCACTAGCATAGAACTGGCTTCCGGCTATCAGATACAGTGAGGAAAATAAGTATTTGAACACCCTGCTATTTTGCAAGTTCTCCCACTTAGAAATCATGGAGGGGTCTGAAATTGTCATCGTAGGTGCATGTCCACTGTGAGAGACATAATCTAAAAAAAAAAAATCCAGAAATCACAATGTATGATTTTTTAACTATTTATTTGTATGATACAGCTGCAAATAAGTATTTGAACACCTGTCTACCAGCTAGAATTCTGACCCTCAAAGACCTGTTAGTCTGCCTTTAAAATGTTCACCTCCACTCCATTTATTATCCTAAATTAGATGCACCTGTTTGAGGTCATTAGCTGCATAAAGACACCTGTCCACCCCATACAATCAGTAAGAATCCAACTACTAACATGGCCAAGACCAAAGAGCTGTCCAAAGACACTAGAGACAAAATTGTACACCTCCACAAGGCTGGAAAGGGCTACGGGGAAATTGCCAAGCAGCTTGGTGAAAAAAGGTCCACTGTTGGAGCAATCATTAGAAAATGGAAGAAGCTAAACATGACTGTCAATCTCCCTCGGACTGGGGCTCCATGCAAGATCTCACCTCGTGGGGTCTCAATGATCCTAAGAAAGGTGAGAAATCAGCCCAGAACTACACGGGAGGAGCTGGTCAATGACCTGAAAAGAGCTGGGACCACCGTTTCCAAGGTTACTGTTGGTAATACACTAAGACGTCATGGTTTGAAATCGAGGAAAATAAGTATTTGAACACCCTGCTATTTTGCAAGTCCTCCCACTTAGAAATCATGGAGGGGTCTGAAATTGTCATCGTAGGTGCATGTCCACTGTGAGAGACATAATCTAAAAAAAAAAATCCAGAAATCACAATGTATGATTTTTTAACTATTTATTTGTATGATACAGCTGCAAATAAGTATTTGAACACCTGAGAAAATCAATGTTAATATTTGGTACAGTAGCCTTTGTTTGCAATTACAGAGGTCAAACGTTTCCTGTAGTTTTTCACCAGGTTTGCACACACTGCAGGAGGGATTTTGGCCCACTCCTCCACACAGATCTTCTCTAGATCAGTCAGGTTTCTGGGCTGTCGCTGAGAAACACGGAGTTTGAGCTCCCTCCAAAGATTCTCTATTGGGTTTAGGTCTGGAGACTGGCTAGGCCACGCCAGAACCTTGATATGCTTCTTACAGAGCCACTCCTTGGTTATCCTGGCTGTGTGCTTCGGGTCATTGTCATGTTGGAAGACCCAGCCTCGACCCATCTTCAATGCTCTAACTGAGGGAAGGAGGTTGTTCCCCAAAATCTCGCAATACATGGCCCCGGTCATCCTCTCCTTAATACAGTGCAGTCGCCCTGTCCCATGTGCAGAAAAACACCCCCAAAGCATGATGCTACCACCCCCATGCTTCACAGTAGGGATGGTGTTCTTGGGATGGTACTCATCATTCTTCTTCCTCCAAACACGTTTAGTGGAATTACGACCAAAAAGTTCTATTTTGGTCTCATCTGACCACATGACTTTCTCCCATGACTCCTCTGGATCATCCAAATGGTCATTGGCAAACTTAAGATGGGCCTTGACATGTGCTGGTTTAAGCAGGGGAACCTTCCGTGCCATTTCCAGCCTTGTGGAGGTGTACAATTTTGTCTCTAGTGTCTTTGGACAGCTCTTTGGTCTTGGCCATGTTAGTAGTTGGATTCTTACTTATTGTATGGGGTGGACAGGTGTCTTTATGCAGCTAACGACCTCAAACAGGTGCATCTAATTTAGGATAATAAATGGAGTGGAGGTGGACATTTTAAAGGCAGACTAACAGGTCTTTGAGGGTCAGAATTCTAGCTGATAGACAAGTGTTCAAATACTTATTTGCAGCTGTATCATACAAATAAATAGTTAAAAATAGATTATTTTTTTTTAGATTATGTCTCTCACAGTGGACATGCACCTACGATGACAATTTCAGACCCCTCCATGATTTCCAAGTGGGAGAACTTGCAAAATAGCAGGGTGTTCAAATACTTATTTTCCTCACTGTATAAATGGACCCCTGCACATGATATGCAGGAAAAAAAGCGAATTAAGAATTTGTTACCTCTACTTAATAATTTGTTCCCTTGTATTAGGTAAATCCTGACCACGTTGAATAAATTCAATCCTTGTCTTACAATAAATCATTGAATTCTGAATTCTTAATCAAGGCCAAATGACATATGTGGGGCTCCATAGCTATAGACTAAAAGCCACAAATCTCTTTGTAGATGGATATTTTGGACAATTTCATGTGTTTTTGTCCATACTATGAAAGTCAACAGGGTCCAGTGTTGTTTTGGACCCCATATTTCAAGATATCTTATTTTGTGTTCCACGGAAGAAGGAAAGTCATTCAGGTTTGAAGCGACATGAGGTCAAGTAAATGACGACACAATTTTCATTTTGAGGTGAACCATCCCTTTAAATTAAAGTTGTGCCCATATGAATCAAATCAAATGATCTGTTAGATCAGTGATCATACATCTAATTGCATTATGATTTCTAAACAATGATGCCAACTAATGCCCTGTCATCTTTAACATTTCTCCTCCTCAAGGAGCAGTTGCAAGGCAGCGTACGAGCGCATGATGGAGATGTTACAAGACTAGAGCCTTTGTGATGTAAGATGGCAGTTTCTCTGGAGCCACCATCTGCTGAGAGGGTCAGGCAGCGTGTAGGGTTCAAATCTCCTGGATTCTGCCTGCTTCCCAGCTGCCATGCCCAGGCACTCCGAGATCCACACACAACCACACTTACACACCTCGCAATTATCACACACACTCGTAGACGCGCATAATCCCAGGCATGCTGCGCTGCCGAAACCATTCTCATCAGGGCTGACACTAAAGAATGTTGGGATTCTTGTCTTGAGGTACCAGTGTTTTTTCCTCCCTCTTTGGGTTTGTGCAAAATCCACACATTCTGTTGAACCCATGCGCCCACACTGCATCAGCCCTGCATGTGACCACTGCTCCACTGTGCTCCATTCAGCACGGTGACTCGAACTTTGCTCACATTCCATCTCTTTGGTCCATTTTGCCCGTCAGCCTGTTCCTCAACCCTTTGAATAGGCCCCGAGCTTAGAGGGAAAACAATCTCCCCGAATTTTTGGAAGAAGCTGCTTGCCACGTTTTTTTTTTGTGGTCCATAATATCATGTACCTGTTTGCTGTACTGTTCCTTTGAGTTTAAAGTGACTCTTTTCTTTCCTCAAATGGAAAGTAGTCATTCTACAACAACATCGCTTAGCCAAACTCTTACTCAGTCCAACCCAGTGAGGTTTTGTTTTGGATTTTTATCAAGTGATTTAATTTTTTGCCATTATTCTATTAGCTTCAAACCACGACTGGAAGGTTAAGTTTCTCGAAGTTCTTCAGAGACTCTCAAGGGCACTTATCGAATTAAAACTTTATTGCTCAGTTTTGGAAAAAGAGCAGAGCGCTCCAATTAAGGAAAAAGGCAATTCATAAACCCTCTCGACCATGTTACTAAATGGAGATGTAGAGTGTTAAAGAGTTTTCAGCTTGCGGTTTTACATGTATCGCAATCTGCGACTTTGTGCTTTTTGACTCGTCGGTTGCATATGTCCATCACGCTCCTTATTGGCATTGAAAGAGAAATGAATTTATTTTTTTCTTGTGTTTCGAGATGCCTCCCTTTCCCAGCCTCCCTCCCTGCTTGCCGCCTGGCAGGCCCGTGTGTCAAAGGTGGCTGCTGCAGAACAGACTGTGGGAACAGCCGGTCAGCCTCCCCTGTCCCCTATTCCCTAACCAGAGGGGCAGCCATCAATCCAAGCCTGCTCGAACCCCTCCCGGCGCACACATCTCCGCAACCCACACACTCGCTCCCCAATAATCCGCGGAAGCAATTTCATCTCGACTCGGGTGGCGGCCCATTGTCGCCAACTCCTTCAATCTTTCCTAATTAACTCTCGCTTTGTCCCGCATCCGAGCTTCTGGACTCATCTCTACGACATTCCGATCGGGGCCGGTCTTCACACTCCCGGGCAACCCTCGGACCCTAATCCCACTGCACCCCTCCCTCCCGAGTAACTCTTTCCATTTTTTTCTTTCCCCCAACCTGCCGATCACCTACTTACAGAGTTAGGTAGGGGCATTAACTCCTTGGGTTTTTTGAAAGAAGAGGACGAAGGAGGGGGCGAGGAGGAGATGGCCAGAAAGCGACTCCAACCCAGACAATTAGAACAATGGGCCGGGCCTGTAGGAGGCTAACTCGCAGCGTCACGCCTGGACGGTGGGGTATTTTGTCGGTTTAATGAATTGTCCGTCAGTCCCTGGCTGCATCACAGGCCGTGTAGAGAGTGGACAGCAGGGACCCAGACACTAAGTCGGTATTTATTACACTGCCTTTGTCACTAATTGAGCTAATTATCAGTGACTCTTCAGCACTCCCACAATGACAGTAACCCTCCACCCTCCGCCTCCCTCATCCCACCAGTGCCTGGGAATGCAGCCTGACTTTGCTTCTTTATCCCCTTTTTTTATCCTTCTCTCCTTATTCTCACTATATCTTTACCATTTTTATTAATGCTTCGTATTGTTTCATTATTTTGCCTTATAATGCACATGCATACAGAAACTTCCTGTAAAGTCAAAGATCAGTTTCATTTGTTATTTCTATTTTATTCAGCATTATTTACCATTCAAGTAGGGAAGCTTTTTAGTTATATATTTTTTGGCGTGTTGAGACAAGAAGTGAAAGGACTATGATTGGACATCGAGCTAAGATCCAAACTCAGATCGTCGGAGGCGCTACTATGCAATATGTAGAAGTGCAGCCCACAAGGTTACGGCTTTCAAAGAAAGTATGTATAACGTGCATTGTTTTTGTCTCGTATAACTACACCACCAGTCAAAAGTTTGGAATAATTCAGAATTTATTTATTTTTGTTTTTTTAAGAAGTCTTTTATGCTCACCAAGGCTCCATTTATTTGATAAAAAAAAATACAGTAAAATAGTAATATTGTGAAATATTACTGCAATTTTAAATATCCATTTTCTATTTGAATGAATATATATATAATTTTATTTATTTTTATTCCTGTGATTGTAAAGCTGAATTACTCACATGAATGTCACATGATCCTTCAGAAATCATTATGCTGATTTAATGCTCAGATTTGACCAATTATTATTGCTGCTCAATTGTTAATGATGGTTCTTATTATTATTCATGTTGAAAACAGTTTTTGCTGCTTAATATTTTTATGGAAACCATGGTGCATTTTTTCAGGAATCTTTGATGAATAGAAAGTTTAAAAAAACTGTATTTATTTTAAAATAGAAATCTTTTGTAAAATTATAAATGTCTTTGTCACTTTTGATCAATTCAATCCTTTTGGAATAAAAGTATTTGAATCTCAAACATTTGAGTGGTAGTGTATCACGGTTTCCACAACAATATTACGCAGCAGGACTGTTTTCAACATTTATAATAAGAAGGAATGTTTCTTGAGCATCAAAGCAGCATATTAGAATGATTTCTGGAGGATCATGTGACACTGAAGACTGGAGTAATGATGCTGAAAATTCATCTTAGCCATCACAGGAATAAATTGCATTTTAAAATATATCATAATAGAAAACAGTTATTTTAAAATGTAACAATATTTCACAATATTACTGTTTTTACTGTATTTTTCATTAAATAAATGCAGTCTTGGTGATCATAAAAGACTTTCAAAAACGTTTTAAAATTTGTATTTTATATCATAAAAATGTTTAATCTATGTTTATATTTATTATATCTCTGTGTTTTTTTTCCCCCCTTTTCTTTCTATCAGTTATAAGCTTTCTCTTTTATCCTGTCAGCATTCCAGATCCTATTTCTCCTCTCATCCTCTCCCATCGCTGTGTGTTCTGGGATGCGGATGTGACGACTACAGCGGTGCTGCACTCCGTCTGGCTGACCTTCAGTGGCCCTGCGATATGTTGCGGTGGGTGAGAGAAAGAATCGTCTGCCTTCATCCAAACTCTTGCGGTCGCGCTGGCCTCGGCAGCAGGGCGGGGACAACGCAACCTGTCATTATTTCTAATACCATTTCTTTATTTTGTTTCTGATATTAAGTAAGTGAAGCAAAACCGCTAGTGTTTTGAAAACATACAGATTTAACGCTGTGTTACACCACTGCCCAAATTCCCTCAGCGGTTACTGTGGATTTAGGGTGCTTAACTGTTCGATGAAGAGGGCTGGTCTTGTGCTTTTGGTGGTGGGAATGATGTTTAGAGGAACGGATATACTTTGCACACTCACATTGTTGATTTTAGGTTAAGTGCTTTAGACATACCCTGTCATACCAGGTTGTGGTTCTGAGAAATGATTGATAGATCATAAACTAAGCTGAGGAGAATATTCTGTGGAACATATGGAAAGACGAACCTGTTATTCTGCTCAAATGAGGGGTTCTCTGAAAACACAGATAATGAAAATATAAACTTTATTGTGCTATTACTCTATATGAAAACAACTTTTCTAAACTGAGCTAAAATATTTCATTTTATCAGCGTTTTTACCTTTTTCTAACAAAAAAAGCCATCATACAATAATAAATACTTTTCATTCACAATATTAAAAGATGGTGTTCAGTGCATGTAAAACACAAGTGTCAAGAGACAAGCAAATCAGGCATTTGACAAAGTAATCATGTCTCTGAGATGTATGTGGCCTCGTTTTGATCATCCATTTGTGACCATCTGTATAAGTTAGCACACAACTGGATGGAATTACTCATAAAATTGTAAATAATAATAGTGTATTCACCCCACTTTCAGATTAAGTCATTTTCTCACATTGCAAGTTGCTGCATAAATATATAGATCATATCTATTTATAATATTTACAACATTTTGGTCATGTTAGCTGATATACAAAATACAGTTTCCATAATTGTGGCTCTTTCAAAAACATAAATGTGAACTGTTTGTCCACTGTAAACTAGGTAGTAGGGCATTTACAGGATTATCTTTACACACTTTTTTTAAAACTAGTATGTACTTGTGCGTAATCGATGTAGTGTCTTTGACAACTTCTGACAGAAGTCTTCTTCTGTAATAGTAAACATAATTCTGTCAAAGCTGAATCGACGAGTCAATCTCAGGTCAATCTTAATTTTTCTCTTCCCAATACTTTTCCATCAGTACAATAACATGGTATACCACATAATAATAAATGGTATTAAAAAATGGCAGGAGACTCAAAGCAGTGACGGGAAGTATGGCAGGTCCGAATGGGAAATCACGAGAGGTTGGGCCGAGTTCGGGATTCCGCTACATAGTAATCGGAAAAGGAAGCCCCATCCCTTGAGAAGCACTTCACACAGTTTTATGTGAGACGAGTAGGACTGCAGCTAAAGAAAACAAAACGCTAAAATATTTTAAAGAACCGCCCTCTTGTTAGAATTTTGCACTGGTTTATGAGAGAGCATGCTTGTGGTTCGCTAACCACAGGAACATCTGTCAAACTGTGTCCAGTTACTACTTTCTAGCTTCTATGTTCCCCAGAGTACCAGAGATGGAGATCAGGAGAGGAAAAGACAAGCTAGAACCTCAGGACTTGGTGGTTCAGCACCCTAAATTTTAAATGGGGCCTACGTGAACGCTTTTTTCTGCTCATAGTTGCGCAGTGTGTAGTGGTTCTCGACCCATTTCTTACCATTTGAAGCCCTATGCTGTAGTAACATCACCAAAATATTGTTTTTCAAGACCTACCATCAGCTAAGAGTTCTGCTCATGAACTTTTGAACTGTTCTCAGTAGTTAATACATTGAATATACTTGCCTATTCAACCAACAGATTGTGTTCAGTCCCTTTTAACCTTGCCATCCTGTCTCTTTTCTCCAGTATTTAAACTTAACATGTTTATTCATTCCTCTATAACCTCCAGATACCCCAGTGGCCCCTTTTTTTTACCCAGCTTGGGACCCTTTGTCTCTGGTTTCTCAGTTTGTTGTGTTTGTTCATCATAGACACTGATGGACAGTCTGTGTACTGGTGCAGTTGAGGCAGCTCACGTGACAACACCAGTGGAAAGTACAGTGGCATCTTTCTGTGACCTGCTCCATTCGAGTCTTGTATCCCCTTCCACAACACAGCAGCTCGCACCCATCCAGCGCCGGCGAGGAACTGTTGCAGGTACGTCCCGATGTGCCATGCGTGCCTGTTTTGCCATTGTAGGAACAGAAGTTGGGCGACTTTTCAAAGTAGACCAGGTCCCGAACCGAAGGGAGCTTATGTGCTGGATTCTCCGGTTCCAGGTGGCGGGGGTCGGCTCGATGGGATGCACGATTGCTGCCTTTGTTGCCGTACACGACTCGGGATGCGCCATCGAAACGGTCCTTGAGAAAGTCTCCCACTACGCGGAAGCTGGGCAGTCTCATCCAGCACGTTCGCACAGTGCAGGACCCGGACATCCCATGGCACTTGCACTCTTGTTGCATTTCTGATGCGACTGTCTGTGGGGAGAGGAGAGAAAATGAATGAATCTGTTGAATACAAGAACAACAACAGCAAATACTGTAATAATTTATACATTTATATTGAAATTCTGGACATTTTGAACTGATAAAACTGTTATTTTAGTAGCTTTCCATCTGTACTTTTGGAAAATCCATTTATTGATAAATCTATTTCTGACATACTGGTAATTTGATGAGACAAATGGCCTCGGAGACTTGAGTGTTTAAGGGGTCTCTTACCATTCTTCCTGCTTCATTGTTGTGCAGGTTGGTCAAATACCGTAGATCTCTGCCCTTCTCACTGGAATCCACAAACTCTCGTCCGAACATCCTGCCAAATTCCACATTGTCGCTGCAGCCTCCCCAGTGCCAGTCTGGCCCTCCAGGACCTCGGCGCCGGTAGTCGCAGGTGCAGGACTCAATGGCCCCCTCAGAGCAGGACCGAGCCACAGCGTGAGTAACACCAGCACTTGTGATGGCAAACACAAATGCAGTCTCACGGCAACCTAACAAAACAATAAGCACAACTTACAATCTCGTCTCCATCCAGATAATATTAATGTGTAATTATATATTCTCTTATTTCACGGTATGAGATATGAACAGTGTTCAGCACATCGTTTAAAGCTTTCATACTGCCACTCTGAGAAACCATGCTCACCTCGATTGACAATTTTGCCAAAGACGTTGGGGCTGTGGGTGGTCGGACAGTTCCAGCGCCGGTTACGAAACTGCCATTTGCATTCCTTGATGGCTGTATGCAGGCCTGCTGCAATGGCGTGCAAGATGCCAGGGTTTTGTCGGATCAGTTTTCTCTGACGACGACTTAACAACGCCAAGCTTGGGTCCAGCACCAACTGTACATTCTTAGAGTTGGTGAGGAGATTGCCTGAGGATGCCACATTCACAATACCCCTGGTGGAGAAAACGAAAAATTTAATTTGGTAAGTTGGAAAAAGGCCATTTCTCATCTGAATGGACAGAAATGCTAAAACTTTGTAAATTAAGGTCTTGGGGCTTTAGACCATTTTATAAGATTCTCATTTATTCTGTATGTTTGCCTTTTGGTTTGTGAGATAAATATATATAGCCTATACGTATGTATATAGGCTATATAATATATATATATATATATATGTATATATATATGTATATATATATATATATATATATATATATATATATATATATATATATATATATGTATATATATATATGTATATATAATCAAACTGATTATAATATAAAATAATATATACATTTTTATTTATATAGGTAAAAGAAGGAAGAAGAAAGAAGAACTTCATCCTTTGTAGTGTATCAATCAGCGTTTATCATTTTTAATTTTTAATTCCCCCTTGACCGCTATTATGCCATATACGTACAGCTTTAAGGCTTTGGCTCATATGTCGTGTCTAGTTTTAACCTACTCCGGAACGCTCAGCACATTACACGAATTCGACCCTGAAAACGACCTGGAAAGGAACTGCTCCCAGCCATAAAATAAATCCGCATTTAATTTATCCCACATTGGATTGAAAAATCTTGTCCCGTGTTCAAGCCACACTGTCAAAATGACAGAGAGAACCCGAGTGAGGGAGAGAGAGAGAGAGAGCGTGCGCGCGCAAGCAGTGGCTCTGAGTAAACAGGCTGAGAATGCATTCATTTGTTTGGGAAATTAGTTTGACTTATAATATATACTTATAATATTAATAATATGTTTTTTTATATGGCCTATATAAAATAAAATAACAATGAAGCTCCGCATATGCCCTTCGCATGCTAACACAGTGTTTCACTTCAAACAACGGAATGACATTATAAATCTTTAGCTTGTCTAATATCTTTGATTGTTTAATTCGGGCCTACTACCGTATAATGCACTAAGCATCTAAGAGACTTAGATATTTATCATAGACATTGTGCACCAGCCAAAAGAAAAAGAGCACTAATTATTCACATTCTAGGATGTACATGCTATACAACTATATATACATGACACTAAATGTCATAGTAGCTAAATATATTAAAGGCCTGCTGTATCTTACCACCACCGGCCGCTGTTGTTGACCGCCCCTGTGCCAGTGAGAGAGGAGACCAGGAGGACACATGCCGCTTTGACTGCGAGAAGCAACGCGAGGACCCGCATGATATCTGAAAGGGCAAAGTTAACCAATTAACCTCAAATGACATTCCTGCAATAATACACGATGTCAGTCTATGTTATGTCTTAATATATTAGAGGAGCTGGTGAGCATCTTAACAATTATGAAATTAATAAAAATAGCAAAATAATTAGTGTAGTGCAATGAAATTATGAGATTTATGTTTTATTTTAGCCTTTTAGCGCATGGCGAATTTATAGAAATACGCTTTTGTTTACATATGTGTTTTATAAGTTTTACACGAATATCAAAATACTAATGTCAGGATTCTGTATGTGGCTCAACTAAAAATAGTCTGCACTTATAAAGAAAAAACAAACTTTAAAGGTTTAGAGCCAATATAGTCCAGATGCCATACATTTCTTTAGTTCTTTCGAACACCATATGATGTTTTAAAGAACATAGGAACTAATATGCTTATCTAAAGAACCCAACATCAAGAAGTTTTTAGTCTCCAAAGAACCATACAGCAACACACGAAACCCTGTACTGTCCAAAATGATTTTTTTGGTGCTATAAAGAACATTTATTTTTGACATTCTAAAATTAAATAATAATAATAAATAAACAAGCAATTTGGTTGCATTACGCATCCACTTACCACTCCACATTCCAGTGCGACTGACAGCGCGGGTCAATGTTTATTCATAAAATCAGTGTAGAAGTCACAGAAAGGGTCCTGGATGGGATGCCAGTGCAACTGCTGCTGCTGCTCTTACAGTCTGTGTGTTAGTGATGCTCTGCTCACAGCACTGAGCGCGTGGGACAGTCCCGAAGACCTGATCCCCTCGGTGACTGATAGGCGACACATTGTTCACTTATTGAACGCTACAAGATGAATAAAAAAGGGATTTGCTGCTCTCATCTCCCTCTGTTTTTTTTCCTCCCTCCTTTTGAGTGGAACTGAATGGACGGATAGCTTAATTCTTCTCATTGGGCACAATGAATACAGGAGGCAAAACCCGACATAAAGGAGAGGAGATGAAGAAAAGATCCGTTATAGGCGCTTTAAATTACATATCATTTTGTAATCCTCGTCTAGAGATTCCTCAGATACATTCAAGCGAAATCATATAAAATACAGTTCCTTCAGGCGTCTTCAGTATATGCAGAGCAGATTTATTCCTTCTCATTGCAGTGAGTGTGCGCGCGCGCGCCATTTGTGTCTGCAGTTCCTTCTGCGTGGATGCTGTCTCGACACGGTTACTGTAAGAAGGGAATATAAAACATCTAAACTGGCTTTTTTTTACCCGGAGTGCATGCATTACTCCCTTAACTGCGTCTCCTCCCTCTTTGTGCGTAAAAAGTGTTTTTATAGATGTCCATGCTTGCGCTCTGCACTCACCCGTTAGTACTTTAGCCTGAATAAAGCACATCAAGTGGAAACGTCATGCTATGATTATGGTCAAAAATCTGGGCTAAATGAAACGGAGAATATTAAAGACATGGGGCAGTTCTAATGCTGCTTCAGTTTCTCATTTTAAATGAGGATTGACCGGAGAGTGTAACAATCTTTTGTTTCAAACAACTACTTTTTTGTGTTGTGTCTCAGATTTTTATATATTTATGCATATGCCTATTGCCTAGGCTATATTTGTTTGCTACAAATTAAATGGGTTAGATGTCTACAATTTATCACTAAACTTTGTAAATTAATGTCAACTTCAATGAGGGATGTTGGGTTGTAACGATACGTTGATTGTAACAGTAATAGAAAACGTGGACATTTTAAATTTTGCACATTTATTTATTATGGTTATCAAATGTATTTGTTCAAAATAATTATTCCATCACCACCCCATCCTCATTTCATTTTAATCATTTAATTCAAAGGTAAATAAATGCTAAACATTTTATAAAATATAGGCTATAACTATACAGACGATGTTACACACCTTTTAACCTCAAAATTAATTCTATAAATCTTTAATTGTTTTCAGAGTCTTACAACTTCTAATAGTAATTTAACCCCATGCAAGCTCATTTCTAATTGGTTACACTGATGGTGTTACAACACTCAGTAATAGGCCATTCTTCGTCGTTTGCGACAACGAATAAAATAAGAAATTGTTACAGATAAATAACTCAACACATCTGAGTTTACAGTGTGACACCACAGGAGAAATAGTCATGATAAAACTGTTCACCATCTGGACTGCAGACCTCCCTTGATCGCATATGGTCACTAAAGGCACGAATAAAATAGTATCTTGCTGTCAGTTTTGACTCCATACATTTGTGGTATGCAGTCGTCTGCACAAAGAATTATGATCAAGTGGCAAATATTAAATCAACGTGTTTTAATCATATATATAAGGTGTTTGATGTCGCCATGAAAGAATCTGGGAGAAAGAGAGCGCACTTTTTTCTCTGAGGGATTGAAGTAAATGGCTAACTGAAGGAAGTGCGCTTTTGTTAGTGGTATTTAATGAGGGCTGCTTTTCTGGGCTTAGCCTGCTCTTATACTCTTGAAGGATCTTAAACAGGTTTTCCTGAAACACTCATGCGCGATGCGGCGCAGATTAGCGGCAATCCGGTTAAAGGGACGCCTTTTATATACAAATCAACTTCAAATCACTTTTTAAGCCACTTAGATATACACGCCATGGCAAAATGCTAATGCACTTTTCATTGCCAGAGCTTAAGAAGAGGAATAGAGGTGATTAGCTCCAATACAAGAATTGATCTTCCAGAATAGGAGGTGATTAGCCCAAAACCAAGAACTGTTGTCAGGATTCTGTGTTAAGTATGGTTAAGGGTGGATTTAACTCAATTTCATGACATTAATCCCAATTCTACTACTGTTAATAGTAATATTAATAAAGATAAGACGCAAGATGCTCCTATAGGGTCAGTTAAAGAGTTTTTTTTTTCACCTGCTGCGCATAGTGCATAGCTGACCACCAACACGATAATCCCTTAATCTTGTAAACTGCTAATGCCTTAAAAATTCTGGTTTATTCATACATTCAGTGTTCAGGTCTTCTTGTATCATATCACGTCTCAACTAGAAAAAAATAAAAAACACTGACAGCTTGTATATTGAACAAACTTATTATGTGCATTATGCATAATTTGTTGGCCCACTATGTAATTGCGCATCCCTTTCAATGAGTCTTAACAAAAAACCTCTCCATCATGGTCAGTTATGGGACTAATTATACGCACAAACTCAGACGTGTAGACAAACAAACGAAATAAGTCTATTTTCCAGTAGTGCTCTAGGCTATCTCCGGCAGCAACAGTCAGCAAAGCCTTCTCATTAAGAGTGTCGGGGAAAATGATGAATGTGGGCCTAATTAAAGTGAAACGTCACTAGGGCTGCACGGTGAACTGTTGAACTGATTCGGAGTGGGAGGATGGGCGGACACATGAACGCGCACACGCACCTCGCATTGTTCGAGAAGAGTCGCACGCCTGCCTGCTGCTGCCCTGCTCATTGTAGCCTATATGAATGACTCTTAGTTTAGTTTAGCTTATAGTTGACAAACATGTTTACGGGGTAGCAAAATGTCTTTTCACAAGTTCTGCAGTATTGCAGGTCAGATAATAGGCCTACACTGTAAAAAACAAAAACAAAACAAAAAAACAGAAATAGACAGCGGACAATATAAAAATTAACAGCTTGCAAATGGTAACACTTGACAACGGACAAGTTCTAGAAGTGTAACAGCGATGCATCAAGTTACACACTAGAGGCAGTGTACACCATCAATTAATGTAAATTTACTCGATTTAATGAGTTTGCATAGTTTCAACTCAAATGTTCATCATTAATTCAATTCAAAAAACGGAAACGAATTTATTGCAGATTGTCATTGGGCACCAAATGAATGTTAGCCTAGCCTACTTCAAACTTAAAGCTGCAATTAAAATCTTATTTAAATTTTTTAATTGACTATTTATTTATTTATTTACCTGAATTATACTTTTCTATTTAATCAGGTATACCGATACATGGCATCATTTGGGGGTTCTTCAAAAACGGCACCCGAGAATGCCATTACAACACTTTAACAGGAAACAACAGTAATGTAAAGCAAATTGCATATTATATGTGGTTGGCATAAATTACTTACATAGCAGCCATTTATTTTCAAGTGATCAACAAGGAGCCTATTGCCCGAAACAAAGATGACAATAAATTCGCCGTTTAGATCGTAACAGTTTTGCATAAATGTAATGGCACAAATAGCCTAGTAATAATAGGCTAAACAAAATGATAATCTATTTAATGTTTTTACTGTGTAAAAAGTAGAAATAAATACAACCAATTAAAAAAAAAATAGGCTGTGGTAGCCTAGGAAAAAAAAAATTGGATGGTAAAAATAGGCTTCCATTGACAACATGTCTATTGTCAGTCACGTGTTGTTCAATGCACTTGATACCAAACAAGATTTAAATATATTCAATGTTGTCAATATTGTTTCAGTGGCAGTGTTGGAGTGTGGCTACTGAAAACAACCAATAATTGGTTTATTCATAGCCAGATTTATACTCTTTCAGCATGAATAATATTGGTAGACATCACATCACATGCAGTTTCAGGAATATGGAGAATTTGACAGGCCTCGCTACTTTTTCATCGTGTTTAAAAACAAGCGCCTCAGGCGATGTTTGCCCACCCCGACGGCGCCCCCTCCTCCTCAGTGACATACACGCTCCAGTCCCAAGCTTCATCAAATGCTGCTTGCTCAACTCCGCTCCTCGCACAAAAGTCATTTCCAGTTCGCCCATAAAGCGATCCCACAGGTGTTTTAATGTCCCGTCGAGAAAAGCTTTCAGCGCAATGGAGTTACCTCACAGACAGTGTTTGGGACGAGTCCTGATTGTGACTGCTGCGCTTCTGTCACCTGCGTTCACGTAAGTAGAAAGGTATAGATCCCTTTCATGGGATCTGCTGGAGTAAATCATGTTTGTTTTGGAAAGCCAGGGATTCAAAAACATGATTATGTACAATAGCCTCAAATTGTCATTTGCATGATTATTAGCTATTATTATTTAATAAAATATGTCAGGTAACGTGTAACAGCGGTAGTAGGCTGTCTAAAACTAGTAACCTCCTTAGTAAACTACTTATATCTAAAACCAACTAGTATCTATTTTAATGTAACTTCGGTAACACTTTGTTTTACAGTGTTATTGTTACACGTTACATGTAGTTTCTAAAGTAATTACTATAAATGATGCATAATTACATGCAAATAATCCCAGCCCTAGTAAGTACATGTAGTTAATTAATATTACTTAGTACTTAAATGTATTATTACACTGTAACAAGGACACCTTAAAATAAAGTATAACCGTAACTTCTATATTAATGTTACTAGTATTTGTTTTTAATTATATTTTAGTATTTGTTTTTTCCAAGTATATAATTTTCAAGTCAATAAAAGGCTACTGATTTATTTACATAGTACTTATTCCTTTGCTACTAGACAAGTGACTCCTCCATTGTTACTGGAAACAAATTGCACATGCTTGCTTGGCATTGAATAAATGGGAATCTGTAGTTCAGATACTGTTCAGTTGTATTCCAACTGTTGCTGGTACCTTTTTCACTCATTTTAATAGTAACAATTCATTTTGGTTTTCCTACTAATAGAATAGACACAATTCTGGTAATTGTTACCAGAAAGAGTTTTAATTTTACTGTAGCTGTGAAACTTATGTAAGCTCTCTCACTTTTCTCAAAACTGTCAGTGGGCATAAAGTATTTATTAACATCAGTGTGTTATGATTTGGATATAGTACTTCCCACAAATCTTTTCCATATAGTCATTTTCTCATCAGATTATCTTCAGGCATGCCAAGACACTGATAGAAACCAGGGCGTTTGAATATTCATAGATGTTTTATGTATGCCTCTTGCAAGGTCACAGCCTTGTTTGAGTGGCAGTGCACTTGAACTGCTGAATCTCTAGAATTTGTCACTTCTTTCTTTGCCATATTTAAAATGTTCCAGTAAGCATGTATTGATCACATCATTTGAAATGAATATGGCACCATAAAAACATCCATTCCTTTTACAATCTTTCCTGCGTCTCGCTAATGACTGAATTCATTGTCATAATTTCTTCACATATGTGAGTCATTTAAAAAAGACCACATGTGATGCTAAGTAACACCAGCCTTCTGCAATATTTACTGCATGCGGTGTTACTTCATAATGATATCACTGCTATAAAATTAATTTTCTCCTTTCTCAGGGTGCTGGGCAATGACATCCTTGGCCTGAAGGTGGCAGGAGAGCCAGTGCTTACCCCCAACGCAGTGTGTTTACGACTGGCTGGCCTGACCAAAAAACAGATGCGTCTGTGTGTGCGCAGCCCTGATGTCACAGCCTCTGCTCTGCAGGGCATTCAGGTTGCTATTCACGAATGCCAACACCAGCTCAGAGACCAGCGCTGGAACTGCTCCTCCTTGGAGAACCATGGCAAGTTGCCCCATCAGAGTGCCATTCTCAACAGGGGTGAGTGGATGGCAAAAGGGGCATGGGAAGTGCTGAAGCTGAAGTTGTAGAGAGAGCCAATACAGTCATAATCCGGGCATTGAAATGCTACAAATGTCAGAGAAGCAAATATCAGCGTTGAGTCATTGTTTAACGCATTTGCGCCATGGAAAACATATTTTATGAGATTTTAGATAAAGATCATATAGATAATTATATCACCAGCTGGCTCGTGCGCACTTCACTTTCTGAAGGCTCTGTTTACTCTCTTGGCAGTTTTATTTGCTATGTAAAGGCCCATTCACACTAAGGACCATAACTATAAAGATAGTTTTAAAAATCGTTCTAAATTTATTAGTGGGCACACCACAACTATAACGTCACAGAGGAACTATATCATTGGAATCACTTTTCAGGAAAAAAAACCCCCAGCCAATCAGAATCCATCCAACTTTAAAATTCTTAAACATTTAAAGAGGCAGACGACAAAACTGCAGCACAGCTTAGTCAGGTTAGACGCCATATTGAATTTAATGAGGATGAAAATGAGGCTGTGAGGTATAGACATTGGCTGCGTCCGAAATCGCATACGCTGTTGAGTAGGTACTTATTTTGAATAAGTAATTACTTCACAGCTGCTAAAAAAGTATGTTCTATGTAGTATAAGTGTGTGTAGTATGAATATAATCTGCACATACTACATTAACCATGCTGTCATTATCATGTGACCTACCAGCGTCAGTTACTGTACGTCACTTCACTGCTATTCATAAATCCTCTCCCGTGGCCTCATGGGAGAGTAAAGTGCCCATCGAATGCTCACTTCAGAATATCGCCGGCAATTAGGTCATCCGGGTACTTTTTGCCTCCTCTTTTATGAGTACCGTAAATTCAGACATACTTCTTTTATCACATACTGTTTTTCGGCTACTATATAGTGGGGAAGTATGCGATTTCGGATGCAGCCTTAGTCTTTACAGTGGCACACACAGTGTACAGGTCCCAGATCACGTAATTGTCACAATTCACAACTTGTAAAACTCTTTTTAAGTTTTATTGTATTTTATTTTTTTAGATGTTTCATCAGCTGAACAATCGATATGTTGTTAAACAACAGTACAGTCCATTGAACGCACTGTAATTCTATCCCTCACAGCCTAATTTTATTTCCTGTCAAAAATGAATATGGTGCTACCCTGACTAAGGTCTATAAACAGCATGTTATCGTCCATTAATGTATACGCTAATATCGTTGTCTTATCGTTGGCTAATTGTCCTTGGTGTGAACGGCCCTTAAAAGTGCTCTCTTTCATCCCAGGTTTCCGAGAGAGCGCCTTCTCGCTGTCGCTGCTGGCTGCAGGTGTCATGCACTCGGTGGCTTCGGCCTGCAGCCTCGGTAAGTTGCGCGGGTGTGGTTGCGAGGCTAAACGTCACCTGGACGATGACAAAATCCGTCTCAAGTTAACCCAGCTCCAACTTCAGACTTTTCAGAGGAGTGGAGTGTCCATAGCAGGTGCAGGAGAGAACACACCCGAGTTCAGTTCACTCCAGGGCGGTCTGCCGGCCAACCTGCGCTCGTCCCACCCCGTCAGTCTCCTCAAACCCTTACCAGATGAGGTCACAACGTTACAGGACAGCTGGGAGTGGGGAGGCTGTAGTCACGATGTTCGTGTTGGCGTGCGGTTCTCTAGGGATTGGCTGGATTCCAGAGGATCTCCTCGTGATATACACGCTCGTATGCGGATTCACAATAATAGAGTGGGCAGACAGGTGTGGTTTTATATGTTCAAATCTAATAATCATTTCTAATAATCTGTATTGCATTATATGGTCTTTCAAACAATGACAACTGTGTCCTAAACGGGCGTGAAATAATAAATGTATATTGGAGTTTTGGGTTGGGATTGTGGGTCAATGACACTGTTTTTTAATCTATTCATTTATCCAAAAACACATGCAAATGCAATTTATACATCCAAATGTTTTTAATTTCTGAATTTAAATGTAACTTTTTTTGGAGGGACATGAAGTAAAAAATGCATTTTTTAAAACTTGGTGCATGTGTCACTAGATTTTTAATAGATAGATAGATAGATAGATAGATAGATAGATAGATAGATCTTGTTTTAAACTGCTGTCTCAAACTTTTTTTTCTTATTGTAGACACTATCACTAGTACTTGTCAAATTGCTTGTTGGATCACTCATTCCTGGTTAGGACACGGTGTTAAGCATTTGATTACTAACTTTAAAATACACATATACTATATTATTTTTATTATGTTTTTGACCTTAACAGGTAGTTACTGACAACATGAAAAGAAAGTGCAAGTGCCATGGCACATCTGGCAGCTGCCAGTTCAAGACCTGCTGGTATGTTTCTCCTGAATTCCGGCTGGTGGGGTCACTGCTACGGGAGAAATTCATGACCGCCATCTTCATAAACTCTCAGAACAAGAACAACGGGGTATTCAACTCTCGAACTGGCGTGAGCGTCGGCTCAGATCAGCTCAGAGGCGGGCGACGCAGCATCTCGCGCGAGTTAGTGTTCTTCGAGAAGTCCCCTGACTTCTGCGACCACGAGCCCGAGGTGGACTCGCTGGGCACGCAGGGTCGCATCTGCAACAAGAGCAGCCCCAGCATGGACGGCTGCGGGTCGCTGTGCTGCGGCCGCGGACACAACATCCTCAAACAGGCACGCAGTGAACGGTGTCACTGCCGCTTCCACTGGTGCTGCTACGTGCTCTGTGAGGAGTGCAGAGTTTCGGAGTGGGTTAATGTGTGCAAGTGAATGACCCACCTTGGTCCAAATCTCCATTTCCTTGTTTTTGCACCGGGAGGCAACAACCTGTAGCCTGCCATACCGAATGTGACTGCCTGTGTGTTTGGCTCTCCCACGGTGTGTCTGTTTATCCATTTCTCTCCTTCTTTTAACCTCCATCATCTGGGATCCATTTGAGTTGTGTTGCTGTTGTTATTCTCAAAATGCCAAGTCAGAGATTGAGGAGGAGGTGACTCATGTCATTTGTCTTTTTTTCCTCACTTGGAATCTTCAGCCTCCAGCATGCAAAAGGCCCAAACGCCATCTGCACTCCTCCAAATAACAAGGCACAACAGCAGGAACAAATTATTCCTGCAAAATATAGGCACTGCTACGGTCTACCTTGAAATGAGTTTTTTCAAAAGTGCACTTAATGTATATTCCTTACTTTTGGCAAAATGTTTGAGAAGTTTATGTTGTAATCATTTACGATGGTGAAAAACCATCTGAGTTGGGTTGAGGTTTCAAAACATTGTATCTTGCAGCGTTATGATCTTTGCCCACGTTGATCGTGAAGAATCAGTGGCTCTGATAATTGAATGGAACATTTCAGTGCCATTTCATAAGAAACTTTCCCAAGTCTGGAGCAAATCTTGGCCATCGACAGAGAATGTGCCTTGTGTAGGGGTCTGAGTTTGGTTGGTTTTTATGAAAACCAGGACAATTGTGAAGTTGATATGCTGTGTAACCCCATCCTAACCTTTATAGAGACAGACCAATCAGAAAACGGAGATGGATAGAGTGAAGGAACGACTGGAGAACACTTGTGCCTCCCGTGGATTTTTTGCAGCTGATTAAAAACAGTCACATCTCATCTCATACTGCTGAACAATATTGGATGCCAGATGCCTTTGATGCAAGAATGGAAGACATTCATACTCTAAAGTCCTGTGTTAAGCTGTATTTAAACAGTTGCCATTACTATCTTATTACAGTGAAATTGATGTATACAGTCTTAAAACTTTCATTTTGATTAAGCGATGCTTAGGAAATCAAATGAATTATATGGATAAATTAACTTTCATATATTGCCGCCTTTTGCATTTTCAAGGAGAGTGTAGAGAATTTATTGTTGTAATATGTTAAGAATTCAATCCTCAATTTTAATGTTAAGGAACCTTTCTTGGTTTATTGTGTGTGTATAATCACACTGGTTTTAGAACCATAAAAGACCCTCTAGAACAGAAGAGGGGTCATAGATCGCCGTTTTAGATATAATTCTTCTCTTCTGGAGATTTTTTTTTTTTAACTGAATCTGACCTCTCATAATGGACAACAGGGATAGGCTTTCATAAGAGTTCTATAAGCAGATTAAGGCATGAACCTGTCTTACAGGGATCAGCTGTCCAAAGTTGTGCCATGTGCTGCTGAGTACTGTTTGTCCTTGTCTGTGAATCTGCATCTGCAGCCGTCAGAGACTGGACCACTGTGATTTCCTAACTAAACACAGGCCCGCTTCTGATGTCTACACTCTGTCTGAGTTCTGTGATTGCACAACAATCACAAACACCTTAAGAATAAATGAGTTTTTCTGTACGTTTCCTCACGAGACTCTCTAATGAGGATGCGCTGTGGCGGCTGGCGATTGAGTGACGTGACCACCTACGGTCTGCTGGCTTTATCGAACTCGCTTCTTGTGGTATTTCCTCTGGCAATAAACGATGGGAGTGAAAGAGAACTGGAGAAAGAGTGGTGTGGAATGATAAAGCACTAGATATCTGGTTTGTATTTCTTTATTCCTTTATCATTTCACCCTGGAGCTGCTGCAAGAGGGAATTTCCTGTCGCTGTTTCTCCCATGTGTGAGACAGAGAAATTGGACGGCCATAGACACCTCCCCCTATAATGCAGTGCAGCCAATCACACATACAAAGCAACATACTGACAGCATCAAGAATAATGACAACCAGACTGCCACAGTTAAGACAAAAGGGCATTGAACTAATGTTGGGTCATATGAAATATTTCGGTTAGTTACCATACATACAGATAGATAGACAGACAGACAGACAGACAGACAGACAGATAGATAGATAGATAGATAGATAGATAGATAGATAGATAGATAGATAGATAGATAGATAGATAGATAGATAGATAGATATGTGCAATTGAAATAAAACATGAGATATTGGTAGAAGCGGAAATGGAAATATGTGAATATATACTTATGGTACATCAAAAGAGAAGGAAAAGGGAAAAACAGCTGGAAACATCTGCTTCTGGGCTCCTTGTCCAGCTACCCCTTCCATTTTTGATGTGGGATAGAGAGAGAAAGGGAAAGAAAAAACAAGGAGCCAGTTACCCAGAACATCAAAGCCATTGCCTAAATGTGCAAGCCCTCATTAGTTCTGCAAGCCTAACCAACCCGACTTATGATTGTGTTTGCTGGGGTGCACTTTGGCAAACACTTCAGAGGAGAGGCTCCTTTAAATTATAACTCCCACCACCCCCACCACCCCCCAGCCCAGCTTTCCTGCTCCCACCCCTACCCACTGTAGCCTCTTCTGCCCACCCCATAACCCCCAAAACTCCCAGTGCACACAAACACAGCACTCCCCCCCATACAGCACTCCACCCTATAATCTGGTGTGCAGCTGCAAGCATCTGCTCCACTCCCTCTCTCTTTTCCTAACCACTGAATTGATAAACACATCGATCATAAACCCACTGACACACGGTGGACCAAGTTTCCTTTTCATCTGGACTAGGTCTGGCCAGGCACTGTGAGCACAATTACTGTTAAAAAATCTAGATGAGCACAGGCATTTTAAACAAATGTATTGATGTACAAGCACAACGCAGTGACAAGTCCTGTAATAATTAGACCCATTAAGATTTTAAGCATGTCATGAAGCTGTGTGTATTTCTTGTAGTATTATATGATCTTTACTCTATAAAGAGTGATATTTTGCCATACTGATAATCTGGCATGCAATCTCTAAGTAAGTAACTACTGAGTTGGCAGCCTGAGGAAATCAGTTACTGCCAAGTTCTGTAATTTGGCAGCATCTAGTAGGTTACTTATTCATTAGGTTCAGTCATAGCTGAATAATTAATCACAATATGGAAATGTGCTTCCAAACATTTGCAGCAACAGATCCTTCAGTTGTAAATTATCACATAATACACATTTCTGGAGGAAACATTATGTACTAGCTCACAGATTATTATTTTTTGAGACATGAAACAATACAACTTTACCTGCCAACTTAACCGGATAAACAACATTTCCACTTTAAAATGATTTAGAGATCATCAGAATGTTCTTTACTCACATGCACAATTTAATTTGATTTATTATAGTTTGTTTGTATCAAACTTATGCCATTTACATTAATTTACTAAAACCACCTGTCCTTAAACCAACTCAATGCTTGAGATAGCCTATATTATTAAACCTAACAAAAAAAAAAAAAGGCATCTTCCATAGGAACAATAGTAGGCTACTATTTCCTGCTTTAACAAAAAGTACTTACACCTCTTTTTATTTATAAAGTTTCACAACCGTGTCCTCTTTACCGGTATATATTTATGAAATATTTGTAAAAAATCATAACATTCAAATCTGCTTTCATCATGCAGGTCCATGATCTTCTTTAAAATATAATTTATCAGTTTAAGAAAACACATGTCACATGTTAGTGAACTCTGGTGAGTTTTCTAATCACATTTAATGACATGTGCTTATATTTTGTTACAAGCATTGTTGGCTATATCAACAAATTATATTAAAAATAAAAGTTTGGGTAATTTTCTATACTTATAGGTAAATAATAATTTTCCTCTGTTCATTTGTAGAGATCTTACATCCTCGTTCATATAGAACACCGCTTGCATGAGTTAGGCTCGGCTACATTCATTGACATTTTGAATGCACATACTAGGATGTGCCTCAAAGATATCGCGAGATATCATCTAACACACTCTTGCTCGTTCCGCTGATATCGCGAGACTGGAGTGACTTGCGTGAAATTATCCGGTGTTCGTCTCCGAGGTGAGTAGGGATGCTGGAAAACGTGAAAGAATAGGCTATAATTTCGTCTAAATTACGTAGACATTGCTGGCGAAATGGTATATGTTACATTTAATTTACATTAAATACCTGAGTAATTTATGATTTGTCAATACGCAGGCCGGCTTTTGCTGCTATAGTAGGCTATTTACGTCGTGACAAAAAAAAAAAAAAGATGTTTAAACAGTATCACTGCCTGATGTGACTTGCGCCGGTTTACCATATGAAGGCATTTCTGTTTTGTAAAATATACAATGGAATTTGAGCATCTTTTGCATAGCCTATTCATCAGCAGCCCACATATGTGTAGGCTGACATTAGGAATCAATTCTCATATCAAGGTTTTTCTGATTTTAAATAATTGTGTCCATTGTGTTAAAACCATATCTGATTCTGAAACCTGAATGTGAACTGATCTGGGCTTCAGTAGTTCTGTTGGATTTAAATTGTGATACAAATCAACAGTCTCAGATTTTCTGGCATTTAAATACTCACTCATGATGTGGATGTCATCACCATTTTATGGAGGATGACAAACCCCTCCCTTACAAACACATTAAGGTCCATGGTGCGTCTCAGTCTGTCTAGCAGCACCTGAAATAAAGTAATACTTTGTTAGTTTTTCTAATATAGGTGTTTCAAATTGGATATTTTAAAAACCGATGATGCCGGACTGGACTAGGGACATAGTCTTGTATTTATTGTAGGCTACTAACTGAGTTTTTTATGTGTAGTCTATTGTCCTTGACTCAGTGTTCCATACACATTTATTTAATCAGTGCATGATGACAGTTATGAGTCATTTGAGATGAATTTGCAGATTAGTGCTCTCACTGCAAGGCTAGTTCAAGATGATCTTACATTAACATGACATCTCTGATATACATGTGCTCTGGTTCTGTTATTTTAAGGATTACATTTTGTTGCAGGCTCTAGTAACAGCTATATTTTTCCAAATACAAAGTAAGCTTTATTAGTAACGTGTGCAAATTCCGAGCATGAGTTACCATACTTGGCCTTCACGTCATGCCATATTTTCATCTGTACTGCTATGCTATTCTAGAAGAGTCTATAAGTGGAACATTGTGATATTTGTAAGGGTCAGACAGGTAAGACAGTTGTCATTTAAGAAAACTGACCCAAGATTTTGTCTTTTTATATAAGTAAAGGCTATCCAGCTACGATGGGGAACATTTTTGGCAACCTTTTGAAGAGCCTCATTGGGAAAAAGGAGATGCGGATTTTGATGGTTGGGCTGGATGCAGCTGGGAAGACCACAATCCTGTACAAACTGAAGCTGGGAGAGATAGTGACTACCATTCCTACTATTGGTAAAGCACATTTTCAGGCTTAAAATGTTTAATCGCTTAATTATTATTGTATTATTTTCCTCTTACACAGAGACAAAGTCTATGTGAAGTTATAGACAATGTCTACTCTACTCGTAAAGAAGGAAGTCATGTTTTACGAATCTTACCAGCTTGTAATTTGTATCCCATTGTGCTGTTTTGTTACTAGGTTTTAACGTAGAGACTGTCGAGTACAAAAATATCAGTTTTACAGTGTGGGATGTTGGTGGCCAGGACAAAATCCGACCTCTGTGGCGTCACTACTTCCAGAACACACAAGGTGAGAAGAGGACTCATACACGCACACACTCACACACACTAAACACAAATGATTTTAAATAAACAGCCAATACACTTTGCAAATCATGAATCAAGGATGTGACATAAACTAAAGCCTAAAAAGTGTACAGTCAGTAAGAAAGTACGTTTTTTAATACACACCAAGGCTGCATTTATTTGATCAAATATACAGTAAAATGATCCATCAGATATCATTCTAATACTCTGATTTGTTCAAGAAACATTTCTTATTGTTATCAATGTTGAAAACAGTTAATATACTGCTTAATATTTCTGTTGGAACTGTGATAATTTTTTTTCATGATTCTTTGATGAATAGAACTTTCAAAAGAATAGCATTTATTAGAAATAGAAATAATTTGTAACATTATAAACAGTCGCTACCTCCATTTCATCTCTACTTAAATATCCACCATAACGTAAAAATAATTATTGGCTGTATCAAATCTCAATAGCAGTGCATCCCCAGGTTCCTTCAGGGAAAACCCATCACTTCACTCCAGAAGGTGTGTATTAACCCACTGGAGTTTTGTTATGGACGGATGTGCTTTTTGTAGCTTCAAAAATTCGGGCACTATTCAATGCCATTACAAAGCTGAGAAGAACCAGGATATTATTCAATATAACTCCGATTGTGTTCGGCTGAAAATAAAAAGTCATAAACACCTAGGATGGCTTGAGGGTGAGAATTTTCATTTTTAGGTGAACTATTCCTTTAACTGTCATTTTGATCAATTTAACGGATCTCTGCTGAATAAAAGTATTCATTTGATTTGTAAAAATTGTACATACATCAATAGAGGAAGGAAATACCTAAATTTTGCATTTATATTAGTATAAAGATCTCATATTGGGGTCCACAAGGGTCTTCATTGTCCCCTGCCCTGTTAATAATTACTACCTCTCCAAAACCACATTTCACATAATTTCCCATGTATTTTGAAGGTCTGATCTTCGTGGTGGATAGCAATGACCGCGAGCGAGTGAATGAAGCCAGAGAAGAGCTGATGAGGATGCTGGCTGAGGATGAACTGAGAGACGCTGTACTCCTCATCTTTGCCAACAAGCAGGCAAGAGCTTCCTTATGCTTCTGCTGTGGTCTTCAAATCAGAGACAGTTTATTAATGTTAGCATTGTGTTTGCCATCTACCAATATAACTTTCAAAGCACCCCTAAGTGCATCAGTTTCTATAACCTATGTTGTTGACAGTGGAAACCCATTGAATTATTTGGTGATGTCCCTGCTGTGGTCGTACATTAGTGGACTGGTAGTTAGAAGGGATTATTGTAGAAAACGTCAGTGATCAACATTTGTAAGATAGAAAATGTTCCTCAGCGTGCCTGTGTGTGTTTGCCTCCATCTTCCAGATGGCAGAGGTGAAAACAGACTATTTTTGGACTGGATGAGCTCTCTGATGATTTGGAGAGCTCATTGCCGGTAGTGGTTGTTGAGGTCTACCGCTGATGTGTTGAGCAGTTTTGAAGGTCTCTTTGATCTGATGATGTGCAGCTGGTGTATCATGGTGTGATGCAGTAGGACATGATGCTCCCATAGCTCCCACAGTAGCACTGATTCTGTAAAAGTTCTCTAGAGAAATGTAGGCTTTTCGGTGTGTGCAGGAATTATAGACACATCCAGGAAAATGAGTTGAGGAACTATGGGAAATCCTCTTTGATATGGATGCTGAGGAACTTAAAGCTGTTTTCCTATATGCTTACTTGTTAACTAAGAGAGATAGTCAGACTGTCTGAGGTAGGAATACTGATATTACATTATTTGAGAGCTATTATGAAGGTTCCTTTACGGGATGCACAATATATCCAACGCTATCTCACGACCAATTCGTACGAATTCGTACGAATGATAAAAAGATGGCTAATTCGTACGAATTCGTACGACCTCACTCGTACGAATTTGTACGATTTGTCTAAACCCACGTGATGGGTAGGTTTAGGGGTGGGGTCAGGGGTAGGTCATTCGTATGAATTCATACGAATTGGGTAATTCGTAAAATATGTACGATTTTGCAAAAATCGTACGAATTCGTACGAGTGAGGTCGTATGAATTCGTACGAATTAGCCACCTCGTAGAATTTGTACGTTTTCCCGTGAGATCGGGTTGATATATCAGTACAAAATATATATGCATGCTCATTTCACTCTATTGTTACACTTAGGCCTGGTTTCACAGACAGGGCTTATATTAAGATAGGATTAGGCCTTAGTTCAATTAGGACATTTAAGTAGCTTTTATAAATGTGCATTATTGGTGTGCATCTTGAGACAAAACAATGGCACTGACATATTTTATTTAGGATATGTCAGTGCAAGTTGCTTTCAGTTAACATGCAGTTTAGTCTGGGACTAGCTTAATCCTAATCACCTAATACTCTCATAATGCTAATATTTAAAAACATTAATATTTTTAATAACAGTTAAATGGTATCTTTAGCTAAACTAAAAAAAATAATATCCATTTTCAGACTGCACATTATAATGTTGTGATGCCTTAAATCAGTGTGTTTATTTAATTTTTTGTATTTTATATGTAATCATTTTAAATTATAAATGTTTATTTTTTTTGTTTTATAATTTTAAATGTATAATTTATTTAGACAAAATAATATAGATTTTTTTATTTCCACCATAATATGAAAATAATTATCAACTATGCTGGCCAGAATTTTAAAAGCAGTGCATCCCTAGTTCCTTTGTGATTCGTTATAATTTAATTTATATTTAGACAAACCAGTATAGAATTATAGTGTAGAAGTCGGTATGAAATTAACCTTATCTATTTTGTAAATGCATGTTATAGATTTTATTGTGAATCATTCATCCTTCCATTTATATGATTCATTTTTCATTTTCTTGTAATGTTTAATCATAACTAGATCTTCCGATGAAAATGACTTCTCTGTGGTGACACATGCCGGACTTCTCCAAACATTTAGTCCGCTTAACCTTGCCCATTTCTTATAATCAACTGCGAGCTCACAATCATTTTTGAGTACAACGGCCGAAATCCAATCAACGACCGGTGGATAGAACCAAGTCTCCGCCTCACATTTTTTCTTTTTCTGCTAGTCCAGACCCTAACCCTAACCCTAACCCTAACCCTAACCCACTTGTCACAATGCGGAAGAAAAAATCAGTCGCTTTCTCCATTTCATTTCTACTTTAATGTCCACCATATTGTTCCTTATGTCGCAACTAAATCACAACTAAACTATCTATGTAGGCTGTGTACATAGTAAGATGTGTAGTTGTGTATGTTTCTTTCTCACTCTACAGGATCTGCCAAATGCAATGAATGCTGCAGAAATCACAGATAAGCTGGGTCTCCACTCCCTGCGCCATCGTAACTGGTACATCCAGGCCACTTGTGCCACCAGCGGAGACGGCCTATATGAGGGTCTGGACTGGCTGGCCAACCAGCTCAAGAACAAGAAATGAGGCAGGCTGGATCCATCCAAGTGGAACCGGTGGGAAGTGGCAGCTCATCAGGGAGCACCAGTGGTTTCAAAGATTCTTTCATTCCGTTTACAAGTTATGACCATCGGGAGTCGGGTCATCTCAGACAGTGTAACCCCTCGCTACGCCCCACCTAACAGATCCGTGAGATGACTGGGGTAGCACTAGCACCCCATGATTCATATTCATTCTTACAAGTGAAGATGTTTTACTATTCTTATGTGATTTAAACATCTCCGTTTCTTGTGTCTGTACACTGTAAATGTATAAAAGACAGGGAGTGAATGAAAAGCTTTTACTTATATACTTCTATGGAATATGGAGGTGTCGCTTAAATGCAGGTCATTTAAACTATATTAACTGCACTGATAGATGAGAAACCTGTTGATTCAGTTTCCTGAAATATTTAAATAAAATCAAGTGAAATAATACTCTGAAAACTGTCGAGAAACATGTTGTGATTTTTGCTATAGTGTTGTTGTTTTGCTACTGAAAATGAAATAGAAATGCATTGTGATTTATTATTAGCATATCAGCCAGACTTCATGACTGTCAGTGTTACACAGGGGTGATGATGCTCTTATTGTACTGTATGTATCCACACAATAACCGGTGTCTCTGCACAGGTTGCTGAGTAAGCTTTGGTTTGTAAATATATGCTGTGGATCTCTTCCTTCGGCATGCGTATTTAATAGCACAGTGTTCCATGCACAAGAACTACATTTCTTTGTGTAGCTGTTTCTTTCTGTTGTGTGTAGCTAAATGCATGTGTTTGACCGACTATATCCGCTGCTATTACATGTTCGTCTGTGTCGTGCCGTGTACGTGTAGACATGCTCATTGAACGCGTCATCACTTGTGTTGCATTTATGTTAGTGACTTTTTGCTAGTGTTGCATGGGCAAATCTGAGGAGAAGAACAAGGGTAAATCTCTATAGCCATGTGACTGGTGTAGCTGATTCAAAAGCATTTGGTAACTTCACACAAATGCTGAAAAGAGTGTCAAAGTGACAATACAGTATAGTCACAGGTACTAATAGACTCAAATATGGTTGTGTGTGTACGCTCATGAATGACTAAGTGTGTTTATATATTGCACGCTTAATAAAGTATGCATTTAGATAATTTAATGTGAATATCTATTATTTCTTGTAAAATGTGTCCAGTGTCTATACATTTTTTTTTAATGTTCATTGCATTGAGATACGGTTCATTCTGCAAGCATTCAAATCAAATTCTAAATCAACTTAAATAGTTTTCCCAATTTTGCATCTGCACACAAAATCATTTTCAGTTATCCATACTTACATTTATCCATTAATTTGAATTAATTTCAATAAAGCTGAAATAAAATATAAATAATAAATAAATAAAAAACAGGGTTTTTTTATTGCCTTGGCACAATATTCACAAGCAATCGGTCCAAACTTGTGTGTGTGTGTGTGTGTGTGTGCGCATGAGAGAGAGAGAGATTTGCAATTTGTGGACTGTATAGCATTAGATTGATCAGAGATACATCAGAAGAAGGGACACAAACAAATGGCATCAAATAACAGCATTTTACATTACAGTATGCCATGTGATACTGTAAACAGATTACCATGGTAAAGACGGCCACATTACTGTAACTCACCCTTCCTCTGAAAAGGTCAACTACAGATTCAGTCAAATGATACAGTGAGAACATTTACTGTATTGGCTTTATTTCAGCATTATGCAATTCTGTTATTCCAATTTAATGTACTTACGTTGGGTCAACTTAATTTATTAAGGTTGATTCAACTTATTTACTGTGGTTGGACACAGCTTAATTTAATAGTGTCAGCCCAACTAATTTACTTAATTTGCATTCAACTTATGTGTTTGTTATTTTCATTCACCCATTCATATTTTATTTATTTTAGTGACACATAATTAATTGAATAGACTTTAGCTAGCTATTTGCTAGCAGTAGCACATATTAGCATCTTAAATGCTAAGATTTACATGCTTCTTCAACCAAAGCAGTTAAAAGTAACCAAATCAGTCCACAGCCAAACAAAATGCTCCACACTTCTCCACAATGGTAACCCACTGTATTTTAAATGGTTCTAATAATTCCAACGTAATTGAACATTAAACACAATTACACACTATCAAGTCTTCCCCTTTTCTCATTTTCTCAAAAAAACATAAAATAACACTTAATTTGAACATTTATTCTCTCTTAATTCAACCATATGCAAAGCATGCTGGGAACTAACAAGCACTGCCCAGTTTCAGTTAATGCAACACAAATCATTCATGTAATCCAACACAAACGGATTAAGTAAACAAGCAGATTGAACACAATCAAATTAAGTTAGGGCAAAATGGCAGTTGGCGTCGCACTATACTGCTACCCTCTGGATGTAAGAATTTTTTTACTTAACATAAATGGTTTGTGTTTAGACAACACGTTAGGATTTTGTACTGTTAAGTTGAGACATAATTACGTGGACCTTAATAGAAAAAAACATTTCAAGTCAACAAACACAATTATTATAAGTAAACTAAATATAAATATATTATGTAAAGTGTACAACCTTCCTAGTTCATTTTTTTGAGTGCACAAAACCTCATGGCTGTGTCATACACCTTTTGATAACACACTAGATAGATACTATTACAAACTATATGGATTCAGTTACATAAGTTAGGTTATGTAAATGTATTTCTGAAAAGAAGTTTTGAAAGAATGACTAGCTGTGATCATTTTGGATTTTTGTACAAAGAGTTTTGAAAATGTACACCTTCCTTGTGAAAATAGTACAAAAGTGTTTTCCAGTTATTACTCTCCAAAATGAATCATTTTAATATATGGTGGAAAATATGGTGGAATAATTATATATAAATTCATTATATGTGATTTTTTCACTATAATCTCAACACAGCCCGCAATCCCATTCAGTATTATTTTAGTATTGTCTATACACTATTATAGTATTTATTAATGTTTTGAATTAGTTTTTATTTTCATATTTTATATTTTCATAAGTTAAGTCATTTTTTATGTGCTTTTGTCATTTGTATTAGTTTTTGCTTTTTTATGTATTTTACTTAATTTTTTTAATTTGAACTTATTTTTTAGTTTTAGTTAACGACAACACTGATCCCATTTAATTAAAATTAAAGTCAGAAGTGTTTAAGAGTTAATATGACAGGTGCTTGAGTACAAATTATAGCCTATGAGAAAAAAAGGTATTAAATAATACAACAAAACCACTCAAAGTCTTGAACCCATATGGCTGACGAAGTTCATCTACTATAATTGCTTCCATTCTAAGATCTTTTTTTTTCTTCCAGAATTCAGTTTATACACAGTCTCTTCAGTCATTCAGTGGTTTAGTATACAATTATAAAATTTGTTTCTGCATTCTGATAACTTTATCTGACACCACGGATGTGATAAATCTTATCTCTGTGCGGTTTTGGGTTTGTGGAAATTTAGAGCGTATTGACAGTGCTTCATCTGCTCCGTGTGAACACTTATGGCTCAGAAAAGCCTAGAAATAATAAGAAGGGAAGTCTGTTTGTTTAGCAAGATGCCCAGTACCTCACCCCCTTATTCTGTGGCAAATCCCACACACCTCCCCGCCTGCCCTCACAGTGTGTGTCTCCAGGGGCGTGACAGCAGTATGTGGGTCAGGGCTGCTCCCTGGGTTGCCAGCCCCAATGGTCCCCTGCAGGCCGCTCATAATAG
The DNA here is from genome assembly GCF_963993115.1 of Abramis brama. NCBI lineage: Eukaryota > Metazoa > Chordata > Actinopteri > Cypriniformes > Leuciscidae > Abramis > Abramis brama. Next base: position 21,092,440 of record NC_139984.1, on the reverse strand, counting down.
CGGCACCATGGCGGGTGCCATAGCTGGGATTCCCTCCCGTAACCGGGGCGCCCTCGCCCAGGGCACAGACTCACTGGCAGCAATGCTGCAATCAATTCATCAATCTGTGATGGGAGCTGCGACCGCTGAAGCCAGGCCAGCCCACTCCTCATACAGGCCGGACTGGAGAAATCAGGAGCTGGAATGGCGTACGGATGATTGTTTAGGGAGCTGTTGAGTGTGTGAGTTGGTGTATTCAATCAAAGTGAGTCAAAGCCATAATGAGAGTTGTTTCACTTTGGGCAGGTCCTGAAACAGGTGAAATTAGTACATGGAGTGGCAACTGGCAAGCATTAACAAGACCAAATACACACGCATGTGAACACAATAATAAAGTGGTTTATTAATTTATTTTTGTTCCCCCTAATCTTGAATATTTGGTGACTTTCTCCATCAAACAGTAAAAAAAGTAAATAATAATGAATAATAGCCAATAATAATAATTATTATTTATTAAAAGTAGTATTAGTAATAGTTTGCTTATTCAAACGGTAACAAACACAAAATGTAGGCTATAATAATAATAATAATTAGAGTAGTAGTTTTGCTCATTCAAAACACTAAAAGTAAAATAACAGATGGATGGATGGATGGATAGATCAAATCTTAAATCTTTCTCTGTAGTCGCTCCAAGCAACCATTATAACTACAAATTCATCTCAAACTGGCGAAGATGTCTTAGCTACATCCTTCAACATTTATCCGATGTCTCCATCTGCTGGACAACAGACTCTAGTGTGACGTCACTCAATTGGCTCTGGATATTTACTCATTTTCGTTTATGGATTGGTCTACATTTTGGAAAGAATATACAGTATTTTGCTTCAAATCTTCCACATAATAACTACTGCTGTTTGCTTCAGACATGATATAACAGCCCTTAAGAAAAGTTACCTTGGTTTTACCCACTGTAGCACACTATGTAAACAAACAGTAATAAAACTTAAACTATGATAACATTTTTGGTAGTAACATTTTAGATTCGTGATTTAAAAAATCCCTAGCAGATGTATAGTTTTTTTTCCCATAATGAACAGGGTTTTTTTTTTTAACACGGTTACTTTGAGCTAACCATGGTGGTGAGCTATGCATGGTTATAAATAAATAGTTAATGGAATAAAAACATAAATTTGTAGTTGTTTCTATATTGTTTAAGCTGTAATAAACACGATTTCCATTTTTGGAAACAATAGTTACATTGAGCAAACCTTGATGAGCTATTCATGGTTTAGACTACTTAACTTACTTTACAAGAACCAAATAAATAAAAAAATTAAGTGCTAATTAAATAGATTTTCCCCCATTTTTTTTATTTGTATTTTTTGGCTCATCTGAAGTCTCTGCCGTCCGAAGGAAGACCGACAATGCGAAGCAACTTTATTGTTCCCTCTCCCGCAGACAGTGGTCGCTGCACGGGCGGATTGGGATGGATTTATAGCAAGGGAAATCGCTGCGTTATGAATTTCATAAAATCTTTGCTTCTCGGTTGTGGACTGTATTCTTTCGAGATCTTTCCAGATTTGTTTACTCACTCTCCTCTGTTGAATACGTAAGAACGGAAGAACTGTACGGTTTTTGAAAACATCTTGTTGTTTGTAAAGCAGGCCGCGCAGTCCTCGGATTTTCCAAAAAATTCGTCCGGCATGGTGCGCTCGGCCCTCGGGACACTCGCGGCATTTCACACCCGGTAAGACCCGATACTGCGCGCGCTGCAACAAGTCCTTTTGTCTTGCTATGGGTCGTATAATCTCAACTCCATATTTCATATTTTGGCTACATTTGAGGTTAGATTAGTGAGTTTGCTCAGTAACGTATCGTTGTTGTATTGTAAACACAAAGATTCATGTAGTTAGACGTTGACGAGCATGCTAAAATATTAGCAGCTAAGCTAGCTACCAGCTCTTATGTTTCAACAAACTGTTTTCTGCTATCACAGACCGCGTTTCTAAACACTTCCAAAAATATATATATATTTTTTTTTCATTTACAAATCTAGGGGATAAAATTAAAATAAGTATGCATTGCAAATTATAGCTTTTATACTTATCGTTCGCATCGTCCCAGTGGAAGTCAGCTTTATCTCTGCAGCTTTAAACTATACGATTTAACAAGTAATACAAAGATGAATATTTAGTGTTTATATTATTACTTTGCTATTTATTTGATTATTAATTAATTTTAAGTGTCGCTTTCATAAAGGTGTAGTTTTTTCTACTATAATGCATAAAATGTATATTGTGCATTAAAGTGTTATAACTCCAATCCCAAATACCTCTCTATCTGTAACTCTGTGTAAATGAACAACAGGACCAGATAGTCTAGGTCCAGGTGTTTTAGGGATAATATTTAAAATTCTGTACAATTTGATCATACAGTATGTAGTTTGCGCTGTTTGCCTTCATTGTATAGAGGCTTGTTTGAGAATGAATAGGAACTTGCTTATTTTGAGTCTGTTAACCATAGTAAGGCAGCTAGTGCATTTATGTAATATTTTAGCCAAGCAAATGAATTGGTTAACCTCTGACTGAAACAATTTTGCCAGATTTTACTATTTAATGTAAAGTGCACTTAATTTTTTTCTGCAGTTTGGGTACAAGAATGATATTTCTTATTTTTTCTCAGCAAATTCTCCTTTGCTCTCTCAACAGGCGCCGAACCATGGTATGCACCTAGCGTCCAGTTCGACTGCAGTGGTCGTACTAGTGAAGCTTTCTAATCTACAATTGACTGAGAGCTGTTGTCACTGCCAGCATACTTCATATACAACACTCTTCTGTAAATACAACAGTCTTTACAGCACTGCAAGCTGATTTGTGAACCGCTCTGAAGTGAAGTTGACTCTCCACAGAGGCAACTAACTGAACTGTGGTGCCAAAACAGAAGCAATACTATATTATTTAAGACTTTTTTATATTGACATTTGGCCAGGGACTTTAGAATGGCATCTGTTCCCGTTTACTGCCTGTGTCGTCTCCCTTACGATGTCACCCGATTCATGATTGAGTGTGATGTTTGTCAGGACTGGTTTCATGGCAGGTGAGGTTGCCTTTTTGTAAATTACAATTTAAAAATAAGTCACCTTTTTTTTCTGATTTAAATGATTTGTATTGCATTTACTATTTGATCTTCTGTAGTTGTGTTGGAGTGGAAGAGGACAAAGCGGCTGAAATTGATCTGTATCACTGTCCTAACTGTCAGGTGTCACATGGACCCTCTGTCAGTAAGTGTGGCATACGTCATAAAATCTGTAAACATTGGCTATATTTATTTAAATTCGTCATGAAAATAAAGTTCTGATTGTCTTTTCTTTCCTATTGTGATGTATGTCCATGTAAAATGGCTTATTGAACAAGAAAAAATGTAGGGTGGGACTTCATTTTGTCACTTGCTATTGCTGTGTCCCGCCCTCACGGCTTTTTGATTAAAGATTACGAGGGAACATGAATTAAAAAAAGTATTAATGATGTGCAACGATAAAGGATTTAAAATAAACTGCAATATTTCCTAAAAAAAATTGTCAATTTTGATATCATGGTGACTTTAAATCAAGCGTAATGTCAGTTCTGGCAGGTCACGTTAGTCAAGCTCGCATCAGCTGACTCTCAGCTGATCCATGTCTACCTATAGGAATACGACGCCTATCAATGTATACATATATAAGCTCCTTCAGTATTATCAGCAGCCATCGCATTTCTCAGAAGCTAATTACCCTCCTCCTCTCGTCAGTCAGGATTTGGCATTCTGATTACCCCTGAATCAGACTAAAATTCTCTAATTATTTTGTACATTAAAATCTTGAATTAATGATATCTGCATACATTCATGTTGGTTCTTTTCTGTTTACCCTAAGGGGGGTTATTGCTGTTCTCCCTGCTCTTATCCATGCTAGGCTGCATGGATGCGCAGAGAGTTCTTGCGCAGAGAGTTCTTGCCCAGAACAGAACCATACCGCCAATCCTAACTGTATGCTAATTGTCAATCGTATTTGACGATAGTGGTCCTGGCAGAATTGGTATTTTGTTGACTTAACTTTGTTGTGATAATTAATCAAGCTCAGCGAGTACTAAAAATAGACAGCAGAGCCATTTACACCCTCATTGTGGAACACAAACAAAATAAGCTTGCATGATTGGTAACTATGATATCTTCTTCTCTCTAAGTGCGCAAACGACGGGGGGCTCCTAAGCATGCTGATACTAGTGTGGGGAGAGAATCAGGACGACCTGTGAAGACGGGCAGTGCTCAGTTTGTCAGGGAGCTACGCAGCCGCACTTTTCCCAGGTATGGTTTATTCATGTTATCTCTTACTGAGTTACAGGATGCTTATGCAAGGTCAAAATTAGGCCACTAGGTGACTCTGCTTTCTTAACCCAGATTAATTTAGCTCTGATCAGACTTGAAGCGATGATTCATACCACTCAGATTGGGTTTGCAGTCTCTGGTGTTATTTGATTAAAAAAATGTTTCAAAAATGCACAGTGATGAGTATGCTGATATTTTTAAATGTTTGTATTTAAGTGCTGATGAAGTCCTGCTGAAGCCAACCGGGGCCCAACTCACCGTTGAGTTTCTAGAGGAGCGCTCTTTCAGCGTCCCGGTCCTGGTCCTCAGGAAAGATGGCCTGGGCATGAATCTGCCCCCGTCGTCCTTCTCCGTATCGGATGTTGAGCATTATATTGGTAAATAACTCTAATCACATCTGCAGTGCCATTCTGTGCTACGTTTCCAGTGGTATGTTTGTGAAAAGTCATGTTTAGATAGGAATTTAATGTCTTACAATTGTGTCATAGGAGCTGACAAGGAAATTGACGTGATTGATGTCATCCGTCAAGCAGACCTGAAGATGAAACTGGGAGAGTTTGTGGAGTACTATAACAGCCCAAACAGAGACCGAGTGCTGAATGTGATCAGCTTAGAGTTCTCAGACACCAGGTGCTTTTTTGGGATGTGTTAATTTAATCTGAATGTGTACGGCTGTAGCAGCGGTGCAAGTCAGTTTTCTAAATGCATAAATTAATCATTACTGCTTTTTTCTTTTTTACCTTGTAATTTTTAACTTTTCTTCCTGTGAAACGACAACAAAAGAAAAATATTTGTTGCTGTTTCAGCTACGTCTTTAAAGGGGTTGAATTTAAAGAGTTAAATGAAAGAATTTAAAGGCAACTTTTCCAAGCGGATTTATCTGTGCAAACTGTCTAACGGTTTTTGTGTCTGTTCTTAGGTTGTCAAATCTGGTGGAGACACCAAAGATCGTGAGGAAGCTGTCATGGGTGGAGAATCTCTGGCCTGAGGAGTCTGTCTTTGAGAGGCCTAATGTGCAGAAATACTGCCTGATGGGAGTGAAGGACAGTTACACAGACTTTCACATTGACTTTGGAGGAACCTCTGTGTGGTACCACGTACTCCGGGTCAGTTATTCTCTTTAAATCGTGTGCATTACGTTATCTGTTGAGACGGCTGGAAATGTTTCTATGCATTTGAGAGGAGTAACTGCATTTCACTGCTATAGAAAGCATCAACGTTTGTCTTCCAGACATATAAGGAACTCCCGCACACTATCTTAACTTGCAATTTAAATTATTTTTTTATTAATGCACAACGTTTCGGTCCGATGTTGAAACAACCTATTTGGTCTTATTATCCTACGCATCTATTACTTACAGGTGTGTGATGGAGTTCGTGCACTAATTGTCTTCCAGACAAAAAGAGGTCTTATATATTTGTTTTTATACATGTCAGGGTGAGAAGATCTTTTACCTCATTCGTCCCACTGCTGCTAACCTGTCCCTTTTTGAGTGCTGGAGTTCATCCACCAATCAGAATGAGCTGTTCTTTGGGGACCAGGTAGACATGTGCTACAAATGTTCAGTTAAGCAAGGAAACACCCTCTTCATCCCAACAGGTACGATGTCTGTTTCTGCCAGTAGTAAGATGCACTGGGATTAATTTCAAAATAAACTTTTTGTTTTGATATCCTTTGTGACTGAGAAACTACATTTAGATTAATAATGTCGATTCTTTCTTTGTACCTTAATTGTTTGCTGTCAGGGTGGATTCATGCTGTCCTGACCCCTGTGGACTGTTTGGCATTTGGGGGAAATTTTCTACACAGCCTCAACATTGACATGCAGCTTCGGTGAGATGATGCGTCTGTTCATCTCCTTACGCTAAACAGTTGTGCTCTGGGCTTTTTCATTGGTCAATTTTCCCTTTCTTTTCATCAGAGCATATGAGATAGAAAAGCGTCTGAGCACGGCAGACTTATTCAGGTTTCCAAACTTTGAAACGGTGTGCTGGTATGTTGGCAAGCATCTGCTCGACACCTTCAGAGGTGAGGCTTCTCCTCATAAAGCAAATGGATGTCTTCTTTACTGCTTATTTTTGTTTTTAAAACAACAGTCTTTCATGTACTTTCATTTTTGTGTTTTTCCAATCCACTTAAGGTCTGAGAGAGAATCGACGGCATCCTGCCACTTATTTGGTCCACGGAGCCAAAGCTCTCAATAATGCTTTCCGTAGCTGGACACGGAAGGAAGTACGTTTAATTATATTACATGTAGGACTTGTGATTAGTATGGTATATACATTATATACCCATGATATATTCATATATTTAAAGTCAAGTAAAAAAAAAAACCATGAATCAGTTCAAACTTTCATTTAGTTGATTAAAAATTGTAGTTCAATAATACACTGTGTGAATATATGTTGGTAAATATTGTTTATATTTGGAGCCTATAAATGGAATATTAAATATCTTTTTTTTTTTGTTCTTTTAGTGAAATTTTACTGTATTTTACTTATTTTCCGGTGTAATTCGATTGGGTGTTTGGCTGAAATTGTTTCTTTTTATTGTAAAAACTCGCTTATTAAAGGGATAGTTCGCCCAAAAATGAAAATTCTGTCATCATTTACTCACCCTCAAGTTGTTTCAAACCTGTATGAATTTCTTTTTTCTGCTGAACACAAAAGAAGATATTTTGAAAAATGTCGGTAACCAGACAGTTGATGGACCCCATTGACTTCCATAGTATTTTTTTTTCCTACTATGGAAGTCAATGGGGTCCATCAACTGTTTGGTTACCGACACTTTTCAAAATATCTTCTTTTGTGTTCAGCAGAAGAAAGAAATTCATACAGGTTTGAAACAACTTGAGGGTGAGTAAATGATGACAGAATTTTCATTTTTGGGCGAACTATCCCTTTAATATTAGGATTACATTAAATTTTGTCAAAAGGCTAAAATATATATATATATATATATATATATATATATATATATATATATATATATATATTAGAATCATATCACAAAGAATATCATATCTGTCAGATAGCCCTGAATTGGATACTAAATTTATGTAAAATTAAAAGTATTTGTTTTACCATTGTTTTATACCATCGTAAACCATTTCATTGCAATTATGTGTGAGGACACAAAGCTTATGTTGGTTGTTTTTGTGATATTCAGTCCCTGGCTGAGCATGAACATGAGATACCGGAGACCATAAAGATCCAGCAGCTAGTGAAGGACTTGGCCAAGGAGATACGGCTGGTTGAGGTGAGAGTAGCTCTGGCCCCGATCTTCAATGAAAAAGGTAGTGATTTATGTCCTGCATCTAAATTTTGTGTCTCTTTTTGCAGGATATCTTCCACCAGAACATTGGCAGGAGTGGGGCACCCTTTGGTGGCTCTCAGGGTCTTCCCTCTCCTCACCCCAAAGCTCCATTGAACACATCCTTCACATTTGGCCAGCACCCAGGTAAAAAGAAAGGTCCCAAGCTGAAGGACGGATTTGGAGGAGTGGGCATAGGCCCTCCAGGAGCAAAGAAAAAGAGCCAAAAAGGCAAAGAGATAAAGACAGAAGCCGGAGAGCTGGACCTACTCGAGATTCATACTAAACACACGCTCAAGAAGTTCCAGCCAGGGTGCAAAGTCAAAAAGAGCAAGGTAGAATTTCTAAAACATTTATATTTATTAATCATTATAATGTTTGTTACATATTACAAGTACTGATCCCAAGCTTTTGAACAGTAGTTTAATAATCATCATAATACTTTGTATTGTATATATTCTGTCTAATATAGTATTATGTTGGGTTCAAATAAAGGATGTTCAGATATTTTTTTTTTCCTTTTTAAAACAGAAAAACAGATTAACAATTGTTTTTTTTGGGCAGTGTAAATCTTTAGGATGGGAATAAAGCTGAAAAATTGAATTTTGTACTTTTTTGTCTTTTCAGCTTGAGCTGCCTGATGACTGTCTAGATGACTTTGAAGAGAAGATCAACAAGAGCAAGCTCAAGCTCGTGCTGACTAATGGAAAGATACAAGGGTAAAACAGTTGTCTTCACCCATTTCCCTGACACACAAGTATATTTAATGTTGTGCTGTGACACCATTATTTTTAGTATCTCCTCTTCTTCCTGTTTTAGGAAGAAAGGTCGTGCTGGCAGTGCAAATGGAGCCGGGAGTTCACTTCAACAGTTCCAGCCCCACATGGCTACTTTGTCCGACTTTGATTCTGAAGATGAGCTTCAGATTGATGAAACCCCTCCACCTCGCCGTAGACCATCTCTACCAAGCAAGAAGAAATTAGCTGGTAAAAGATTTCCCCCATTTATTTTTTATGTTTAACTAATAAGGTTAATTTAATAACATCAACATCTTGGTACAAACTAGTCATCTTGGCTCAATGGTCTCATTAAGGTCTACCAAGGAAACTACCTCGGGCCAAACCATGCAGCGACCCCCACAGAATCCGTGAGCCGGGAGAAGTGGACTTTGATATTGAGGTATGCAAGTCTCTTTTAGGCAAGCTTTAGATTCATCTCTAGATGTCTGGTGGTCACTGGTTTTGTATCTTGTTGTTAAATAGGAGGATTACACCACAGATGAGGAGATGCTCACAGTGCAAGGTGTGAAAGGTGGAGCAGGTGGGATTTTAGACTTGCTCAAGGCAAGCAAACAGGTGGCGGGTCTTGATTCTGCACTGAGGTAATTCATATGCACACTTTATATACTGCATACTGGCACTTATTAGTCTTTATGCCATAGTGAAAGCTGAAGATGTTTGTTTTTTATATTCACTTCTGCTGATTCTCTTTGTGTAATCAAGTGAGGAAGCACCAGCCTCCCCCAGCACCCGTGATGCTATCCAGGGCATGCTCTCAATGGCCAACCCTCCATCTTCCTCATCTTCTTCCTCCTCCTCCTCTCCTCTCTCTATCTCCGGAGGAGGTGAGATGCTGGGGCTTTTGAAGGAGAAAGGCGGGAGAGCTGGGTGGATAAGTGGAGGAAAGAAGAACGAGAAGAAGTCCACCATTCAGAGGCCAGGGAAACGGCCCATCAAGCGTCCAGCACGGCACCTCAGTGATGAAGAAAGCTTGGATGAACAGGAGACCTTGGGTACCTGTTTTAAAGACTCTGATTATGGTGAGTTCACAGATTCTTGAATATTTACACCAGGGTTGTTAAAATGCGTAGCAGAGGAAATACTGTGAATCAGAGTGATTCAGTTTAAAAGATCATTTCTACATGTCTACAGTGTATCCGTCACTAGAATCGGACGAGGAGGACCATTTAAGCAAGTCCAAAATGAAAAGAAAGAGAAACTGGGATGATACACCCTGGAGTCCTAAAGGTAACAGCATGAAATGAAATTTTTGTAGCATTTTATTTCTAAACATTTCTGAACATCATTTCTTCACACGTCCTCAGCCCGTGTGACCCCTACACTGCCCAAGCAGGAGCGACCGGTAAGAGAGGGTGCCAGGGTGGCATCTGTAGAAACTGGGCTTGCAGCTGCTGCTGCCAAACTGGCACAACAGGTGAGCTTCTGTTCCACACTATGCCAGAACCTACAATTAAGTTGGATGTGTACCTTTTATAAGTGTTCATTTTATCTTTTCAAAATATCCTTTAAATGTAGTCAAGTCGTATTCATTCAAGTCATTCATTTTACTGTAAAATGACATCTAATTTTAACTTTAAGTTGACAAGGACATGCAAAATTAAATTTTTAAATATTTTTTATATAACATTGTATGTATATTAATGAATAAATTAAAACACATTTAGCAAAAACAACAATGTTGAAAACCTGATTGATTGATTTATTAGTTTAGTTATTCGCTGTCTGTGTTTTATGTGTTTTAGTACATTGAGGAAAGAGCGTGTTCACAACATGAGCTACACATTCTGATTAGCATGTTTTGATTGGATAATTTGAAACAATGAGATATATATTTTTATACCAAAAACATGGCAATGTTTACACTTTTTTAAAGGTTTGGGGTCAGTTTTTTTTTTTTTTTTTTTAAAGCTACACTGTCATTTTTAAGTTAGCAAAAAACACTTTGTTCTTTCAAAATGATATGTGCTCATTAATGTGTAATTACTTCTACCAACTAATCAAGTATTCTCGTAAATGTAGAATCTGCCATTTAGAATACATACGAGCGAGTCGCTCGAATGGCGGCAGCCATGTTGTGCCTCCACCTTGAAAATACATTAGCCAAAGAGGGACATACCTGGAAATTCAAGCTTCGCCTTTCGCATTTTTACACTCAGTGGCACCGTGACGAATGCGAGGGGGAGATTACACGCGACTGCCGGCAGATTTGAAATAATACGACCACCGTAAGAGTTAAAACGCCCTCGGAATGGGTTCCTAAACCTAAAAAAGGTTACATAGTGTTCCTTTAAAATACAATTTTATATATTTTTATATAAATATATGTTTATTTATACATATTGTTAGCATTTTCAGCATCATTACCCCAGTCTTCAGTGTCACATGATCCTTCCGAAATAATTCTGATATGATGATTTGGTGCTCAAGAATAATTTATCATCATTAATGTTGAAAACCATTGTGCCGCTTAATATTTTTTGGTGGAAGCCATGATTTTTTTTTTTTCAGGATTCTTTGAATAGAAAGTGCACAGCATTTGAAAGAAAGAACAGCAAAGGATTGAAATTGTAATCTATTGTTGCTTTAATATCAGGAACAGCAGAAAACCATAACCAAGAGAAGATACACCAAGAAGAAGGTCCCTCAAGAGAAAGTACATTCTGCAGCTGCCCAACTCCAGCGTCAGCCGGACTCTGCACCCGTGTCTCCTCCTCTGCCCTCTGAGCCTCCTGTGGACTGCATAGTTGAAGAGAGGAGAGTGGAGGTGTACTCTGCCAGCCTGCTGGACCACGAGTACACAGCAGGACCAGGTCCGTTCAGCCCTGGGGGTCCAAGAGGAAGCGGTGCCATGGCCCCTGGCGTGTTCCTGACTTCAAGACGCCACTCTCTTTCCCCCCAAAACAGCAGCAGCTACTCTCCCTCTGCCCCCTCACCCGGAGGTCTGGCAACTCCAACACCAGCAGGAGCGTGTCAAGGTATTTAGAATTACAGCACGGTACCTTTAACGGTGATGTGCTTGGAATTACACTGAAATATTATCTGTTTCTTTCTCACAGGGAAACGTCCAAAGAAAGGACTTGCCACAGCTAAACAGAGACTGGGAAAGATTCTGAAAATACATCGAAACGGCAAGCTTCTCCTCTAGATTGATATGGAGAAGAGACTGCAGGGAACAATAGAGGTGGAGAAAACAAATGAGGATGAGAGGACCTGAATGATAATGGAGTTAAATTATGTTCTGCTTGACTGGCTTTATTTGCTTCATCTGGGCGGAAAGTGAAAAGAACAGTAACTTGCTGTGAGAAAATTCAAGTGAAATCCATTTAGCATGTTTTTTTAGAATAGAAATTCTATTTGAAAAGCAAATAGAGCTAAACAGACGGATACATTAAACAATTAACGGATACCAGTGAGTGATGGCTGTATTGCTAAATTGCCATTTTTTCCTCAACATTTTCAGTGCTCCACCTCTAAAAATGCGAACATGTACACTCCACCTAAACCCTCTTTGTTTCATAGTTCATTTTTAGTTTTAACATTGTTTATTTCTAGAAAAAAGCTCAATTCTGAGGAGCACTTGATGTTAGATCAATTTGCCTAAGGCCGTCGGAAAAAAAGGATTAGAACATTGTTCAGAAGATGTTTGAATGGTTTCTTTGGAAATTTGACTTCCCAAAATTGTCTTTTGGTCTGAATTGTCCCATGGAGGAGAGATCATCTAATTCTTCAGTCATCAGCTCACCCATTCTCAATGCTATCTGTCGCAGTCTAATCTCCTCCGAAAGCCATGCATATTGTTTGTTTACATGCTTCATTTAGTGTGTGTTCATATCAAATTGTTTTATACCATAGAAGGCAATTTGATACACCATCGTAATTGCTGTAGATGAAGTCCTGTAGTAACGTCTCTTTGCTTGTTAAATAATGTTTTTACCATAGTTTACTAACTCATTTTTATCAACAAATGTATTTTAGATGTGTATATATATTTTATATAAGTTTGTCTTGTTTTGTTTGTTTGTTTTCCACTCAGCATGGGCAGTATAATGTCCTGCCACCATTTGGCCATGGTTGTCTTGTTGGCCTTTCCATCTATAGTACAGCTCCGAGTTTAACTAGGGTTGAGTTCAGTGGTACACATTTTAGTAATTGTAAAGAACACGGAAATTGATTTTAGAGCAGTTTGAGATCTGATGGCTGATTTTTGTAGGTTCAGTGTATATATTTGATGTTTTATTTTATTTTTTCCTCGAAAGAAAGAAATTGCATTGGAATCTTTCTTGACACACCTTGTACAAATATACTCACATGTTTGGGTAACGGCATAAGAGTTGTTTAGTCAGTTTTATTTGTATAGAATAATTATGCTGTTATTTTTCATCGATGCTTATGATATTAGCAATGTGATAAAGTTAATGTATTCTGTTGCTATGTCAATGTTATTGTTTATTTTATTTTTAACCCCATTTATCAATAACATTAATTGTATTGTCAATATACTTTAGTTTTGCTTTTTTATATATAAATACTCCATTCTAGAAGAGTTAAATATAACATTTTCTTGTAATTTTAATGTAATGGCAAAATTACTTTTTTAGTCTTCTCCCTTGACCATTATGTCCATAATCAGCACCAAAAATATTGATAGATCAATGGGCCAGTGTAAATATTATTTTACTGTATTTTTTTTTTTTTTCTGAAAATGTCACAAATCTTCACCCTGCCGAACTGTCACCATACCATCTGAATGTGATTAGAAACTTGTTTTAAAGTGGTTTGTAGAAAATAGTATTGAACATGAAATAATAGAAGACAGTTGTTAGAATATCCTGTTTAAAATTTTTTAGACGTTGTATTCAGATGGTTCTGAAATTCAAAAGGATATTTCTGGAATATTTTGAGGTTTTTGTACATTTGTTTGATTTGACTATTACTTCACATCATCTCTAAATGTACACTCATATTTTACTAAACATTTGTGCCTTCAGTAATGTCCCAAACATAGCAACCTCTCTTACTGAAACTTCTACTGAGACGCTATTCAGGATCTCTAGAAATTGACAGTGAAAAACAGGAATGATGTGAAGCAAGCTGCGCAACAAAGAAAGTGTTCAAAAATCTCAAAATATAAGAGGACTGGCTTTTAAAGATGTTTTTTATTAAAACATTTAATTAAGTTATTATCTTCTTTATCGTCTTGAGTTAATTGTGTGGATTTTAGGATTGAGTTATCCTTTAACCTTTTTCTTGTATGTTGAAGTTTATTTTGAACAATTAATGTTGATCATACAGTTCCTCTCAGGGTTTATTTTGTATCTAATATCATTTTGATAGAGCAACAGTAGTGTTAGGAGTAAACATTCAGGACCACTTAAAAACCAAGTCAAATTTCAACCCATTTAATATTTATAATTGGACGTTGTCTTTTGGTTTTTGAAACGGCTTGAGCAGTTTTTTCCAAATGACCTCTATTAAAAAATATTTTTAAAAAATTGTTTGCATTTTTTTCTTTATAAGCCTGTTTTCATCTACAAGTCTCTCACGCGCTTAGTGGGTCAACTCAGCATTTACCCGCTTCTTTGTCTCTTTCAATGGTCTATATTTCTATTGTGTGCCAGACGTTAAAAATAATGAACCCCTGCAAATTGAATAAACGGGAGTCACGTGATTTAAAGCCGCATCTCTGTTGCCATAGTGGTGTCAATGGCGGTCAGCTATTGGCTGATGGCACGTCTCCGTCAGCCAGTCAAAATGCGCGCTTTTTACAAACTACTCCGGAAGTCAACACGCAACTAAGCGTTTTCCCTGTGCCAGTGAAGAGTGGCTTGATGTGGAAAGTCCTGTAGCTTGAAAACAACATAAAAGAAGCTGCAGTTTTTAGATATAAGCTGATTTCCTGGTACGTATGTGTGTGTTAGTAAAATTGTATGCCTATCGATTTATTCACATGAATACATAACAATTAAGTTAAGTACGAAGAGCTTGCATAGTAACTTACTTTGCTGTTTTCTGATGTTGTACACTGCTATAGTGTTATTTATGATTGAGCGAACACTTCTTCGTTAAGGAAAAAAAACATTCTTATTATTAATCTCAAGATCCGTCTTGTTACAGGCACTGAATCCCTGTCGAGATGGCGTCCTCTAACCCTCTGCGACCCCAGAACAGAAGTCAGCAGGATCAACCAGGGTGAGTGAGCTGATCATTCACAGTAACGTTAACTTATATTTATATCAGCTTTCTCCCCCTCAAGAACCAGTGCATTTAAATGTAACAATATCGCTTCCTTAATTGATTATTTGACGGGACATTTCAGAATAAAATTTTTTTTTTAATGCTAATTTTTGTTTTTGTCAATTTTTTTAATTGTTTAACAGCTTTAAATGTATGTCTTTAATCCATTTAGCAAGTAATTATGTAATTATATGGGTGGATCTTTCTACACTTGTCAAGAAATGTCCATGGCAAGCAGTGTTATTTTAGTATCTTTGAGATACCATACCATAATAGTTTTTATTTATCTTCTGAATTTTTATTTTTATATTATGTTTTCACTTCAATCTTAGTTAAAGTTTTAGTAATTTTGTTGTTTTATGTCTATTCTTTAAATTTATTAAATTTTATTTCAATTTTATTTATTTTAGTTCTAAATGTGAAAAATAATAAATCATATTTGACCTATTTTGCATTTTAACTATTTTCAGGACAATTAAGCCCTCAATTCTCATTACTATAATGGTTCTTGTACTGTCTTCATCATTATTATTTTAATGATGATTCAATATTTATATTTTTCATTTTTTGGAATTATTTTTGTAAATTCAAACCAATAATAATCAATTCAATTACTGAAAAAAATATATATTTTAAAAAAGTTTTATTTTACAGTGATGCTGTTTTATTAATATCTGATCCATTATATTCAATGCAATTAGGACCTTGATGAATCAGGATTTGAAGACTAAGCTCAGTGCTTCCTCCTTTAAAAGAGGATCTGAGAATCTGGACCCCAATGCTTCTGCTGAAACTGGAAAAGGAGTCAATAAACTGAAAGCTGTCAGCAGGCTTCCAGTCCTCGCCAAATCTCTGCAACCAGCCCTAAGTGAGCTCTCCCAAAATCCCAGTCTCAACAGATGGGAACAGAGGCCTCTTACGGTAAGGACAAGTGTTTCTGATCATTACACAAATCTGAAATAAATCACATGTCTACCAAGCAATTTTAAAGGAATAATTTACCTAAAAAATACAAAATCGGACCACATAAGTATTATTTATGTACTATTATAGTATTTATTACACTTTTAAATGACAAAACATTATTAAATAAATTTGTTTTTTTTTAATTTATATTTATTTTAGTTTAGTTTTAGTAATTTTAGTACTTCAACTTCTACTTATTTCAGTTGAAAGTTTTGTTTATATTTTTCTAATATAGTATATATTTGAATATCTATATTATACGCTCACCTAAAAGATTATTAGGAACACCTGTTCAATTTCTCATTAATGCAATTATCTAATCAACCAATCACATGGCAGTTGCTTCAATGCATTTAGGGGTGTGGTCCTGGTCAAGACAATCTCCTGAACTCCAAACTGAATGTCAGAATGGGAAAGAAAGGTGATTTAAGCAATTTTTAGCGTGGCATGGTTGTTGGTGCCAGACGGGCCGGTCTGAGTATTCACAATCTGCTCAGTTACTGGGATTTTCACGCACAACCATTTCTAGGGTTTACAAAGAATGGTGTGAAAAGGGAAAAACATCCAGTATGCGGCAGTCCTGTGGGCGAAAATGCCTTGTTGATGCTAGAGGTCAGAGGAGAATGGGCCGACTGATTCAAGCTGATAGAAGAGCAACTTTGACTGAAATAACCACTCGTTACAACCGAGGTATGCAGCAAAGCATTTGTGAAGCCACAACACGCACAACCTTGAGGCGGATGGGCTACAACAGCAGAAGACCCCACCGGGTACCACTCATCTCCACTACAAATAGGAAAAAGAGGCTACAATTTGCACGAGCTCACCAAAATTGGACAGTTGAAGACTGGAAAAATGTTGCCTGGTCTGATGAGTCTCGATTTCTGTTGAGACATTCAGATGGTAGAGTCAGAATTTGGCGTAAACAGAATGAGAACATGGATCCATCATGTCTTGTTACCACTGTGCAGGCTGGTGGTGGTGGTGTAATGGTGTGGGGGATGTTTTCTTGGCACACTTTAGGCCCCTTATGGCTCGTTTCCACTGAGCGGTGCGGTACGGTACGGTACGGAACGGTACGCATTTATTTGCGTTTCCACTATCAAAAGTTGTGAATGGTACCAAAATGCCGAACCGTACCGTACCACTTTTTAGGTACCCTTCCATTGGGGTACCTAGCACAGTGGTACGGTACTAAAAGGTGGAGCTAGACTCACTGCAGGACGTTGATTGGTTGACAGGGAATCGTCACTTGCGCGTGCCACAAGGGGAATGACAACATAAGAAGCGCCATTTTTTTTAATATACAGTTTAATATAATACTACTGTTACTGTATCACGAAATGTAATTTTAAGAGTTTTTCAGGTGAGAATGTAGTTGTTTAAAGCTCAAATCTGTGGTTTATTTATAAAGATGTTTTTTTTTTCCCCCGGTTGTGAGATCCATGCGGTCAGCGGGCGCTCGGCGCTCATGTTTCCCGGCTGGATGAGCCTTTCCTCGGCTAGTTCTTCTGACGTTCGCCGCTGACGGTAGTGGTTAAACATGAGATATAATTCGTCTTGTGTAGACCTAACGGGCGATCTTTGGTCTCGTGAATATATAATTCGTTCCCTGTCAATCGTTTTGGCTGAGGGCTAAGTTTAGTTTCATATTAACGTTATAGGCTATTTGTATTTAACTTTACTGTTGTAATGTTAGACTAGAGCGCTGCATTTGGATATTTGACTGAATTGTTTGCTTTATGTCTTATTGTATAGCTTCTAGTACCTTTTACTTAAACTTTTATATTGGCTATTATTGATAAAACTGAAATTTTACAAAAAGAAATATGGTTTCTTGTCATTTTTTTATTACAAGATTATCACTGATGTTTATTGCAACATTTGTACAAATGCATATATTGCCTGAAATATGTTTAATTTTTTTTTTATTTAAACGAAAAGAGGTAACGTTAGGGTTGTGTTTTAAATTTCGTTTTGTTATAAATAGAATAACGAATAACGTGCAGTGAATAATCAATATGCGTTGCGCATGAACCACATTTGTGTCCCTATAATGTTTAATTTATTTAAATGAAAACGAAAAGAGGCAGAGTGGTGTTTTATAACATATTTCGTTTTATTGTTGCTTAAAATGTACATACAGAGTAACAGAGATAACCGGAGTAGCAGAGCGACGCTTTAAGAACGCGCTGTACCATTTGCATGTAGGAGTCGCACATGGCAAGTACGAACTTTGCATACTTGATACACAAGTTTGACCCATGGTTTTTTGCTTAAGGGTGAAGATCCAACTCTATGCATGTTTTGTAAAATTCCCTTATCTGTTAAACATATTTTATTGGATTGTCCTGGACTTATTACAAGCAGAATGCTCTTTTACAAAGTTACTTCACTTAAGGACATATTTAATGAGATTATGCCTGAAAAGGTTTTGGAATTCTTATCATGTGTTAATTTAAAAAATCTCATATAATATGACTTGCTGTGTTTAATTGTTTTGTTTTTTATTGTATTTATATGATATTTGTATTTTTGTAATTGTATTTTTGCCATGAAAATAGCTTTGAGTGCTGACATGGCATTAAATAAAATAATCTGAATCTGAATCTGCATACTTGATATTGAGAAAAGCCTAATGTCGGCGCTTGTCTTCTTGTGACAAACATGTCGAGGAGCAAGAACAAGATCTGCTGTATGTCATCCATTCTAGTTTACTATGTTCTTCTTCGCGCGAAAATGACGTCGATCGAAACACCACGCCAATCAAGTAAGGGTACTGTTGGCAGTGGAAACGCTAGCCAGATCATGGTTAACAGACCCGAACCGTACCGTACTGTCCCGTACCGTACTGCTCAGTGGAAACGAGCCATTAGTGCCAATTGGGCATTGTTTAAATGCCACGGCCTACCTGGGCATTGTTTCTGACCATGTCCATCCCTTTATGACCACCATGTGCCCATCCTCTGATGGCTACTTCCAGCAGGATAATGCACCATGTCACAAAGCTCGAATCATTTCAAATTGGTTTCTTGAACATGACAATGAGTTCACTGAACTAAAATGGCCCCCACAGTCACCAGATCTCAACCCAATAGAGCATCTTTGGGATGTGGTGGAACGGGAGCTTCGTGCCCTAGATGTGCATCCCACAAATCTCCATCAACTGCAAGATGCTATCCTATCAATATGGGCCAACATTTCTAAAGAATGCTTTCAGCACCTTGTTGAATCAATGCCACGTAGAATTAAGGCAGTTCTGAAGGCGTAAGGGGGTCAAACACAGTATTAGTATGGTGTTCCTAATAATCCTTTAGGTGAGTGTATATTTATATATATCTAATCTAGTATATTTGATCTTATTTTAGCTTTATTTTAATTACCGAAAACTATTTTTTAATCGTTTTAGTTTATCAATAACAACACTGCTACATGCATAATGATTACTTTTTTTGTTTTGTCCCTAGGGTAAAGTGCAGAAAAAAAGGACCTGCACCAAACCAATCCCTTTCAATCTGTCCCAGTCACGCTCACGCGGTCAGAGAAACACAGATATTCCTCAAGAAAAAGCACCTCTGACGCATTCTGCCCGACTAACACCTGTGGCAAACATGAGGAACTTAAATCCAAGTGCCAAAACTGAAACTCAGAGCCATAAGGCTACTACACCAGGTGTCCTCAGGGCCCCAGCAAACAAGTCACAGCGATTGCAGCCTGGTAGTCATGTAGAATATGTTGCATTAAATAAAAACTTCACTGATGTTCACCCACCTTCACAAGAATCCAGATGCTGCAGTCACACTGATTTAAGTTCACGTTTAGGTAGCATCACTCTTGGACAATCTAAGCTTCCTGAAGACTTAGGTTGGAGTCATTTATGTAAAACTTCACTTGTTAAAGTAGATGTTAATTCTGATAATCAAGCACCAAAGGACAAGTACTGTTTCCAAACTGTCCCTTCAACTACACAAAGCCATATAAGCTCTAAAGGTGAGTGGCATACTATCAGATATTTTCTCATTGTGTCAATCAATTCAATGTTCAAATTGTCTTAAGTGTTCATGGTTCTTTGTTTAATTTATTCATTAGTTGTTTATCATTGATGTATGTGCATGTGAGTACAGGATCATCATCAGATCTTCCATCAGCTGTACGCAATGTCCTTCCATGTGAGGGATCGAGTGCTGTTGGAGCACAATGCATGATGCCGCGTTTATCTACCTGCCCCCCTGGACTGGGAACCTCCAATCATGTGGTTAGAAATTATAGAAAAGCCCCCGTAATGAAACCAAATTGTTTGCTGACCCTTCATAATGATCATGCCAGTTATCTTTTCAGTCTAGTATGATGATGTAATGTTAATTTATTTGCTCCAGATAGCATTATGTTGATCTGTATGTTTCTGGATAGTTGGTACTCAGGTTTTTTTTTTTTTTTTTTTTCTTAGCCTCAAAGAGTTGTGAAGAAGAGTCATCATGGTGTTGATGGCACCGCAGGTTAGTTCACCTTTAAAGACTTTTGCCCCCGGTTTCACAGACCCGGCTTAAGCCTAGTCCCAGACTAAAATGCTAAGCCTAATTCTGACTTAATCTAAACCCTGTCTGTGAAACCAGGCCCTACTTTTCTCACCGTCCATAGAGGGTGAGCTTTTTATTTTCCTTTCATTTCAAGACAAAGCTGGGCCGTTTTCCCCTGACCCATCAGCACTACGTAGTATTCTACAGAGTGATGGAATGAGACTGGAGGAGCCTGTTGGAGCAACACCCAGAGTATCAGTCTGTCCCACTGGCAGAGGAACTTCTATTTATTCAGTGAGTCCAGTCCAGTGAAATGTCATTCACACAGCGTTTATGATATTTTACTTCTAAATGGTCCATTTAGGCACAACATGTTGTGAAATAGACATGACCATGTCCACTTTAGGCTCAAAGAGTACCTGTCAAAAAGACTCAAAAAGAAGCTCCAGCGGAGGCCAAAAGCACTACAGGTATGTATTTTTGTTCATCATAGTGATTTTAGCAGGACTATTTAGTCTTATACACTAGCATACAAAATGTTGGCCTCAGTATTTTTCTAAATGTTTTTGAAAAGTCTCATGCTCATCAAGGCTGCAGTTATTTGATCGAATACAGTAAAACAGTAATGTTATGAAATGTTACAAATAAATTAATTGTAATATGTCATTTAGTCTGTGAGTCTGTGAGTGTTTCAATGCAGCTTCAAAGGGCTCTACACGATCCCAGCCAAGGAATAAGGGTCTTATCTAGCGAAACAAATGGTTATTTTCAACAACAACTAAATTTATATACTTTAACCACAAATGCTTGTCTTGCACTAGCTCTGCATTAGCATTACGTAATCACATTGGAAAGGTCACGCGTTACATTGGCTGGAAAAATTCCAACTTCAAAATCATCCGACATCGTTGGTTTCCTTTTTTTTTTTTGTATTTACCATTTGACTTAGTCTTTGCATATTCGCTTTGTAAACAGTGGGTCGATTCTCTCTCTCTCTCTCTCTCTCTCTCTCTCTCTCTCTCTCTCTCTCTCTCTCTCTCTCTCTCTCTCTCTCTCTCTCTCTCTCTCTCTCTCTCTCTCTCTCTCTCTCTCTCTCTCTCTCTCTCTCTCTCTCTCTCTCTCTCTCTCTCTCTCTCTCTCTCTCTCTCTCTCTCTCTCTCTCTCTCTCTCTCTCTCTTTTGTACTGTGTATTCTGTTATAAAAATATTACAGAACTTTGTCAAAATTATGCAGCTCTTTTCATCCAATAAGATTGATTTGGATGTTGTGTGATCCTTTAGGAAGTGCCGTGTCCTTCTCCCCTGACCCTGCAGCCCTGTGCAGTATTCTAAGGAATGAAGGTGTGTGGGCTGCTGGAGCAACACCCAGGGTTTCAACCTGTCCCACTGGCAGAGGAACCTCCATTTATTCTGTGAGTCTGTTCAGAGTGATTCAACTTTCAGTTTTGCACTAAAATTAAGGCATTTTTACTAATGGAACTGTATTTATCTCAGGCCCAGAGAGTCCCAGTGAAGAAGAATAAACCAGAAGCCACAGCGGCATCAGCAGCATCTCACTGTAAGTTTCACTAGCTATGCTTCCGTCCACCTTTTTTCAAGCTCATTTTGGGAAATTGCATTAAAAAAGCTGAATGGAAATGCCCAGATGTGTTTAAACTACGATGGAAGCACATTTTCTGAATAAATCCCTCGATGTGCAACAAAAAACTCACATGACTTTGCCTCAACAGTGGATGTGATTGGATAACTGGACTAACCAGCAGACCAATTTCATTCCACAGCATCTCAAATGTTGGTTTGATCATTCTGAAATGCCTGAGCCAAAATCTGTCATCAAAATGATTTGGATTAATTCTCTCCCAGAAGGATCTCACGTGATTGCATCCGATTGTAAGATAACATGACAGCGTTTATTGTGTTTTGTTTGTGCGCTCTGAGACACAAGTCATTTATAAAAGAGGCAGTGGCTTCCCCGATTGCAGCAACTTCCATTTTTATTACAGATATTTTGTGCCAATTTTTCAGGAAGTGACTATTTATTTTCTCTTAAACACATGGAATGGAGACGCTACTTGATTCGGATTTTTTTTTTTAATGTGATATTCCAATTTTGCAAGATTCGCAACTTCTCCTTCAGCATCATGCTTTCATCTCTATGTCACTGTTTTTCTATTGTGATGCAGGTGCAAATAGAACACCAGTGATGAAATGGACACCGCAGCGGGTTGCAAACACTAAACCACAGTCAATGGTGAGTGTTCTCTTGTCTTGGTTTGTATTTTTTGTTTTGAAACTATCCCAGGCTAATGTTTACTGTTTCTGTTTACAGAGGAAGCTCTGTACCGGCCAAAAGATGTCCAGTGTAAGGGGCTCTCCAGGTTTGCGTGGAGCCCACGACCCCAGTACTGGACTCTTGATGTGTCATGAGGTAAAACAAGCCCATGATGCAGAACCTTTGTCGTTTACTTGATCTTCATGATAGAATGGCAGGTTAACACTGGGTGTTGATTGTGTTGTAGGGGGAGGATGTTGTTCAGAGGTTATTTGAGGACCAAGAGCAGATGGACGATGACCGGATTGACCAAGATGACGTTACTTCGCAACAATTACTGAAAAGTCACCAAACTGTATGATTGCTTTAACTGTAAAACGTCAATTAATGCATCACTGGGCAATTTTTTGATGGTTTAAAAGTAATCTCACATGGTCTTTTCCTCATTCAGGCTGAAGCTCAGTCAAGAATGAAAGAAAATTCAGATTCAAATCATTGCCACACTGAGAACAGAGGCAAGAAACCAGCCCAGCCGTTCATACAAGCAGCACACAGAGGGTCAGTCATTGTTTTCTCATCAAGCCAAAGACTCGGACCAGACCGGTCTCAGGATACTCTGAAGACCACTGGAGCAGACGTCCCTTTGCAGCTCTATGTAGACCGGCCTACATCCCATAATGCACTACCACTGCTATCAGACCAAAGAAATGGATCACAGATCAATCCTAGCTTAGACCTGACTAAACAAAGCCAATCAAAAGGTAACCATGCCATCTAAAGTGAAAATAAAATCAACCTTTTTGTCGGTTTTCTTCCACACAGTGGTGTAAATGACCATATCGGTCTAATGTTGTAATTAATGATGCTTAAGCAGACATCCTGAAGACTTTAAGCGTTTTTAGTAGTGTGTACTGCATTAAATGTGTCCTGATATGTTGGTAATGTGTATCCATCTGTCTGTAGCTCCTACTGCCGTACACTCTACCGCTGTGTCTGCTCTGCGGCGACGTCATACGCCTCTGGAGGAGATGATTCTGGATGAGGAATGTGCTACGTACACCTCTCGCCTGCTTTCCTGCCCACTGCAGCCCCGCTGTGGCAACCCGGTGGCCACCACACTTCTGTTTAAAGACTGTTCTGTGAGTGATTGGTCTGTTCTGAATTGTGCACAACAAACTAAGCTGGTTGTCAAGTTGAATAGCTGTTGATGCATCTTGTTATTTCTGTCCTCTCTTTTTAGAGTTTTTTACCCATTGGCCTGTCCTCACCGGTACATTTGAATCCAGTCCCTTCTGGTTCCTCAATCAGAGCATAAAGGCAGATGTCCCACAGCATATTTCTTGAGTAGCTCTGTGTAAAGTTATGTAATACCGTCTGAAACAGTATTTCTAGTTACACTTTTGAAATGGCATGTTGTCATACAGTTAGATCAGCAAAGTCTTGGACAGATACAATGTTTGATGTGATTCACTGTTGACAGCGTGACTGAACTCTCTGTATACTGAACACTTTCATAATTTTTACACTGAACTTGTCACTAACTAGAAACACTGTGTGCTTTCAACTTGTCTCTTGTGTAAAGTGTATAAAAAATCTATATATAAACACAAAGTTTTACATTAAGTTTTTTCGATTTGTTCAATCATTCGTTCTTTTCCTGAATCATACAAGGTTCTACATGCAATCACAAATGATTATGATTTTTATATATATATTAATATATGCATACATACATGCATGCATACATACATGCATACTTGCATATGAGTGCTTTTTTTTGTAATATGCAGCTTTAAAATGTAAAGTATATAAATCCATTGATATTATTTTGTGAAGGAGATCTAAAAAGAAAAAAAAAACATTTTACATTACATTATGTAATTTCTTTTACATAAAATTATTTCAGTTGTGTAAAGTCTTGGTTTTTAGTCAAGCCACATTTAAATAATCTATTATAAATAAATACTCAAATAAAACATAACATTGAGACATGGTAAACTTGATAATAAAAAAACTTTTATTTATTGAGCATGCAACCTTTGCGGTTGGTAGCATCCAACCTTTCAAGTTGATACTTTATATTTAGCTGAATCAGGGGGTGTGTGACTGTGGTATTTGTGAAATTAAATCCAGGGGGTGGGCACAACTTACTGGACCACTCCTATAAAACCCTTCCTTCTGGAGCCCCTTGCTTTGAGAGACTGTGCTAGCACGTCTTTCATTTGCCTGCTTTTCCAATTCCCTCTGCCACCAATTTCTGGAATTCCTGGACCATGTCAAACATAAACACAGCTGTGGTGGACCCAACAAACATGGGGGTCGGTCGGGCCATTGCTGTACTGACGTCAGGTGGTGATGCCCAGGGTAAGTAATGATCTAGTTTTTTTGATATATGGTGGTTTCCAAGAGGGTGGTAAAAAAAACATTCCTGTGTGGATAATTAGATCATAATACTTTTGGTGCAATTTTTGGAGTATGCTTATAGTATACCTAATGCAAAAGAGGGTTTCCCCCTCTGATAGACAATTTCTATACATATATAAACTATGGCGAGGAACTGAATATAACAAGAACTGTACTGATTTAAATAAATGCCACAAAAAATTATTTACAATTAAATGAGTTAAATACATGTTCTGAAGCAGAACAAAAGCACAAAATGTACTAACAAAAATAAATCTTCTGTAGTATTTTGATTTGCTCAAGTCTGGTCCATTAATGTTAATGCTCTTGTAGCCTTTAGCTTTAGCCTCTAGCTCTTGTACCCTGTTGCTCTTGTACCCTGTCTACCTATTTCCATAATTGAAGGCTAAATTTATCTCCAGTGACCTTTTTCTGAAATGACATGAGGTTATGGAGAGTAGCAGGCTGTTCCACAGCTGCTCACTGTTGAAACTAGAGACACTGAGAAGGTTTTTTTTTCTAAAACACCTTGAGCTTTACTGATGAGTTCACAGAATTAAGATACCTCAGACACTTGCATAATTCCTCAACCTGTGGAATGAAATGTCGTGAGGTATCTCTTTACTTTCCCTGCAGCCCAGTGTAGCTTCTTGTATCTCTACAGTTAAAGATATGATTATGATATGAGAACAGACAGAGGTTTTCTTGTCTATTGCAGGGATGAATGCAGCCGTGAGGGCCACTGTCAGGGTTGGTCTTTACACTGGAGCCAAAGTCTTCTTTGTCCATGAGGTATATTGAACTTTATAAGAATAAAAACAAACATGTAGCCAATCATATCAGTTAACAATGTTGTTACATTTCATGTCTGTTCGCTGTTTGTAGGGCTATCAGGGATTGGTTGACGGAGGGGATCACATCCGTCCCGCTACATGGGAGAGTGTGTCCATGATGCTACAGCTGGTGAGCCTGTACTTTCAGATGACATTCAGTTTATTTATTTTAAGTTCAATTCTAATACAATACTCATTTGCTAAATGAAAAAAAATATATATGCTGAAAGAATATATACTCATTAAAGATGACACTGGTGTTGGTCATTGATGGTGATAAGATAACATCCAAATTGAGTTTTTCTTTCATTTGCACTATTCTTTATGTAGTGTCCTGATTGTCTGAATTCTTTCTGTGTCTGAAGGGTGGCACAGTCATTGGCAGTGCCCGCTGTATGGATTTCCAGGCTAGGGATGGGCGTTTGAAGGCTGCCTGCAATCTCGTGAAGCGGGGCATCACTAATCTCTGTGTAATTGGTGGCGATGGCAGTTTGACCGGTGCCAACATATTTCGTACTGAGTGGAATGACTTGCTGAAAGATCTAATCAGCAAAGGTAATGAACGATCTGTGCTGAAGGTACTATTGAAACAACTTATTGAAACACATTAAATCGTGTAAACATAGCCTGTGTACATTTGTTTTATTGCTTAAAGGCTGGAATCCCTAATTCTGATTAAACTGAATTGTCCCTCTGCGCACAGGTAAGATCACCAAGGAAGAGGCCAAGGCTTCATCTCATCTGAATATTGTGGGTATGGTCGGCTCTATCGACAATGACTTCTGCGGAACGGACATGACCATCGGCACAGACTCTGCCCTACATCGCATCATTGAGGTGGTGGACAGTATCACCACAACAGCACAAAGGTCACAAATATGTGTAATTGATCAAATATCAGCAATCAGTGTTTTTTTGTTTAGACATTTGTTGCTAAATTGTGATTTTGAACTCTGCTCACACCCACAGCCACCAACGTGCTTTTATCCTGGAGGTCATGGGAAGACACTGTGGGTAAGAATGTGCTTGTGTATGTGTGTTTGCTTATACACTGAAGTCAGCTTATGTGCGCAGACCCTCTAAGACCCAAACCCAGAGCAAAACCAGACCCCCTTACACCCAAATCAAATGGTTTAGATGCTGGAATCTCACATTTAATTATGTGTGTGTTTCTGTTTCAGTTACCTTGCTCTAGTTACTGCTCTTGCATGTGGTGCTGACTGGGTGTTTATTCCTGAGATGCCCCCAGATGACGGATGGGAGGAGCACTTGTGCAGAAGACTGACTGAGGTACAAAGCAATAGATGAAAACACACATTTTTGACAAACCACACACAAAAATTATATAATTGTCAGTCACATAGTTCAACATCCTTGACATATTTAACCATTTGGGATTGGTTAGACTACTTAAAGTTTTTGAAAAAAGTGTTATTTTTTTTATTTACATGTCTTTACTGTCACGTTTGATTTAATTGAATGTTTCCTTACTGAATAAAATGATTCATTTCTTTAAAAGAAATTGTACTGACCCTGAACCTTTTGAATGGTGTAGTGTAAATCTACTGGAAAAGCAAAACTGAAAAAGTTTCATTTAATTTAATTGTATTATTTTGATCAATTGGAAATAGTTTTTTAATATATGTTTTAAGCATAAATCTAACTAAATGTTGTAAGGTTTGTGGTTAAATCAAGATAAAAACAAGTTTTTTTCCTGTAGGGCATTACAAATAGTTTAATTCAAGATTTTCTTACAATATCTATTATTATCTTGTTACATGTTACATAAAACACAGTACTGATAATAATCAAAGACTTTATATACAGACTTAAGGAGACTTTGCATTGATTCATAATTTTATTTCTCCTCAAACAGACCAGAAATGCAGGTTCTCGTCTAAATGTGATCATTGTAGCTGAGGGAGCGATCAATAAAAAAGGGGAGCCAATCACCTGTGACCAGCTGAGAGATGTAACTTAACTCCTTAACTTACTATACTAATCATGCTCTTGAAAGAGATGCTCTAGCATAGCGATGTAACTGCTGTCTATAAGTGCACTTTGATTATGTTTTTCTGTTCTCGTTCAGCTGGTGTCAAAGAAGCTGGGCTTTGATACTCGTGCCACTATCCTTGGACATGTGCAGAGAGGTGGCACCCCCTCAGCTTTTGACAGGGTGCTAGTGAGTCCCTCCCTCTTCACTCCTTCACATTTTCTCAATTTTCCCTTTGTATATTCCACCCTTTTTGTATTTCGGATGAGTATGTGCATGTCTGTTGTATATCAGGGCAGTAGGATGGGTGTAGAGGCTGTAATGGCTCTGCTAGAAGCCACTCCAGAAACTCCTGCCTGTGTGGTCAGTCTCTCTGGAAACCAGGCTGTCAGACTCCCCCTGATGGAGTGTGTGCAAGTGGTGTGTATACGCATACATTTTTAAAAAATATTTATAATAATTTCATGACTTTCTACTTGAAATTAGGTCAATTTTTTTTTAGTAATGTTTACGAACTGTTTAATTCGTACAAAGTAATTACATTTTTTAATGAATTAAAAAAAATTATAATAATAATGCATTAAAACTAAATCCATAAAATGATCCCATGATGGTAACCCCTAAAAAGGTTTTATATCTGAAGCACCTGACAGAACCCTTTTAAGGCTCTATATAGAACCTGTTCTTCTAAGAATGTATAGATTTTTTTTTTTTTTTTCAAAATATAGACCAAGGATGTCACTGTTGCAATGAAAGAGGGACGATTTGACGATGCTGTAAAACTCAGGGGAAGGTATGTTCAGAAATGTCTCTTTTGCTCTATTGTTTTATTATTATTAGTAGTAGTAGTAGTAGTAGCATTGTAAACTTGTATTGTAATAGTATTCAGTGATTGGTTTGCAGGAGTTTTGAGAATAACTGGAACACATATAAACTCTTAGCTCATGTGCGCCCCCCGGAGACAAAGGTGAGGAGATTCATTCATTTATTCTCATTTCTTATCTTTTTATTCTCATTTTTAATCATGCGTTTCTTCATTTTGTTGGCCAGGGTAGCATTAATGTGGCTATTTTAAACGTGGGTGCCCCCTGCGCTGGCATGAATGCAGCAGTACGTGCAGCCGTCAGGATCGGACTCATCCAGGGTCACAACATGCTGGCGGTTCATGATGGCTTTGAGGGTCTGGCTCAGGAAAAGGTAAGCAACATCAACGAATCGAGCAGTGTTTCAAAGTTTTGGGATTGGATTTTTTTTTAAAATGTATCTTATTCTGACCAAGGCTGCTTAATTGATCAAAAATATTGTTCAAACTATATATGATAGTATAACAATTCTGTTTTTCAATTCAATATTCTGTCTAACATAATGTTTAGATTGAGCCCATCACTTGGAACACTGTTGGAGACTGGACAGGGAAAGGTGGATCTGATTTGGGAACCAAAAGGTACTGATCACTTTAGATTATTTTTCACTTTACATCATTTATAGTTCTGCAATACTTGAAAGTATTTCATATTCTGTTAATGCAGAGTGTTACCTGGAAAGTACATGGAGGAAATCAGTTTGAATATTGCCAAGTACAATATTCACGCTCTGATCATCATTGGGGGTTTCGAGGCAAGTGACTAAATATGTCCATGTCCTATTCTGTCCACATTTTGTTCAGGCCACATTATAGGGTTAGGGTTAATGAAAATTCAGTCATTTATTACTCACCCTCATGTCAGTCCTTTCATTCAGCTTCGGACCACAAATGAAGATCTTTGAGATGAAATCTGAGAGCTTTCTGTACTCTCAATTGACAGCCTACGCAACTGACACTTTGACCCTTTAAATCCATATGAATTGAGTGGTGTTGTAAAGTTTTCTTTCATCGAAGCAGAAACCAGGAGACAGTTGGGATCGCGTTCAACGGAAGTTATTCTTTATTGAGAACTCCGCTGTACGTTGCTGCAGTACTTCCAACATTATCTAACTCTAATACAGTATGCATTGTAGTTATATACATTCCAAGGGGGAGGGATTACATAGAGGTGGAGACTCTGAACAAAGCATGCAAATTAAGTATACAGGTTAAGGAACCTTAAAATGCTAACTTCAATGTACTCAACTTTTACTGTTGCAAACTAAATTAAACATTTAATAAATTTGTAATCCAAATTTGACTAAGTGGTTTAGTCCCAATTTTCTGAAGAGACAAAATCGCTTTATATGATGAACAGATTGAATTTAGGCTTTTATTCACATATAAACATTGATCAGCGAACATAAACAGAAGCTCAACAGAACCTGCTTGACACGCGAGAACAAACTGGTTCTTGCAAAAGATCAAACGTTCTGCGTAACACAAGAATAAACCTCATTGGTTCTCGCACGTCAAGCGGACATGCTTGAGCTTCCGTTTACCACAACTGATGTGTGAGTGGATGAATGTTTATATGTGAATAAAAGCCTAAATTCAAACTTTTTGAAGCATCAAAGGGGTAGTTGCGTAGCTGTCAATGTAGGGACATAATTTCCTCAGATATTGTTAAAAACTACCTTCATTTGTGTTCCAAAGACGAACGAAAGTCTTGCGGGTTTGTAACGCCATGAGGCTGAGTAATTAATGACAGAATTAAAATTTTTGGGTGAACTATCCCTTTAAAACTGCAGTCTTCACATTCCCGTTTGTAGGCATTTTCGGGTGGACTAGAGATGGTTCAAGGCAGAGAGAAGTATGAAGAGCTGTGTATTCCCATGGTGATCATTCCTGCTACTGTATCTAACAATGTGCCTGGCTCAGACTTCAGCATCGGAGCCGACACCGCCCTTAACACCATTACCACGGTTAGAGATACAGCACACACACTGTCTACATTTTAGGGATGCACAGTATTTATCAGTACCGTACTGATTATCAGCCAATATTTTAAATTAATTTGTTCATTTTTAAAAAATATATTTAGTTATGTATTTATTTATTTCAATGTTTTGTTTTTACTTAAATGTAATCTTTAGCAAATCTCAAAATGAATATCTATTTTACATGATGTACATTATAAGGCTGTGATGCCTGAATGGACTTGATGGCAAGACACTACAGGCAAAACCATTGTTTTTTGTTGTTTTTTTAGAATTTGGGCTATTTTGCTTCTATAACTTGTCTTCTTTCAGACTAGTGGAAAGAAAACACCCAAAATACACAATTAAGTGTTTATTTTATTACACTATTACATCTATTTGCGCCTTTATTTTCAATGACAAAACTTTGCACATTTCTCAAAATGAGTTTTTTTCTCATGCACTTCAGTAGCCCTTACATACACCAAACTTTACAGTTTGATTTCTATCTATAATCTGAAGTTTTTTACAGAGGGATTTGTTAATATATCATTCACCTGATATTTTATTTTTTTATTTTTTTTACAAGGTAAGAAATCAGTGACATATAAATACAGAAGAGAGAGAAGAACAAAAACAGAATAACAACAACGAAAGAAAGAGAGAAAAAAAAAAGAAGCTCAATATCATTGTCAATATTTATAATCAATAATAATATATCAATATTAGTGGTGTTATTATCGATGATAATAATAATCATGACAATAGTAATAGTGTTAGTTTTAGTAATTTATAAAAAATAAAATAAAATAAAAAATAGTAATGATAGTATTAGTAACAGTAATAATAATAACAACAATACATTAAGATCAGTCCATAAGCTATTGTATATTAGCTCTAAACTCTAGGTCAGGGGCTGATCCACAACTGCCAGTGAGCACAACCAGTTTTTTTTTTTTTTTTTCTCCATGGCTTGGACCATGGTGTGCACTGGTTAGCTACCCAGCCAGAGACACCATATCCAACCCAGGTATCAATCCAAATTATTTTACATGAGGGAGGGATTTGGCCAGAGGCAGTGAAAGGGAAGGGTCAATCAAACCACTGAGACTATAATGACCATGACAACAGGGCATGCCAATCGGACCCACCAACAGCACTTAGAACAGACGCCCGACCCAGACCGTTTATATAATTCAAATATATATATATATATATATGTGTAACAATTTAATATTTATACTTAACATTTTGTTATTTATATAATAAAGAGAGGATTGACTAATAATTATATTATAATATTACCAATATCACTATTCTTAATACCACCATCACAAATAAAAATAATTAGTAATAGCAATAATATGCAGATTTAAATAAAAGAAAAGTATAGCTTATTGAACATCATACATATATCTACACACATATATTGGGAGAGTGCGTGGGTCCGGTTACAGGCTGCTGAATTATATGAAGATGAGTTAGGAATGGCTTCCAGATATCAAGAAATGTAGATATAATATTCTTGTTAGTGTATGTTATTTTTTCTAGTGTGATGTATTCTATAAGAAGATTAGTCCAGTGATTGATATTTATACAGTTTTTGGACTTCCAGTTTTGCAAAATTACTTTCTTGGCGATAGTTAGAGAAATGAGGAGTGGATTTTTGTATTTAATTGGGAGATGATCAACTTCCATATAGTTATTGAGTAAACAAAGTGACGGAGATGGAGGGATTCCACAACCCATGATAACGGAGAGTTTTGTGGTCACTGATATCCAAAATGAGTGAACTGATTGACAGGTCCATAGGACATGAAGATAGTCGTCTGTGCTCCCCATTGTGCACTGTGAACAAATGTCTGTGTCCCTCAAGCCCATTATAAACATCTTTTTTTCAGTGATGTGAATCCTGTGAATAATCTTAAACTGTATGAGCTGGAGGTTAGTATTGTTAGTCATTGAAAATGTATTGTTACAGATTTCCTTCCAGAGGTTGGTGTTGGGGGATAAGGCTAAATCATTTCCCATTTGTTCATGGGTATTATAATTGTTATATCATTATTTAATATAAGTTTACGTAGTTTGGATATTAGTTTGTTGGTGTTAGTAATTTTCATTATATCTTCCATTAACTTAGAGGGATTAAGTGGGTTATTAATTATGTTGATCTTGGATTTAACTATGGATTTAATTTGTTGGTATTGTAGAAACTGTTCTCCCCCAAGACCGTACCTCTGGACTAGTGTTTGGAATGATACAAATTGATTATTTTCAAATAAGTGATGGAGATGAGTAATTCCTTTTTGTTTCCAGGATGGAAAATTGATAGGTTTATTGCATAATTGGAAGTCAGGGTTGAACCAGATGGGGGTGTGTCTACATGATATTAGTGATGAGTTATTAATTTTATTTACTTTCCACCAGGCTGTCAGAGTTGATGCAATTGTAATATTATTAAAATAGTGCATTTTTTTAATTTATTTTGGTAGGAAGGCGAGATCTGAAATTGAAGTATTTTTACATTGATTTTGTTCTAATTCCATCCATGAATTATTGTGATTTTTATTATGGATCCATTTATATAAATATTGTAGCTGGTTTGCTAAAAAGTAATATTGAAAATTTGGAGCTTCTAGGCCACCTTGTGATTTTGTCTTTTGTAATTTTTCTAGTGATATTTTAGATGTTTTGTTTTTCCAATAGAAGTGAGAGATAAATGAATCAAGTGATTTGAACCATTTATCGCTGGGAGTTGTTGGAAGCATTGAGAACAGATAGTTGACATTCACCTGATATATTTGTAACATTTTATTCCTAAAAACATGGCTGTTGACAGCTTTCTTGAGTGATGAAAAGAGAAATCCAAAATCTCCAATGTAAAAACCCTTAACTCTAATGTCAACAAAACGAAACAAATTTTTAACCTGGCTTCATCCATTGTTCAGATTTCAGTTCTGGACGTTTATGCAAAATTGTGCCTCATTTGCATATTTAAGAAAACTTGTCCTAATGTACTGTGATATCTATTAGTTAAATATTTACCCTATTCACCTGAGGTGTCTTGCCTGAAGCGTTTTATCTTTAATTTATTTCAACAAAACGATCATTTATCGGCTATTGAACTTAACATGAAAAATAATTATTGGCTTATTAGTTTCAGCCAGAAGTGTAATACTGGTGCATCCCCAGTATATGGTTATTCTGTAGTGTCCTCACATGAGGCCTCTGTAGACCTGTGACAGGATCAAGCAGTCGGCTGCAGGAACCAAGCGCCGTGTGTTCATCATTGAGACTATGGGAGGATACTGCGGCTACCTGGCCACCATGTCTGGTCTCTCTGCAGGAGCTGATGCTGCTTATATATATGAAGAGAAATTTGGCATTCGTGACTTAGAGGTAAACAAGCAACTCGGAACAAATAGCAAAGAAAATGGACTTAATCAAATCACTCAAAACGAAACTGTTCAGTTTTAATTTCTCCAAATAATTCATGTTTACAGACAAATGTGGAACATCTTGTTGAGAAGATGAAGACCACTGTTAAGAGAGGCCTAATTCTCAGGTTTGTCCATATTCGTAATATGAAGACTGTTTTAGTTTGTTTTTACCTTTGAGGTGAGACTCTTTAAAGGGGGGGTGAAATGCTATTTCATGCATACTGAGTTTTTTACACTGTTAAAGAGTTGGATTCCCATGCTAAACATGGACAAAGTTTCAAAAATTAAGTTGTACGTTTGATGGAGTATTTCTGCATAGATATCATATATAAACGCTAGATGTCTTATGGCGCAGTCACTTCCGGCATCACCGTTCGGCCATCTTATGTCAGTGCTCTGTGCATTAAGGTGAGTGATCAGCATGCACACAAATCCTCATATCTCGCTGAAATATTGACGGATTTACAAACGGTTTGGTTTCTTACAAACGTTATTAACGTGGCTATAATTCCGAATGCTTGAACATGTATGTTATAATTTTTCATATGTATGCAGTGTATGTATGTAGTGTCATAACTACATCTCTGACGTTTATAACAAACCAAACCGTTTGAAAATCGGTAGAAAATTGGGCAAGTTATGGTTATTTAAAAGTATTTGCACCATTAAATGAGTGAGCGAGCGCACTGCCGCAAGATGGCCGCCACGTGCGGACGTCGACCTCCATTGGCCAGCAGCGCGCACGAGACATCTAGCCTTTATATATGATATCTATAGCTGTGTCTGAAATCGCTCCCTATCCACTATATAGTGCACTATTTAGGGTGTCGGCCATTTTGTAGTGGTGTCCGAATTCTGAGTGAACGACATCATTCCCTACATTCGTTCACTACTTTTACCCACAATCCTCTCTGAATTTGAGTGTACATCCGATGTACACTTGCTGAGACACTATTTCCCACAATCCAACACGATAAGGCGATAGAGCGCGAATGAAAAAAAAAACAAAAATGTCACCATGGCAACGGCGCACGCGAGATAGAAAACAATAATTTATAAGACCAGATGCCTGGTTATTTATTTATATATATACCGTTATATCTATATTTGAATAAACAAATGTGCTGTGTAGTGTTTTGATCTCTTTTATTTTCACATATAAATGTAAAAAGTAAATAAATATGATAAGTGTTTTTATTATCTTTTTTTTTTTATCAAATAACGCAATAAACGTGAAAAATACATACATACAATTGTTACATACAATTCATACAGCCAAAAAAGGAAATATTAAAGATGGGTAGGTAATGTTTATGACGAAATTGTCCGAGCTCTCTGGCGCGTGATAATTATGTCAGCGTCCGAATTCGCTCACTCATTTTCGTTCACTCTTTGCTGATGTAGTGCACTCAACTGCCATTCACTATGCAGGGATTAGTGAATGAGTGAACGAGTGAGCGGTTTCAGACACAGCTAATGTATTTCTGTACCAAAAATACTCTTTCCGGTTTGTCACAAGTTTCGGAAATTTTTTTTCGAGTATGGGCATGTGTGACGTCAGATGGGGCGGAATTTCCTTATACGGTCCTAAGTGCTTTTATCCTGGAAGGGCGCGCGCGCACCCGTAGACCAGAGCGAGAGAGCGAAAGCAGTACCTCATCTAAGCGCTGTGCTCGCTGCAGTCACAGGACTTTGTTTGTTCCCTGCATTTCGACGATGAATGTTTTATAAACAAGGCCCAGTTCGACGCCGGATTTAGCAGTCCCAACGATAAAGGTTCACGGTCGTGCGTTGGAACCGCAGGCGGTGAGTAAAACTCATAGACAAACTGCTTCAAATGTCTGTGTTTTGTTAGCTATCGGCGCGTAAGCTCCGCCCACACGGCACGCCTCCAGCCGCTCGTTTTTTTCCGGAAAGACTCGGTACAGCCTATCTTTCTTTTATAAATATAATAAAACCAGAGCCCGTCTACGGAGAGCCTACCCACTCCCTATTAAGCTCTATTGTACCGAATTTTGGTTGTAGTTCCACCAGAGTTCCACTGGGGGCGATCGCCATGAGTGCAGAATGAATGGGAGTCAATGGGGCTAGACAGCTAAATTTGTCTCTTTCACCCGATTGCCGTTGAGAAATCTCAGATCTGATTGTAGATTTTGCAAGTTCAACATGGGGTTTAGGTCGAAAGTTGAATGAACGAGTACTTATGTCCTTTCGATTTCTTACAGGCTGAGTTGTTGTTGCCCATAACACGCTAGCATTCTGCTAATGAACGCTGATTGGTCAGTGAAGGACTGATTACGACCAGAGATACCGCTTGATGGCATCGTGGCATCCGAAGCGGGACCAGAAACAAACAAAACAAAAACTCTTCTAGCACGTGTGTTTACCTGTGTCAGCTGTGTTGTCGATGCCTCGAGTGAAAAGAAAGTGCAGAGCGCGAACGCACCAGAGTGAGTGAAGGATTGCCGTGAAGCAGTATCTCTGGTCGTACATGTGTATGACGTCATTGACACTTTAAAAGACTTTTTAAAGCAAATAAGTGACTCAAAAAAATCTAACACCCAGCAATGTGTAATTTATTTGCATTTCCTTTCGAATACAACATTCAAATTACTAGACAAAAAATTATATCCTGAGAAAAGTGGATTTTTATTGGTATAGCGCCATAGACCTCCATTCATTCTGCACTCGTCCTGTGAGCGCCCTCATATGGAATCAGAGAGGAACTGCAGCCAGTTCAGAAGCCGGAAGTGTACTGAGTGAAACTTCTCGCCATATTAGACATTCTCTGATAAAACTAAAGACTTTTTGGAGATATGAAGGATGCAATACTACTCTATAGATACTCAAGATTAACATGAGATTGACTGAAACTGAGTGCCCCCCCCCCCCCCCCCCCCCTTAAAGGAATAACTAAAAACAGCATCTTTAGCATGCATCGGTTACTTCAGCAAATAATAGTAGAACATGAATTGTCAAAATAAACCTTTAAATGAACATGTCTTGTAGAAATGAAAACTGCAATTCCAATTACACCACTGATTTCATCTTCAACCTGTATTCAGAGGAGGGAAAGGGTGTTTTTGACTGCCGTAAGAATGTCCTCGGCCATATGCAGCAGGTTAGATGTAATAAGCCCTGTTTATTTTAAGTATTTTTTTTTAAGTATTTTGTCTCACATTCATTCTTTTTATAGGGTGGCACCCCGACACCTTTTGACAGAAACTTTGCTACCAAGATGGGTGCTAAGGCTGTTCTCTGGCTGACTGAGAAATTAAAGGATTGTTACAGACATGGTGAGAAATAATGCAGTCTGATATTTCCTTATATTTGCTGTCGTCCGTGGCAAAGCTATAAATCAGTCTGCTGGAAACCACTGCTACATTCATGTTGCTTGTATCACATCGCTCTCTTGTTTCATACAAATGCACCATTAATATTATTGCAAAATTGTTGCAATTGTGTTATTTTTGTTGATTTGGCCAATATTTTGTACAGTTGAATGGACTAATTTTTCTTAGCGGAAGATTTAATATAATATACACTATGACTCATAAGTAAAAAATAAAAAAACTTTTATCAAGTAAGGATGCATTAAATTGTGACAGTAAAAACATTGATAATGTTCAAATAAATGCTGTTCTTTTAAATTTTATACTTAGCAATATATATATTGCTTCATGGTTTCCTCAACTTTTCAGCAGTATTACTGTTTTTAACTAATAATAAAAAGAAATGTTACTTGAGCAGCAAATCTGCATATTAGAATGATTTCTGAAGGATCATGTGACACTGAAGACTGAAGTAATGATGCTGAATTCAGCTTTGCCATCACAGGAATAAATTACATTTTAACATGTATTATATAAATAAAAAAACAATAATAATATTTCAAAATAGTACTGTTTTTGCTGTATTCTTGGTCAAATAAATGCAGCATTAGTGAGCATAGGATACTTCTTTCAAAAACATTTAAAAATCTTACTGACCGATGATCGATTCTAAAATTATTTCTTCTCAAATCAATATTTCATGTCCACGTATGTATTTATTTGGTCAGAAGCCATGTTATAAAGTTCAGTCAGTCAGTCAGTCAGTCAGTCAGTCGCAAAGTAATATTCATTTTTATTCAATTATTATTTATTATTTTGTGACAATGACTGGCTGGCTGTACATTATCCCTTTAAATAAAACATGTATTTCTGATTTGACTGTCTGTACAGGGCGAATCTTTGCTAACACCCCAGACTCTGTGTGCGTGTTGGGCATGAGGAAGCGAGGACTTGTGTTTCAGCCTCTGGCTGAATTGAAAGAACAGACAGATTTCGAGTAAGAATCTTCCTTTATCATGTGCATTTAAATGCGTATCATTCAGACGTTTGTGACCCCACTAATTCATTTTTTATCTCTTTCGCTCAGACACCGTATTCCAAAGAGCCAGTGGTGGTTGAAGCTGAGGCCTATTATGAAGATCTTGGCCAAGTACAAGATTAGTCTGGACACCTCTGAACATGCTAGTATGGAGCATGTCATAAGCAAGAAGCATCCAGTGCACATGTAATCATAAGCAAAAATGAGGACAGACAGATGTGACTGACTACACAGAGCATTTTAACTATCGTGTGAAATGACGGGTGATCATGTCTGTGTATTATTCTTTCATTTTGTTTGTATTTATGGAAATACTGTGTTGCAATATGCAAAATAAAATACTCTTATCAAATGCCCTTGGTTTTCTTTTATATATATATATATATGTATCTATCTTTTAATTTAGGAAGGGATTTAAATGTCAATATACCAACAGCATGTAGTAACATGCATTTTTCTAGTCTAGTAAACCTTCAATGATTATACAAACAAACACGCAAACCAACAATTTTTTGTGTTATTTATAAATATGTTTATAAGTAATATAAGAATGAACAACTAAAACCATAACGTACTATTTCATCTGATACCAAAACTGACATAAGGAATATATAGTGTAAATTTAAATTTTGGAGACTCCTAGTCCTATATAACAAATAAACTTTCCCACAAGTCTCCAATCAAAGAACTATGTTCACCACCAGGGGCCCGTTTCAATAAGGAGGTTCAACCAACTCTGAGTTGACTTACCCTGAGATGGGAAACTCTGAGTTTTCGGTTACAGAACAGCTGAAATGAGTTAGTTCAATCAACTCTGAGTTGACTGACTCTGAGTTAAGCGTGTGCACCACAACTATAAAAATCCATTATCAATGGAGCGCAGATATTGTGAGTCACCATGGCAACAGCGCCAGACAAAAAGAGGTCTGCATGTTTCTCACCTTTACATTTTAATTAGTTATACAGTGTTGGGTGTAATTAATTACCAAGTAATCTAAATACTGTAATTTAATTAAAGGGATTACTTTTAATTCTTCTGTAATTTAAAGTAAAATCTGATGTAATTGCATTAGACTATAGAACAATTCTGTATATTTAACATACATTTTTAAAAGGTAGGCTATATTTGTTATGTAACCTTCTCCCTCTTGGTCAATTCAAGAATAATTCATGCAATTGTATATTGTTTATTTGAAAGCATTAAAAGTGCAGTTTCTTGTCTCTCCTTGTATTGTTCAAGTGGTTGAGGTTGATATGGGATTTAGTAATTAGTAATAAGTAGACATTAATCTAATTACACTGTTGAATATGTCATTTGTATCATTGAAAGAAACTCTGGGTTTACCGAAGAAAACCTGCTCCTGACCAGGTTAGGTTCACAGAGTAAGTTACCATGGTAACTGACTCCGAGTATAAGTTACCTCTCTTTCAGAAACAGGCTTGACTTACTCTGCTTTCTCAGGTTTAACATACCTCCCATTCTGAAACAGAAAACTCAAGAGTTTCCCTTATTTCAGGGTTAACATACTCAGAGTTTTCACTTAACCTCCTTTCTGAAACAGGCCCCAGATGTCATGAATAGATTATCTTTGATCTGCTGTATTACATCAGTATGTTTATACATTTTCATCCTCAGATTATAACAATAATCACCAGTTTGGTGAAATGCTCCTTTACACTATTAAACTTCAGGCCTACATTTTTTTCTGATTGAAGAGCCTTTGATTGATTAGTGTCTGCCTGTTAAAGCACCTCTGTATTTTGATGGGAAGAAGCAAGAATGTCTATCAATATATCTGAATAAAATTATACTATTCTAATGGCATTTAAATTATCCCAGTCACCCTCTCTCATCGGTTACTTTTACTGCGTAGAAATAAATGTCATAAAATTGAACTGAGGCTGTCAGTTATTCTGCCTAACATCTTTTGTGTTCCACAGAAGAAAGTGATGAGTTTGAAATAACATGAAACTGAGTAAATGATGACAGAATTTTCATATTGACTATCAAATAAAATAATAATAATAATAGACTAAGTATAAAAGAAATAAACAAGAAAACGTGGGACTGTTGTGAAATGAAACTTTTATTAAGAAAAATACTTTTATTTTGGCAGACAACCCGCAGTCAGCCGTTGCTCCAACCGGAAGCTGAGCAGATCAGCTTCAGAGGATATCAAG
The DNA here is from genome assembly GCF_963993115.1 of Abramis brama. Lineage (NCBI taxonomy): Eukaryota > Metazoa > Chordata > Actinopteri > Cypriniformes > Leuciscidae > Abramis > Abramis brama. The sequence goes on along the minus strand of NC_139984.1, from coordinate 21,051,954 downwards.
AGGTCGCAGAGGAGTGTGGGACGGTGGCGGACTGTGTTAATGTCTGTCTACTCATTAATAAGGTGCGTGTCCCCTGTGTCCGCTTCGGTCGCCCATTTAGGAATGTGCCCTATGGCACTGGAGTTTGTGTAAATCGCGAGGAAGGCGCGTTTGGAGCGAATTCGCTATTTTCGGCGCTTGCGCTGTCATTTTCACCCATCGGTTGCCAAACGTCGGAGCCTGAGCCGTATTTGTCGCTGCATTGATAGCTAGTCAGCTAGTTAGCAGGAGAACTAGCTCATTCGGTAGCTAGCCAGCTCGCACTCTGAGCTTTCATTACCGAGCACTCAATAAATTCAGCTTATTTAACCGGACCGTCATCTGTGCGTATCCTGGTGTACTAAAGAACTACTCGATCAGCAAAAAGGGTGAGCCGAGGGGGGCAGGGAGAGAACGACGGAGGCGCGGTGAGCCAGGAGCGGCCGATGAGTTCAGACCAGGGCGGAGAGCCGCAGCTGCAGGAGGAGGCTGAGCCGGGACCCAAAACCCGTGGGGAGGACGAGATCACACCCGGGACCGGGGGAGACTCAGGCGTCATGGTGAGTCGGGGCCTCATCACCCCTCCCCAACAGGACGATCGGTCTCTGGCCGTTGCCCTTCTTAAAAATAGGGTCATAGGAAGTATGATCGCTCGCTATATAAGGCCATCGGTCGGTTCACACAGCTTGCAAGCTTGACATCACCTAAATTGCAAGCTGGCCATCACCTAAATTGCAAGCTGGCCATGTTGTTGAAGACGCTTCTTGTTGTCAATTGAAAGGATGATTCATTAATCTCTGAGTTGGCCCGCTTACAAAAGACATTTCTAATCTGCGGCTGAACTTTGCATCATGTTTGTGGTTTTAAGATTGCTCTGTCGCTCTCAAAGACGACAGTTCGCCCAAAAAAAACGTAATTTCGTCACCATCGTGTTGGTCAAATCCCTCATGAACACAAAATGAGATGTTAGGCAGAATGACAGCAGCATTCACTATTCGCTTCCATTGAAAAAAAAAGGTGCAACGCAAGTAAATAGAGACTGAGGCTGTCAGTGCCTCACATCCTAACCAATATAAGGATTTGTTTTCTAAGATGGGCCCAGAAAACAATTTTTTATAGCACAGACGCATTTCATCTTTTCATTCATCTTTTATAGAGTTGTTTATACAAAATGTTCTACTGAGTTTATTTTTTTAACAACGTTTTATGACATTGTGCTGCTTGTATCTGTATCTGTCATGAAATAGCAAGCTGATATGACAGTAAACTTAATTCCTTGGTAAAGGTTGGTTGTTTGTATTATAGGAACACGACAGAATTTACATTTTTGGGTGAACTGGCCCTTTAAGGCATTCGAGCATGACATGAGTAACCGGGTAAATTAGCCCACATGCTAGCGAATGTTCACATATTAGACGTTTGTTAGTTATAACTTAATTCACTTTGGCTTAAGGACACTGATTTTAGTCAAATTCTCCAGTAAACCCCGCTGTAATTCGGCGACATTCATTCAGGGGCCTGCTTTCATAAGCTTATTCACGCAGTCATATGACACACGTGAGCTCACACGGAGTTAAACCCGACTAGAACAGACGAACTCCAAATAATGTTTATAACATTGGCTTGGGAAGTTGATATGGTTTTCTGAGTATTAAGTAGCAAATATTTGTTTAAGCTTGAATAGTTGTGAGCCGACGTCCTTCTCTTAAATATACCAAACATGTCCTTCACTTCAGGTTGCGAGGACCCGTAGCAACTGAGTTTTTCAGAGAATGACAGTAAAGACTGCTTTCGGCCAAAATTATGTCGTCTTCTGGCTGACATCCTCCATAAACACTTAATCCTAGAATCCTAGAGGATCTTTTAGTGTTGTTTGTGTTACAGGCGAACAAAGCGTAACAGCTGTTTTTGATAGTTTATGTGGAGGATGAGGTTTAGGAAGCAGGTGGCTGTTCCCAATGGCGCCCCCGTGGCCATGTGAAATGAGCAGGTATGAATTATTTTGGATGCACAATTTGTAGCCAAAATATTAAACGTGCAATAAATGTGCACATGGGAACCTTTTACATTTCACCTGCTTCAGTAAATTCCTTTTAAGTGGGAAGACTTTAGATTCACTTAAATGAATGATATTTTAGTTTGAAGGGGAGTCTGTTAAAAAATAATTCTTTTTTTAACAGTTTTGCGTTTCAGTTCTTTTTAAAGTTTGTTTTTCCACAGTGTGTTAAAATAGAATGAAAAATGTTAATGACCTGTTATTACAACACTGTTTTCTGTCGCTTCGAGATCACTCGTGTGTGGGGGGAGTGAAAATTGTAAAACTCGGAGTGGAGCTGGAGCAGAAACGCTCTGCTTTTCTCACATATGCTGTTCCAGACCGGCTTTGTGACACAAAACTAAATTCTTTAGTTTTTTTTTTTTTTTTTTTTTTTTTTTTTTTTAGGTGGAAATTGGAGAAGAATTCTACAGACTATCTGGCCAGGTTCTGTCTGAAATGCAAGTTACTTAATATTAATTGTTTATTGAACTGTTAAATAATAGCAAAATCACACTCGCCATTGTGCTGTTGTACTAGATCAGCTCTTATTGTGAAAGCTGTCTGTTGTTAGGATGAAATGGTCAATCTTTCCCTGTCTGGCAAGCAGGGTGGACTGGCAGAGAAAGATTCAAGCTCTTTTGCAGAAACTGATTCTGTCTGTATTGACAGGCCTTGTGTTGTGACCAGTGGGTAAAATGCAGTTTTGGTCGTTCATGTGTTGTAGACTCGCCTGTGTGCTTCTGCTCACTTGTGCTCCCTTTGTGTCTATATGTATTGACTGAAGGTGGTGACTTTAGTCCATTCTCTCAGCAAAACATACCACTAACATCTTTTCTTTTACGTTTGCTGAAGTTTAAAAAAAAAATTATTTCTCCAGGACCAAGTAGATTCAATTTCTGTGCTTTTTTTGAGAGGAGAAAGAAATGCGTAAGCACTCTTGATTTGCCGCAAAGAGAAATCCCAGCACAATATTCATATCCGTGAGAAATAGGGTCCCATTTTCTGTGTTATGGTTTGTGGAAAATGGAAAAATGTAACATTTTCAAATTATTGTCATTGACTGAAGTAGCATCTCTCATGTCTGGTTAAGCACTTGGCTTTTTCTGTGGATATTTTAGGTTGCTTTTGAAGGGTAAGTGATGTGGTGTCAAGGAAACTTGGGTTAAGTTGGCTTGTCTGTCATTGCTCTTAGTGTCACTCAAGACATGTAAACAAACCTCAGTGTCATGGGAACGACACAGGAAGCGTTCTACACGTCATGTCTATAGAAAGAGACCTAAAAATGTTATAAAATCAGTTATCAGGGCCTTTGAATGAGGGATGTCAATATTCTCTAAACATGCTTGTATTATAAAATGTCTCCTGAAGATTTTAAAACACATCTTCCAGTTTAATGATTTCATTGCATTTCCTTCTGTTGTGCTAGGTCACTGCTAAAGGAGCTGGTCTGAACCCTAATGCCAAGGTGTGGCAGGAGATTCCTGCAACACAAAATGAAGCTCCTGTGGATGGCACTGTGGCCTCCCCCTGGTCCCAGAACAATACGACTGAAGGCAAGTATATTTCCAGACATTCTTAATCTTAATAATTAATCACTGTGCATATAATAATTTATAAATAATTCATTACATTTATATAGCGCTTTTCTCGGCACTCAAAGCGCTTTACATAGAAGGGGGAATCTCCTCAACCACCACCAATGTGCAGCATCCACCTGGATGATGCGACGGCAGCCGTAGTGCGCCAGAACGCCCAATAGCTTATTGGTGCCAATTAGTGTATATGTTACCGGCAAAGTGTGTAATCCGGCATTCTATAGAATGCCTAGGTAATGTATAGAATTAAGTAATGTATTTTTTGCAAAAAACATCAGGAATTCTATACATTGCCTAGGCATTCTATACAATACCGGGATTTCACACTTTGCCGGTAACATATATATATATATATATATATATATATATATATATATATATATATATATATATATATATATATATATATATATATAAATGAATGAATGAATGATTAGGAGGCCATGATGGACTGAGGCCGCTGGGCAAATGTGACCAGGATGCCGGGGTTACACCCCTACTCTTTCGAAAGACATCCTGGGATTTTTTTGTTACCACAGAGAGTCAGGACCTCGGTTTAACGTCTCACTATAGTGTCCCCGTCACTTTACTGGCGTTAGGACCCACACAGACCACAGGGTGAGCGCCCCCTGCTGGCCTCACTAACACCTTTTACAGCAGCAACCTGGTTTTCCCAGGAGGTCTCCCATCCAGGTACTGACCAGGCTCAACCCTGCTTAGCTTCAGTGGGCAACCTTGGGCTTGGGCTACATGGTGATATGGCTGCTGGCCATATGTGCTAACCATATGTGTTATGCAAAATCTGTAGGTTTCTTTTTTGTTAAGACGGTTAGTTCTGGGAGGAAAAAGGTTATAGATAATTAGCCTTTTTACTTTATTCTTAATTCCGTTCCATTCAGTTTAATTGTTTTATTTTTTTGGAAAGATTTTTGAAAAATGTCTTCTCTGCTCACCAACGCTGCTATAGTGCAGAGGAACAGCTTTAAAATCAAAATATTTTCTAACATTATAAATGTCGTTGTGGTCATTTGACCAATTAAATGCATCCTTGCTGAGTAAAAGTATTACTAGCCAAGTATTTGAACGGTAGTGTCAAAACATTTACCTGCTACAGATTAGCAGATTTTTTTTTGACATCCTATCATACAAAGGTTGCAAAAACAAATGACAGATGCAAATATATAAATATATTTATTTGTATTCATTTATGTATAAAAAAAAGATGTATTTTGATTTGTCTTTGTCATTTTTGTTTCTGCATTCACTTAGATACCTCTGTAGGTAAACAGTACACGTCTGGCTTCTCTGCTCTCGAGGACAACAGCACCTCTAGTACAGTAGTAGGTGTGGTGAATGGTATGGACCCCCCTGACCAAAGCTTCCCGATTTGTGAGCGCACTACAGCAACTAATGGTAAGTGATTTTCATAATTGTGAAATATGATAGTTCACATCAATCAATGCACTTGTTAGCAAGATCAATAGCCTAAATCCATCACTGTTATCTATTATTGGTGTTTTCAGTTAGCAAGCATGTGCCACACACTTACCTTTAATGTTTACATACATTGTTTCCAAGCAGTGGAGTCCAAGCTCCCTGAGGAACAGCCCGTCTCTGAAGAGACTTTGCGTGAGTCTCTCAAGAAAGAATTGGAGTTCTGCTTCTCCAGGTAAGTGCAGGCCTGTAGTGCGACGTAAGCTTTCAATTTAATGCAAATAAGTAAACAGCACTTTACAGCCACTCTCCTCCCATCAGCTGCGTTTACTGATGCTCGTCTTTCATCCCACAGGGAGAACTTATCTAAGGATCTTTACCTAATATCTCAAATGGACAGTGACCAGTTTGTCCCCATTTGGACTATTGCCAGCATGGAAGGAATCAAGGTCCTCACAACTGACACGGACCTCATCTTGGATGTCCTGAGATGTACGTGCCTGTTTTGCATTTTACATCTATGCTCGAATTTATTTTTTATTTAGTCAAAGTACACAATTAATATTGCTCTGACCGCCCACAGCATCTCCTATGGTCCAAGTCGATGAAAAAGGGGAAAAAGTGCGGCCAAATCACAAGCGTTGCATTATCATTTTGCGAGAAGTCCCTGAAACAACACCTGTTGAGGTAAAAAAAATAATAATAATAATATCATGAAATGGGATTGCTTGGGTTATTTTGGATATTATTGGATCCTCTCATAAATGTATGTGTTTGTTTGTTTGTTTTTCTCACCAGGAAGTGGAAGCCTTGTTTAAGAATGACAACTGTCCCAAGGTAATAAGTGTGGAGTTTGCACACAACAACAACTGGTACATTACATTCCAATCAGATACAGACGCTCAACAGGTATGAATTTCCATTATGATTTGGAGATGCAATAAATTGCTTGCCCTTGGATTTTAAACTAATTGTGGGTTTTGCCTCCATCCAGGCATACAGATATTTAAGGGAAGAAGTGAAGACTTTTCAGGGAAAACCAATCATGGCAAGTTCTACACTAAAATGTGTGGCATTAAATTTGTTTACATATCAGATGGGTTCTTACTTTTTGCATTTCCTATTCTTAGGCCAGAATAAAAGCCATCAACACATTCTTTGCGAAGAATGGTTATCGAAACCTGGACTGCAGTGTGTATCCTCAGCAATCTCACACTCAGTCGCAGTATAGCTCCCCGCTCTTCATGCAGCCTGTTTACAGCCCCCAGCAGCAGTACCCACTCTACGGCATAGTACCTCCTACTTGGACGCCATCTCCTACTCCATACTTTGAGACTCCCCTGGTAAGACTTGATATTTTGACTAAGGATACACCCGATACAATAAGCCAATAATTTTTGTTGTTATTAGTTGTTTTTATATTTCATAATTTTAAAGTAGCCCTGTTATGCTTTTTCGAATATTACCTTTCATGTAGTGTGTATTCTATAGCTGTTTGTGAATATAAAAGGTCTGCTAAGTTTTAAAGATCAAAGTGCATGGCAAATAAAGTTATTGTCTCATAAAAGAAAGAATTGATTCTGAACTGCCGAAATGAGTTGTCTCGTCAGCCATTCCACTCTCACTTCCTGTTACATACCCATGTAACAAATTTGCATAATTCCAGCCGAAATTCAGATATGGTAATAAGCGTTTTGTTTCTGACACGCACTGTAAGCTTTAGACCAATCACAACTGACTTGCCCGTCTGACCAATCAGAGCAGAGTATGCTCGTGAAAAGGAGGGGTTTAGAATCTTCAAACAAACCGTTTTCATACTCTTTGAGAAATTAGATGATGTGCAATGTATATTATGAGACAATTGAAGCATTTTTTGACCTTGGATGCAAATAAACCTATTGTAGGAGACCTCCAGAACAAAATTAGGAACTTTTAAAACCACATAATAGAGGCGCTTAAGCTGATAGTGACATGCTGTGTTTTCCACAGGCACCTTTTCCCAACAGTGGTTTTGTTAATGGATTTAGCTCACCTGGACACTACAAAACTGGCTCAAATTCTCTAAACCTCAGCCGTCCCTTCAGCAGGAACCGGTAGGTTAAGTTGGGCCCTTTCATTCTACCACCTGTTTATTTTGCATTAATTGACTGTATAGCTCTAACCTCACTATAGAATAAACAGCCGGGTTCCGGAAAGTAAAAATCTCCCATTATTTCCCATTAATTTTTAACGATAACTTTTATAAACCTTTAAAGACAGACCTACTGTGAGCTATGAGGTTGTTAATCGATGGTGTGTGATTTTATTGAATCCATCAGCCCACATTATTTCAGCTTCTTATTTTTCTAAATAAAGTTTTGTAGTGGAATTCCAAATACTTTTTGTTTCAAATCAGTGTTTGTAATATTATGATTCAATTTCTGTCTGTCTGGTTGGTTTGGTTCATGTCTTGTACTGTAACATTTTAAAAATCCCTATGGGAAAAATGAATGGAAAAATTACTTCCGGAACCACGGTCACTTAAAAAAAAGTGGGCAGGCACTGTTGCACTCTATTGTAAAGGAAAATGAAATCTAAAATTTGAATTTGCATATTTTATTTGTTACAAGAAGTAGGAAAGTTTCATTCAAGTACAAATTTCTTTTCTGTAGTGTAAGAATGTAGGCAGTCATAGTAGATCACTTGGATATTTTTTTACTGTTCCCACAGTGTTCCGCTCTATTCAAGAAAGAATGTAATAAATGCCTTCAGGTACAACTTCAAATGTCATGTATCAACAATCATCAAGCCATTCTTATTGTCCTCTCCAGACAGCTAAATTACCTGCTTTGGTGTTCAGCTCTTCAGCTCAGAAAATTTCGGTTAACTAACAAAACAACTTGGGAATGGTTGAAGGAAAATAATAAATGAACGGGGCGACACTACGATGATTATCGACTTAATCCAAACAATCTTTCAGTCACACAAAATGCATATTATGCAACTTCTGTCAGAAATAGAATTACCCTTCATTTATTAGTGCGTCTATTTCACTCACATTAACTTTTCATAATTTCATTAACATTTTTGTTTAAGATGTATTTTTACTATATTGGTGCTCAAATCATCACACTAACAGCTTTTAATGTTGAATGATCTACTTCAGCAGTGTTCAAACATTTCTGTCTCTGTCTTATTAATTTAAAGAAACATTTAGATTGAGGGCTGTCAGAGGTAATGTGATTTGATTAAATTGTAGTGCATGCAATTTTGCATTTAAATTAAATGTTAAACTTACTAAAAATGCTAACTAATAAATGTTGATATTTACAGCCCTAATTTAAATGCCTGAAGTGGGTTTACTGCAGACAATAAACATAAAACTAATGTAAGCTTGGATACTAATGTAAGCTCACTGGCAGGAGGAAGTATATTGGTTTTAAAGCCAGAAGTTTGTCCATTTTTTGTTTTGGAGCCATTGCATGCTGCTTGTAACTTGAAAGACCGTCATCTACATCCACGCTTGTACATGTTTAGTGAAAAATGTTTGTATGGACAGGAGACACGGCAGCAAATCTCACGTAGGGTTCTGTTTCTGCTTTTCGAGTAGGAACCATGTGAAGCCTCAGACGAGGGCTAATGATGGACTCTCTTCCACTGTGTCCCCGGTGGCTCTTGTGGATGGACTGTCTGGCCTGCACAGTCCCCAGCCTCCCTCCAGCAGTGGGCCGGTGCTGTCATCCACCGAGATCAACTCCTCTTTTTCACACCTATCTTCCAACGATCCAACTGATGATGGCATCATGGCGGGACGTGGAAGGTTTGTCACCTTTTTCTTTAAACTTTTGGCTCATTTTAGTTTAGTTTAGCTAAAAAACTATTGTGGAGCGTTTCATTATTAATTTAAATTCATTCAGATTGCACATTTAGTAAATTGGATTAATCTTTTGTTTTAGGAGAACAACATACAGAGGCACTCGAAGGCGGCGAGACGATGATCGCACAACAGTAATTTCTAATTATGTGTTGCCATTTACAATTAAGACCCCTTTCTATTTATGCCCTCTTAATTTTTTATTTTTTATTTGTTTGCATAGAGACCAGTTCCCCTGTCTCAAGTGAAAGTACCACCCCCCAAATTTGACCTGGCCGCCTCCAACTTCCCTCCGCTGCCTGGCTGCTCTGTCAGTCCGCAGGGGGAGCCTGTGCTGGAGAACCGCCTCTCCGATGTCGTACGGGGCCTGAATAGGGAAAAGGTTTGTTAAGCATAAGACAATAGCATTTTCACTAGGGCTGAACAAATGTGGGAAATTATCTAATTGTTTTTTGTTTTTTTTTACCAATATTGCGATTTGAGATTTAATATGCGTTTTTTTTTTAAGCTCTTTTCTTCCGTATTATTCAACAAAGACAAGCAATAAATCAGTTAGTAGGGGTGGGAATCTTAAGGCACCTCACGATCCGATCCTGGGAGTCATGATCCGATTTCAGAACAATTCTTGATCTAGGCTACTTTTTTATTAATTAACCTTATTAATAAAACTTAATGTCTTTGTAATTCGCTTCAAGCTTTCCGAACTTTATGAAAGATTATTTTATGAAAGATGTGTGTGTGTGTGAGGAATTGGAAGCAAGCAGAATACTGGTGTTTCTAAAACACAGCATCATTGTGCATCTGTGGTTAAAAACTAAGCTCAGAATCGTTGGATAGAGAATCTTTTTTTCCCCCACCCCTATTGTATAGTATGACCAACATAATATTTAATTAAACATAAAATGTTCTTTCCTGTAGGCCAGGCCTATATGCATAGTGTGCCAAGTTGATGGTCACGTGACCAGTGTGTAATTGCAGCCTTTGCAGTTAAAAAAAAATCGTTTTATCATATCGCAATACTATCGCAAATGCAATTAATCATTCAGCCCTAATTTTTACACCACTCAGATTGGTTTTGTTCATTGCTTGTCATTTTGTTTCTCTCCAGCACCAGGATTCAAGCAAAGAGTCCACTGCGTGTCCCACAAGCCCAGCCTCAGAGGAGACTGTCTCCAGGCCCACCCAGCCTGTAGCCAAGATGACTGCTCATGTTCCTGAACCCGTGACCTCCAGGTAAGCGATTGTTAAAAATGGCTAGCATACAAAAACTTGTTTCTATCAGTGTGTGATTTATTTTATTTTTTTGCTACTTGTGTTCTATAGCTCCAACCACCTGGAGAAGAAACCGGAGAACGTGGAGCCCCCGGTCTATAAAGAGACGCCTGTGACCCCTACTCCCGTCGCAGCCGTGCTGCCCACCCCTGCCCCAACAGCACCTGGTCCAAAGCTTCAGCCTAGCTCGGCAACGTCTGCAGCCCCTCAATCTAACACTGCCCCCTCCAGCACCCCGGCGCTGGTGAGTTATAGCTTCCCTCAGGCTGATGATTAAAGTTAGAATGGACAACTGGTCAGTGTCTTGGTCTTCCTGAATTCTGGTTTCTGTTCAGTGGGATGCAGGCTCAACCTCCCTCCATCTTACTCGAACCTAAAAGAGACACAGATTCAATTAAGTCTTTAAGACATTTTTACATGCCACTGCTTTCTAAAGTTCTGTAACCCATCCTTGATAATGCCGATCCAATGCGTCTCCCGGTACTTGAAGACTAATGCTAAGTGAGAAACCTTCTACTAATTCTTCTCTTCTCTTCTCTTCAGGAACCTCGCAAGCTCAGTTACGCTGAAGTATGTCAGCGACCACCTAAGGATCCCCCTCCTCCAGCATCCACTTCCAGCCCTAACAATGCAAGTGCACAGCCTTTGAGAGAGCTGCGTGTCAACAAGGTGGATGAGCAGCCCTCCAGCCCTGCAAGCAAACCGGATCGGCCTCAGGAAACGGGGGTCAACTGCAAGGCCAGGGAGGGCCGGCCGGCCCGCGACTCCCAGGGCTTTTCTCGCAGCAATGGACCCCCCAGAACCAGTACGGGGGGATTCAAGCTACGAGAGCAGCAGAGACGCCCCCCTTTCGGCCATCGCGGCTCACCCCAGGGAGGTTCCAGACACACTGGAAAAGAGCAGAACATCCCTCCCATATCGCCAAAGTAAAGACTCTGAACAGAAATGCTTAATGTATGAATATTTACACACACACATACATACACATGCGCACACACATACACACACGTGTGTGTGTGTGTATATATATATATATATATATATATATATATATATATATATATATATATATATATATATATATATATATATAATGAGATGAAATATGATAAAAGTCAAAATTTAAAATGGTATTCACCTCTCCTGCCTGGAGCACTTCCAGAGGAAAAGTCTCATGAAGTGACAATGCACAGACTGGGGTATCCAGGCAAAATGGGCATCAGAAATTGGAAGCATTTGTTGCTTGCTGAAGGACACCATCAAATAGGAAAAAAACAAACATTTTATGCTTCTAACTTGACAATGTCCCTTCAGAATGTAAATCCATGTGAATTTTTTTCCTTGAGAGGTGGGTGGCCTCTCTTAGCCCTGCTCGGGAGAGGTGTGGAAGTGGGCAGTTGGGTGGCCCTGATGGTGGTCTGCAAAGAGCTTATGCACTAAGAAAAGGAACATGCATAAACAATGTCATGTACCTATACAAAGATATCACTTTGACATGCAATGATTCATCTTTCTTTTCTTTCATTTTCGGTTGATTGATTCGCAATTAAAGGACAATGGGCGCTCGACCCCTGGGGTGGTTTGACTGTGTAAATGAACCTGTGTGTGGAAGGATGTGGTTTGCTTTAGAGTCGATTCATCTGGGATTTAGATCCCGTGTAGAATATGTGGCGCGTGCTTGAAAGTGGATTATTTCGCGATTATCTTTAGGGCTGACAGTGCGTTTTGGTCTGGAGTTTTGCATTAGTTTGCGTGACATACTGTAGCTCGTGATTAACTCTGTAATGGGCGCTCGGTTTTACTTACGATCAATTTTGGAGCCTTGTTAATGATTCAAATATATAGCCTACTGTCACTTCATGAAGTCAAAGCCTGCCAATTATGATGCTGTTATGTCACAGATTTGCTTATGGGTGAATCTTTTTTTTTTCTTTTTTTAATTTTATGTGTGATTTGTCATTGTTTTGTAGTTAGTTTGAGTAATCAACAGCCTGTGAATGATAACTTTAACAGTCAGGTACATAGGCACTCATGAACTTTGTGTCATCTCAGATTTGTTTTGTTTTTGTGCATTCTCCTTCCTGGACTGCTTTGAGCATGCTCAAATATCCTGATGATTAGTCAGGTTATGTTTACAACAAGGTGATGGTGGTTTGGGCTAATGCAAGGCAGAGTCAAGAATCATGATCATTAAGTGGATTGGTTTCCTGTTTTCATAATCATATATTCAGAGTTGATTAATTGGAAGGAGCTGTTGGTCATAATGATGATATAGGTCAAGCAGGTCTGACGTTTAGTTTCTATCCATTACATTTGAAATGATAATATGGTTACCACTGTTATATAACAATCACATAAGTGATTGTTTCTTAAGGCACATTCATCACCATCACCTCTTTGTTTCAGTGGAAGAAATCTGGTGATTATGACCTATTGGGCATTCGAAAACCAAAATCGGCAGTACTGGTCTCTTTTGAAATCATTTTTATGATGATTTATCTGTGGAATGAATGCCCAGAGTGGGTTATCTGGCTCAGGGGTGACATGTCTCATCTCATTCCTGTCAAATTAAATCCGTTTCTGGTCTCACATTTATGTGAACTTCCAATTCGGTCATTTCATGACGTTTTATATTTTCAAGGAGATGATATTTAAAGGAGAATTGAATGTTAGATGCTTGGTATCACCTGAATGTGTCCTCCATGAATTGTAATACACACCCCTTATTTAAACGACGACATTTCTTCCCTAAACAGAGCGTTTTGACTGTTGGATAAATGACAATATCAGTGCAAAATGCTCTTGTAATGATTGCTGCAAGGTTTCTTATAGCTTTGCCATGGTTAATGTGAGCGTCGTCATTGCTATGCCAATGCCAGCGTGTTCTTTTGATGGGGTGGCATGTGTATGGGTGATTAGAAATTGTTGCTTTGGTAGATGGTACCTGATAGTGACTAAGTTGGGAATATGAATAGCAGGGATGCGTTCACTACAAAAAAAAAGTGCTGTGGTGAATTGGTGCTGTAATTTGAACGTTTAATCAGGAGGATACAGTATTGCTGTTCAATTCAATGTAAAGTATTGCTTTTAAAAAACTGATTTTTAATTTATTTTAATTCTGATGTCCCCCCCCCCCCATGCAACCCCCCTGTCCCTTGTAAGTTTATCATATGTACAAAAAACATTGGGAGAGAGTCACAGATTTAACATATTTGTATATTTTTTTTTGAGATTTCAGCAGAGAAAATACTTGATGCATTTACTAGAGGCTTAGTAATGCGGTAAATAACAAATCACTGGGGCTTTTTTTTTTTTTTTTTTCATTAATGAATTTGAGCAGCTAGTGGTTTAGGATAATGAAATGCACTAACTTGTTTAAAAAAAAAAAATCTTGTTATGTAATGTGAAATTATATTAGGAGCATAAGGTAATGATATTGATGTTGACAGGCTTGCAAAAATCTACAGAAAATAGCAAATTTCTCTTTAATGTTTGGGTTATTACTGTTAATTGATTTAGGGATTGGTGTGGCAAAGGGAAGAATTATATAACAATGGATTGAAGTGAGAGACTAAATTCTAGCTGTCTGCATAAAATGTCACAAAAAGAAAATAAATTATTTTGTTTTGGCCTTACTCTTGACTGGTTCATTTGCTGCATTTTTTTCCCCCAATTTATGTTATTGAACTCTTTTGTGTTGCTTTTTGTCTGGTTAAGAAGAGATTTGTAGTTAGTAAAAAACATTTACGGATCATGGATTTATTTTCCCTAAGAAAGAGTGTTTAACAAGGTACTGAATAAAGTACTTTATTTAAATTATTTAAAATATTGGTAAAGCGTGAGTTTATTACTTTTTTCCCACTTTGTTATCATACACCACCACAGCCATATCACACTGTAGCCCAACACTTGGTGCCCACTAAAGCTAAACGGATACCTGTACCTGTCCTGGATGGGAGACTTCCTGGGGAAAAATAGGTTGCTGCTAGAAGAGGTGTTAGTGAGGCCAGCAGGAGGTGCTAACCCTGAAGTCTTGCTCAATTATGGTGATGGGGACATTATACTGTACTTCGGATGAGATCTTAAACCAAGGTCCTGACTCCCATGGCACTTCTCGTAAAGAGTAGGGGTGTAACCCCGGTGTCCTGACCAGATTGCCTCCATTGGCCCTTATCAATCATGGCCTAATAATCCCCATCCATTGAATTGGCTCTATCACTCTCTCCTCTCCACCTATAGCTGGTGTGTGGTGAGCGCACTGGACCATGTTTATACGGTCCACTTGGATGCTGCACACAGGTGGCGAGAGACCACCTGATATGATTGTAAAGCGCTTTGGATGTACAATAGTATATAAGAAAAGTGCTATAAAAATCTGTTTGTTCGTTTCATGTCTGTAAGATATTTTTATATCTTAGAATTTAAGTCTCTTATGTGACACCAAGGCTGCATTTATTTGTTTGAAAATAGTAAAAACAGTAATACTGTGAAATATTAATAATTAATAACTTTTTTCATATATATATTTAAATATGTAATGTATTCCTGTGATATTAAAGCTGTTTTCTACAGCCATTATCCAGTTTTTAGTGTAGTGTCACATGATCCATCAGAAATCATTTCAATATGCTGATACATACGCACGTACGTATATGTGTATGCATTAACCAAATGTAAATTCATGTCCCAGTTACACTTAATGTTGTCAAATGTTCCTGGTTAAATAAACATTACATAAAAAAAGAAAAACCAAATTTGTCTTTTCACATGAACTATGTAATGAATGTTCTATTCATTAAAACCAAGTATAAATCTCAAGTTCGTTTTAAGCATTTTTACATTTATTCCAAAATAACTAAAGGCACAATTTAACAATTTGAACAATATTTTTTATTTGTGAACTGTTGTTCAGCTGTTCTTTTTATCTGTCAACTTGTAACACTGTCCAACACTGCATGTATGCATGTGTGTGTATATATATATACTGTATATAACATTAACTTTTTTGCTCACCATCCACTGTGGCTAGTGGTTTTCTCTCTCTCTCTCTGAAAAGTGAAAGTTACATTATTGCGCCATTAGATAGCAGCACTCATAAGTCTTTATGAGTGAGTCAATAGCAAAGTATTTTATATTGAAATGGACTGAAACAAGAAAACAAGGACGTTGTTTTTGACTTTAAACAACTCCTTAAGACGCAACTTGCACTGACAAATGGGATGTAAAAAAAGAATCTTGCATCACAATAAGTGTATTGTGATTGTCAAAACATTTTAGTAACTAAACTGAATTTTATTAGGTTTAGAGACAACATGTTACAATGTTTATATGGTACAATTTCTGGTAAGCTATGTTTTTTTTATTATTGCTTGAAACAAATTTCAGGATTTCAATTCAATCCAGTTCTTGTGATTTGATTTAATATTGACTAATTTGGATAAATATTAGGTAGGCCTACACAAGATAGGCGTTAATTTTTCTCAAGAAAAAAAAAATCTCACCTAATGCTGTAAACATACAGAGAGCCTTATCAGCTGGTAGTATTATTTAAGGTTAAAAATAACTCAAATTAAATATAATGCGTTTTTTTATTATTATAATAACAACTTTATTTAATGATATAAGTAAAAAATAATAAATATGTAATATAGTACACATATTTAGCAAAATACTCTCTATAGCTCTTTTTTTCTAGCCAACTAACGTGCTATAGCCTATATTATGGTCATCAAATGGCTTTCCTGAGGTAAATGTTATGTGACATAATTGGTCTCCAGCTGTTTTATTGACACTTTCCACGGTTGAAAAACACTGATTGATCGATATTATGTATGATGAATATACATTTCTGTAAGTTGTACTGTTTCTTTTAACATTGTTCATTCGTGTTTATTTACTTTTAGCTATAGTGCAGCAGATTAATGGCATATTTCAAGAGAATCGTTCAAATTGGTATAAAAGCATGAAATTTGGCACAGATACTCTCTAAGGGTCACTTTTTGGGAAAAAGGCGTTGGCCACCCAAAAATTCAACATGGCGGCCATTTTTTCAAGATGGCCGCTATTTCTGTCAAATGCTCATTATGTCAATCGTTCAAACAGTGATGTAGGCATAACATTTTGTGAAAATACTCTCTTCAGAATGTTTTTTTGGAAAACGGTGCTTGTCCCTCAAAAATTCAAGATGGCAACCATTTTTCAAGATGGCCGCCATTTTTCTTGAATCCTTAAAAAAAAAAATTCAAATGGTGATGCTATCATGAAATTTGGTACAAATACTCTTAAAGGAACATTATCATGGAAAAAGATGTGTGCCACTCAAAAATTCAAGATGGCGACCATTTTCAAGATGGCCACCATTTCTGTCAGAGCTCAATTTAATGTGTAAAGGAAGTTTTTGTTTAATAGAGTGAACGTCATTACACAACCAGTGCACACTGGTGACTTCACTGCTGTGGAACTCAGCATGGGGTTCAGTGTCAGCTGATCTCTGGTGTCACTGTAGTTCTTGACTAGTAGTAATAGTATAGCTAAGTTTAGTGTCCCAAATGCTGTCTAACAGCCCCTCATCAATTAGCTAGTAATAGATGTAGTTAGATAGCCGCACCTGAATTGACAGGTTGTGCCAGTGCGGGAGAGCCGAGCCAAGGGTAAGTGGGGCAATACATGACTTGTTCATGTATGCTTACCTGGAAGGTGTACAGATCACATGGGACATAAATGGCACTGGATGAATGATTGGGCTAGGTGTAGGTGACTCGTACTTAGTTGTATCCCATACCTGAATATGAACTATGTCTATGATTGAGGTGGTAAAAGGATAACCCCTCGGCCTTAATCAGACAACAAACCTCCAAAATGGCAAATAAAAATCGGATTGGATGAAATGTTGTCTTTGTCAGACAGACACAAAGGAACCCCTCCAATCACCACCTACCCATCATGTTTCTCAACATGATGGCTATAAAATGATTGCCACCAACATTCCACTCTTTCACAAGATGAACAAAATGCCTGGAACGATTGGATGAAGGTGGTGGTATAGAAGCTACTTTGAGAAGGAACCAAGCGAAGTATCACTACAATTGTCGACTTCAGTTCAACAACACAAAGTTACTTTGTGCCCAGAAGCAACAATCCGATGCTCAATGTAGTGAGACAGATCAAGGCCAAACAAAGCATCGCAGAACCATGATGCAGAAAAGTCTAGATGATCAGGTTTGCTTTCTTTGTGGTAACATATCTCCTGAATCTGACCTACGTCAGGTAATGACACTGCAACTGAATGACAGACTACATGAATGTGCACAAACACTGAATGATGCTAAATTATTGTCTCAACTAAATGGTGCTGATGCCATTGCACAGGAGCTGAAATACCATCATTTGTGTCTCATTCATCTTTACAACAGAGAGAAACTCCACCTCAGAAGGCTTGAGAAAGAGTCACAGAGTGAAACAATTCAACCAGCCATCTTTCCTATGGCTCTTTCTGAACTGGTCACCTATATTGTTGAAACCAGTCTCAATTCTGATGGTCCTTCCGCCTTCCGTCTCGCAGATACAGTGGGGAGAACAAGTATTTGATACACTGATGATTTTGCAGGTTTTCCCACTTACAAAGCGTGTAGAAGTCTGTAATTTCTATCATAGGTACTCTTCAACTGTGAGTGACGGAATCTAAAACAAAAATCCAGAAAATCACATTGTATGATTTTTAAGTAATTAATTTGCATTTTATTGCAAGACATAAGTATTTGATACATCAGAAAAGCAGAACTTAATATTTGGTACAGAAACCTTTGTTTGCAATTACAGAGATCATACGTTTCCTGTAGTTCTTGGTAACAAGTTCAAACAGGTGCAGTTAATACAGGTAATGAGTGGAGAACAGGAGGGCTTCTTAAAGAAAAACTAACAGGTCTGTGAGAGCCGTAATTCTTACTGGTTGTTAGGTGATAAAATACTTATGTCATGCAATAAAATGCAAATTAATTATTTAAAAATCATACAATGTGATTTTCTGGATTTTTGTTTTAGATTCCGTCTCTCACAGTTGAAGTGTACCTATGATAAAAATTACAGACCTCTACATGCTTTGTAAGTAGGAAAACCTTCAAACCAAAACCAAAATCAGCAGTGTATCAAATACTTGTTCTCCCCACTGTAACCTGTACCAGCAGCGTATCCTTTTTTCTAACAGTGGTCCTTCCTCTCTGTGGACTACACCTTGCCGTGGTGGAGAGGCTTGTGTACTCCAATGAACCTGAGAGCAATGCCGGCGAGGATTTTATATCCCTGGCAAGTTTAACTAAGCTGGACAGGTCAAAGGAGAGGAGGCAGACAAAGCAGACATTATGACTATTTGACAGAAATGGTGGCCATCCTGAATTTTTTGAGTGGCACATACCTTTTTCCAAAAGAATGTTCCTTGAAGAGTATTTCTGCCTAATTTTATGCTTGCATCACCATTTAAACAATTCAAATAAATAATATTCGACAGGAACGGTGGCCATCTTTAATAGAAAAAATCTTTTTCTATTAACATGTCCTTTAGAGAGTATATTTGTATCAAATTTTATGCTTGGATCACTGTTTGAATAATTGATATAATAAGCATTGAATAGCAATGGCCGCCATATTGAATTTTTGAGTGGCCAACGCCTTTTTCCAAAATAGTGGCCCTTAGAGAGTATCTGTGCCAAATTTCATGCTTCTATACCAAAGTGAACGATTTTTTTACTAATCTGCTGCACTACTAGTAGAGATCATCGGTTCACGTGCCGCTATAGGGATCTGTCACGTCACATTTCAGGGCTGCCAACTCTCACGCATTGAGCGTGAGACACACGCAATTGACACTTTTCACACGCTCTCACGCCACACATCAATTTTCTCACGCACAGAAAAATTGCGGAGCAAAGAGGTACTCGTAATATTAAACTAATTCTCAGCTCTTAGATTCCGTCAATTTTATTACGAAATTCAGACAAAAATACGTTTGGCGCTTGTAAATGTGACGTGACAGATCGCTGAGCGCCTCAGTTCAAGTGCACGTTGAAGTCAAGTGCTCGGTTCGATCATCTGTTACTTTTTTATTTAAAGATGCAGTACAACTTACCGAAAGTATACATAATATCGACCAATTAGTGTTTTTCAACCACGGAAAGAGGTCAATATAACAGCAGGAGAACAATTATGTCACATAACGTTACATTTACCTCAGGAAAGCCATTTAATGACCATAGCATGTTAATTGAATAGAAAAAATTGCTAGAGAGGAGATTTTGCTGAGCACTATATTACATATTTATTATATTTTTACTTATGTCATTAAATAATTGTTATTATAACAAAAACTGCATTATATTTAATTGAATTTGTTATTTTTAACCTTTAATAATACCAGCAGATTGGGCCCTCTATGTTTACAGCATTAGGTGAGATTATTTTTTGAAATAAAATTTAAAATAAACATGTATCCAAATTAGACAATATAATATTGAATAAAAATCGGAATCAAATCACAAGAATGGAATTGAAATCTTGAAATTTTTGTCAAGCAATAATAAAAACTGTATCCTACCAGTCACTGTACAATGTAAACATTGTAACATGCTGTCACTAAACTTCATAAAATTCTATTTAGTTACCAAATGTTTTGACAATCACAATTACACTTATTGTGATGCAATATTTTTTTTTTTATTTTTTTTTTTAAATCTCACTCCAAGCTAAACTCAAAAGTTGGCAGCCCTGCATTTACAAACGCCAAAACGGTATTTATTGTTTGAATTTCGTAATAAAATTTACAGAATCTGATTTTTTTTTATATCATAACTAACCTGCTCTGTCTAGTCTGTCGGTTTCCGTGTCCTCTTTGCTTCGCGATTTTTCTGTGCGTGAGAAAATGGATGCGTGGCGTGAGAGCGTGTGAAAAGTGTTAATTGCGTGAGTCTCACGGTAAATGCGCGAGAGTTGGCAGCTCTGCATCAGCCAGGATGAAGACGAGAGAGCTGAGAAAAGCAATTAGAGCTGCTCACAAATATTGGGCATAGCCAAATCAGCAGTTTGGAATGTCCTGTAAAAGAAAGAAACGTTCTGCTGACTTCAGCAACCGTCAACGACCGAGTCGGCCAAGAAAAACAACAGCAGTTGATGACAGACAAATCACAAAAAAAAAAAAACTAAACTAAAATAACTGTCAGTCAAATGATCAGCAACCTCCAAAAAGCTGGGGTGATGATGGTCTCACAATCTACTGTTCACAGGAGACTTCGACTGAAGAATTACAGAGCAAAATTCAATCTTCCATCAGCACCAAACATAGAAAAACCAGATTGGAGTTGGAATGAGACAAAGATGAACCTTTATCAAAGTGACGGGAAAACAAAATTGTGGAGAAAGAAAAACGGAACTGCAAATGATCCAAAGCGACCTCATCTGTAAAGTATGGTGGAGGTAGTGTCATGTGCGTACATGGCTGCCTCTGGACCAGGCATGACTGTGGCAGCAAAATTAATTCCGAAGTGTACAAGAAAATGCCACCAGGCTCAAGTGCTTCATATTGCAATAGGAAAATGACCCAAAATACGATGATTTTCACAAATTCAATGAGTAGGCTATGAGAAAGAAATGGACCAAGTCATTCTCCAGATTTAAATCCAATTGAACATGCATTTCACCAGTTTAAGAGGAGAACAGGAGACTAAAGGCAGAAACTCCCCAAAACAAGAAATGGATGAAAACGACATCCAAACGACAAGCAATCCAGCGGTCGGAATCCGTTCCCCCACCCAAATGATGAGAGATGTTGATGTAGTGGCTTAAAATATGCTGATTATATCCTCTTTGTGCGTGAAACTTAACCAGCACCAGTTTGATAAATATTGGAACATCCTTGTGTAAGAAACCTGGGGGGAACAGAATCCGACTGCAAACAATCCAGCTGTCTGAATCCGTTCCCCCACCCATATGATGAAAGAAGTTGATGTAGTGGCTTAAAAGATGCTGATTCTAGTCTGTGTGAGGATGGATCTTAACCAGCATCATTTTAAGATTTTTTTTGCCGTTTTTATCCTGATAGGACAGACTGAAACAACGTATGAGAGAGAGGGGGGATGGGATCATTAAAAGGTCATAAACTTGGTTTCGAAACCGGGTCTCCTAAAGCAGGGGTTTTCAAAGTGGGGGCCGCGGCCCCCTGGGGGGCCGCCAGGGGGCGCCAGGGGGGCCGCAGCAAGTTGGAAAAAAAAAAGTAAAAAAAAGTAAAAAAATAAATATTTGCTAATATGAGTATTGTTATGAAAAAACATTATAATAATTTGTTGCATAGCCTATCTGATATCTGATTGATCGGCTAGTGACAAGAATTGGCCGATTTTCACTGATATTCAGTCTGACATATGCCAATTCAAATGCACTCGGGCGCCGCATGAATAACATCGCGCAACATCAACATCACACATGCACACAGAACGCACAGGAAACCTTGTGAATTACGGCCGTTTCAGATCGCGAGCGGCGCGTGAGCAGCGCGAATTTTTTTCGGCGTGCATGTTCAGTGAGTGCATTCACACCGCGAGCTGGAGCAGCGGGTGAGCGTCAAGCAGGAGCGTCGCATGAGCAGCAGTGAAGCGGAGGGTTTCGACGCCGAGTCTATTTTTGTAGCGCTGCTCACGCTCAGTTAAAGTGAAAGCACACTTTTGATGGACAAAATAAATATGATTTCACTCAAACAAAATGCACATAATTTGCATGTATAGTGTGTTTTAACAAGGAGTAGGCTATGTCAGAAAAGAAAATGAAGACAAAAATATTTATAGAGAATGTATCCATTTAAACTTGTTTTTATTAACCAGTTTGGGTAAAAGTGGTGTTTTATTATATATATATATATATATATATATATATATATATAAAAATACATAGGCCTATTTGTGTGTGCTGTAAAGTGGTTAGAAAAAATGAAATCAGAATCGGCTTAAATCTGTATCGGCAGGTCAAACTCAATGAAAAATCGTAATCTGCCTTGAAAATTGTAATCGGTGCATCTCATCTTTCTGATTGGCTGGTATCAAACACCATCACATAATCTGATGTTCACCTAGATGTTGTATTTATTTATTTCTACATGTGCCGTGCCATAGTATTGTCGATGGGTTCAATACGGGGGGCCTTGGCCAGAACCTAGTGGTATTTGGGGGGCCTTGGCATGGAAAAGTTTGGGAACCCCTGTCCTAAAGCACAATAGCGTTAAATGACATGCACTTCCTACAAGGCCATTGGTGCCAACTGTCAGTTTTGTAAATATTAGAACCTAATTTTCTACATATAACATAGGGGGAGCAGAATCCGACAGCAAGCAATCCAGCTGTCTGAATCCGTTCCCCCACCCATATGATGAGATAAGTTGATAGTGGCTTAAAAGATGCTGATTCTTATCCTCTTTGTGCGTGAAACTTAACCAGCATCAGTTTGATAAATATTAGAACATCCTTGTGTAAGAAACCTGGGGGAAACAGAATCCAATGGCAAACAATCCAGCTGTCGGAATCCGTTCCCCCACCCATATGATGAAAGAAGTTGATGTAGTGGCTTAAAAGATGCTATGTAACAATTTAAAAGTCTTTACTGTCACTTTTGTTGAATTTAAGGTGAGACACTACAGGTGAATAGGGTAAATTTTTTAAATAACAGATATCACCATGAAACTTCCTCAGTTGATTACTTACACAAGTATATATAAAAAAGTATTACAAGTTTTTGAAATTTGTATGTTTAATTATGCAAATTAGGCATAATCTCATTAAATATGTGTGATTTTGCATATATTTTTGGTAGATAGATCTGAACATATGATAAAGCCAGGTGCAATTTTTTTTTTTTTTTTTTTTTTTTACACACAAGATGAAAAAAAAAAAAAAAAAATCAGAGGGATTTCAGGATTTATGCTTTCATGACCTAGGAAATCAAAATATATTGTCCATAGCTTTAAAAAATAAATTTTCACCATATTTTTTTGAATAAAATATAAAATAAATCAGGCCAGGAATGATTTATTAACAAATCCCTGTGAAAATATCTTCAAAATACTGCTAAGTGTATAACTGGAAAGTTTGGTGTACATAGGTGCTACATAGCCTGAGATGTTTATACTGGAGAATGACAAAAAACTAATTTTGAGAAAACGGCATTTAAAGATTTAATAGCTCTAAATGAGATTTCGTCATTAGCTTTAAATCCCCCTTTTATTTGGACATTCACGATTGGTTACTGATAGAAAGGAAATGCCCATATTTGGGTTACATAGCGTTGTGCAGGAGACTCACAACGAGACCGGTCATGACAAGACTTCAGTAAACAGACGGAACTCGGCATGTCGCGTTGGAATGCTAACTTCTTGGTAAATTCGGGAGAAACTTATCGCCGCAAGTAAACAAAATGTAATAAATAAACATCTTAATGTATATTTTCAACGTTTTCTTTATAGCAGCTTGAAAGAACATTGAAGGAGTAAACTAGCCCAAAATCTCAAAACTGACCACTGCATGAAAAATCGATGTTTTTGCCTGCCGTGTCTCGACTTAATGCATTTAAAATACTTACAGACCCTGAACTTTTGAGCACTAATGTGTTGAGGACAATGTGCAGACAGTGTAAATTACAATGTAAAACACTAACAGTGTTACATAAGGCTGTCATATATAATATTGGTGCATGCATAGGCCTACATTACACCACTTTGACTAATTTAAGCATTATGTATCTTTTGGACAAGTTTATTTAAGTTGTTCTGTAACATGGAAACAATGGGGGTGTGAGGGCACTGAGGGACGTAAAGTGACATTCACTCAGGGGCCGCAGCGCAGGGCCCATCGTGTCTATATTTGGCACGAACAGTACGGTATGTGAAGAATGGCGTCTCACACATACAGACGCGCACAACTAATTTTAGCTGTATTTCTAGCCGCAATTACACGATACAAATGTCTCTCGCCAATGAAAACAAACGGATAAATGGCGTTTTAAAATAGTTTGTCACTTCCTCTCGTGACGTCACTGTGTTTGTGTTGAGCGAGCGGACACACACACTGGCAGATTAGCTCTCCAAACCTGCAGCTGGTTTCACTTCTTACAGTTACAGTTTTAGCATTTAATCGTCTTCGATTACACACTTTACACTTCCCTTTTTTTCGTGCACTTGCACCTAAGAAGATCCAGAGGTAAGAAAATGTTATTTCACGTCCCGGGTGTCGAAACTAGCCCCAAACGGCTAACGTTAGTTCACTCCGGTAGGACACATACAGAAAGGAGTGATAAACATGAGCACAACACTGTATTTTGTTTTTCTTTTTTGAAAGCATTTATTTTATATGCAACTAGACTTTTTTTTTTCTAGCGCTATTAGCTGCTAAGCTGTCATGTTTTAGACTTCATTTGCTTGTCAAATGTTGTGTGTTTTTGCTAGCTGATCTGTCATGCGACCTTTTGTTGACAGCATGACAACAAGACGAGACGAACAGCAAGCAGCCCGTTTGCCTTATTTATCTGTATGACCCAGGCTGTATGCATATTTTGATCAACATTTATAAGACTGGGTCGAGTGTGTCAGGCACTTGCTACACGCAGAATACATGTATTTTACTAGTATAAACAATATGTCAATGCTTTTCATGGCTGAAGCTCCATTTAACCCACCAGAGTATTACCTGAACCTAGAAGGAGTACCAAAATTTGACAAAATTAAAAATGAATGAATGAATGAATGAATAAGTGTTTTGAAGAGATGCATTATTTACCCTCATATCATATGGACAAATAGAAATTAATGAATGAATAGAGTTTGAAATTTAAGAAGTGAAAGATTAAATAAATAAAGGCAGAAAATATAAATAAAGGCAACAATAAAAAGCGGGTACAATTAATGTACTTTTTTACATTAAATTACAGGCAAATGGAAAAACAGTACTAGTATGAAAACAAAAATGTGTTTATCTTTTATTTATTCATTTATTATGATTAATTTATTGACATCTATTTTTATTTCATTTTAATAATTGTCAAGTTAAAAATAATAATAAATATAATTTACATAATTTTTTTATCATTTGTTTAATATTTCTTGACATCTATATAATTTGACAATTGTCAGATTATTAGTCTATTATTATCATTAAATAAGTGGCCGTAAGAACACGCTCATTGTCAACCAGTACTAAATACTAAATTGGTATTAAAGAGAATAATGATTCCTAATGTAAAGAAAGATATTATTTGTTCTGTCAACATCATTCTCTTCTTAATAGATTTTTTTCTCTTTTTTTTCTCTCTAGGATTATTTTTTCACTTTCACAGCCATCTCATCTCGGTGTGGCGTCACCCAGCCTGGGTGAAATGTCCTGTTGTTCCACATGAGCTCTACTATGTGGTACATCATGCAGAGTATTCAGAGCAAATACTCATTGTCGGAAAGGCTCATTCGAACCATAGCGGCCATTCGCTCCTTCCCACATGATAATGTGGAAGACCTTATACGCAGGGTAAGTTGTGTTACCAAAGCTTTAGAGAGTTGTTTCGTATATACAACCGCAGGGATCTGTGTTGGGCCCTCTGTTATTCTCAATATATATGATGCCACTTGGAAATATTATAAGGAAACATGGAATTAGTTTCCATTGTTATGCTGATGACACTCAAATATATATTTCATCACGGCCGGATGAAAACGCTAAATTATCCAAATTGACAGAGTGTGTTAAAGATATAAAAGATTGGATGACGCGTAATTTTCTTTTATTAAATCCAGACAAGACGGAGGTAATACTTATCGGTTCAAAAAACCGCCCACAGAACCTCTCACAATACAATTTTAACATCGTAGGATGTCCTGTTACTTTATTCTCTACAGTAAAAGACCTGGGTGTTATACTCGATTGTAACCTGTCTTTTGAAAATCATATTTCGTATGTTACAAAAACAGCCTTTTTCCACCTTAGAAACATTGCTAAGCTACGTAATATGCTATCAGTTTCTGATGCAGAAAAGTTAGTTCATGCATTCATGACCTCGAGACTAGATTACTGTAATGCTTTATTAGCCGGTTGTCCTGCATCCTCAATAAACAAGCTACAGTTAGTTCAAAATGCCGCCGCTAGAGTTCTTACTAGATCAAGAAAATATGATCATATAACACCGATTTTATCATCACTACATTGGCTACCTATAAAGTTCCGTATTAATTACAAGGTATTGCTACTGACTTATAAAGCCCTAAACGGCTTAGCTCCAGTCTATTTAACGGATCTTCTATCGCCCTATAATCCATCGCGCTCTTTAAGATCAATAAATTCAAGGCTTTTGGTCATACCTAGGATATCCAGATCAACCAAAGGAGGGAGAGCATTTTCACATTTGGCTCCAAAACTCTGGAATAGTCTTCCTGATACTGTTCGTTGCTCGGACTCGCTCTCCCAGTTTAAAACTAGATTAAAGACGCATCTTTTCGGCCAGGCATTCATATAATATTGTTAATCTCACAGTTTCAAACTACAATCCGGCCTCTAGTTCATAAATGCCAGAGGAGAACTGGCCCCGACTGAGCCTGGGTTCTCCCAAGGTTTTTTTTTTTTTTTCTCCATTAGGTCACCTGATGGAGTTTTAGGACACCATTAGGTCACTTGATGGAGTTTTTTCGGTTCCTTGCCACTGTTGCCTTTGGCTTGCTCAGTTGGGGATATTTTGGGGATATTTAATTTTATTCTATCAATCAATAAATTCCACTAGAAACAAACTTTGTTGTATTATTTTATTTTAATACTGTGAAGCTGCTTTGATACAATCTGTATTGTGAAAAGCGCTATACAAATATACTTGATTTGATTTTGATTTGATATCACATTCTGAATGAAAACGTGCTCCTTTGCCAGGGAGCAGATGTGAACAGGATGCATGGCACGCTGAAGCCCCTGCACTGTGCCTGTATGGTGGCGGATGCTGATTGTGTGGAGCTCTTGCTGGAGAAAGGCGCAGAGGTACATCATATAGCTTAGAAACCAACCATTTCCCTAAATTCAGCGTTTTGACAGTGTTTAAATATTTGTAAAGGGGAAATAATTCTATTTACAAATATCAGAAATAATTAATTCATAAATAGCATTATGTTTTTGGGAAGTCACTCCATAAAATATTTTAAAAGCCTAAACCAACTTTTTATTGTCATAATTGGAATGTTAGATTTTCACTTGGATTGTCAATAATGAGTGTGTGCAGTGGTCCTCTCTATGGTCCTCTTCATCATTTCCTGTTTTGTTTTTTGCTTTCTTGCATATTATTGCATGTAGGTTGCACCACGTGACTTTGATTTGGCAGACAAAAGCTTTTCAAATATTAATAAGAAATTAAAGTTTTTTTGTTAAAATCTATAGATGCACAACTGTATAAACGTTTCTTTTTTTTAAAGAAATGAAAACTTTTATTCTGAGTGTGTTCGAAAACTGTAAAGACATTCAAATGTTTACAAAAGACTTCTATATCAAATAAATGCCATTCTGTTGACATTTCTAATCTTCAAAGCATGCGCATTATAGAAGATTTATACCATTTCTCACATAGGTAAATGCCTTGGATGGTTACAACCGCACTGCCCTGCATTACGCAGCAGAGAAGGACGAGGGTTGTGTGGAGCTGCTTCTAGAATACGGAGCCCTGCCAAATGCGCTGGACGGAAACAAGGATACCCCACTGCACTGGGCCGCCTTCAAAGATAACCCAGAGTGCGTACGGGCCCTGTTGGAGAGCGGCGCCTGTCCGAACGTCCGCGATTACAATAACGACACGCCCCTCAGTTGGGCGGCCATGAAGGGCAACCTGGAGAGTGTACGTGTGCTGCTCGAATACGGCGCTCAAGTCCACGTCACCAACCTGAAGGGCCAGACGCCCATCTCGCGGCTGGTGGCGCTGCTGGCTCGGGGCCTGGGCACGGAACAGGAGGAAGAGTGCCTGGAGCTGCTTTGCCGTGCCGCGGGGAGGTTCGAGATCCGCAGGGCCGACGGCTCCTTACCGCGTGAGCTCACTAAAGATCCTCAGTTACTGGCTCGACTCACTAACCTGGTAGCCCAGCCGCCCTCGTTGCGAGCCTTGGCGCGCTGCGCCGTTCGTAATAGCCTGGGAGTCCAGTTCCTCCCGTCTGCGGTGAAACAGCTCCCGCTTCCAGAGTCAGTGAAAGAATATGTGCTCCTCAGAGACTGAGCGAGAAGACTGTCCTTAATGTCAGACGTGGTCTTCTGTCTATGTGAACATGTGATTGTAATCAGACTGCGATCTGAAGTGTGTCTGTCCATATACAGAGTGAATATGTAAGGAAGTTGCCCATTTTTTGTTTTGTTGCCATAATGTCATCAAGCAAATTCAGACTTGGGTTGCAGTACGATTATGTGCTTTGGTGCAGAGAAATAGCGATCTGGTAGGAGAGAGACGTCGATAATGCATTTATGAACCCATAATGTTAAAATAACAGATGTGAAATATTCTAAAATGCAAAGACACAAAATTATTTAAAAATATTATTTACACGTAAATGCAGTGGAAACAAAATAACACTTTAACAGCACTTAAGTTATAATCATATATTACATTTTTGCGTTTCAAACTTCTTTAAGTTCGTTTTTTTAATTTATGCTGTAATTTTTGGTGTTTTTAAAGGAAATAACTGAAGCCTTTAGATGAAGTTTTAAAGTCAAATAAATATTAACATTTTTGTTAAATCATTTTATGAGGTTTCCCAGTCATCGAGAATAAGTACATCCTGGAAAAGTTGAGAAAAAATTGAGTAAATTTGCCACAAAAACAACATTGTTTTACATTTGTTTTCTAATCTATGGCATTTTGAAGTAGGACAATGTAAGAACACTTTATTGGATTTCAAACCAATGTCTTTTTCTGTCCCTCTATCACTTTCATACTCATGATGCATATTTCTCTGATTTAGAGTGTTGGACTGTATTATAAATTTTTTTTTTGGTGCTAATGATTGGAGAAAATGAGCTGTGCTTTTACGTTTGAGATGAAAACATTACGAACCTTAACAAGAATCTTCTGTGTCAATATTGGGAATGTTCATTTTCTTTCAGCCTCAGTGTCACGTTAGCATGATCATTCCAAATGTTGGCAAATTGTAAATGGAATGTCTTAAATGAATGGACGTCTACACTTGTGTCACATCTTGTGAACCCCAAGAGATTTTTTGCAGCTCTATTTTCATTTCTCTTGTTGTTGTTGTTGTTATATTGCTTGATTAAGAAGTATGTAGTGCTTACATCTAGTTTTATGCATGCAGACTAACCAGTAAAAGACTTCATGCATTGTTCAAGCGTTTTACTGCAGTTATTTCCCCAAATCAAGTGAACTGTGAACATGATCAAGGGCACATATCAAATGCTTTGTCAATGACACAAGACCTTATTTGAACTATGTGTATAATTTATTTTACCAGTAGAGGGCGCTGGAATACCACATTATATAAAACAGTCAGATAAAGCTACAGAATTTTGTCAATTGCCTTGTTTGTAAAATACTAATAATAAAAATAAAAATTTTACATGAAAGAAAAAGACTGTTACATACAGTATCAACCCTTAAGGAAAAAATACCTATAGTTTTAATTACCTATATTTAACCTACTTACAAGTTGCAATAGCTAAACATATCTATTAAGACTATTTTACATTAATTATATTAGCTGCAAAAGCAAAAATGTACATTTGATTGTTTTTTAGCATTTGCTGTATGGTACTTTTTTAAGATAAAAAAAAAAAAAACCACTCCGTGAAGCCATATTTTTGTTTTCTGAATAGGAAATTTGAATAATTTTTATTGCATTTTATCATTTCAGTTCCTTATTTCAGCAAGCACTGTTTGTGTTTTCCATCATGCTTTATTTAAACTCCTGTGGAAGCACAGGATGTCCTCTTTATGAGAATGCAAATCAGTCAGGAAGGAAACTACAGTAGGACTGAATAAAATAACCTTCCTGTCCTTTCAAAGCCGTCACCTTCAGTTTACATCACAGTTTTCATCTTCATCATTGGCTCACAATAGCAGAGGATTGAATCACTGAACACTTGTGAAGAGAGACAAGCCCAGAGATGGGAACCACATTTGCAGAATCACTGTTAAAAGAACAAAGAAAACGACTCTACAATCATTTTTTATATTTTATGTTATTAACAGAATCTTGGAAAAATAGATTCGAGTTTGATATAATGTGTTATATATTATTGTTTAATATATTTCGAATATTAATATTAAATATTCATATTAAACTGGTTAGTTTAGTACCTTACAAAGAAATCTTGCAAATTAAATTGCATAATAAATTTATCCTACGAAATACAGATGGCAACAATAAATTCTAGACATTTATTTTTAGTTATTTACAAGTTAAAATAATCTATTTTAGAGTAAGAACACAAATCTTCAAATCCACAAATAAGTTCTTGCCACAAACCTTTAACATTATTACAGTCAGAGTATTATGAGCTATAATTCTTTCATCGACATGTTTCTGTAGCATCATACAGAAAGCATCAAGAATGTCAGCGGAATTACCAATACCAACTAATGAGTTGACAAGATCGTAAACACCCCAGGTGAGGGACGCCACAGACACGCTTGTGTGACGCCAAAATCTCGCGATACTTCGCTGGGAGGGGCGTGTCAGATTCCAAGAGAGGAGAGAGAGAGAAAGAGAGAGAGAGTGGGATAGAGGGGCGCTGTGGTAAGTTTGTAAACATTCTTATTCTGTCAAAAATGTGAAATCGATGATTGTGTGGGTTTGAAACAGTGTCCAATCGTTATTTATATTCGTCAAAAAGGTCTGTCTGTGATCGAGAGTAACTTTAATGAGGCGGCTGTGAGGCTGTCAGATTGGCAGTGGTCTTCCACCGAGGTCTGCGCGTACACTGCAGCTCGTTCAGGGCTCTTGACAAGCGAGGGCAGAAATTTTAGGAATAAGAAAAGTGTCAAGCCGTCATTTATTACTACTATATACTATGGAGATGTGTTTTTTATTTGATTTGTGTCAATATATACGTTTTATTACTTATATAAAATGGCAAATTAGATACCACAGTTACTTTATTTGCTTTAAAGTACTCTTTGCATACTTTTGTTTCTAGGAGGGGATATGAGCCTGTACTCTCTAAGTCCGTGAATTCCATTTTTGAGTGGAATTTCCGTCCGCCAATGAGACGCAACTAATAATCATGATTGGCGTTTATTGTAGCCAAACAGCAATTACATACATTTGATTGACGTGCACGTGACCAATCAGAACAACGGTAGGGCGGGCACATGCGGGAAAAGGCTGGCTTTAAAGTTGGCATGTCCGCAAGACATCAAGTTAGCATGGGTTTGCTAAATAGTTAGCGACGTTTATTTTCGGCGAGGGCACTAGAAACGAACGTTATTTTATGGTGTAATGCAGCAATCCAACATAAGAGGTAGAAATTGCACATTAAAGTGTCAGAAAATTATATTTAAACAAAACCCGGCAACTTTTGTTTTTAGTTGCCATAACTGTACATTTGCCTTCAAAAGTTTCTATTTTTGTTACCCTAACGTTACACATAGAAACAATCATGAGTTAAAGTAGGATACATTCCAGAGATGTATGAGTAACTTAGTGCTGCTTTTCATATTTTTAACTAAACTTTTTGCTAAAGGTTTAGTAAATGCTAAAATTACTATTTGATTAGGTTATTATTATTTTTTTTTTGTCATGAAGAAATAAAAGAGGTCAACCCCACACAAATGTCAGCATTCTAAATCACAACATTTGCTTGCCAATTAAACAAACAACACTTGATTATGGCTTGTTTGTATGATATATAAAAATGCTATACAAAACAAGCACCTGCTGTTATCCCAAGTGTTGTGTATATTTGGCCAAGATCATTCAAATAAAACAAAAGATAATGTGAGCATTTCACATCTTTGTTCATAATGCATGTAGAGCGTGAAGAGACACCCCCCAAAACCGCTGATAACCATCAACTTTATTTCTTCTGAGCATGTGAATGTCCTATCGTAGAGTGCCTGTAAACACCATCTGCACATCTGAGGACCTGTAATTGTATATATAGGTCATCTTCGCATGGCGCTTGTTGAATTCCAATAATGTTACTCTTTGGAATGACTGTACGTCCCCATATAATACATCATCCTCTCAGTAGACATATTTGCTTGTGCACTAGTGGACATTTTTGCAGCTGTTACAATAATTGCTTCTCAGCGACTTGATTAACGAGAGCTCGGAGCCTTGCTTGTTGCTTTCACCTCTGCTATAAGGAATCTGCTGTAGCTCATGGTGAAGACGCAATGTGAAGACGTTTTACAGGAAGGAACTTCATATGCAAGTTTCACATGATGAAATAGGCTCTGTTTCTGACTTGTTAAAACCATGCTCTGTGATTAAACGTCAGTGAGCTGTGAATGAAGGATTAGCCTATGTTATGATTATGTAAGTTGTCCTGGCAACAGTTTTATACAGGATAATGTAATTGACACAGCACGGTTGTCCGGATGCATCTATTGAGTAATTGAGCAGACCAAATAACACTGTTTCAATTTTCCAGCAGACCAAATAACCGACTGTTCAAATAAAAGAGACAATAAGGGTAAACTGCCAGCCGTACTTGAGTTGATTCTGGGCATCTGTGCTCTTCTAATGTTATGTAATATTTGGTCTGCTCTAAAAGGTGTGACGGGCCCATGAAGTACTGTGAGAGAGCTCTCGAAGATTGAGGGAGATACTCCATTTTAGAAAAAATGAATGGACAGCATGGGTGGCTGGAAAATATTTTCATCCGATTTTGGCAAACACGTCAGGCTTGATGGATTGCTGTGATTTCGGGATCGTTAAAATATGATATTCACATGCCATCATGTTGCTGTAATGTTTAGAGAACTAGTAAAATATGCCAAAATTTAGTTGGTATGTCAATTATAATATAATTAGCAGCTCTTTCAGAACATTGCCATACTCGACAGCAATCTTGATATTTCTTTTCAGCCTTTTAATATAATCTTGATCTGTATTTGCTCTGGAATTTCTTTAAATGCTTTTTTTGGAGTCATAGGATAGGATCAAACATCTTGACCATACACTAAAGTTTAATGCAAGAAGCAAAATATGGTAAAAAGTTCAACATTTTTTTGACAGTTTTGCATTAGTCATTACTCCAGTCTCCAATGTCAAAAATGGCTTATTATTAGCAATGTTGATGGATATTTTTCTAGGAACACCATAGAAAGTTCAAAAGAACAGCATTTATTTTGAACAAGATATTTTTTGTAACATTATAAATGTCTTTACTGTCACTTTTGATCAATTGAACGCATCTTTGCTCAATAAAAATATAAATTTCTTAAATAAAATCGTACTGACCCCCAACTTTACAATAGCAACATTTAAATTTGAATTAATTTAGTGTTGCATAATACTATATACCAGCAAAATCATTGCAATATATTGTGGATATTTGATATATTAATAAACACTTTTGGCTTTTGTTGACTTGTAGCATGTCCAACATTGTTGTAGCAGAGTTTTTTTTACAGAGGGGGACTTTGGAAGGGCGTCCACATTGTTCTTAGCGGAGTACGGGCCCTGGGGATTGCATTGGGCTACATTGTGTATTTCCTCACCATGGATTTAGCACCGGGCACACTGTAGACATGCAGACATGGATCTAAAGTTTCATTTGTTCCATTTTCCAAAGCTCAGGTTCACTAAGGTTACATAAATCCAAATCGGCCACAGAACGCACCCCTGATCCCCGACACTATCCGCAGCACCTTTGGCCTTTACCTACGAGTTACCGAACACCCTCCAAAACCGTTCGTTCCATTCTCTGCTCCCTGTCCCACTTTTCTGTCGCTCCCTTTTTGTGGGGTCTCCCTTACTCTCTGGCAGCTCACTCACCAGATTCCTCATTCTTGGCTCCAGCTGGAGCTATTAATACAGTTTGTTTTGTCAGTTTCCTAGCAGACAGCATCAAACAGTGCACGCCTGAGGCAGATTATAGCCGGACCTCGCTACACGTCCACCTGCTGAGTAGGAGAAATCCAAGTTAACAGCAGGATGCTGCTTGTCCCCTTGTCGGACCCAGTTGATTCTGAGGAACCAGGCTTTGATTAAAAAAATTCATGGATTTTGGAGAAAAAAAAGACTGAATTTTATCAGTCTCTATAAAATGATTTTAAAAATCTAGTTTTTGTTTTTTTTTAAATCTAAAAAATCTAGGCTAATGAGTTATGGAAAAGTTATTGTTTACAAAGGGTATCTCTAATAATGCTAGTTGTTCCTGTATGATCTGTTAATATACGACTCATCATTTTTAAGTAATTTTGGATAAAAGCTTCCTCTTAATGATTCAATGTAAATGTAAATGCAAAAGTCATGGAAATCGATTGGTCGAAAGGTGCGGGAACCCTGAGTGCATTGCATTTTTAAAAACTCAACCAAAGCAGCGCACTGCTAGTACTGTCAGCTCTCTTCCTGTTTAAACTGTTGATGATAGACAAACCCAGCTGTTTGATTTTATCTTCAGTAGTACAGTCAAAGATGGATGTTGTCAGAGCCGTGGCCTAGCAACTAGCACTAGTGCGGGGACACATTGAGCTATGATTCTCATGTAGGAAACTCTGGTTTGAGTCTGGTTTTACCAGTTCCCCTTTCTCGTCATCATTTTCTGTCCTGTTTCTACAATCGCTATCAAAACAAAAAGTGACAGAAAGGCCAAAAACGTAGCATTTTCAGCAAATAAAGTTTAGATAATTGGTAATTGAGCTTGGTATGGTGTTGTGTTCTCAAGTGATAAATTAAACCAGTCATAGTAAAGTTCTTCGGCAACTTTATCAATATTTCAGCCAAGCAAATTATACAGATTGCTACTTTAACATCCTTTTTTTGGTCACTGTAAAGTGTGTCCAGTATCCACCCAGTTATTTTTTAGTTTATCCACGTTGTGTTCACGGTAATATATAAATAAATGCTGACACGGTTAAAATGCGAAATTGAAAAAGCGCTGTTTAAACGTCACCGTTTCAGTCAATGGTTTCGGCCCGCCAAAACTATTTCATCCAAAACCCCCAGCCAAATATTTTTGTTTGCCAACGTTTTTTGTGTGTATTTTTTAGGTGCAATTTTGTTAATGCAGACTCTTTGAAATGTTAAGAGAATGATGTCTGATTAATAAAGGGTTTTATTTAGAATTTGTTGGAAATAATTCAGTACAAACGTTCAAATGCTTCCCATGCTTTTATATTGCAAACAAGTCTTAATCATAACAGGAAGTAGTCTTAGATTACTCCAGAATGTCTTTGTTAATAATCTGTCTAGGCTCTATTTTTGTTTTGGATGGTCAGTTGTAGCACGCATTGATGCAGGTGGGCAGATTTCTGTTTGTCTGATTTATTGTGATGGTAAACTTCAGAGAGTGCGCTCCCCTAGTTTGAGGCTTACTGAGATGTGGACACTTCACCCAGGGTATAACGAATGGGTGGTTCTCATTTGTATATAGTCACTCCGTGCATTTCTCTGACCAAACTGTCTGTGTGTATTGCAACCAGACCGAAAGCTCTGGCACCAAGCTGTTGGCTCACTTGTAGAGCGTGTGAGGTCTGCAAGGAATCAAGCCGCTTAGCTTGTACGCCACTTTGATCTCGGTCGTAATGGGAAGGGCCTTTCAGGGGCAAACAAGATGCAGTTACTTTCTTTATGGAAAACAGAGCAAGGGTCTTGGCAGTGGCTGCTAATTTCAGCTTGTAATAACTGCACGTCCCTCCACACGGGACACTTGAACACTAACACAATTGAAATAGTGATATATGGACATTGGTGTTAATGTTTAGTTCTATTCTATTCCATCCATACATCCGCTTATCCTATGTAGGGTCACGGTATTCTATTCTAATTAAAGTCTAGGCCTAATATTTAATTTTATTTATTTAAAAAATATAATGTTTTTTATGTAAAATATAATATATATATATATATATATATATAAAAAAACATTTTGTACTTTTTTTTTTTTGTACTTTTTTTTTTTGTACTTTTTTTTTTTTTTTTTTAGTTGTGCCTTTATATATAGCATGTTGACAACTTGCACACTAAAAAAAAATCTTTGGACATTAGCGTTTTTTTAGGGAGGCACGATACATCGGCCATCATATCGATATATGTTCGTTTTTGATTTTATTGTTATCAGCCCCATAAGAAAATTTGGTCGATATATTAAAGCTGATAAATAATGGATTATTTCCTTCAGCTGAGACACTTCAGATGTGCACTGTTTGCCATGATGGTTTTAAATTGCTTGAAATATGATTGGAATCACTTCAAATAAGGAAAATACAGTTAAGCGCAAGTCTGTCATATAGGCTACATAAAATTATAATGAGAACATTATAATTGTGTGCTTGGGACATGACTTTTAATGATGAGACTTTAATCAGGCTCTCAAAAATTATATAAAAATTTGGATTTAGATTTATCGGCCAATAAATTGGTTATCGGCTTTCAAATATAAAAAGTTATGGGTTATGGTTTTAAGACAATGTGAAGTTAAAAATAGTCCTTTAACCTTAAAAAAACTTCATCTTGAGACCACAGCATTGTTTAATTCGTTTGTGCTCTGTCCATCTGTACACAAGGGCTACATTTATCTAATGAAGTAATGTTTTGTAAACGCCTCCTAAACCGCATGTGCATATGAGTAATAAATGTTTCTTAAAATATGTATATTTTTTTGTACATTCTTTGGCACATTGAGAGCAGTTGCTTTTGTTTGCTGTAAACTTTACAGCGCCGGTGTTACATAAGTCAAGTCAAGTCATCTTCATTTATATAGCGCTTTTAACAATGTAGATTGTTCCAAAGTGGCTTTACAGAGATACAAGGATAGTTTAAAGTAACAGAGATTGTTTTGGCTTTATAGCAGTTCTTGAATAAAGTTATTTTCCAGCTAAAGTTAATTTGATTGATTCACTTCCGTCGCAACGATCATTAGTTATTAACTTAAGAGCCGCCGGCGCCAACACGACACCGTTTTAACAGGAAACTCTACACAGACTTTAAATGCGAAACCTGTGAGAATATCACATGCGTATTACGAGTTTAGTCTATTGGTATGCGCGTTTGAATATGTGTGTGCAGGTTTTTAATTCCCTACAAACCAAGCCTTAAAAAACTACTTGTCTGGCCTTAACATTTTTGATACAGATTTTTATCACTTCGGGGTAGATGCGCGAACCGAATTTTCCCGACAACGCTTTATCTGTAGAGTGGTAAAGGGATGCTCCATAAGGAGAAACTAGTTGGCACTTTAGCACCCCGCTATGACATCGGGTCCAGGCGCAGGTCCTTCATCAGATCTGGATACAGCCTGGATCCGGCAGGCTGCGGGAAAGCCTCGGGATAAACAAAAAAATTAAATTGGCAGCGACTGCAGACGCTGCAGACCTGCCATTTTAAATGGCTTTTTAAATTTTCACAGATGACAACGCAAGCTTAACCCATTTAAATCCCTGCTGTTGTAGTCAGGGAAGATGTTTGGTTCATTCTTCACCTTTTGTTTGCACTGGTGATTGTGTAACACACCAGACGTCATTCCGAGCTGGTGGGGCATGTTGAAAGTTTAATGAAACTTCCCTCCATTTAAATTTAATGAACGTGTTACTTTTTCCAACATTCCCAGCCTCTCCACACGTGGGCCGTTGGGTTTAAAGGAGTGAGAGTGTAGATTGCTGTAAAGACAGATTCAACCATCCCAGTCAAGATGGCTAAAGGCCACCACTACTAAATATAAAACGCATGTATAATGATACTAAACATGTGTGTCATACATAACTAGATTTAGAACAAAAGCTGGGTAATGTATTGAATATTTACTGTATGTTTGTGATGTTGTCAGTATAAAAGGAAGCAACATTGTGAAGATTATGATTATGCTCTTTATTTGGCCGAGAGGTTTTCTAAGGACCTTGACATAGTTTTATTATTTTTCCTAATGGCTGGAATACACTAGACAACTTTCCCCCCGATTTGCAGTCTGAAGGAGTCGCCGCTGGTTGCCACATTAGTCTTCACATTTTGGGCAGTCAGAATTGACAGATTTGACGTAAAATTACGTAGTGCATAAGGGGCCGATTGTTTTGTTGTTGTTTCAGATTCAGATTTCATCCAGTTGGAGGATAAAATGTTAAAATTCACGTGAATCAGTTCAAACTGTCTGTTACAGTGAATTGATTCAAAACTCAGATTCAGAGATTCATTTGCTTCACTTAAAGGGATAGTTCACCCAAAAATGAAAATTGTCATAATTTTCTCACCCTGATGTTGTTCCAAACTTGTGTGAATTTCTCTCTTCTGATGAACACAAAAGAAGATATTTTGAAGGCCCCATTGACTTCCATAGTATGGAGAAGAAAAATAAATACTATGGAAGTCAATGGGGCCCATCAACTGTTTGGTTACAGACATTCTTCAAAATATCTTCTTTTGTGTTCGCCAGAAGAAAGAAATTCATACAGGGTTGGGACATCTTGAGGGTGAGTATATGATGACAGAATTTTCATTTTTGGTGAACTATCCCTTTAAAAATGGTTTGAGGTCTCCATGTTGAATTTTTTGTAGAGCTATATGTTTGTAAATGTTGCTGTCTAACGTTACTACTATGGTTGTATCAGTGTATATAAATGAAAATTAAGATTAAATATAGCCTATATTTTTGTGTTAATTAAGTGAAAAGCAAAACACTTTGTTTTAAGCCATTTCTGAGCAAATATAGCAATTCGCATGTTGAATGTTGTCAAAAGATATATTAAAATATTTTAAGATGCACAGAATCCACATGTTCATGGAAAACATGGACGTTTTTACATTTTAAAATTGTGATTTCCAGGCCTGGAAATGTCATTGAAATTGTATTTTAAAAAGTCATGGCCATTTTTGTAATGACTACTAAATGAATAATTAATCAAACTAATACATGATCTAATTAATAAAAAAAAAAGGCTAAAAATGGCTTTTTGTGAGAATAACCTGCAATCAGAAGTCATGAAAAAAAACCTGGATAGTCAGTGCTATTCTGAACATAGGCTAGACTCTATCATGGATCCAGGGAAGCTTTGGTTTGGTTTGATTACAGAGTAATGTCAAACATGCGTGTGTTTGTGTGGAAGGTGCTGGCAGTTTGTCTGGAATAATTGCAGTGGTTCAGCTAATAGGAAAAGAGGGAGTGTCTACAACGAGCCAATACACACGCATGCCATTTCCCTGGATCAGAGCGGCTCATTCCAGACATGTCTCTCCAGAATTACCATTAGAGCACTGCCCTTCCTTCATTTACAACACTTA
Source organism: Abramis brama (assembly GCF_963993115.1). Classification (NCBI taxonomy): domain Eukaryota; kingdom Metazoa; phylum Chordata; class Actinopteri; order Cypriniformes; family Leuciscidae; genus Abramis; species Abramis brama. The sequence goes on along the minus strand of NC_139984.1, from coordinate 21,012,325 downwards.
CACTCATTACACTCTCTTGAATTAGATGAAAATGCAATAAATTGATCTTATCTCCATGGTAAATCAGTTCCCGGCGTCTGGCAAAACGGTACCAGCACAACCTCTCGATGTCAGTGTAGATGTCTTGAGTTCCTGTGAAAAGTGATGAGCGTCTGGGAGTGTGGGTTGCTGATATTTGATCCTGAGAAACGGGTGGAGGAGTTCAGAGAATGACTGCGGACAAAGGTGTAGAGTGGCACTAGAGTCGTCGCCGCAGACGAGCTTTGTGGAGATGGTGTCAGGAAGACTACAATGAAAAGTAGAGGAGGGGCCAAAAAGACTTTGAGCAAATCTCAAACACCGCGTGTCATTGGTCTGCCAGATGCCCCCAGTGTGAAGAAACTGTCACCGGGGAAACTTGTGATTGCTGCATTAACATGCATGTGCTCGTTTCTTCTCATTGTTTTCAAACACCCATCGTTTCCTGAGCCGAGCGAGGATCCAGGCAGAAGCATCCCTGGAAACGACTTTTCCTGACTTAAACCTCTAGGAAAACTCTTCAGTAATGTTCTCGTCTTCTCTTCCACAGTTACATTGCAAAGCCTTTGCAAAGATGGGGGATGACAAGCCTTTTGTGTGCAGCGCTCCTGGCTGTGGGCAGGTAAGTTCACTTTCACTTTGTCTTGGGTTTCAGGTGTGGGTGTTCTTTGCTGGTTCATTCTCCTCTGATTATTGAAGAGTGTCAGCGTGCATGTCGTCCTCACAGCTGTACGGTGGCAGCACGTCTGCCCGGCGTGTGTGTGGAGGGAGGTGTGCCTGCTGTACCGCTCTGTAAACATGTTGTTTTTGTCACACCGATAGAGCTGATAGCGCACTTGTGAAACTGCGTTAATGTCTCTTCCACTGTCTGACTCACTCACAAACTTAGCCAATGACTAATCTTAGCTCAGTTATCGTCTACACTTGTCTGGTTTGAGTCAAAGTCCATGCAGACGCTATGATGAGATTATTGACTAATACGTAATACTAATAAGTGCGCTTATGCTGGTGAAGTCAGTCAAGAGGTTTCTGTATTTTTTTTATTTTTTTACAGTAAAAATATCTAATACTCTTTAAAAAAAAAAAAACGAAAAGCAAAAAATGAAATAAGGAAATGTAAGAAAGTAAAGAAATGTTTTCAGAGAATGTGTGTGTGTGTGTATATATATACATGTGTGTATATTCTCTGAAAATAAGTTATAATGTCTTAAGCAATTTTGCTTCTCAAGTATTTATATTTTCCAGTGTAAGAAGTGAAAAACAATGTGGCCTTTGGAGGCTTGTGGTGCTTTGAGGGCATTGAAAACCGAAAGAGGAAGTGATCGAGACCCATCCTACTCAGTGAGACAGTGATGTTCATTTTGTGGTTTTGATCTGAATGTTCTCCGCTGCAGTTACGTAGAAAACATTGTGAGAAATGTAGCATGGACCGAAATGAGGCAATTTAACAGTTACACCTTGCCTCTCCAGTACTGAATGCAACAATGATTATTTAACCGTACCGTTAGCAGCATAATCTTGAGAATTGAGAGGAACAACATGAACATGATGAATAATTTATGCAAGTTAGTTGTTTGCAGATGTTTCTTTCTATAATCCACAGGGACTATGACTGTTTGCTACTGCTTGCTCTGACCTAGCCAGACTTCCTTACGTAAAAGGTGCTTTAGATATTGGAATTTTCAAATATCTCTATTACTATTGCTTATATTTTTTTTTTGCAGATGATTAAAACAATCTCATAGACTTGTACTACCGTTTAAAAAATTGTGGTCAGTAAGATCTTTCAATGTTTTTGAAAGAAGTCTCTTATGCTCTCACCAAGGCTGCATTTATTTGACCAAAAATAATCATATTTTGAATTATTAATACAATTTAAAATAACTGTTTTCTATTTTAATGTATTTTTTTATGTGATTTATTCCTGTGATGGTAAAGCTGAATTTTCAGCATCAATACTCCAGTCTCACATGATTCTTCAGAAATATGCTGATATGCATATATAATATGCTGATTTTCTGCCTCAGAAACATTTCTTATTATTATCAATGTTGAAAACATATATGCTGTGGATATATTTTTGTGGAAACCGTAAATAATTTTTTTCAGGATTCTTTGATGAATTAGGAATCCAAATCTTTTGCAACTTGATAAATGTTGTTACTGCTAAGTATTAATTTCTTTAAAAGTGACCCCAAAGAGTTTTGAATGATAGTGTACATTGAAGCATCATAGCAGTATCATGTTGTCAGGTGAAGACATTTTTTAAAACCACTCAGCTCCGGTAAACCAAAACTAAAGGCCACATAAAGGGAAATAAAGAAGATTGGTTGAAATAGAGATCAGGTTGTGCACATCTGTCAGGCTTTGTTGTGATGCTTAGATGTGTGTAGCTGGATGAGGGGAGTGAGGATTTACTCTACTTGAGGTATTGTTCTTTTGTTGACGAGCAAACGCTGTTTGCGTCATACTGAAGTCTATAGGGGTTTAAGATTGTTTTGCTCCATCCCAGTGAACCAGATTTCCATGTGACTCCACTGTTTTGGCAACCTATTACTGAAAAATAACACTGAGATTTGAGATTATCAATGCTAGTGCTTGTCTAAAGATATTTTCAGAGTAAATTAATCCTTTTTAATGTACTTTGATTATAATATCTGATATTTTACACTCATTTCTTCTGTATCGCAGTCATATGAATATAAAAAAACATTGTTCAACAAAATTAATATTGGTTTTAACTAAAGGCTACACTTTAGCTAGTGCTTGCAAGTCAGTTTGTGGTTTAGTTTTTAACAGGAATTCCTGGACATAGACTACCGTTCAAAAGTTTGGGGTCAATAATTTATTTATTTATTAAAGAAACAATACTTTTTACTAAAAAGAAAGAAACATTAAATTGACAAAGTCACAGTAAATACATTTATCATATTCAAAATATTCAGTTTTCAATTAATAACAATTTTCAAAATTGAAAAATCATTTTAAAATATATTAATAGAAAACAGTTATTTTGAATTGTAATAATATTTCACAATATTTTGACATGCCTTTGCTAGGTATGGTGTAGAAAGAACAGGAAACATGGGAATAACTAATGGGAAGAAGCTCAACATGTAGGAGCATCTGTACTAACCCTAGGCCAACAAAAACTGTGATTTTATGCATGGATGACCATTTCCTGCTGGTAGAACTTGGTCAGAGTATTTATACTTTAGTTGACAAATACCATGCATTGCTTTCTGCGTTGCTTAACATGAAGAAAAGAGAAAAGGTTCTATATAGAACCTTAAAGGGTTCTGTCAGACACTTCATATTATATAGAACCACTGATCTATATAAATGACTGGATTGCTCATTGCGCTTTAAACTGCTAGCCGGCAGTGAAGCCACCAGAAGTGTTTGAATGGCCATATTGGTATTTAATAGAATATGTGGGAATGCCAATATTGCAGCGATACAAATGTAATAAACAGTGATTTTCATGTTTTTCAGGTAGGTCTAACAGTAGTTTTCAGGTACAAAAACTGAATAAACTGGGCTTGAAAATAACTTTTTACTTGGTAGCACTGGTGCTCCCAACTTCAAAAAGTTAGGAGTACAAGCAAAGATTTAGACTGATCATGAATGAACATCAGAAGGAATGTTTAAAAGATAAAGTACAACTGAAATCCATATCATGTCTCATGTAATCGCTCAATCAGTGTATCAACCGCGGACATCAATAGAACAGCTTGTGAACCAGGGGTGCCCAATCTTGTTCCTGGAAATCTAACTTCCTGCAAATTTCATCTCCAACCCAGATCAAACACATCTGAAGCAGCTAGATCTTCAGGAGCACTTGATAATTACAGGCAGGTGTGTTGGATCAGGCTTGGATCTGAACCCTGCTGGTAGGTGGATCTCCAGGAACAGGATGGACACCCCTGTTATAAATAATATGTCATGTAATATTACATTTACCCCAGAAAAGCCATTTAATGACCATGAACTTATTAGTCAGCTGGAAAAAATAAACTCTAGAGAGGAGCATTTTGCTAAATATATGCACTATATTGCATATTCATTGTATTTTTACTAAAAATGTTCTTCAATGTTTAAAGGGGTCCTATTATGCCCTTTTACGAAGTCTTGATTTTGTTTTTGGAGTGTACTAGAATATGTTTTCATGCTTCATTTTTATTATTCATTATTTTTCACATTTTACCTTATTACAGCTCCTCTCCCAAGTCTGGTTGAACGTGTCGTTTTGGATGAATGTCACCTACCCGGGAAGAATCTCGTTGTAGTCCCTACCAGCCGTTTGTTGTAGTCCTTCAAAAGCGACTTCTGTAAAATAAAATATCTCCCTTTGGATTGAACTTTGAGCGTCGTAACTTTGCAGATGTTGTTTACGCTCAAACAGCAACATCACACACTGATGACATTACAAAACGCTGTTATCATGTAAATGAACGGCAAAAACGTTTTTGAAACTTTTTCTTTTTCTTTTTTAGTTGAAAATGGTGTCGTGTAAACGGCCCCTAAATCTGACTGTACTTTGCTGTTTGGTGATCATGAAACAATCAAACCACATTTACAGTATAATTACATATATTCTTCTCTGACACATCACTTTTATAAAACTTTTTAGTTTTCTTCTCATCATGCAAGCATGTTATCACTTCGAGAAAACTAATGAAAACAGAACAAATTATTATTTTATATATATAAATTAGGGCTGTGAAAAGATTAATCGCGATTAATCGCATCCAAAATAAAAGTTTGTGTTTAAATAAATATGTGTGTGTACTGTGTATAATTATTTTGTATATATAAATACACACACATGCATGTATATATTTAAGAAAAATGTGTTATTTATATATAAAAAATATATATATTTATATATAATATAAATTATAAATAAATATATACAGTATATGTATGCAAATATTTCTTAAATATATACATGCATGTGTGTGTATTTATATATACAAAATAATTATACACAGTACACACACATATTTATTTAAACACAAACTTTTATTTTGGATGCGATTAATCGCGATTAATCTTTTCACAGCCCTAATTTATATATATTATAAATATTATATATATTTACAGATGACTGTACTATTTACCGAAAATAATTCTGTGTGAACCATGTATGTTAAATATGGTCTGAAAAAGAGGTCTGGAAATTTGAGTCTGGAAAAGTATAGAATTTTGAAATGGAAAATGTGTAGGAACCCTGTAATAGTGATGCACCGATTATGACTTTTCTTGGCAAATTCCGATACCGGTTGCCTATTTTATTTGTTGTTTATTAGCTCTATAACAGGCTAAAATGGCCTTAAAAAACAACCATCTGTTGACATTTGAAATTAGAGGCAACCACTGCATTTTAATCACGATCCAAACAAAGATGCTACACACATGTTTTTGATTTAAATTAGATTGCACAATTTCAAGACTTAGAGTGAATACAGAATGGTCTGAGTTTAGCTTTATGAAATATGTTATATAAGACAAAATATAATACAAAATATTATTTTTAAAAATAAAATACAAAATATAATTTTGTGCTTTTGTTTTTAAGCACAAAACAAAAAGAGATGGACTGAATGAAAATGCCACTTCACTATCTGACAGCAGGTGGCGCTTATGGAAAAGAAGCGTTTCTTTACACAAAGGAGCTGTGCTTATAAACACTACTTTACACTACTTTGGGAAGAGGAAAAGAAAATGCCATCGAAACTGTTCTAAAGACAGTCAGTTCCCTTCAGAGATCCATTCATATAAACCCCCACCCCAATTTAATATTTATATTTTTCTGCCCATATTTCGAGCATCGCGAACTGTGATCTTGCTGTGCCTGGTATTTTCTCTGTTGCGCGTCTGCGCTCTCCTCTTCAAATCAGTCTTCAGCATGTCCCGTCTCTGGCCTGTTAACGTCCTGTTAACAGACTTCATTATAATTTCACATGAATGACGTTGCGAGAAATGATTGCAATGCAGTTTGTGCGCAAGTCCAGAAAAGAGATTAGCCAAAATTAAACTAAAAACGAGCCGGTTGCCGATCGTGTTTTTAGAGCAAAAACCGTCCATTTCCAATTTATGGGCCGGTCGATTGGTGCATCTCTAGAAGAAAGGTCGTACCACAATAATTATTTACACTCGCACAAATACTCCCAAATAAATTTTGAGGTCGCATTTAATTTCGGGAGCATATGCAACCAAAATGGTCGCAATTTTGAGCCTTGATAATGTAATCAAATGTAAAATAACACTGCATATAATCTTCACTGTATAAATTAAATAAAGATTAAGCCTTATTAAAGTTACAAAAGTTATTCAGTCAAGAGCAGTGAGAGATTTCTTTGTTTTTCGATTAACATTAAAAACAGGCAGCAGCAGCAATATTTGGCTAATATCAGCGGCGCGTCTCCTTTGTTTGCTATGCCGAACTCCAACGCTTTTGTCAACAATAGATTTACATTCTAACAGATGATAGGGTAGCTACCATCACTTGAAACTCATCTGGAGTGTATTAATTAACAGAAACATACATTAGTGGTCTATGCATTTTTTTTTTTACCTTAATATAGGTAACGGTTAGGGTTAGGGTTAGCCCTCATCAGATTTGATATTAACAGTGGTGCAAGTGTGTCGAACCATGAGTGGAGAACGATGCGGCTATTCATTTATTTTTTTTACAGAGAAACGTTACGCCCAATTTTTAGGTCAGTTAAATACTAAACTGTGCCGCTATATAACACAATTCATTCTTGACTATTAGAATAGCACTATTTGTTGCATTTCACGATTGTCGCATTGTTCTTTCTTAGAGGAAGATACAAACATAAGATATGGCTACTAAAGAGGAAGTACAAAAATGAAGACTACTGCATGCAAGGCAATCTAGCTGCATTTCTTGTTTGTTGGTGTTAATTAGTTTCTCTGTTTGCTTCAGTCAAGCTGTTGTCCTTGTGTTGTCATCATGTGTTGTCCTTGCCAGAGTAACATTTAAGTTGAGGGAGAAGCTATGAGACATGCAGTTGTTTTATTGGTGATGCTGGCACAGCTAAAAATAAGCTTCTGACACTTGACTGTGTTTCCACTTTGCGCTGTCACTGCTGAACTGTAGCCATGACACGGAGCCAGAAATAATCTGAAGAAGACTGTGGAGCCCAGTGAACATGGTTTTGAGTCATGAAATCCACTCAGAAAGAGGAAAAGATAATCCTAGAGGCTCCACCTCCGCATGAGTTGTTTTGGAAAAGCCTGCAAAGATTCAGTAGTCGAGGTGCTTCTTCAAACAACTGTTAATTTCGGCAAACGTTCTAAAAAAAAAACCCTGATCCGATTCCAACTCTTATGAGCTGGTTATTTTTAATGAATAAAACAAATACAGCACAAGTGGAGTCCAAATTCCTGAACAAATGACACTTTTTTTTCCCAGTCAATCAAAAACATGCATTGCAACCAGTGTAGTCCGAATGCCAAGCAAGCTATTTTGAGCCAGTTATTTTTATTGACTCAAAAACATAACACAACGTGTGTAGTCTGATTTCTGAACAAATCACTCCTTTTAAATCAGTTTTGTTTTACTGAATCAGAAACATGGGGCTCAAACAGTGTTGTCCGTTTACCAAGCATATATCTGTTTTGAGCTGGTTCTTTTTAGTCAATCAAAAACATACATCGCAACCAGTGTAGACCGATTCTTGTATTAATGACTCTTGAAAAACCATGCAGCGCAAACATTGTTGTCAGATTATTGCAAATTATGTCAGCAAATAATTATTTTAAGTCAAAAACATAATAACACGTCCAAAGTAGTCTGATTCCCAAATGAATTACTTTTATGAACCGGTTCTTTTTAGTGAATCAAAAACATACAGTTTACATCTTACTGTGCAAAATCTTATGTTGTACTTACTCCTGTTGTTCATATTATATTATTAATGCAATTCATTTATTATGTAGATGACCAGATGAAAATAGGCTGCTTCTATAAAGACTGAGTAAAGTCATCAAAATGACTGTGCAAATATCTTTTTCAAGAATTGTTGTAAATTTATAACCAGAATTATTTCATTAGATTAATTAGATTCCCATTCCTACTTAGCACAGCTGTTTCACTGCTATCTGTCAGATCTTAACATTTTAATTAATCATATTCCAAAAAAGCATCTTTAATACTTGTGGAAATGTTTTTTTACATATCCGTGATTCACTAGCTGTGCACTAGCTCACGGTTTTAACATCAGAACAGCTGTTTTGTTAAATATAAGGTAAATATAAAAGCACATTGGAGAATGCATGATTGCCTGTCATAAATGTTAATTGAATACATCTGTGTAGTTTGCTCAGCCCATGAGCTGCATGCATAACATCATGGTTTTAAACCTTGAAACCTTGGCATCAGCACTTTTGTCATTTGCACAATGTATTTTTGGACTGTTCTGAAAGACATTTTTTATTGTTTGACAAATGTGGAAGTTCAATACTTACAGTGTAATGCTTTAGCTGCACTTCTGAACGGAAGCGTAAAGAAACGTAAGCATTGTAAGCCTGGAGGTTGTATAAGGGTACAAAGGTCAGCTGTGTAACAGAAAGCCACTTCTACTGTAAGTCTTTGACACTGACACTGTATAGTTACATCCTATACCTCAGAGACATTGAGTAGGGCACGGGTTTGGTGAAAAACGATCATTATGAAGTCCTCTCTGGCCTACATTATCTGTTTCGAAAGACAAATCTTGTCAGTGCCACTCCCTCTAGATTCCTTTGGAAGTGTGTCTCTGCCCTGAGGTCATGAAAGGCTCCTCTTTCTTCTACTGGCCAGATTTGTCTCGTAATCCATCTGTTCATCTGTGTCCCTCTGTAGAGGTTTACTAATGAGGACCACCTGGCTGTCCACAAACACAAACATCAAATGACGCTGAATTTTGGACCCGCCAGAACGGACTCAGTCATCATTGCAGGTACTTTGCACCCAGACAATATGAAAGTATGAACGCACAGTGACTCAAACATATTCATTTTACCATTTCATTTGTCAAAATAAAAAAATAAAAGTTCGGTTTAACTTGAAGAAATTTCAAGTGATATTATTATTATTATCACTTCTTCAATTGATAATAATAATAATAATAATACATTTTATTAAAACACACAGAAACTCAAAGGTCTTCATTACAATCCACCAAAATAAAAGTACGGTCTAACTTGAAGAAATTATGAATGAAATGTAATGCTATTGCACAGTACAATGTACTTCTTAAAGTAATAATAATAATAATAATAATAATAATAATAGAAATACAATCTATAAAAACATTATTTTTAAGAAATATTGCACAAGTTTTCATACATGTTTTAATTTAAACAGTAAACTTAAATTTAAAATTTTCATTTAATTAAGTTAATTTTATAAATAGATTTGATAACCACCCTATATTGAAGTGAACTTGTATTTGACTGTATAATGTTTTTATATTATATGTACTCCTGACAGTAAAATAACCCACAATAAACCTATATTAGTGTTAGTGACATGTAAAGGCCAAGTGTGGTAACCCTTACTCGGAATTTGTCATTTGCATTTAACCCATCCGTGTTAGTGCACATACTTTTACTTTAGGAGTAATACACACACACACACACACACACACACACACACACACACACACACACACACACACACACACACACACACACACACACACACACACACACACACACACACACACACACACACACACACACACACACACACAGTCTGACACTCCAACCATTAGGCCATGACCGCCCAACATAAAGGCCCAGTCATGAAAAGAAAAAAAGGGATGTACAGTGAAACCGACAGAATCTTAAAATGTACCGTCATACATTCTGCATTATTATATTAATTAAATAAATATTGATAGTGATTATTAATTTGTCTTTGGTAGGTTCATGTCCCTACCATCATCCATCCCCGTATTTACAACCATGTTTTTGTGTGTCACTACTTTTGTGGGAAATGGTAACCAGGAATGCTGGTTTCAGTGGCACTGACAAAACAAATAGTGTAGAGATTTAACAATGCAATTTGATATCATTACTTTATAGCTATTGAGTGAAGCTAAAATCCCCTTAAGCTAGTAATTATAAGGGGGGGGGAATTTCTCAATGTGCTTTTTTTTGTCTTGTTAAACCTTTGGGAAAAAAACTCAAATGTAATAACCTTGAACTCTCACAGATTTATCATGTTAAATCGTTAGCAGATTTGGTTTGTACGGCTGCGTACAGCCATTTGGCTGCACTGCAGAGTTTATATTATCCATGTCTTTCATAAGGAAACAATGAGATCTCTCGGTTTCTCACTCTCTATCCCAGACCAGACGCCGACTCCCACTCGTTTCCTGAAAAACTGTGAAGAGGTGGGCCTTTTCAATGAGCTGGCCGGCTCGTTCGAGCAGGAGTTCCCTAAAGGCCAGGAAGATGAGGACAAGAGGGCCAAGAACCCGGTGAGCTGCGGGACTGGGTGGAGGGATTCAGTCATACAGTCAGACGTGCTCCAAACATAAGGAGCTCTGGCTGCCTGCTGCCAGAACTCAGATTTATGGACTGCAGAGTTCCCTATCAGTTCTTGTGTAACACTGTCTCGTCTAGCCCTCTCTCCGTCTATCACATTCTTCATCTCTCTTTCTTTTTTCCATGTAGTTGCCGGCTCCTAATTCGGGAGCACTAGACATGAGTTTGCAGACGCCTTCAGATGTTAAGGTGAAGGAGGAGGACCCCGTGGAGGTGGACTCCTCTCCGCCTGACAGCCCTGACTCCTTCTCCAGCATGTCAGATAGCAGCAGAGAGCCCATAGGCAGAAGACAGGTAACAGGCTTTATGCAAACCAAACTGTGCTAGAGCAGATACAGTAAAGCCCAAAAGTCTAAGACCACACTGGATATCTGCAATTCAAAATTATTTAAACTTAAAATGTTATAAATGTTTTATAAATTTTAAAATGAATATTTAAGATTCTGTATAATTTCTAGGTCACTAATCAGGTAAATGTGTGACACTGATCATGTGAATCTCTGTACAGACAAATCAGATGATCTTGCATTGAAGCACAAGATGCTCTTTGGATTGTTTTCAAATCATGCTGGAGAACATGATCCTAGGTTTTACACAAACTTGTGGAGTTTATGCAGCTCAACACTGCTGTCAATAAAGCAAAAGGAGTACAAACTGAATACTATTTCTGAAATTCATGTACATTTTTTAATTGAAACATTCACTTTTCACTTCAATGTTAAAATATTAATTTTAATACATTTAAAAAAAAATGTTAATAATTGAATTTAATAATTTGTATTTATTATTATTTTATTATTAACTATAAATGTATTTGTATCATTGTATTTAATCATTTATATAATTATCCAAATAATGCATTTCATTTATTAAAGCAAAATACATTTAAAATTAAATTAAAACTAAAGCATTATCACTAGTTTTTTTGTAGAATACATAGAATATAAAAAAATATAAATAGTTAATAGTAACGTATGCTAGCACACATTTGGCATTCACGTGGCCACTGAGCTGTGGAGACCATAATTATACATTTCACTAAACTATGTATTTGGCATTGAATGAACTAGATGTGTTGCATCACTAAACAAACAATCACGACTGGGTGACATCCATTTTGGAAGTAAACAGTGTTGCTTTTGAATTAAATGCTATGAGATGTTTGTGCTTAGCTGGCTGATTATCTACCTTACAGGATTCTCCTCCAAAGCCTGCCTTCAGTTCGGCTCCCACCCCTGCCATAGTGCGTCCTGGCTCTCTCCCCCTGCACCTGGGTTATGATGGCCTACAGCCCACCATGCCCTCTCCTACCTCCGTCATCACACATACCCCACCGTCCAACCGCACACTGGGGTAAGAGAACAGCCACAGCGTATCAATGAGGAATCGTTGCTTTGGGCCGTCAGCTTTATTCTCTATGACTCATTTCTATATGACTCACTGTGCTGCTTTAAGTTGGTGTGGTAGTAATTCTTAGGAAAATGTGGGCAGCTGGCTCATTTTAGATGCCATACTTGACGTCCCAAGAATGTTTGGTCAGATAGTCGACAGGAAGAGAGCAGAACTTGCCAACAGAACATTACCAATCCAGAGTCTATATGGAAGCCAATGAACCTTCCTTGGAAATCAGACGACTAAAGTTGGCTTTACAATATCAGGGCTAAAAACTTGAAAAATCTGAAAAGCACTGTTTATTTCATTTATATGTTTGTTCTTTTGTATTTATTTGTTCTATTACTCGTAATTTGATTATTTGTTCCTATTTTATTGCTTAATGTTTCCTATTTTATTACTTAATGTTTAAATGAGTTTATCTAGTAGCTTTAAAATAATGAAAACAATACTAGGCTTATTTTATAGGCCCATTTTCTTTTCTTTTACTTTTTGTTGTGGGGCCAGTGAAAAGTTTGGCAGGGCATGTAAAAATTTGAACCACTGGCCCGACCGGTCCAGTAGAAAAAATCCTTAGCGTTGAGCCCTGAATATGCAATCAAACTTAAAACAAATAAGGAAGATACAGACTATTCAACAGTTTTTTCAAGTCAGCATTCAATAATACGTGAAAGAAAGCCAAGTTACATCCGTCCATTTGGTCTACACATTAAAGCCCATTTGGAGAATCTGAAAGTGGATTTAAACAATTTGGAACAGACATATTTTTGCAGAATTTCAAAAAGATCAAAATCTATCTGGATTTAGCAAGAAACCAAAAGTCCAAAACCCATCCGAATGATTATAAACCAGCAATTTTTGGACATGAGCAATGTTCCCACAACATACCCTGATATACATAGATAGATCTAAATCTGGAAATCAGCTGGCAGTGCTTTTGCAACAAATCAACAGTGTCAGTGTATATGCATCCCTGACCAAAGTTCAGTTTTCAGAGCAGAGGCAAATGCTCTATTATTGGCATTGAATGAGAGAAAAAAAAGAGCAGAACTTCAGTTTGATTTGGTGTTGCTGCTTGTGCAATCTGGAAATTTCTCTACTTCTCTTTCAGGTCTCCCACAGTGCCGTACCCAATGATGATGCTTCCCAATGGTCAAACTGTTCCTGTGCTTCCAGGTCCTATGCAGATGCCCTCTGTAATATCTGTAAGTTTGAAGTGTATTTACTATAATTCATTTGAACTTATACTGTAATCAGAAACAGTATAAGGCAGGGGTGTCCAAACTCGGTCCTGGAGGGCCACTGTCCTGCAGAGTTTAGCTCCAACTTGCTTCAAGTTTCTAGTATGCCAATAAGACCCTGATTAGCTGGTTCAGGTGTGCTGAACTCTGCAGGACAGTGGTCCTCCAGAAGCAGGATTGGACACTCCTGGTAAAAGTAGATGGACAACTCGAAGGAAAATAATTGGTGAGACTGTAAAGGCCCGTTCTATATTTGCGTTTACACCAAAGCATGATATCATTCTGTTTATTCTAAGCATGTGCTGCAATTTTGTCGTCTGCCACTTTAAATGCTCAAGCTCTTTTAAAACAGGATGGATTCTGATTGGCTGTCAGTTTTTCTTTCATCAGCTGAGAAAAAAATCTTTCCGAAAGTGATTCCAATGATATCGTCTCTACAGTGAGGAAAATAAGTATTTGAACACCCTGCTATTTTGCAAGTTCTCCCACTTAGAAATCATGGAGGGGTCTGAAATAGTCATCGTAGGTGCATGTCCACTGTGAGAGACATGATCTAAAAAAAAATATCCAGAAATCACAATGTATGATTTTTTAACTATTTATTTGTATGATACAGCTGCAAATAAGTATTTGAACACCTGAGAAAATCAATGTTAATATTTGGTACAGTAGCCTTTGTTTGCAATTACAGAGGTCAAACGTTTCCTGTAGTTTTTCACCAGGTTTGCACACACTGCAGGATGGATTTTGGCCCACTCCTCCACACAGATCTTCTCTAGATCAGTCAGGTTTCTGGGCTGTCGCTGAGAAACACGGAGTTTGAGCTCCCTCCAAAGATTCTCTATTGGGTTTAGGTCTGGAGACTGGCTAGGCCACGCCAGAACCTTGATATGCTTCTTACAGAGCCACTCCTTGGTTATCCTGGCTGTGTGCTTCGGGTCATTGTCATGTTGGAAGACCCAGCCTCGACCCATCTTCAATGCTCTAAATGAGGGAAGGAGGTTGTTCCCCAAAATCTCGCAATACATTGCCCCGGTCATCCTCTCCTTAATACAGTGCAGTCGCCCTGTCCCATGTGCAGAAAAACACCCCCAAAGCATGATGCTACCACCCCCATGCTTCACAGTAGGGATGGTGTTCTTGGGATGGTACTCATCATTCTTCTTCCTCCAAACACGTTTAGTGGAATTATGACCAAAAAGTTCTATTTTGGTCTCATCTGACCACATGACTTTCTCCCATGACTCCTCTGGATCATCCAAATGGTCATTGGCAAACTTAAGACGGGCCTTGACATGTGCTGGTTTAAGCAGGGGAACCTTCCGTGCCATGCATGATTTCAAACCATGATGTCTTAGTGTATTACCAACAGTAACCTTGGAAACGGTGGTCCCAGCTCTTTTCAGGTCATTGACCAGCTCCTCCCGTGTAGTTCTGGGATGATTTCTCACCTTTCTTAGGATCATTGAGACCCCACGAGGTGAGATCTTGCATGGAGCCCCAGTCCGAGGGAGACTGACAGTCATGTTTAGCTTCTTCCATTTTCTAATGATTGCTCCAACAGTGGACCTTTTTTCACCAAGCTGCTTGGCAATTTCCCCGTAGCCCTTTCCAGCCTTGTGGAGGTGTACAATTTTGTCTCTAGTGTCTTTGGACAGCTCTTTGGTCTTGGCCATGTTAGTAGTTGGATTCTTACTGATTGTATGGGGTGGACAGGTGTCTTTATGCAGCTAACGACCTCAAACAGGTGCATCTAATTTAGGATAATAAATGGAGTGGAGGTGGACATTTTAAAGGCAGACTAACAGGTCTTTGAGGGTCAGAATTCTAGCTGATAGACAGGTGTTCAAATACTTATTTGCAGCTGTATCATACAAATAAATAGTTAAAAAATCATACATTGTGATTTCTGGATTTTTTTTTTTGATTATGTCTCTCACAGTGGACATGCACCTACGATGACAATTTCAGACCCCTCCATGATTTCCAAGTGGGAGAACTTGCAAAATAGCAGGGTGTTCAAATACTTATTTTCCTCACTGTATGTGCCATTATTGTTAAAGTTAACAATACACGGTGTGGATTAGTGTGGCCATTCTTTTACATTGAGAAAGATTTATCTTTCTTTATCATTATAGTTGTATATCTTTATCATTTATAGTTATCGTCATTGGTGTGAACGGGCCTTAACACTCGAACGACTTTTTGTTTACTGTAAAACTAGGGGTAAACTGTAAACTGGGGTCTGCAAAATGGTGCTGGGGGTCTGTGGAAATTTCAGTGTTGTTATTGTTAATTGAAACTAAGGCTGTTTCTCAATTCCAAGAACGGACTTGCGTTCTCGTGGAGGCCGGTCTTGCCAGGCTACTTTGAAAGAACGAACTCGGAAGGACGCGAGGACACAGAACGCATCCTTGTGAGAATTGAGATGTGCTGTGATCTTGTTGCTCAACTGACCGTCCCAGCATATTATAAGTAGCAGCCAATGCACTATAAATACAACATAACATCACAAACAAATCTCATAAACTATTAAAACATTTATTTCATGTTATTATAGACATTTATTTTCATATAATTTTAATCGTTTTATTTTACCGCATGTATTTGTGAAAACGAGCATATATGTTTAATGTTATTTATGCTTTGTCAATGTTAATTTGTCTTTAATCTTTATCACTTTCTTAAAATGAAGCAAAACAGAATGATAAATGTTTACTTTCACGAGACGTCTTGCATTTGCGAGCTTGTAGCGGGAATCTCTTAAGTGGGAACGAGAAGTTTAAAGCTTATAGGCTTCTGTACGTCGTCGATTCTCTCAAGTCTGCATTCGATGCAACCTCGCTATCAAAAACACATCCGGGTACTTTAATGCGCCTTCTGTACTTGCGTTCTGGAGTATTGGAATTAAACTTCGACGGTTGATGATGGCGTAGTATAAGAACACAAGGATGCAAGATCGCTTAAGAGCGCATATTGAGAAACGGCCTAAAACTATTAAACCATGTTTTTGTTAATTGAAATAAAGCTTTAAAAGTTAAAATACTAAAATTACTAAAACTGAAATAAAAATAAACTAAAGCTAAACAGAAATATTAAACAAAACAAAAGCTAATAAAAATGACAAAGCATGTTACAAATGTACTAAAAACTACCCTAAAAATAAAACAAAATATAAAAAAAGCTAATTTAAAAATATTAATAAATACTCTAATAGTATATAAATAATACTAAACCAACACTAGAAAAACAGAAAGTGCTATATTTACATATTTTCTTTATTGTTTAAAGCACTACATTTTAGTACAATTCATATCTGTTATTTGTCTTTATAATATCATATTACGTATATAATGTTAATATCAAATTAATACTATTGTTCTCACTCTTAAAATATACTGTAGCTGCCTTTATATTTTGAGAAAGGGATAATTTGCAAGAGAATCATCATATTTAGAGGTCCTTAAGTTAAAACGCTTTCTTTTAGCATATTTTGAGTTAAAGAAGCAAACTTTGTTCTGATTAGAAATATATCATTGAAATGTAATCCCGACAAATAGTTTTGGAGCTTTCAGTCCTTTGATCTCACTGAAGTACAGGAATAAATTGGTACAGGAACTGTACCTTTATACCCATTACCTATATATAAAATAGCTGCTCTGGTCCATTACCAAGATGGACACCAACTGAATTGCCTTAATGGACTTTGCTCTGATTCAATTTTAAAGGCCAAGTGTGTTTTTTGTATCATGTAACCCCCTTGTTTCAGCACAGTGCCAGTTGTAGCTAAAAAATTATTCACTTCTATTTCAATATGATGTTTCTGTGAGCTGTTATTTTTGATCTCTGGAGTCATTTATAATTTGCTTCATAATATGTTTTGTGTTTGGCTCTGTGGTGCAGCTGGCGAGGCCCCTGTGTATGGTGCCTAACATTCCAGGAATTCCCGGGCCTCCACTAGGGGGCAGCAGCAGCGGCTCTTCTTCACCTTCCGGTTATAACCCCCACACTGAGGCAAAGATGGTGAGGGCAAGCTTTTTTTCTTTCTGTGCCAGCCTGTGGATCTTTATGCAAGACGCTCAGATGCATAGCTTTCTCTTAGTGTTCCTATGTTGAAAGTCTTAATCCAGCACGTCACATGGGTGATAGTTTTCACAACAAACAAGCACTGGCTGTTGGAACTAAGCAGCTCTGTCATTAACAGTCTTTATTTCAAATACACTTGTTATCCAGGGATATGCAAAAAATACATATTTTCATAACAGACTAGTTTGTGGGTGGTTTGAAGGCTAGTCGGTCTGCATAATTAAGCTGATTTAACGTCCACCAGATACGTTTCTTAGGACGTTCACTTAAGATTCAAGACGTTCAAAAAAATCTACATGACCATTCTGACACATAGAAATAAAATACAGAAGTTCACACGTGTTTATTTCCTTTCTGTCACATGGTTTCTCTCCTCAGTGCTTGATGAGTTGTGGTTCAGTTTTATGAAATGACTTTTCTTGCCATTCCACATGAAAGAGGAATAAAATTGAGTGTTTGGGCTGTAACAGCTGTCTATAATTAGACAGAATGCCATCTTGTGCCACATTACCATGGTTTGTTTGTTGTTGTTCTCAGAGGTTGAAGGCAGCATTATCTCAGCAGATGCCCGCTGCTCAGGGTTGTCTTGGTGTGGCGATGGGGTCCAGTGCGATGGTACCTCAGAGGGTTGAGCAAAGTCAGCTGCTGGTCCAGCATCCAGACGCCCCATCCCCTGCTCAGCCACAGGTATAGCACGTTTTCACACTCGAATTGTCTGAACTGTAAACATTAGGGGCCCTATTTTAACGATCTAAGCGCATGGTCTAAAGCACACGGCGCAAGTGCAGTTAGGGCGTGTCTGAATCCACTTTTGCTAGTTTAGCGACGGGAAAAATGGTCGGTGTGCCAGGCGCATGGTCTAAAACGGTTGTCCCTATTCTCATAATGAGTAATGGGTGTGTTCTGGGATTTACGTGCAATAAACCAATCAGAGTCTCATCTCCCATTCCCTTTAAATGCCAGTTGCGCTCGCACCATGGCGGATTCGCTATTTACATGACGGAATTTGATAGTGGAAAGACCGCAAACGGATCTGCTCGTGCGCGAGGTAAAAGTGCGCAAGCTGATCATCTACGGGTCATGCCGGATTCCACCATATCTTTATGTACACAATAATAATCTTTTACATTGTATCCTTTTATTTTTAATATTTGGCATGTTTGTGTGCTGCTGTGCGTCCCTGTGTGTTTAATAAGCAGAGCAAAATTTCGTCAAAATTTCAGATTCAGTCCGGCATTTTAACATGGTTGTCACCCATGAAAAATAAATATTTATTTTAAATTATTAATGGGTTATACACAGAAACTGAGTAAAGTTATATAAAGAAACTGTGCAATCAACACTGCAAATACACGTAAATAGAATTTCTTTCACATACCCCTTTTCCACCAGGATGGTTCGCACTAGAGCGACAAAATGAGCCAGAGATAATTTCAGAAATTGAAGCCAGAGCCTGTTCTTGGCCAGGCGAACCGGTCGCATGTTTCCACAGACTTGGAAGAACGAATGGTGTTGGTTACCTGACTATAACCAGTTTAACTTAAACAGTGTGTGTCCTGGTGTTTGTGCAGACAGTGCGGCACTTCTGTTTTGCTGTTCCAGTATCGGGAGTGATTCTAGCGTACCGGCAGCTCGCATTAAAACCCGGTCCTCTCTTATGTCCTTTTTGGAGATGTATTGAAACTGAAACCATTGATTCACTCATGCTCTCGCACGATGAGTCTCTCTCGCACCCACAGTTTTATATATTTAGACATAAAGAGCAACGTTGCATACATATTTAATAACGTTGCTTATTTAGATATGTCTTGCAACATTATTAAATTGCTCAGCAAGACTGCCATAGACAGCAACAACATTTCTTCACCCTCTGCTCCCCGGCTCCATTCGAGACCAGCAAGTTTTTAGGGCTGGAGTTCTTTCAAAACAATCTTTCTGGCTAGGAACAGTTTGAGAACGGACACAGGCCGGGAACCCGCACTGGAACGGTGTCGGTGGAAAAGGAATAAGGGAGTGCTTACACAAATATTCACGGGAGCGTTTCAAAGCAGAGCATCATGTTTGTCAGGGAGCATCTTTCACTTTGCTGTGGCATTAAGCAGTAAACATCTGTGTTTACTCTGTCCTGCTGTGTTCAGGTGTCACCCGCTCAGCCCACCGGGGGTCGCAGGCGGAGGACGACTGATGACGACCCTGATGAGAGAAGGCAGCGCTTCCTTGAGCGGAACCGAGCAGCAGCTTCTCGTTGCAGACAGAAACGCAAGGTGTGGGTCAACTCTCTGGAGAAGAAGGCTGAGGAGCTCACATCCATGAACGTCTCGCTGTCGGTTAGTGTGCATGAAAAATTCTTTGACTTGTAATTTGATCTAAAATCAGGGCTGTATGAGCACTGAAATATTGCTTATAGCAACTCTAGCAAAAATGTGTTAGAAGTGGTTCCTCCATGTTCTTCAAAATGTATGCAATTCATGGAGTACCTACATTTTCTTATACAAGATGCATGCAACCAGAAAATACTGTGTGGGAGACCATATCCCACAATGCAATGCGTTTGTCTTTAACTTCTATTTAAAGAGTCAAGACTGAACCAAAATCAATGCCAACTGTGATATTTTGTAATCTCTTTAAGTGGCAAATGTTAAGATAAGATAAAGTTAGAGTTAAAAGATACATTTTGTTTGCACAAAATTGCAACAAAAAAAGGAAGCAAACATTTATTTACCAGATAAATGTATCTCACTTAATGTAAATAGGTTATAAGGTTATGATGAGGTTATACTGTTTTAAATACTGTTTATTGAATTATTTTAAATTTCTTTTATATCTTTGCATATACTGCACTATTGCTATTATCTCATTCCAAACATAGCCTATTTTATTATTATTATATAAATATTTTTGATATATTTATTTATTATATTGTTTTCTCATTACTTATTTTTTTTTATTATTTATACTATTTTTCATTGCTTTTGTTGTGTGCATTAATGGTTTGGCATTGTTGTATGTACTTTGAAATTGAGTAGATGCAAATGTGTTTGCAAGTTTGTGTCCAAGTGTCATGTTCACACTTTGTTTTCACTTATTTGTATGTGTACAAGAATGAGGTGTCTCATCTGCGAAACGAAGTGGCTCATCTAAAGCAGTTGCTGTTAGCTCATAAAGACTGCCCTGTCACCAACCTCCAGAAGAAAGCCGCCTACTTAGGTAAGTGGAGCTCGAGTTGTGGTTCTTTCACTTTCATCTGCATGATCTAATCTCCTTTTCATTTCTTTTTTTTTTTTGTCTCTCAGGAGAGGAACACATGAAAGAGACGTCTGAACCCACGGGCTCCCCGGCACCGGTCATTCAGCACAGCTCTCTGGCCCACAGCCCCTCGTCTACAGTAGGGCCCAACGGCCTGAGCTCCCGTGCTGCGGCTGAGGCGGTGGCCATGTCGGTGCTGGCAGGGATGGGCAGCCAGCGAGGGGAGAGTGGTGGGCCATCGCATGTCATCATGGCCACACAGTCCCACCAGTCCAGCAGATGATGAGAGCAGCTAACAGTCTGCCTGGGACTCTCCGCATCCCGGGAGAGGGGGCAGATCTGTACACACATAGAGTGAGACGGAAGGAGATTGTTGTTCACTATGCCATAGACAATGGGGGCTGGACTCCAAACCGTGTTCTCCTTTGCATCCTCTGTAACTCTTGCTCCTTCCTTCAACTTCCTCCTGCTCCTCCACTGGCTGTAGGACTGCAAAGCACTTCCTGTCATTAAACGTATCCCCATAGACATATGCACATACACGCTGCAATAAAGACATTGCCTGAATTGTGACGGTGCACTCGGTGTATGTGTACATGTGCTGTATTGCACATTAATTCACACACATGCAGGCTGCGTCTCAAATTTGTGACGATGCAATACTTTATATATTCTTATATATATGTATTAGTATGTGTGTGTGTGTTTGAGAGAAACATGATGCTTTAATGTTCTGTACGATCTTTTACCTTGCTATTTTAGAGGTTTTTTTTTTGTTTTAAAGTGGCCACCCCCCTCATCTGACCCTCGCTCATCTTACCTCATTTTTAACCTGTTATATACGTTTATAATCGACGTGTGCATGTGTGCTTCTTGTGTGGGTGTACAGTGATGTACAACGGAAAATAGCAGTTTGTGAAGGACTGATACACTAAGACCTTGTTAGCATGCAACCTTTTTGCTATATATAAACTGTATTGTATTGGCACATTGCATTCAGTTTGGGCTACAGAACCTCATAGTTGTCGTTTGTTCGGTCCTATCTTTGTTTTCTTGTGTACGACAAACTCGCAAAACGCAAATAGCATACTGTCCGAGGTCATGTCCCAGGACCCTTGCGCGCAGTCCAGTGTCTTGAAAAATCGATGTCTTTCCAAAGTTAGCCATTTTCTTTCCCTGTGATCACAATGTTTTAAATTCAACTTTAGATTGAGTTAAGTTGGCCATAGAAAAAAAAAAGAAAACTCATAATAATGAGATAAAAATTCACATTTATGGCGTATAAGTCATAATTATAACAAAAACTCGTAATAATGAGATGAAAATGTACAATTATGACAAGTTTAAATTATGAGACAAGTCAGAATTATGACATAAAAAGTAGAACTTGTGATAATTTAGAATTTTGTCATAATTTTGACATCTCATAATTATGTTTTACCAGAGCATTTTATTATGTGGTGGAAATGGACTTCCATAGTTCTCCGCCTCACTTTTACAGTAATACTGCCCTAGTGCCTCTATAACCTCCCGTTCAGTCACTTTCACGATTACCAGACTGTTAAAGTTGATATCCCGATACTTTGTAACACTATTTGTTTCTCTGCTTCCTTATCCGCTCATAAACATACACAGTCCCTGATAAAAATTTAAAGAGACATGGATTCTGCCTTATGAATCACACGAGTGCCTCTTTATAGGTTATCCTCGTGCGATAGGTTATCCACCTATCGCATTCAGGCATCTGTCAGGAGATGTTAAAAGCTTTATCTGAATCATCAGTCCTGAGGTAATGAATTAACAATAATGCCTTTAAACAGCCAGAGAGCACTGCCCTTAATTTTGAGCATATTCTATACTGCCACCTGGATGTAAGAGGGTGCTATTGCATCAAACTAGAAGGCTGCAGGGATCAAAGAGTATCCTAATCTACTGTTGTTCCAATGGTTTTACCTGTACCCGATGTTTATCCAAACACACGGTCTTGTCTTTTTTACACATTATCAGACACTTTCAAAATTAAGGCAGCATATACACAAGGGACTAAGATGTACTGTCGTTGCTCAGTATGTAACTTGAATTCTCCATTTTCTGTCATTATTTGCAGTTTGAATACAATATCAGTCCAAAATGTATATAGGCCTGTTAGAATGCACTAAAAAGCAGTTTGGGTTATTTTTCTGTTTGGTGTCTCAGAGATTGTCAGGTTTTCTTTCAAACAGCATATCAAACTTCCCACTTGACCAATATCTCATGAATGACTCCTGGTTTAAGTGTTAACCCTGGCTTTTCTGTTATATTATGTGCTGGCACTGTAATCGTTCAGCAGAACCCATATAGAGGATTGTTGACCTGAAATGAACAGAATGGAGAATTTTTTGCCTCACTGGCACTTTTTAATTTTAATTTTTTATGTTTTTTTTCTTTTCTCATTGTATGCTGCCAGGACTATAGAAATATCTATAATAAATCTTTTTTTGTGTGTGTTGTAAGATGTAAAAGTAGAAATTCTTTTGTAGACTTTCTTTTCTCATTCTCTTTTTGTTCTTCTAACACTTTGTACTCAAATATTTGTAGTTATTTTTATTTGTAAAGATTAATGAGGATGCCTTGAGACGGTCCCTGACTGATTCCCCCCTCTCACTTTAATCACTTTAAAGTTATACCAGATTTCTCTCTTGATGGACTTAATGATCCATTATTCCAACAAAATGCACAAATAATTTATTATGGAATTGAAGTAAAATTGAATGCAGTTTCCCTGAGATAGTCTGACTGAACAAAACAAAAGTCCTTTAGAATAGGATGATTTTATAGGCTAAAGAAAAAATTATAAATGGTTGTTTAAGAGTATGTCTTTTATGGGAAATAGCCTCACTCCAAGTTGGACCGATAGTTTTTAAAATTGTCCCTTGTAATGTACATATGTGTACCATATATATTTACTATTTTTCATGCATGTTGAAGTGAAATACTCTGAACACAGTGCTGCAGTTTTGATTAAACAAAAAACAAAAAAACAAAAATGTCTTTAGTCTTATTTAGGCACCACGAAAGATTATACATACTTCACATGTTTTATATAATTCTCTATATAATTTTGTTTCAATATAATACAATTGGGCAATGTTCCACTAAACTAAAAAGTCCTGAAATTATTTTGAGCCTTTCTTTTTATTAAAGGCTACAAAACGTTTGAAAGTGTAACTAATACTATATATTTAATATACATTATATATTTATGGTCTATTTATTAAAAATAAACGAATAAATAGGCAAATATTAAAAATATATATGTAGGTAATAACAAGTAATGTTTCTTATGCACCAGTTTTTGATGGTGCACAATGGTGGAACAATGATCTATCGATTGTAATACCATAGTAAGTTACCCTGCTGCTGAATGATTTCCATATTCAAATATTTATATATAATATATATTTTTATTGTTCTAAAGAATACCATAATACATGTTCAAAAATCACGTCAGTATCACATCGTGTTGTCGCTAGAGGGCGCATGCGTGTCGTCTCGAGGTGTGTGTGTGTGTGTGTGTGTGTGTTTGGGGGTGTCGTTGATCTCACAAACAGGCACACAGGAGGTAAATGCGATCACGTGACCGCATAGTGCAGTTGGCGTTGGTGAGTTCTCACAGCATGGCGGAAGGAGTAGTTGTCCGGATGGATTGTTACTCACCTTTTAATTCATGTCTTCTGTCTTGACGGGAGGATTTTTGCCTTTCAAAACGCATTTCTTCACACTTAAAACAACTTAAGCGCATTCTCACTACGATGGCAGACCGCGGTGTGGATTTGGCAGCTCTACCGAAAGAGGTTAGAGAGCAGTTGGCGGAGTTGGAGCTCGAGCTGTCTGAAGGTAAGAGATGGAGTTATCGCCTTAACCTTAATAATGTTTAATAATATTAACCTACTATTTAAATCCCATGGTCGTATGGCGCTAAAACAGTCACATATATACTCTCAAGCAGACAGTGTCTACTGCTTTGTGTTGGTGTTTGAAGGTCCTCTGTTTCCCCTCAGAGAATTTTTTGAAAGAGGCTGTGTTTCAAAAACTTGCGAGCTGTCTACCTAGACAGAATGTCTGGATGCCTAAAATGCCGTTTCTAACGCATCTGATGCCCAGACATGCTGTCTAGGTAGACAGCTCGACGGGTTTCTAGACACCGCCAGAGTGTGTTGGAAGAAATTATGATTTTCCACCATCAAATATGCTTTTAATCTCGTGTAAATGAAAGACCCGAACTAGAAGAACATTGTTGCTGAATCCGGCCGTTTGTTTCACCTCGAGACTGAGACTATTGTTTGTTCAGTGATCTAGACCTCAAAGAAAAGAGAGCCCTTGACAGTTTAGCTAGACACAATACCGTAGTACAGAGACTGTCAGTAAGGCAGATCGAGTTCATGTGGTTTTGGATGTTGATTGATTGTATGTTACGATCGCTGTTCTTCTCAAAGCCCTTTGTTTTCATTTTGGAGACGTTTTTAAAGGGGCATCACTTTTTGCTGTACGAGTGTGTCTGTTCTTTAAAGCAAAAATCAGTGACAGCATTGGTTTATTTCTTGATGTCCTGTTACCACACAGACACGCCTTCTCTGTAGACACTTCCTCTCATTTATTAAAATTTATCATTTATTCCTCTATTATAAAATGGTGATTATCCAATCCAACCATAGTTTATCTTGTAAACTATATTTGATGTGGAGATGCATTTTTAGTCAACTCATTATTTAAAAAGCCAAGGACTAAGTTACATTATCACACAATATATTTTTCTTATCAGTTACTACTTTAGTTCATTAAGATTTATACTTAAGTTCATTCAGTTATATTGGCTAGATTATAAATAGTTCTACATATCTCTATCACAAATCTCCTACAGTACCTTTCAGCCAGACAATAAAATAGTTTCATGCACAGCTAGCCTTGGATTATCCCTTACTTAATATCTTTGAGACCATACATAGCACCATATTGAGTGCTATTGTATCTTAAAGGGTTAGTTCACCCAAAAATGAAAAATCTGTCAGTAATTACTCACCCTCATGTTGTTCCAACCCCGTAAGCCTTTCATTCGTCTTCGGAACACAAATTAAGATATTTTTTATTAAATCTGAGAGCTGGATCTCTCCTCCATAGGCTTCTATGGGATCGAAACTTGCCGGGCCAGAAAGAAAATACAATGTTTAAAATAGTCCAAGTGACTACAGTGGCTCAACCATAAGTTTAATACTTTCGTGCGCAAAAAAAACAAAAATAACGACTTTGTTCACCTCTGACGTGAGTTCACGTAGTGTAACAGTGCAGCGCTTCTGTGTTGTACGTCACACGCATCACACACATGACCAGAGTCGGCCAATAGTGAGCCTACGTGCTGACGACAACACAGAAGTGCTGCGCTGTTACACTACGTGAACTCACTCAGAGGCCCATACTGAAGAAAATGAATAGTAGAATAAAGTCGTTATTTTTGTTTGTTTTTTCCGCACAAAGTATTCTCGTCGCTTCTCGTCTCCATTTAAAGAGGCCTTTTAGTGATGCTAAATGTTTAGCTGTGTTACATATTATTCATATTATTAATATACTTCTTTCTTTTTTTTTACAATATTATTTGTTTAATAATAATAACAATAATATAAAATGATAGTAAAAATGGTGTTTTATCAGAAATATCAGCCATTTATGTCTATTCACAGGGTTTAGAAGTTCATTCAATGTTCATCACAGCTATGGTGTTTCATGCACCGTCATGCATCTTCAAGCATCATCTCACCGCCGTGTCATCCGTCTGTGAAAGACGGTGTCGTTCTACTCATTCACTCAGTCAGAGAGCACTATGTGGGGGGAGATGTGTCAGTTTTCAGCTTAGTAATAGTGTTACACAACTGGAAGTGTGTGGGCCACAGTCTCAAACAACTTGTTGATGTGTGCAGCTCCAGGCTGCTTATCAAGAAAACCAGCCATAGACACTGTAACCGGAGTAACACAACATTTTATGACCGTATGATGAAATACTATAAATTATGGACATATAATTACTGATGACCATTGAGCCAAGTTTTTTTTTTTTTTTTTCTTCATCCAGCCACACTATAAAATATCTGCTGAGTGCAAAAGAATGTAATGGAATATTTTACCCCAAAATGAAGGTTTACTCAAGTCATACGAATGCAAGTCAAATTTTTTGGGTGAACTAGCTTTTAAACCACTGTTTTGCATGTGATCTAGAGGTCTGTGACTTTTGAGAGTGTGTGAAAATAACATGAAAGCTCTTACAACTGTGTGTTTAGTTTAAGGGTTTTAGTGCCCTTGGGGCAGGTGAGTGATCTGGAGTGTTTGGTCAATTGGAGGGCGGTTGCAGGCTCGCAGGCTCACCCCCTCACCCCCTCCTCCCATAGGAGCAGCTGCCAGTTACGGCTGTCGCCTCCCCGGACGGTCACCTCCCCACTAGCGCGTCACACTCCTGTCCTTGCTCTCCTCTGCTTGCGCCATCCCTTTTTCTCTCTTTCTAGTTCTGGGGCTGACTAGTTCTTGCAGATATGACTCAAATGAATCACCACTCCCTGACCAATCAAAATACACCTTAATTCAGCACAAGCACTTTAATCATCTTATTTATACCAGTCAGATAAGTTGTCAAACTTTTAAAAAAAGTTGTCGATATTTGATTGTGTGTGTTAATTTTTACATTCAAATTACTTTTTCCAACATGTACTCACTTAAAGGGATAGGCCAAAAATGCAAAATTTTGTCATCTCTCATGTCATCTCATGCTATTCCAAACCCATGAGACTTTCATTCATCTTTGAAACACAAATAAAGATATTTTTAATGAAATCTGAAAGTCTATTCATCAAACTCTCATGGCTCGAAACGTTCATAAAGAGATCTTAAAAGAAATCCAGACAAATCATACTTGAGCTTACGTTTTACCAAATATGAGTGCTCCATGTACGTTTGCTGATCAATGTTTATATGTGAATAAAATGCTTAATTAAATCTGGTCATCATATAAAGTGTTTGTTTCTCTTCAGAAGAGGTGAGCTTGATTCATAAAATTGATTTCTTTTATAATCTCTTTAGTCTTTATGAATGCTTTGAAGCGTCATGAGTGAATAGACTTTTAGTGGAGGGACAGAAATTTCGCAGATTTCTTTAAAAATATCTTCATTTGTGTTCATAAAATGAAAAAGTCTTTTGGGTTTGGAATGACATGAGGTTGAGACGATGACTATTTTTTTATTTTTGGGTGAACCCTTTAAAGTTAATCTTTAAAAATTAGAATAACACCTTTAATCTTCAGGAACTTTTAAAATTAATATGCATTGTTCATACTGTACATTGTAATATTGTGATGACTAAATTTAATTGTAGCATTTAAAAAAATATATTTTAAGTTTTTTTTTAGTGTTTTTCTTCGGAATGAATGTAGACACAATTGTCACAACTGGCCATTTTTTGGTTATCAGCCATAACGTGAAAATAATTAACGACTTATCACCATAGAGTGGTGCAGGTATGACATCACTTTGTAGGCCAATAGCGCGAAAGCGTGTTAGCGTTTTAGCACTTCCGGTTTCATCATCCCGAAGTCAATTTTTGGTTAAAAGGCTTTAAGGCCTGTGGTGAACACAAGCTCAAAACACTTTAACGTTTTATTCTATGACATAAAATATATCAATATGACTATGACCCCACTTGTGATTTATTTTTATTTATTGTTTTAAGCTGTTATGTGTCTTGAAAAAGGTGGTTTCTGACAAGTGGCTAAATGGTACTACAGAGGCAGTCGGGTACATTAAACGTCATCACGGAAGCTTAGTGATGGCGACGTTGAATTCGTGGGACCGTGGTGTAGTTCTTTTATAGCCTATCTATAGCTTTTTACTTCTGGTGACTGCATTAGGCTTCAAAATTCATAAAAGTTGTGTTCATCTGTGATGATTATCTTGGACAAAACGTGTAAGTATCATAAACTTTTGTTGATCACAGACCTTGTTTTTAGCGATAATCCAAAAGCCTATGGGAAAATCCTTTTTTATCGAGGGAACCAGTGTGATGCTAACTGCCGGTTGGCCTACTACGTGACGTCATACCTGCACCACTGTTGGCCAGAATTGCAGTATCTCTTATCTGCTAGTTGTTTGTTCGGCGACTAGTTGACTATTATGACCTGTTCTGTTCCTAAAACCCATTTCCCCTCCACCACTTGAAACTAGGGCTGCAACGACACATCGACGTAATCGATTATGTAAATTAGTCGATTTGCATGGAGTATGCCGATTCGTCGCTACGGTTGAGTATCGTTTGAATTTTAACGATTCCAATTTCGATTCTGCTTATCGATTCCAATTCTTTTTGATTCCTAATTTTGATTCCAATAAGGTATAAAAAAAAGCTGAATATCATGAACAAAAATCATCAGGCTAGAACACTTACGCAAGGCCTGTTTGTTCCCCAATGATGGCGGCTCCCGGGCATGCTGAAAATCAGCCATTATTACAAAACTATCGAGCCCGATCTAAAGTGTGGGAATTTTTTAAACAGAGACCGAATAAAATGGTGCTCTGCACATCTGTAAAACTGAAATGGCATAGGCCTACCACAGCAGCAACTTCTATGCAGGAGCATCTAAAGAAAACATCCAGTGCTCTCTTGAATCTCATGAATGTCTGGACAAATCCTGGAAAGCTCATGGAAAAGTTCTGAAAATGCACTGGTCCGAAACTGTGGAAAACCCGCTTTCTGATTTGCTGAAAAGGTGTTTATGCTGTTGTCATGTCTTGCCTTTAATTCTGGATCCATGTGTGGTTTCCACAAGGGCACATGTTGACCTTGGAGGGTAGAAATATTTCCCATTGCCATGCTCTGCTGGGGCTTTTTACAGTGGAAAAAGTCTTTCCAAATGATCTCCTACATAATGACCCAATTCTGCAGGATTGTAGTGATCAGAGTAACAATAAGCACCATTGAGCTGATCTGGACTATGGTGGTTCTGATCTGAACTGGCATTTGAGGCTTTCAACTGAAACCTTTGTGTCCCAAATGAGCAGATGAGATATGGACACAGTCTGGGAGAGAGAGAGAGAGTATTTATGTGTGTGTGTGTGTGTGTCTGTGTGTGTTTGTGCATGTGTGTGTGCTTGCATCCACTCTATGGCTTCCTCACCAAACAAGGCATCTCCTCAACATCTGTGATAATAGATATAAACAAAAATAACACCTTGATAATCTCTGTAATCCGAGTGAGACCCTAATTATAATTCTTCTGTCTAGTTGTACACCTTGTAATAAACCAGTGCTGTCATCTGTGAGTCATGTGAAGGTGTCACAGGAAGTCAAGTGCAGCCTGAATTTGCTCTTGAGTGTGTGCCACTCTTTGTCTCTCCGGCTTAACGCGGAATTGAACTCGAACAATAAAAAAATCATTCAAGCTCCTGGTGACGTTGTTCAGAAGATCCTTAGCACTGTAATCTCTTCTAAATAGCTTATTGTTCTTTTAAAGAACAAAGGAAATTATCCTGCTATGCAACCCCACGTTCTGAGCAGCATGGACGGCTCCCATTCCATGCCATCTTATTAAATTACTTCAGTTACTTTAGGGGGAGTTCTTTTAAGATGCAGGATTGTTAGAGGCCTCTGTGGACGGCTGTGATGTGGAGCTAATGTGTGTAGTTTGTAAGTATTGATTGCTGTTATGAAGAGGGTTGAGTTCAGGCTGTCAGCAGTGTGGAGACTCAATGTTTTACTGCTGCCATCCTGATGAAGGGGTGCATGTTATTGCCAGAGCCTTCCTATCTAGGGCACTGAATGACCGAACATGGACTGAACCCTGTTTATTTGTGCTCTGAGTGCATTCTCTCTTTTTCTCTCTCGGTTAAGCTGTCCTCTGACCATTAAGGGAAGCCACAGACATCTATTTTTACAATTAAGTTG
The DNA here is from genome assembly GCF_963993115.1 of Abramis brama. Taxonomy (NCBI): domain Eukaryota; kingdom Metazoa; phylum Chordata; class Actinopteri; order Cypriniformes; family Leuciscidae; genus Abramis; species Abramis brama. The sequence goes on along the minus strand of NC_139984.1, from coordinate 20,981,822 downwards.
TTCCCCTTTCCCCTTTGTGTATCTTATTAAATTGTTCCAAGCGAGACTGGGAAATGTTGTTTCCTGCTGATCACGTTTGAGTAAAAACAAAACATTTTCATAACAATTAAGTGCTATTATTCTGTCAATTCTCAATTATCTACTTCAGTGTGGTGAAAATATGTATTTTTATTTATAATTTAATATAATCATAAATATGTGTATTTTATATAAAGTATAGCCTACAATTTGAATGTGCATTATAGTTGTTTTTGTATCACCTTTAATGTATGCTTTATTTTAAAATAAAACACAAAATAATGTTAAATAAAGAAAATTATGAAAATAATAATGTAAAAAATCTTGTTGCACTACAAATAGGCCTAATTTCCTTTATGCAAATGTTATTTCTTTTCTTTTGACTTTGGGGTTGGAATTTGACTCAGAAATGAGATTCACTCTGAAGTTGAGTGAATTCATTTAAGCTCTAAAACATTAAGACATGATTTTCCATAATGCTGCTTTGAAACGTCATGGGTTGTGAAAAGTGCTATACAAATAAAATTTACAATATGGTCATTAGACTATAGGCAGTTTTTGTGTGGCTGAGACTATTTGCGTGTGTGTATATACCCTGACCACATGAGTATACCGTCACAGTTCCTCTTTTCTGTAAAGGACCCTTTGTTACACATTCTGTGGAGGAAAGGTTTGTCACAGGCTACTTGTTACGTAAACAAATTCTTAGCTTACTAAATTTGGCCAAACTTAAATCTATGTGAATTTTATTTCATTTTGTATCAAAATACCAAACCAAGTTATTTGCTATAAAGATCAAGCAAAACAAGTTTTTAAACTATAAAACAATACATACACATATACAGTTCACGTGAAGGTAAAAAAGTGTTGGACACTTTTGAACGTTTTGGACACATTTGCTTACAGATTCCATTTGTTTTTATATTTCATCTAATGCAGACAGTTAGTGTGGCTTAAGTGTCCAAAAGTGTCCAAGCCCCTTTTTGGGGCCACTGTATGTGACCAAGTGCTACCAAGGTTTGCATGCTTGTCAAACTTAACCTCCAATCTGTCCGCAAGTACGACCTCACGGGAATCAAACACAAAGTGCTTTCTTCGTGGGAGCATCGTATTTATACAGAGTGCTAAGCATAGACAGATGGGACATGATCAGATGTCCAGGGTTCACACAGATTCCCTTTCCCTCAAACAAAAGCCCGGAGCCTCTTCTCCTGGTACTGGGCCCACTGGGTCTGCTCCCTCAGCGTGGGTTGTATAAGGAATTGGTCCAGGCTGCCCTTGGCTGTGAATGGTTAATGTTACATCGCTGTTGTCTTACAGGGTGCTGAGCCTGAATTATTAACATGCCTTCATTAAATACCATGAGGCTTTGCTTGTATCTCCCTTTACTGGCACTATGTGAACCAGGGTGTGTACGGGGGAAGTGCTGTCACATATTCCATAAGTGAAAGTTAGTGTTGTGGTATGACGAAGCTATGCGCTACCAAGGGAACACTCATAACTTGCAACACAATGTGCCATCCATGAACAGGATGTGGTCTCCTTACAGGAATGATATCTCAAAATATATCCTTTCCTTGGTTGTTTGAAATAAGAATTGCTAGAGCCGTGGCATAGCAGTTGGCACACAAGCTTGACATGTTATGTCATGGTACTTATGAAGGTAATGTTAGGGGTCAGTAAAATTTTATATATATATATATATATATATATACAGTGCAATGCATAAGTGAATACACCCATGCTAAAGTTGACTAAAAAGAGGAATAAAAAATCATATTTTGGAAATTGAACTTAATGCCTTAATTTAAAAAATTAGGAAAAATCCAACCTTTAAGGACACCAATTTTCTTTGTGAATGAATAATGTATCGTAAATAAATAAATGTTCTTCCTTAAAATACATGGTGCATAAGTGAGTACACCCCTATGTTAAATTCCCATAGAGGCAGGCAGATTTTTATTTTTAAGTATTTATTTTTTATTTTTTTTAGGATACTATGCATCCTGATAAAGTTCCCTTGGCCTTTGGAATTAAAATAGCCCCACATCATCACATAGCCTTCACCATACCTAGAGATTGGCATGGTTTTATTTCAGTTAGCCTAAAAGCTAGTTTGATTTGCATTGAGAGATGATCTTATGGAAAGTACCCCATGCCAATCTCTAGGTATGGTGAAGGCTATGTGATGATGTGGGGCTATTTTAATTCCAAAGGCCAAGGGAACTTTATCAGGATGCATAGTATCCTAATTTTTTTTTTAAAAAAATACTTAAAAATAAAAATCTGCCTGCCTCTATGGGAATTTAACATAGGGGTGTACTCACTTATGCACCATGTATTTTAAGGAAGAACATTTATTTATTTACGATACATTATTCATTCACAAAGAAAATTGGTGTCCTTAAAGGTTGGATTTTTCCTAATTTTTTAAATTAAGGCATTAAGTTCAATTTCCAAAATATGATTTTTTTATTCCTCTTTTTAGTCAACTTTAGCATGGGTGTATTCACTTATGCATTGCACTATATATATATATATATATATATATATATATATATATATATATATATAATTATTTTTATTTATTTTTTTTGGAGAGAAATACATTTTTCAGCAAGGATGCATTAAATTGGTCAATTTACTGTAAAGACATTTATAATGCTACAAAAAACTCTGTAGTATTATATTTTGAATTTTCTATTGATTAAAGAATCCAAATGATCAGTTTCCACAAAAATATTAAGCAGCACAACTCAAATCAGCATATTATAATTATTTCTGAAGGATGATGTGACACTGAAGACTGGAGTAATGATGCTGAAAATTCAGCTTTGCCATTACAGGAGTAAATTACATTTAAAAATAATTTAAAATAGAAAACAGTTATTTTTAAATGTAATAGCATTTCACAATACTGCTGTTTCATTGTATTTTTAATCAAATAAACACAGTCTTAAGCATATGAGCATAAGAGTTCTTTCAAAAACAGTAAAAAATCTCATGGACCCCAAACTTTTGATTGGTAGTGTATTCCTCAGAATTCTGCAATTTTCCTACAAAATCAGTGCAAAAACATCTACAGAGGCCTGTATATTACCACACACTTTTTCAGCAACGTGTCAGTGAACGCATTGAATCAATGCCATTGGTCTCTATTAAGTGAAGCATCAGCTTCAGAGTTACCCATGTGACGCAATGCTGGTCAGCTGAGCCTTGAAAAGTGGAGCTCAAAGTTAAAAATAATTAACACCTTGTTTCATTACATCTATCTTTTTTTATCCACGTTTTTGAACGTGTTTATTGAATGAACAGTTTAAAGGCCCCTTGAAATCAAAGTTTAAGTTTTTTAACTTTTAGTAGGAATATGTTAAGCTTAAGGTTATGAATAAGCTGGTCTTTTCCAAACCAATGACAAAATTTGCATTTAGGAGATATAAGCATTCAAAACTTATAGTCTCACACTTCCACTAAAATGGATCCCGGATTTTTATGACGTCACAGCAGACTTCAGCTTCTCATCACATCTTCTGTCCAATCAAATGCTCTCTAGAATCTAAAGCGCCCCGCTCCTTCTGCTATAAATACCACCTGGCCAAAGCGACCATCGTTGACACACGTCGCGGAGCAATATGGGTTTTTGCCAGGCGCGATATTGTCCCAACCACTTTTTGAAACATCTTGCAGCACGGATGTACATAATACTAATAAATAAAACATCTCAAATTAACTAGCAGGGCATTCATTTTGTTCATTTGTCAAATAAGAGGCGTTCTAGCGCTGAAATGTGTTGTCTTTTAAATCAAGCTGCTGAGCTCGTTGCCGCGACTATCAGTTGCATGGATACAGTGTTCTCTTGTGGCTCGCGCACAGTCTTCACTCGGACACACTCTTCAATCTATCGCCGTTGCGGAGACTCTCTATTCGTTCCGCTGAAATCACAAAACAAAGTGCACTCAAATGTGTCCCTGATTAATATACAACCACTGATTAACATATTCGGTTTAGCGGGTTAGAACCCCGAACCTCTGACATGCTTGGCAAAAGTTCTGCCACTAGCCCATGAACACTATATATTAGTAGATCTCATTAAATGGCGAATTAAACCCAATGTTCTATCGAAATTGATTTTTGGCCATCATAATGTTATTTTTTCAGAAAATTGTTATTGTACACATATTGTACATGTATCTTAGCATTCTATAGCAACCTCCTTTCCCCCACTTTTTAAAACAAAATTACGCCACTGGTTAGAGATGCTTGTTCGGTTGCTTCGAGTTTTATTCTGTTTTTAATTCCCTACTGTACATTGGACTAGGAATGAAATGGCTAGAATTTCACACCTCTATTAAATCCAATGTATCATCAGCGCTCGGATTCGATTCCATGGTGCTGTCAAGTAAGACTTGCTAAACTAAATGCTATTGGCTATTTGAAAAGGGGGAGGAGCCATTCAATATGTCCCAACTTAGCTTCCTGTTTCAGTGGAAATGACGTCAATGCATCATACAAAGCTGCGCGTTCCAAGGCACTTCAGTGGACCTTTAATGACTCACTCAAAGACAGTCCGTTGCCGTAACAATGTAACGGCGCGCTGAGTGACTGCCTTTCAATGCGCAGAGACGCTGTTTAGTTTCCGTTACATTGGTTACTGAAAATGTCCTCGTTTTTATGCATGCTGACCACATCATAACACTTATTTATATAGCAACTAATAAATATAAGTAAATAAATGGCGATAATACCGCATATCGCGCTATTGAGCCACTCAAAATTACCGCACTCGAAATTCCTTCACCTCGACAGCCCTAAAAATAGCTCCTTTTTGGGCTAGAAAGCAGCAAAGTCCTAAGTTGACCTATGTCTATATATTTAGCAAGTCATCAGCTGATACTGCCAAAAAAGTAAATTTTGGATTATTTAAAATTTGTCAAGACAAAGTTAATCAAAAAGTTTTGTTACAGAAAACATTTACAGACAAATTCTCCATTCCTCAGTCTGCTGCTGTTTCCAAACCTCAGCCTTGTTTACAGCTTTTATTCAAAGCACCCGGGACACTCCTGTTTTTGTAACCCTCCAGCCTGAGCTTTCCTCCAGGGAAAAGCATTTCACACACATTCAGACTGTGAGAACCTGTTTTCCCTGCATTTGTCCTGTTGTTTGCTTGATTTGCACACATGCTCTGCACTTTTCCCCGAGTAAAAACACCTTGAATGAGCCCTTACATTTCAGGAAAAGGGGAAATGTACCTTCAAAATTTAGACAAGCACTGGATTACCCTGAGTTTTGAGCTCTTGATGCCTGACATTTAAGGTGCAGAGGTTGTTTTGCTGCTGTTGCTCAACCACACTATTGTCTTGAAGGCCCAGAGTTAGTGTGAACTGGCTGACAAGTGCTGACAGATCCCTCCTGAAGTCCTAAGTCACGTTCACTGACTTCAGGTTTCAGTCAGGGCTTCTTCTAATGAAATGGCAGTTTTCAAATGTTTGTTTGACTTCATGATATAGGTGTAGTGGAGGTTTTGGGTCAAAACTTGGTAGGTCTTGCTGTTCCTCTCAGATATTTGCATGACTTTTACGACTGGCTTGTGGAAGTTATTGTCTAATATGTTATAAAAACACAGCATAGTTCTGTTTAGTGGTTGACCAAATGTGCTGCCCAGATTCCAGGGCTTTTTTAGACTAAAATTGCTTGCCATGCACCACTAATGAATTTCTATGTTACAGAAGACACAATTTGAAGCTAGAAAATGTGCATTATTCATTGACGAGGCTGTTGATTGATGTCATTTTGGTGAATTGGCCCAGTGGGTTTGGTTATATGATACCATTAAGCTCAAAATGTCGAATTATTGGCTGATTAATCAGTCAGTCTATCTCTAGTTTTATTGTTCTGTCAGCATATGACCCGGTCGAGATTGAGTCATAACATTCACGTTCCCGCTCGTTCTGTTTCTTGTCTTGTCTACTTGTGCTCGAGTTGTTGTGAACAGAATTAAACCCATGAGAAATGAAGAACAGATTTAAGGAACAGTCTACTCCAATAAAATAACATCTCTCATGTTTTAACAAAAGTTCAGCTCTAATCCTCTCTCCCAGATCTTCCTCCCCTCCCTCGTTTCTGTCTGTTCGCCATGCTTCATTGTGCTGGAGTCAGGCCTGCTGAATCAGATTATGAGCACTCGATTGTTGGTGGAGGGTGTTGCAACTGTTAAGCGTTTTAACAGCAGCTCTTCACGGTCTAATTTTAAATCCAAGAGTGACCTCATAAACCACAGAGGGACTCTCAAGAGGGCCAAAACTTAGTCAATGTCATTAGCAATGTCAATATATTACTATTGATCTAGGGATGAAACGAATACCGGTTTCACAATAAACCACGATAAAATGTCCTGACGGTTGGTATTATAGTTGAAAATTTAATTATCATTAAAACCGTGTAGCCGGAGCTGCTACTTTCTGTTTATGTCTATGACGAGTCACGCAGGTACTGGGCTACTCCGCAGTAGTACGACCATTATCAGTCGAAAATAGTCAGAATAAGGTGTACTCTAGTGATTCAGGATGAGACAAAAACACGGTTTGGAAAATGGATTCATGATGTACTTGCTTTTTATATGAATTTTGTACATTTTGAACAAAAAAGTTACATACTGCAGCTTTAATGTTTATGCTTAAAAGAAGTACATAGAGCTGCTAATTGTATCGCACAGCCCTATGTTTAAATTAATATAACGTATATGTATCAAGATTTTGCGGAACGAAGGTGTCCCCTGTCGGACTCCTATGCAAAGGCGTGTGTGAGTCTCTACAGTTGAGTCTTCTAAGATTACAGTAGAACAAAAGCTGGAGTTTTTTTAGAGGTGTGGTTGCACAGATCCCTGAGCTCTGTCAGCAGTTGAGACGTCTTGACACTTTGCCACGCCATAAAGCTGTCAAACATCAAGGTTGTTCTCCATATGCTCTAATTTGTTGTAAACGCCATTAAATCTGATGACAGAAATCGATTCACAAAAATCAAAAACAAGGTGGGCTGAACAGCCAGTCAACTGTTTTTCATTTGCTCTTTCTCATTTCCTGGAAGATACTTCCCATGTATGTGTCCCAGACTATCTTATGCCTCATCTAGTTGTTTGCGTGTCAAATTGCTCATCCACTTGTCTATAGATTCCACCTAAAAGTGAGCGAGGGTCGAGGAGATGTGATGTCACAACATGGCAAGAAATGAATGAGGATCTAGCATGTGCTTCTTTCGCAACGAAAGTCCCTTCCTCCCACTCTTCTACCGGCAGACACACCCTGTTGCTCAGCGACTTGTTCCATGTTTCCAATGCGTTGGATGGAGACCAGGACACGTCAGAGCTTGGCAGCTGAACCAATCCCATGCCGTCTTATGATAGACTCTGATATAATGATCAGCCAACCTTTGCATGTATCACTGTGTATTTTACAGCGGTCTGAGTAAACATATCCTGAAAGCAGGGCTTTCCCCTCCTGGTCATGTTTAATCAGCTATTTTCTTACAGGGCCGGCCTCAATGATGATGTCACAGTTTTCCGAGTAAACAGTTTAGAGTGAGCAATGCCTCTCTTGGGAAGCCTAAAATCCAGTATCTTCCCTCTACAGTTAAAGATTCGTTCAAGTTTCTTGAGAAGAGAGGCTTGAGAAATAACTTCAAGGCATCACTATTTCAAAAAGTGGAATTAAAATATAGTTTATATTCTTATTTTTTAATCTCTGCTGTTTACAGACTATGCCCCAGCTGAACATTGAACTGAACATTGGGTTTTCAACTTTCACAGACTCAAGGACAAAAAGTTTCTCAGTAACATTTTATAATGACAGGGATTGTATGATATATCGGGACTAACATAATATATAAAATAATAATAATACATATATGCAATATACACTATATTATATATTATATATATATATAATATATATTATATCATATTAGATCATATATTATTTATATATATACATATAATCCAAATCCAGCCCTATCCCTACAGAACTTCTGTTAAGGGAACATGGTGAGGATCGATGCACCCTGGTTTTCACAGTGCATTGTGGGACTTTTTAGGGAGCAAACGTTTCAGTGCCCTGGAAGGATTCTGCTATTGAAACAGCCCTTAAAATGGCCGACTCCCTGATCAGTGCCCTGACTACTGAACTAGGGAGCTGATTGAGACGCACCCAATGCTAATAAGGCAGATCGTCACCAGTCATGTGCGGGGCTTCCTCCTCCTCTTACCGCTTGTTTGGAGAGACTGTTTATGATTTATGGGGATTGTAAAAAAGGAGTGGGTGGATTTTTACTATTATAGGCTGGTTGTTTACACACTGTGGACACACATTTTATAAAAGGGAATTTTGCATAATAGGTCCCCTTTAATGTATAATAATATAAATTAGGATAGAGATAGGGCTGGATTTAACCCTTTAAGAGCATTATATTTAAGAACGCTTCAATTAAAGGGACTTTCTTCTCATCTATTCAACATTCTCATCAATCAAGTTATCTATATATTATGCTGTATCTTATGTTGTAATGCCTATAAATTCAGTTAAGCATCAACGTTTATCTGACTTTTTTTTTATAATAAATTTTTAGTTATCAGACATAAATATCATTAATGCTATTAACAAACATTATTAACTTCTATTGTGCTTAATCGATGCAGATGCTAGAAGCATTTGTCTTCATGAACTTGCATAGAATAAGTTTTGGGCCATAAATGTTGGTAATGCAAAAAAATAAAAAATATATAAATTTGGATTTTAAATTTCTAGTAATGTATTAGCTGATAATAAAATGTCTTTTGATTGACACTATTAAAATACCTGTTTTGATTAGAAATTGCCTGAACAGAGAAGAGGAACATGTGCTCATCACCAGCTCCTGCTGTTTGTTTTTATGTGTGTGTGAGAGGTGGTTTTCCCACAGCTCTGGTTGACTTTAACTGGCCTGTGTTGAATGTGTTGCCCAACTGTAGTTCTGACCCACTGGATGGGATTGTCTCTGAATCTGTGATCAGATATCGCAGAATCTTTGACTCAGTGATGCCGTGTTGATTCCACAGACTGTCACGCCAGACATGTCTCGAAAACAAAGCCCTCCACACATCCAGTTGCGGCATCAAATCTCCCTTTTCCGTTTAAAGATCTAGATTTCATACATGCACAGACACATTGTGGGTGTCATACATGAATAAAAAGTAGTAACTTCTCTGTTCATTAAGCACTTCTCTTTTCTAAGCATCAATGTGTACAGTATTGGTTTAGCTGCAGGGCAGAGGAGTGTTCTGAATTTGTGGATGTACTTAAGTCAGAATCACAAGTTTTCCCATGACATTGCCTCTACTATTTTCATGGTCACAGAGGTCACTGAAGCCTTTTTATGACCCTTAGAATCTGACCTTTAAATGACTCCTGTCAATCCTGGATGAACCGGACACTGTTTCAAACCTAGTGAGCTGCCTCACTCAGACAGCTGTAAGGCTAACACCTTAAGTCGCTGATTTGAAATTTTACATAGGCAAATAGCACTCCTCATGCAAAATGCACTCAGAAGTGATTTTAATTTAATTAGTGAGGTGATACTGTAAGTGTTAATATACATGATGGAAGTTACTATAGAATATACATTACTGCTGGGCATCTTATTAGGTTTTAAAATGGAGCAATAAACTCCTTACAGTCCCATTACAGCTTCTTTATGAAATGAATCATCCATCACGCATGGAGATCATATGATGAATGTAGCATTGTTTACTTGTTTTTTCTTGTCAGTGTAATGCATTATTACTTTTGTGAAAGTGTTTTGGGGAACTGATGTGGGACTGAGTAGGTTTGGCAGAAGTTAAAGCACCATAGAGGTTTCATGGAGGAATCTGGTCTGGTCTCATATGAATGCTGTGGTTTGGGGAACGGGCTGATGTTTTTGTCATGGAGACCAGGGGAATTTATGGAAGAGAGAATCGTGCTGACCCTCGGCAAATTTAGCTCCAGTTCAGGCTTGTCCGTTTCTCTCACGGCCCCACAACAGAGCCGCCCCCCTTGGGGTCTGTGTTAATTTGCATTAAAGAGACTGTAACCCGCACATGCACGAACAAGTACGCACGCACACATGTTCTCAAAGTCTCCCAAAGCCGCACCCTCACATGGCCTGTTCATTAGTCGCTTTGGGGAAGCTTACCAAGGTGTAGTGTCCTGATTTAGCCAGTTAAATGAGGCCGAAGCCCCTTTGGGAAGTGTCTGTAATAGACTTAAACACTGACACACATAATTTTTTTAACTGGATGTGCTGCAGTGCAGCTGATGGCTAGATAGATGGATGGATAGATAGATGGATAGATGGATAGATAGATAGATGGATAGATGGATAGATGGATAGATAGATAGATGGATAGATAGATGGATAGATAGATAGATGGATAGATGGATAGATGGATAGATGGATAGATAGATAGATGGATAGATAGATGGATAGATAGATAGATGGATAGATGGATGGATGATCAAATTCAATTAATTTTTATTTAATTTCAGTTTAGTATGAAAATGTTTCAGCTTAGTCATGAAAATGTATTCAGTTTAAAGTTTTTCCAGTTGTTGCTTTGTATTTTCATTTCATTTAACACATTTTTTTTTTTCAATAACATATTGTAGGATAAACATATTAGTAGCTTACAGTCTTAATTCTGTTGTATTGCTTTACTTTTTTCTACCAGTATACCTCACAATTTTGTCTGCCCTCCTATTGGTAGTTGCAGCACATTGAATGAATTCAAACCGAATGACTTGCAGTTGCTTTGTCAATGCAAATCGCTGGCAGTGTGAACGCCCATGTAATGTGGTGACTCAGTTTTGTATCCTGTGTTTGATTTACAGTGGATGTTCCTCCATCTATGATGTGTTCATATCTGGTGAATCATACCATTCACACAGTCGCATGTTATTGTTTAAGGCCATTCGATGGAAAGGCTCCCCAAACTTTTCGTTTATTTAGAGGATTAGTGACTAAATTCTCATGTTGTTTAAATGGTTAACATTCCCCTGGAGCTAGCACAAGCTTGTTGGGTTGTTTCATTGTTACTGGGACTGCAGAAGTTTTACTGAGCCGTTGATGGCCGTTGAACTACCTTGATGTGTAAATATTGAAAGTAGGAACACATCTGTGAGCACTTCAGTGATGGAGAGTGGCAGCCTGCTGAAAGCTAGTGACACCACTCTTTAAACAGTGTGCTTTAAACAAACCAGCAGATCTCAAAGGTCAGTGTGATTTATTGATTTGTTTGGTGCTCTAACTATGACAGATCTCACTTATTTGACTGAAGACCAACCTGCTACAGGAATGATGGTCACTCTGTCTGAATACTGAAGGCTTATCATAGACAAATTGAAATGCAATGTAAGTTGCTTTGGATAAAAGCGTGTGTGTGTGTGTGTGTGTGTGTGTGCGCAATATTTGTCATATTAATATTTAAGATTATACTATATTATTAGATTTATGTTTTTAAATATAAGATTTATATTTTACACTATATTTGTATATTATATTGTATATAATATACAAAATAAAGTAAAATGCATTTAAATGTAATATAATTTTTTTTTTTTAAATAATGCTTATTTTATTTTAATTATATGTATATATTAATACTATACGTAATGAGAGTTTGAAAGTTAACAACAAACACTGTCATTTATTAGAAGAGCAGTTTTTTTCTTTTCTTTTAGACTCTTAGTTCTTGAATTTTGGCAGCTTCAATTCTTATGTTACAAATTGTGGCCAGTCGAACATCTTAGCAAAATCAAAAGGCCCCAAACATGCTAGAACCGCTGTGGGCTGTTGGTTACCATTTTGTCTACTTTTCATCCTTTGTAATGTTTTTTTTTTTTTTTTAAATACTGTCTTCAGTTCTGAACATTTATATTGAAAATAGACTATGACTGTATTATTTAAAACCTGAGCTACATACTTGGACAGCGAACAAACCTATGCAGTCTAGGTTGGAAGCCACTTGATTTTAAGACACTTGGTGTGACTTCTCTCTTGGGAATGATCACTTGTCGTGACTTGACAGAGTTTTTCTTCATTTTCTAGTCAGCATCCAATCTGTTTGTCCATCAGTGCTCTAGCACAGCCCACGAGGAGCTTTCTCTCACCCCAGAAGTTACAGACTAGACTGTTGCCCATTCATGAAAAACAGAAAATCACCCACTACAATCAACACCTTGATTTGATTGTCCCCCTCATGTGATCACAAATTACAGTGTTTAGTGTCATAACACTACAAGTGAGGGTGAGATTTACAGTGTGTCCCTGCTGCTATCCTGCTTCTTAGTTGATTCAGATCATCTCTTTGAACTGCAGACACAAAAACAAAATTAGGATCGATTGTTTCCCGGCACCGCCACACTCATTTTACCTTTTAAGTGCTATAGACTCCTTGATATCCACACTGTTAACTAGAGTGGTTTTAAATGAGAAACAGCATGCACTGATGGGTTTGCATGTGACGCGGAGGTGGTGGTGAAAATAGTTAACAGAGCTGACAGGAAGTGATGTCAGTACCAGACACCCCGTCTTTAGGGATGCACTGAAAGGAAACTGAAAATTCTCGATGCACTTGGCCCGAAACCGAAGCCGAAAATGACTTACTAATTCAGCTTAGCTAAAATAATTACTAATTCCTTATTTTAAATTTAATTTTCTGTATTATTATTATTATTATTATTATTATTATTATTATTAGACTTTTAAATTAAATGTAATTATTTTACTGAATCTGAATTTTGAAAACTACAAGCCAATAAAAGAAAATAACCACACTTTTATTTAAAGTCACACAAAAATTGGACAGAAAATAGACCTATATTAAAATAATATTAAATATCAATATGTTGTTCTTCATTCAGTTCTATGCAACAGAGTCAGATTTAACAGATTTATTTTTTGACCAATTATCAAAATAAAGTATAGTCCTACATAGGGGTGTGCGATATATATCGTCTGCGATAATATCGTAATTGTTTTAACAATGTGCGATTTGACATTATCGAGTATAGCCTATCCCTCACACACACCCAGAGAGTGCATGCATACTCTGTGATGTAGTCTTATAGATTAGACTAGTGCTGGTGTGCATTTAGAGTGCACGCTTTCACTGCGTGATTTAGTCTTTATTATCATTTAGTAATAAATATCACAAGAGTGCAGTTTTTCTCCAAATATCAGCAGCATGATAACAAATGTGATATTGATTTTATACAAGTTTAATAAACAAGAAGTTAATATTAAGTGACTTACATTTTAGACACCATATTGCCTGTTTTTGCTCTATTTTGCCAATGAAAATAGTTCAAAACAAAGCCACACACGGCGGTGTTTCCTTACTGAGTGAATCAGCTTTTTGAATGAATCAGTTGACTAGGATAGATTAAAGCTGCAGTTCGTAGTTTTTCCTCTTTGTCGCCAACTCTGTTCGAAATCTGCAATTGCAGTTATTTGCGGAATTATCAACTTTACGTGGATTGTGCCTCGGCATGGCACAGCGCGGATGAATCCAATGTTTTGAGGAGAATGTGTGGCTGTCAGTCACCGCGCCGATGTGGAGACTGTCATTCGGAATCACAGATTCTACTTTTTGGAAGTATGACCAACCAGTTTTCACTGGAAAATGTCACCTGAACAAGTAACATCCACTTTTGTTCTGACCAAAGGAAAAAAAGAATTACAGTAATTTGCGCTGATTAAATCTAACGATCGCTTATCATATCACGTCAAACCATGCAAATTATAGCCTACTTCGTTCTCAAATTGTTAATGTTAACAACATCGGCATTGCGTGACTACATTTAATGTGTATTAGGGCTACCTGTAGTTCAGTACTCCGTAACTGTATGATTTAAGCGAACAAGTGCGCTACTGTTACATAATTGAACCATTGAAATGTCTTGCATGTCTAGCAGAAAAAAAGCCGTCTCTGCATTCATTTTGAACCCCTTTTTTCAGAGGGGTTCAAAACGAATGTCCTGAGGAAATCCACCAGTACCACTGGAATTAAAAACATTATTACAAGCTTACCGTTTTGAATCGAGCTACGTCAAGCAGGTAGTTTTGAAAACTGGCTAGTTATGTACTTGCTTAATAATTTATTTTGGATCAATTTTAACCCAAAAAAGTTACGGACTGCAGCTTTAAGATAGTCAAATGCTTCTTTCCTTAAATGAATCAGCAGTTTGAATGAATCGGTTGAATGATTCGCTCATTAACAGTGACTTGCTGTCACTGCTGTGAACTGACCACCACACAGAGTATGAAGAATATCAAAAACTTTAGGAGTCGACTGTCCACGACAGTCCTAAACCTGCCAAAGTACCAACACAATAAACACACTCAGCAAAATATTGTCTAATAATTGTTATTGAGAAAATCCTAGAAAATATCGAGATATAATTTGTCTATATCGCACACCCCTAGTCCTACAAAGCTTATCAGAGCATGTGAGCAGATAGCGGGGAGCGTGATCAGTGAACGAGGGTAGTGTCGTTTTACCAGCATTGCCCAGCACGGCTATACACACACCATGTTACAGCTCAGTATAGGGCTATTGCAAACAGAAACAAGTCTACTACAGACGCATTAAACGCTTATGCTTTTGTTTGAAGCGGTTATAAATATAAAGCAAGTATGTTTCGGACAACTTGGATCGTGTACCTTCCCTGGAGCAGCTAACTCTGTCTCTTCTATTTTCCATATGCTTTTGTCCATAGAAATGGGTCATTCACTACTGTAACGTGACATGACTGGCTGATGGTTTCCCTGGCACAGTGCACAGACGCGTCTAATCGATAATCAAATTCGTTGTCTATTATTTTCATAGTCTATAATAATCGATTTTATCGATTCCAGGGAACTACACTAACCTTTTCCACTGGTGGCACTTGCGCTACTAACTTTTTCAGTTACTGGCGCAAAACATGATTTGGTCGCACAAATTATTTATAGTAAGCCGCTCTGGATAATAATGAACAATAATGAAACTGTATTGCATACAGATGTGCTTTTTATTTTACTTGCCATCTTTTAAACCACATACCTTCTTGTTTTTGTTTTCTTTAACATTGGTTGGGATAGATTTACTGCAATAGAAAATACAGTACACAATAAAGTGCAAAATGGATTTCAACATGCTATGGTTGGCACAGATAGGCAGACTCCTGTAGTGATGCACCGATGTGAAAATTGTGGCCGATACCGATATTAATATTGCTGTTATGGCCGATACCGATATTTACCGATGTCGATATCTCTGTATAGAAAGCAAATTTACTGATAATCAAATAAAGAGATATTTTCCAAAACACTTTTTTTTTTTTTTTTACTTTAGAAATGACTGATATTGGGCACCTTTACCTGTGTTTGCAAAATATGTCTCACATAGTACACACATGCATTATATTGCATTGCATATAATGTGTGTTGGTCAACTTGTCTAAAATTAAGAAACCCCTAGAAAACAGTAAAAAATAAATAAATAAATAAATAAAAACAGGAACATTGTGTACAATTAAGATAGGCTACTTAATTTATTATTCCAATATCCAAATATGATACTAAATAGCACAGGGAAAAGGGCTTCTATTTGTGACGTGCTGTCTTTGCGTTTGAACATTGCACATTTTAAACAGGACACGCATTAGCTGCATAAATGTTAGCCAATACAAACATATTTATAGAAAACAGTTGACAATGAATAGACAGGAGTCCAATAATAGAATCACTTATTCTAAAAATAATATCAAGTATAAGTTAGACGAATCCGACATATAACGAGGGCTGTGTTAACAGTAAAACGTCCGTCATTTAACGAATTTTAAAAACATGGATGGATAATACAAAATGCTTCCTGACATTTTGACAGAAAAAAAACAAGCAAGAACAAAATTTAAACTATAGCCCGTCAATTTTCATTTTACAATTATCTTCTCTCTCTGTGTGCGCGCGCGTCCGTGTTTGAGAGAGAGCGCGAGAGAGAGAGCTCGCGCAGCACTGATACAATGGTACGTTTTAATCTAAGTAACGGTCGCGGGGCTGAAGCCAACTTGATGTGTTGAATGCTCAGAGCACGTTATAAAACGTATTCTTAAAATACACATTTCTGTTTTAATAAATGCTCATAGTAAATCATAGCATATTGCCTAAAACATAGGTAGCCTACAAAAATAATCAGTGATACATTTGCGACCCATTAAAAATTAGGGTCGCATTGGCATTTCAAAAGGTCGCATATGCGACCATTTTGGTCGCAGTGTAGTTCCCTGGATTCGTTTTTGCAGCCCTAGTCCATATATTGTGCGATAAGTCCATATAGTAAATATCGCGACAGGCCTAGGAAGCTCGCAACTTATTTGCCTTTTTAAACTTGGGCCTCACATGGACCAGCATATCACAAATAACAACCCTAATCATAGTGTTAATTCGAAAATAGTGATTAAAGCAACACAGGTCTATCACCAAACCCTGTACCATATGGATGACATATGGATTTAAAGTGTGTTGAGTGTGTGCATATGGGTGTTCGCATGTACAAGTGTAATTCCACACATTCCATCTGCCTAGTTGGGCCCTTTAAGTCTGTTAATATCTGCACCGGCTCATCACATAGCCTTAATAACAGCTGATTCTTTTGGACTGACCCCTGCACCCTGTGACATGCATCACCAGCTAAATTTGACCCAATTGTGGCCGTAGTTAAATATGCAGCAGTGTGCATTCTTCTTCTTCTTCAATGTTTTTTATGAGTAGCAATGAACGACTGTTAAACGGCTTTTTAGGGTGTTTATAAAGAGGCCTCTTAAATCAGTTGGACTGTATACAGAGCTTTGAGTGTTTTCAGTGTAGGCAACAGTCGTTTAGGGTTTCTTTTATTTGGAAGACCTACTTGTTTCAGTGAACCAGTTCCAAAAGAATCAGTTCACAGACTTGAGTCATCACTGAGAAGTGTTCCCAAACATCCCTTTGCTGGTATTTTGTTGTGATCATGATGTTTTTCATTATATAGATTGCCTAAAATACGTTTACCAACATGTTGCTTTCCTGACAGTTTTACTACTCAAGTTCCCCCTTTAAGGGTGTACACACTGACAGCGATTAAATCACTGGAGGTCGGCAAGTGTCATGCATCATGAGGCGGATCATATGAGCCCCATTTTCTGTAGTGGTGTAATGTTTGACTCGTTTTCTTGATGCATTGATTACAAAACCTGCCGATTCAAATGCATAATTTGATCCTTGAATTGTGAATTAAATTGATTTGATGTCTATCCACTTCGCTAAATGTCTGCATTCCCATTGGTAGACACCACTTTAAATCACCACTCATTTAAATGAAGTTAAAATGCTCAGCGTTGTCAAATTCCCAATGGATTTGTTGTTTGCCGACTCAAATTGCCAGCTCTCTTTGAAATTGAACAACTTGCAGTCACAATCAATGTGAATGCCTTTGTGCAGTTCGGTGTTTTACAAATTAAGCAAATTGACAAAACAGTTTTAATGACAATTATCACTACACTGAATTATTATTAATAGTATTATTATTTCACTTATAATTACAAAAACCGGCATGTACTTAATTTTGACTTGACCTCCACCCAGCTTTATTTATAAGGTGGTGTAGGAGTTAAACGAGGACGTCACATCAGCAACTGATTAACCATTGTGGAATGAGAGCCATTAGC
Source organism: Abramis brama (assembly GCF_963993115.1). NCBI lineage: Eukaryota > Metazoa > Chordata > Actinopteri > Cypriniformes > Leuciscidae > Abramis > Abramis brama. Next base: position 20,964,054 of record NC_139984.1, on the reverse strand, counting down.
TGATGGGAATTAAGTTTTACATTGGCTAGTTTATGAAAAATAATCAGGCAAGTTATTTATATTCCTGTCTTTCTCATGGCCGTTCACTTCATTTTAGAGACCGCAGAAGCCTGAAGCCTAGCAACCCGAAAGAAAAAAACACAGCACTCCTGTGGTGGGGTATTCAGCACCCTCTTAGTCGGGTTCTTTGTTTTTGCCCTCATTTTCTTGTGTGTGTGTGTGTGTGTGTGTGCGCGCGTGCACGTGCACTTCCTCCCTTGTGCTCATGGGTTTTTCCAGTCACCCTGGGGCCCGATGGAGCAGGAAGCCCCACAAACTTATCATTTCCTCTGCTACTGGCTCTGCCTGAGCCTTGTGTATGGTAAACACACTCTCACACACAGATCCTGACAGGCTTGTAGGGTAAATTCAAGTGCTGACACACTGACACAGATAACACCGTGGATGTTAAACAGGTATTTGTAGAAACATGCACATCGAAGCCCCTCACGGTGAGCTTGTGTGTCTGTTCAGTGTGAAGTCTGTTTTGAGTCCTGAAGGAACTGGCTAGCTATCCCTTTTGGCCACCGTTGCCTTTCTGCTAGCCAGTTGGCCCCGGTCATCATCCAATCAGCACATTCCTCCCAATGAATACACTGGGACCAGTTTTGGCAGGCCACGCTGGGTGGGGTAATGTTCATATCCTGTGAGCTGACCCTTACACACACACTTGTATGAGACATCACAGCCGTCACAATAGACCAAAGTTTCTACTTTCTAAAGTTTGTCAGCCAATCAGTTACATGCAGGCATGATTCCTCAATCCTTAAATAGACAGGTATGTGTAGACACACAGATGAAAGGAAGTGAGAAAGGGAGGGAAAGAATAGCTCTTTAGAGCAGAGCGAGTGGGCACAAAGCTCCCTCAGTGCTGGAGTGGCACTGCCAGTTTGTGCAGACCTGTTGTTGTGTGAGCACAGACCCTGCTCTGTGTGTGTGCGTGACCCAGCTGCCCTCCCAGCATTACATCAGTCTCCCACATCACCCACACACACAATGAGACTCCAGTCAGCCATTCCTCCATATGCCCAGCACGCTGCCCGCATGCAAAAAGCAGCTTTACGCTCTCACACGTGTATGTGTGTGTGTGCAGTGTTGTTAGCTGAGCTATTTATTAATGATGTTTGCTAAGACAAGTATCCCTATTATTGTTGCTGTAATTTGATTGGATTTGGATTTGATCAAATTCCTAAACCTAAGTATTAAACTTTTGGCATGTAAACCGTCCTGCGTTGTTTGTGTTGTAAACACTCAGTGTCATGATGTTCCAAACCAGTATGACTTTCATTCTTCTGTGGAACACCAAATATATTTAAAAAATGTTTTGGACCCCATTCCCTTGCATTGTATGGAAAAAATTGTTCTTCAAAATATCTTCTGTTGTGTTCCATGGAAGAAAGAAAGTCCTAGAGGTTTGGAACAACATGACGGTGAGTAAATGATGACCGGATTTACATTTTTCTATGAACTATCCCTTTAATTTAAGCACCACCCTGAATACATTATTAACACCACAACATTCACATTGCCCTGGCAACTACTTAGAACACCTTAGCAACGCCCTGGAAACTCTCCAGAATACCCTATTGGCACTATTGCAACCAAATAGCAACATCATGGCAACTCCTTAGAACAGCTTAACAGCTACCTGGAATGCCATATCACCACCCTGACAACTCTCCAGAACACCCTATTAACACCTTAGCAACCACATAGTAACACTACCTAGCAACTACCTAGAACACCACAGCAACGCCCTGGTAACACTCCAGAACACCAGAGTTACACTATTGCAAGCAACCACAAAGCAATGCCCTGGCAACTAACACCATAGCTACCATATAGTACCGCCCTGGCAACAACCTAGAACATCATAGCAACACCCTGGTAACTCTCCAGATCACCCAATTGACACTATAGCAACACCCTAGCATCTACCTAGAACACCATAGTAATGGCAATTTGGCAACCATGAGCTACAAAAACATTTTTCAGAAAATGTTACAATAAACAAATCAATTTTAACTCATGTTGATAAAGTTTGTTCTGCTTTAAGAGGTTTTAAATAAGGTATTGTGTTTGTGTGTGTGTGTGTGTGCGTGTATGAGCTGTCACACACTGAGCAGAGTGGGCAGGAAAAGACTGTTGTGTTTCTAGGCCACATTCTTAAGCAGAGAGAGAGTAACCAGGCATGAAGTCTGCGCTCAGCGCGGCCTGTCCCCACAGAAGTGGCATATCTCTCTCTCTTCTCTCTCTCTTCTCTCTCTTCTCTCTTCTTTCTTCTCTCTCTCTCTCTCTCTCTCTCTCTCTCTCTCTCTCTCTCTCTCTCTTCTCTTTTCTCTCTTCTCTCTTTTCTAGCTCTCTTCTCTCCTCTCTTTTCTCTCTCTCTCTCACTCACTCACTCACTCTCTCTCTCACTCTTTTTTTCTCCCCTCTTATAGCAGAACTGGCCCACTTGGCCCCTCTGACCTGCCTCCTTTTCACTTCTGTCTCTGCAGAGTTCATGCTGACATGTTGCATGTTGATTTTTCAGTATAAACACCATTGTGTGTAATCTTATCACCTGAAGCTGACAGCTGTCTCCTAGACAGACCAGATCTGGTTTAGAAAAGAACCAGGAGCCTGGTTGTATCCTATGGAGTCAGCAGATCCGTCACTCCTAGTTTTGCTACTCAAATTTGTCTGTGTAATGTGTGTTGCCTCAAACTCTCTGCAGGCCACGAGGTGTGATCCTCATCCAGCCGTGTGTCACTGGAGTTTAGGAGCTACTTGTTTGTCACAGATTAGAGGAGACATGTGTGAGTACAAGTTAGAGAGGGGTGTTTTGTTTGGCTTTTAGGGAGCGCTAACGGCGGACATAACCCACAACAGTAATGGTAGTAGGCTTGGCAAAAACTGCTGTAAGAGAAACGAAAAATTGAACAGGATGGAGGTGGATCCATGTGATTGACTCACATGGCCATCCTTCTGTTTTTTGCTTGTTCTGTTTGGTTTTCTTAAATTTTATGGAACTGTTAGCCCACAAATGAACATTGTGTAAGTATTTACTCACTCTCTTGTTATTTAAAACCTTATGACTTCCTTTCATCTGTGGCACACACAAGGAGAAATGTTGAGAATGTACTGGCCACTGTTTACCTTGAAAGTGAATTGGGATCTGGGCTGTCAAGCTCTAAAATGACTCAAAAGCACCATAGAGGTTTAGAAAAGAAGTCAATATATTTATATTTTAGGTTTTCTGAAGCTGGTGGCTTTATGCGAGTAAGAGACTGAAAGACATGCTATTTTGCCATTTTGCAGCTTGGCCCCTTCATTTCACAGTTCTCTTTTTGTGTTTCACTAAAGAAAGATGAAGTTAACCATAAATATGATAAATAGTTGTGAAGTTTCTCTCTAGCAATAATCGCTAATTTTAAAATGCGCAGAGAGAAACTTGTTATTGTGTGCTCACCAGTCACACAGACCGACAAGCTCAGTTTGTGGAAGTAGACGTGTGGTCCCATCATGTCAAATATATATTTATATATTTGTGTCGTTTTGTGCTCTTACAGGTGACATCACCCGCAAAGGCTATGAAAAGAAGCGAGCTAAACTTCTGGCCCCGTTCGTACCACAGACCCAAAGTAAGACTCCCCACATAGACTTCCTGTCTGCTAATTTTCCACCTCCTCTCTGATTCTTCTTTTGTTTTGCATGCCACACAATGCCATCGTCACACTGATCTGAGTCAAATAAATGATTTTCTATAGTATTTTTATATAAAGGTATTTTCATGTTACTGCTGTGTTTAATTTTCTGGAAACCAAATCCAGCTGAAGAATATGATGTAGAGGTGTGACATCTGTCACATTGCGTTAATTACGTTGCACTAGTTCCACAAATGAAGAGATTTGTTTTGTTTTTTCTCTTTTATTTGCAATTGTTTGGCTCCATGCTGCATTCTAGTGGTGATAAGTAGAACTCTACCTGCTGGAGTCGTCAGCCTCTTCATTAAGAGAACGCACTTTAAAAAATAAAATACCCTTGAAATAGTCTTGCGACCATTGGTAAACCACCTTCTTATCTGGAAACTTTGAGTAATTCAATCATCAGTCAACACACAAACATTGCTCTTCTCAGGCTCTTTCCGGCCTATTAATGTCCACACACACACACACACACACACACACACACACACACACACACACACACACACACACACACACACACACACACACACACACACACACACATATACACACATATACATATAGGCTTCCAGTAAGCAGCAGCCCCCTGCCAGTCATGAAGGAGGAACTGAAACAGGTGAGTTCACTATATTGGTGGATTTTGACAGTTTAGTGACCTCAAAACTGACTTCCTTGCTCCATAGTTATGAGCCATTACATACTGGATAGCAGGGACACGTTTACACAATAGGTCTGACCTTCAGATATAGTGAGATATGTCTAAGACACATTTGTTGCATAGATATGTTCCTATTTGAAACCCCCGATCAAATGTGCCATTTTGTCTTCAAAGGTGCCATTTCAGTGCTTTGAAGTTAAAGTTCACCTCCTGCTGTCCGCTTCTGCCCTGTCTCTGTGTTTCTGAGGTTGACGCTTCCTCAAACTGTATATATAACATAAACATGTTATACCAAATACGTTTGCCCAAAAATGAAGTTTCTGTCATTTACTGTCCTTCATGTTGTTTCAAACCCTTTATTAAATGATCTCTTCTGTGGAAAAGAACCATGTTTTTAAGAAATTGGCTTAAGTAAATATTGACTTATAAAAGGGACCTATTATTCAGAATTCACTTTTGCATGGTGTTTGGACATAAATGTGTGTTGGCAGTGTGTGTACACAACCACCCTAAAAATCCACTCCTTTTTTTTTAATCCCCATAAATTATAAGCAGTGTTTCCCAACGACCTGTTTGGAGCCATGGGGCTGGTGTGATGTCACAACAGCCACAGGCCCCGTCCACGAATGTTGACAGACGCTGTGGTTTTAACATAGACCTGCACTGATCGAGTTCACAGCGAGTTGTACACATCTGCCATTGCTGCACTGACGAGAATGTAGGTGTTGTGTGGCTGGATGTATTAATCTACATAGCCCTCTCTCTATTTACTCCTGAAATCTGAGCCAGCCGCTGAAGACGAGGTGGATTAATTTTGTTTTCAAAGAAAATGCTCCCTCAACTCTACCGAAATTACTTTATGTACTTGCGCACTTCTTATACTGTTTACTCAGCTCTTACGGTGATTTTCTGGAGTAAAACTGACGCTTCATCTTTTGTGTGATGTACAATAAACTTTATTAAACTCATCAGTATATTTTTGGCCATCATTCGGACGGGGTCCTCTACAGCAGGCTTAATAGTGGATACAAGCAATGACATACATTATAACCGTAATTAAAGTAAACTATACCTGTTCCATCTCCATACAGCATATATTCTCTGACTCTGTAGGCATTATTGTCCGACTCCGGGTCGAAATAAACACCGTTACTGAGAGTTTCTGTTTTGATATTATCATCATTCTGTGAGATGAGATTGTTCTGACACTGAGCGCGAGCTCGTGAGGCTCCGCCCCCTGTGGCGTGCAGCAGCAGCTCATTTGCATTTAAAGGGCACACACTAAAACAGCATGTTTTTCTGAGCCCCAAAAAGTGACAATTTAAACATGCTGTAAAAAATGATCTGTCGGGTATTTTGAGCTTAAACTTCACATACACACTCTGGGGACATCAGAGACTTATTTTACATCTTGTGAGAGGGGGAATAATAGGTCCCATTTAAGTTTTCATCCAGCCTATTCCTCAAACAAAGATGGTTTCAGAAGACTTGAACTTCATTTTTGGGTGGATTATTCCTTTAATATGTGTCTATATAATATGCATTTGGAGACAGACCAGAGACTTTGCACTTTCTGTTGATGTTGTCTGTGTACATGAGTTTATTTATGAGCTGTGATCTTTATAGATATGGACGTGAGTATCAAGTTGACCCCGGGCCATCCTTCAGATCCTGCTTCTAGCCCTAACGCCATCCCCATTGCTGCCCCACGGCAACACCGAGCTCACCGCAGCGGAGGAACGCGGGATGACCGCTACCGATCAGGTAATGAAAATTTGTTTGCCATTTATGCATTACTGTTTAAAATTTGGGATCGATAAGAATGATTATTGAAAGAATATTGTGAAATATTATTACAATTTAAATGCAATGTTTTTAAAAAAAAAAATATATGTATTATAGAAATCATTCTAATATGCTAATTTGCTACTCAAGAAACAATCCTGCTTTTTATACATTTTGAAAACATTTTGTAAGTAAATTTATTTATATATGTATTTATTTATATATGTCGTGTATATATTGGTTGTAAAAAAAAAAGTATTGTCAGTATAAGCAGCTATTTAGGAAAGCTCATCAGTGGAGAAAGATGCTTTTTCTCCCCTGATTGTGTAGTTACGGCATTTACATCGTGCAACTGTAATGTGTTTGTCACCACATAGAGACAATTCTCTGTCTCTACATGAGTCAGTCACTGTTTGGTGACATTGTTGGATGTCTCATCTGCCTCTTGTCATGTGCTATTGTGTAATTGTTAATCTCTTTGTTTGTCTTTCTGTACTCTTCGTTCTCTCTTCATCTCATCGTTCTTTGTGTCCGTCTGCTAGATATCCACACAGAGGCTGTGCAGGCTGCTCTGGCCAGGCATAAAGAGGAGAAAATGGCCCTTCCTATGCCCACTAAGCGTCGCTCAGCCTTCGTCCAGTCTCCGGCGGAAAACTGCACTCCTCCCGGTAGGTCCTGCATCGCCCACAAGCCTTCTGCTTCTCCTTCTGTACAGATCTCACTGACCAGCAGGGTCTCGGAAAATACAGGCACACCCGAACCTTTAGCGCACACCCTGGCCTTCATACGAGAAAATTATAAAAAATATCTTAACAGGGCTTAAAAAAATATATAATTATCGGGCAGAAACTGTATATTCGTTCCGAAAACGGTTTGATTAGAAAAAATACCGGTTAATAACTTTATTTAAAATATACTGTATATATATTTTGCCTATACTTTATATCAGAGCTTGAACTGAAGAGCTTGTTACTTAACCTCGTGACTCCAGTGGATCCTCAAACTCGGCAAAACCTCATACAGAAACTCCACCCGCCTCAACACATTTTGGAGACCGTGTTTGACCTCTGCTTGTTTGCTGTGCAAGGGTAAATAAAAAAAATAAGTACCACAATTTCTTTATTCAAAACATGATGTGTTGTAAAGGCTAATGTTTTATGTATTTGAGGAGCCGAGAGGAGTGTCTTAGTCTGGTATTTGCCATCTAGTCATATAGCCAATACAGCATGTGTGTAACACTTTGTCTTTTATAACACAAGCTTTTTGACAAATATATTAAACAACAGTAGCCGCGTTTCCATTACCCTTCAAATTGCGCAAATTGAAATTGCGAATTGAAAATACTCCCAATGGAAAGATGTCAATTGCGCAAAAACTCCCATTTATCGCAAAAAAGTTTTTGCGCTCGCATGAGGTGGTTTTTCAGGCAATTCGAAAAATAAATATTTCGCAAAACTCCAATGGAAACAGTTTTAGCGCATTTACAGGTCACCTGGCGTAGATGACGCGGTATGTTTGGACAGAATAAGAGAGTTCTTTATTAAATTCATAAAAGACAAAAGAATTACAGGAATACTGGATTCTAAACCTCAAAGAAATGCCACGATCAAGACCTCGAAGCAGATATGAGGGAGAAACACCCAGAAAAACCTCATATGTGCCGCTCTCAAGTATAAGGGTCTTTCCTTACCATTAATGATTGGATAACGTGTACGTCTCTTTCTATTAATAATAATGGCTAGTGTGGCTGGGATACATAAACCTACCAACGTCTGTTGCCATGATTTTTGGAATGACTTTTCGCGAGAGGAAAAAAATGAAGTTTTAGTCGCATAACATCGGTTAATGGAAACGCCGTCATTTCGCAAAAGTTTTTTGTCGACATTTAGAAAAAATCGCAAAAGTTTTGCGCAAATCTGTAATGGAAACGAGCCTAGTAAAAACTGAGCAGCCACATAGCTACAATAACGTTTGTAACTTGCAAGTTAATAACTTAATATGATGCACTTACTGCCTCAATGCGACCGTTCTAATGATGGACAAATCTCAGACTTTCGCTTGTGAAAATCCTCGTAACTCCATGTGAGCTTGATTTTGGAAAAATGTCTGACCATACATAAAGCCACAAAACTAACTTTGACAGTAGGGTGTTTAATTATTTTAAAAAACACTACTTTATTTTTTAAATTTCCTAAATAGTAGCAGTTTTTGCACTAACCTGCTATTTTCGCTGGTTTCAAAACACTGCTGGATATCGGAGCCCTGTATCATATATTCTCTAGTGATATTCTAAGAATATATTAATTTTATATTAATTTCCCATATAGGTCAGGATGATATTTGAAGCAAATGTTGGATAATTCCATCTTTTCTATTGTATACTAACATGTTTGCCAAATATTTATTGTACTATAACCACAATTTCAGTATCACTGCTAATACATCATATCAGATTCATCATTTATTTGTGTCTGTCTTTTGTGGCCTTTATCTGTAAGCATTTTTAAAAGGTTATTTCTGTGCATAAATAGCTGCTTTAACTGTTGTTATATGTGTGTGGCCACAGATACATCATCGGCATCAGAGGACGAGGGCTCCCTGCGCAGGCGTCAGGCTGCAATCAGTGCAATGCTGGCTCAGAATCTCCAGAGTCCCGAGTATTGGATCAACCGCTCTGTCCAGGGCTCCTCCACCTCCTCCTCTGCCTCCTCCACGCTCTCTCATGGAGAAGGCAAAACTCATAACCACAACCACAGCCAGGGCCAGACCAGCATGCTCGCAGATGTGCTGGCACACACCCGCATAGGTACTGCAAGATAATGAGTCACACGTACATACATGTTCAGGTGCTGAATCATAGACAACCACTGATACACACACAAAAGAGCCTCAGTTTTATAGGTCTGACACTTACGCAAGCACAATTTAACTTCCAATGAACTGGTCAGGGCAAAACAAAGCAATGAAAATCCAAACCAGTCAGTGTGGATATTGACTTTTCAAACCTGTTTGTTCAGTTGTGTTTCATATTGAGCATGAGCATGGGTTCACCAGATGAATCACTGTGCTGTTATGTGTCTTCACTGCAGAGAGCAGCAGCATTCCTCCTGACGTCACATCCACAGTGCCTCAGGACAGGAACTCCAGAGCGGACCTGCCACCCAACATCGTAGTGAAGGGCATAAGCCGCGTCCAGAGCCGCTCCAGCATGATGGAAACTGCCGGCGGTACAAACAACATCTCACACAGCTCATACATGCAGGGACCTTAAACCAAACCAATTGGTTCTCAACTCAAAGGCCCACCATTGTGCCAACATACCAAGATATGTTTGGTATTTCTGCTGTTATTTACCAAGCAGAAACTGTGTATTGATATATTACATTTAATAACATGACACATTTTGTGATTCCATAAGTTAAGAACTGTATGTCCTTCAATGAAAATAGTTACTGAGGGGAGAAACTTTTTTTTTTTTCATCCATTTTATGTAATTTAATTTAAAGTTATTTTAATAATGATGTATTCATTTAAATGTGGCACCTTGGCTGAGAACCACCGATCTACAGTAGGTCAGAGTTGAATTTCCATAGTTAAAACATTTGCAAATGTTGTACAAGCAAAATTTGTATGTTCTCTTGTGTATTTTTTTCATAAAATAACCCTTGATACTGCATTGCATATTAACTAATGTTAACCTTAACATTGTCTAGCTAGCGTCCACTAGCCTGTAAAAATGTAATGGAGGTTGCCACATTTTGCATAACAATTGGAATTTAGGAGGCCCACGGACATGGGAAAACCTGGAGTTTTACGATGTGTTGTTTCCAGGGCAAAAAAAGGGGGAAGGAGATAGCTTCAAATATCTTAAAAATGTCATGAACCTTTTGTTGAATATAAAGCATTCTAGTTAGCTCAGCTGTTAAATATTTTGTTTGCAACAAATAAATAAATCCAGTTATCACAAAATAATATAATACAATATATATATGTAAATATAATGAAATAATGTAAATTCATTGATTTGAATGGCTTTTTCACTTCCAGCACAATATTGTTGAGCTGGTTCAGAGTGTCATTTGGTTTACCACTTGTTTATTCACTTCCCAAATAAGCAACAGAAATCATTTCCTCTCCATGTCTTTTTTTAGAGTAATCATAAATGAAAGTAGTTGTCATGCGTTTCTGCTAACATTTTAATGTTTTCTTCCTCCTTTGTCGTGATGCCATCTGACTGTAGGAAAAGGTAGGGGTGGATGGGTGTTTAGTGCAGTGTAGTGACACCCAGTGGTTTTGTCCTCCCTAATTGATCCTGTATGATTCTGTGTGTCATTCCAGTTTGTTGTTCACTTCTGTGTTGTGACAGAACCTCTTCCTTATTGAATCCTCCATATTTGCTTTGGCTCTGTCTGTTTCATATGGTGTCCATTGACCAGCTAATTTTTCCGTAATCTGAACAGGTGAATGAGAATATCTCTGTCAACAGGTGTTCCAGCACACAGTCGTGTCTCCACCAAAATACAGCAGCTGCTCAACACATTGAAGAGGCCCAAGCGGCCTCCTCTCAGCGAGTTCTTCCTGGATGACTCTGAAGAAATTGTGGAAGGTGTGATGCTATTTCTTGGGACATATATTTCATCATATATAATAAAAGCTTCAATTTTGCTTCTAAATTATTTTCTAATTTAATGCAACATTTTTGTTACAAATTATAATAGCAGTTTGAGTGAAAATCAATTTTAAAATTAACATGAATTTCAGAATGTCTTAGTCAATCTGTCCTCCTTTTGCTTTAATGATGACAGCCATGTCAAGCTGCATGAACTTCACGTGTGTGTGAAACCTGATTATCTTTTTCTCCAGTGTGATTTGAAAATACCACATACCATCTTTACAAAGAGTCACGTGTCATAGATTTACCTTATTAGTGTCCTAGAATTGGTGCAGAATAATAAATATTTCTTCTTAATTTTACGTCATAATATTTCTTGATTAAATTAGATTTTTGATGTGGCATTAGATTTTGAACCCCTCTATAACCATCTTCTCCACTTGCAGTTGCACAGCCAGATCCCAACACACCCAGGCCAGAGGGCCGACAGATTATTCCAGTAAAGGGGGAGCCGCTAGGGGTGGTCAGTAACTGGCCTCCAGCTCTGCAGGCGTCACTGGCACGTTGGGGAGCCACACAGGCCAAGAGCCCAGCTCTCACTGTCTTGGACCTCACTGGCAAACCACTCTACACCCTCACCTATGGTGAGATGTCACACTGTTCGGATTGGGACAAGCAGTTTTCCAATGTTTTAATGGGATAGTTTACCCAGAAATACAAATTGTGCAATTAATTACTCACCCTGATGTCATTACAAACCCATATGCTATTATTTTTTTCGGTGCAACAAAGTAGTAGAACATTTTGAAGATTTCTTTTAATATATTTGGTCTTTAATAAGCTCCTGTCACCCCTTGATCCCTCTAGGTAAACTGTGGAGTCGCAGTCTGAAGTTGGCGTACACGCTGTTAAACAAACTCGGCACCAAAAACGAACCAGTTCTGAAGCCTGGAGATCGAGTAAGATTTCAACACAGTGCTTGGCACACTGCAATCGCATACTGTTCTCAGCTCAAGGCTATTTCTGATTCTCCATATTTCTCCATTTAGGTGGCATTAGTTTATCCCAACAGTGACCCTGGGATGTTCTGGGTGGCCTTTTATGGGTGCCTTCTCGCTGAGGTCATTCCTGTCCCGATAGAGGTGCCTTTATCTCGGAAGGTATGAGAGAAGATCAAAACCTCTAAAATGACATTAGCTTGTTGAAGTGTTTACAGTTGTTCGTGTGATTTTTTAGGATGCAGGAAGTCAGCAGATAGGCTTCCTGTTGGGCAGTTGTGGTGTGGGACTCGCTCTCACTAGTGAGATTTGTCTAAAAGGACTTCCAAAGACCCCGAATGGAGAAATACAGCAATTTAAAGGTTAGTTCCCTGTTGCTTTTCTTATCACCCTGCTTCCTCACATTTATCATAAACTTCTCTTTTGAGGCTGTAGAATGGCAGTTTAACCTGTTTTTTTACAGGATGGCCTCGACTCAAATGGGTGGTCACTGATACCAAGTATCTTACCAAACCCTCCAAGGACTGGCAGCCGCACATACCTACTGCAAACACTGACACTGCTTACATAGAGGTGAGTGTGGGTGTTTACAGTAGGTGAGTAAGAATCCTTTCAGTCTCTGATGTGTGTGTGTAATATGTGCGTGATGTGTGTGTTCAGTACAAGGCCTCGAAGGAGGGTACGGTGATGGGAGTGGCTGTGTCGAAAATCTCCATGCTGACACACTGTCAGTCTCTAACACAGGCCTGTAATTACTGTGAAGGTGAGTGCTACACTATTACTGTAGAACAAATGCATTGAAGTATTCCTGTTACTGCAACAGCACAGCACTGAGCAGCCCCAGAATTAAGCAGTGAGATTAATTAATTTATAGCCAGTGCTTAGTTAGATTATTTCATTAGATTTGTACTAATTAGATCATTTTTCTCAATAGTAATTTGGAGATGACTTGCTTTCTATGTTATTTTTTCCCATTTGATTCTCTATAAAATCCTTGTGAACGTTGAAAATTTTTTTTGGCCTGTTTACTGGCGTGTCTCAGTTTATCAATTTAAGTCTAAAATGATTTAATATTTACCATCAGTGTTATTTTAGTATAATTTTTTTAGTGGTGGATGTCATTTTACTAGTATATGTATTATTATATGATGTATTATTATTTATTTACATTTAGAATTTTCTTACTTTTTTATATTTTCACTTTTCTTTTTAATTTTTGTTTAAGGTTTAGTAATTTTGTTATTTGCTTTTGTCATTTGTTTTATTTTAAAAAAAATATTTTTATTTAGCTTTGTTTTAATTTGTTATTTAATTGTTTTAATTTGTTTAATTGAAGTAATTTTAGTTAATTTTAACTTAAACTTATGTTTTTCAGTTAGTTGCCAAGGCAACGTTTCTAATTTTTATTTAATTGTTTCCGTCTAAATTTATATTTCAGTTTTATTTCAATTGCCAAAAATTTTTAATAGTTTGTTAACAATAACAACACTGAAATTATAACAACAACAATACCATTATAATAACTCTTAATATATTTTTTAATACACATTTTTTTCATAACATAACACCCATAACATATAGTTCTTGATTAAGAAATATTCTGACATTATAAAAATGTTTTCTGTGCTCTTTCTTAGGAGAAACACTGGTTAATGTCCTGGATTTCAAGAAAGACTCAGGCCTTTGGCATGGAGTTCTAACGGTGAGTGCGATTCCTCTGAAAATTTCTGTTCTGTGCATTCTTTTCAGTTTCACAGACTTGTTGCTACATGGTTGCTGTTTTTTTAACTTCCGCATGTTTGTGCATTCTTACAGAGTGTCATGAACAGGATCCACACTATAAGTGTGCCTTACTCTGTCATGAAGGCTTGTCCACTGTCCTGGGTGCAGAGAGTTCATGTTCACAAAGGTAAAGGCATCCTCAACATCTGTGCATGTAGTTTTGTTATTGTGATCTGGACAATGGCCAATCATGTTGAATCAGCAGTTCTGTGGTACAGTGTCTAAAGTTCTTTCATGTTTGTTTACACACAGCTCGTATGGCCTTGGTGAAATGTAGAGATTTGCACTGGGCAATGATGGCTCACAGAGATCAGAAGGACACCACTCTTTCTTCCCTGCGCATGCTGATAGTAGCTGATGGAGCCAATCCCTGTAAGGAAACAAGCTAGGGGAAAGAGATTGCTGTATTTCTGTGTTTCTGTGGCTTTAAGTGCCAATAAATGGTCCATATTTCTGTCTTAGGGTCTGTGTCGTCTTGTGATGCCTTTCTGAACGTGTTTCAGTCTCATGGTCTGAAACCTGAGATGATCTGCCCATGTGCTTCCTCCCCTGAGGCCATGACCGTAGCCATCCGCAGGTACCTGCATGTATTAAGAGCTGTGCACATCATCTTTCTATACTTAATTGCCATAGATATGCTTTAAAGTCACTCTTTGTGTTTAGGCCTGGTACTCTAGGCGCTCCACTCCCTGCCAGGGCCATCCTGTCAATGGCAGGACTCAGTCACGGGGTGATTCGGGTCAACACAGAGGATAAGAACTCTGCCCTTACCGTGCAAGATGTAGGACATGTCATGCCTGGAGGTGAGACTCCATTTGAACATTTGACTGTAGATTATGTGAGTGTGGTGTGAATCGTTGAAACCAGTTTCTACCTTGGAAACAACTACTGGATATTAGCAACTAATTTAGCATGTGTTAAATCAGCAAAAACTTTAATTTTTGCTTTAACTGATTTATATCCTTTTAGTAACCTGAACAAAAATAATGCACAAAATACAATGTTTATGAACCCGACCCAAACCACATCCACGCATCGTTTAAAATGTTTCCGTATCAATGCAATATAGTGAGAATAATAATAAAAATCTATATTATAATATTTTATGAATATAAATGATTGTATAGGCACATAAGTGTCTTAAATGTTGGATTTTGTTTTTATTTCAATTCATTTAATAATTACAGATTTAAATATTTCAAGATTTCAGTACATTTCAAAAACATTGTGTTTGAAATCATTTCTGTCTTGTCTTTCTGCTCCACAGCTCTGATGTGTATTGTGAAGCCCGATGGGCCGCCCATGCTCTGTAAGACTGATGAGATCGGGGAGATAGTGTTGAACTCGCGTGCCGGAGGCACCATGTACTACGGCCTGCCCGGGGTGACCAAGAACACTTTTGAAGTACGGAAAAAGTGCATGGAGAGAAATAATTCTGCAAGCAATACACAGAATACACACATTTACTCAAAACATCTCTCACTGACCTTATTGACTGCAGGTGATTCCTGTAAACTCAGGTGGTACCCCTATAGGAGATGTTCCCTTCACGCGCACTGGACTGTTGGGCTTTGTGGGTCCGGTAAGTAATACTGTAGTAGTTTAGTTTTTCTATATATTTGTAAATGATTTGAACGCATTAAGGATTTTGAATTCATTGCATACTTTAACACGTTAACGTTGACAGCCCTATATTTGAGGGGTTTTTTGATAAATACTGTTCTTTTGAACTTTCTGTATTAAAAAAAATCCTGAAATTATCAAAAAATCTTGATTAAATAAACAATTCAAGAAATTTTAAAATCCTTTGAACAGTAGTGTACATATAGCATGGAACAAAGCCTATTTGTATTTGCAGCTACTAAGATTTGTAGCACAGTATTTTGTCTTTTATTGAATGAACTGTTCTCTGTGCCCTCAGGGAAGTTTGGTGTTTGTGGTGGGGAAGATTGAGGGTCTGCTTGCAGTCAGTGGTCGCAGACACAATGCAGATGACCTGGTGGCCACAGCACTGGCGGTAGAGCCAGTCAAAACCGTCTACAGAGGGAGGTACGAATGACGCAAAAGAAAAAACAAAAACACATTCAAATTACAGGTGGAAATGTGATGTGGTTTTGAAAGTGTGTGTGGTATATATGCAGGATTGCTGTGTTCTCCGTCACTGTGTTCTATGATGAGCGAATAGTGATCGTGGCAGAGCAGAGGCCTGATGCCAATGAAGAGGACAGTTTCCAGTGGATGAGTAGAGTCCTACAGGTAATACACAAACAACCAAGTTGTTGTCCTCACTTAAAACTGATTTAGTTTAGTCTGAAGTAGGTCATTGAAATGAATGGACCTGAGCCAGCAGGCTTAATGTAATGAGGCAGAACACAATGACAAATTGACAATATCCAATGTTGCAATTATAGGTTTTGACCCTCTATTTCACAGTAATGGGTGTCATGAATTCCTGTCCCTGTATGCTTTTCCACAGGCAATAGACAGTATCCACCAGGTGGGATTGTATTGTTTGGCGCTGGTGCCTGGAAACACGTTACCCAAAACTCCTCTGGGTGGTATACACGTGTCCGAGACCAAGCAGCACTTCCTGGAGGGTTCTCTGCACCCTTGCAACATTCTGATGTGCCCTCATACGTGTGTGACCAACCTCCCAAAACCCAGACAAAAGCAGCCAGGTACTGAAAAACATATCAAATCCTGAAAAATAGTCACGTTTCTCAGAAATGTGATCAGTTATCTGAATTTGATGAGGGGAATGAACTTTAAGCATCAAGTTAATTGCCATTAGTTCAAAGGAACATCCTTAGTTGTTTTATTAATATGTACTTTATCTTTACCTGTTATTTGTTTTTTGTTAAACATTTTTATGTTTTATATATATATATATATATATATATATATATATATATAATTATGTTACTATTTTAATGTTTTCATATTTCTCACACCTGTTCTTATGAATCTGCAAAATACTTTAAATTGCTATTATGTGTGAAATTTGCTAAAAATAAACTTGTCTTGTCTTGAAGTGGGAGTTGGTCCGGCCTCCATCATGGTGGGCAACCTGGTTGCAGGAAAAAGGATCGCACAGGCTAGTGGGAGAGATCTTAGGCTCATTGATGACCAAGAACAATCCAGAAAGGTTAGCCAAAGATTACTAGACTACTGCCTAGTAAACTCTATTGATATCCCTGCATGATATCCCAGGACATGAAGATTTCAGTAATGCCTCTTATCTCTTATAGTAGTCTATAATAGAGTAATACAATCTTTAAGTGTATTATAATACACAATATTATAAGTATTTTGCAACATTAAGCCTCCAGTTTCTAGGTACTTGAAAACACCACAGGATTGCACCTTGATATCTGGTTTAAATGATAATATCATTAACTCTAACTCAGCATAAATAGTTTAAGGAGAAGTGGAGATGAAGAGTTTTTTCTCGTCTCCTCTAAGCTTGTGCTCTGGTCTGTCTTTCTCTCTCGTGTGGGGGGCTGTAGCTCTGTGTGTGGCCCACTAACATGGTAAGGCTGAATGCCAGCAACGCTCTGCTATTTGTGTGTGCTGAGCTTTAAATCCCCATTGCTACCAACAACAACAGCCACCTCAGGGCCTTACAGGGACCATAAAAAAAAGTTTATAAAGTATGAATTTAGTTTTTACTTCAAAATGGAAGCAAAATGGACCCTTTTGTCAGAATAGACTAAATTGACTTAATATCGCAGAATTGTGACTTAATTCATTGTAATTGCTACTTTTGCATCTCAAAATGTGTTTTATGTCCTACAAATGTGGCTTTAATTCAGATTACATAAACATTACATTTCAGAAACTGTAGGCACACTTTTACTGCATGGTGTGGTCATTATTGCTGCTGCCTGCATGAGTCCTGCTGTGTGTGTTTAAAGACAGACACACTATGTGAACTATCACCTACCCCTGATATTATAAACCTTACACCTGTTTTATTTGCTGGCTTAATATTGCTGTTTGCTGAAATGCTATGAGCTGATTTGTGTCTTCCTGTTATGTTAAAGACTAAGATTACTCTTGATCTTATTGTGGTTTATATGGATAAGTTGACCTGTCCTCTTCTGTTCTGTAGCATCAGTTCCTGTCTGAAGCCCTGCAGTGGAGAGCACAGACTGATCCTGATCATGTTCTCTATATGCTGCTGAATGCAAAGGTGACACGCATATACAACCCCCATCAAACTGATTATGTAGTCAAACCATCAGCCCGTTCTGACTTATTTTTTGCTCTGGCCTGCAGGGTGTAGCAGTGAGCTCAGCCACATGTTCTCAACTGCACAAAAAAGCAGAGAAGATCACTGCAGCTTTGCTGGAAAGAGGAGGAATTAACACTGGAGACAACGTAGTACTGCTTTATCCTCCCGGTAATGACATCCATCACAGCTTTCAAAGAACATGTTAAAGTGCTGTCACATTAGGAAATGTCTGTGAAATTTTTGCAGGCAAAAAAAACAAAAAAACAGTCCATTGTCTATTGGCTGCTCACACTGAAGTGAGTTTCAAATACAGTGAATCCGCATGACCAACTTGCAAGGGAAATCTTTAGCCCTCACACAAAATTCTAGATCAAATAGATTCCTAATGAAAACAAAAATTCACAGAACAACAGTAGATGTGACCTCACCTCAGTTAATATACAGCTAGAATGAACGCATTAATGCACAGATTTTGTTTTTAATTAAAATTATTAGTAGAACTTCGGCAGAATCTTTTATATGAACATACTATGCAGTTATTTTGCATTTTTCAATTGTTTTTTCTTTTCTTTTTTTACAAAAGATGATTCAAATATATGGTAACTTCAGTGCCTGTTGGCCACATAGAAAATCTATTGTTTTAATCCAGCGGTCACTGAAGTTGACATGCATTTCCGAGCACCTTAAAAGGATAGTCCACCCAAAAATGAAGATTCTGTCATCATTAACTCATCCTCATGTCGTTCCAAACCTCTACGACTGCCTTTCCTCAGCTGAACACAAAATATATTTTGAAGAATGTTAGTAACTAAACATTTTCAATTTTCCATTGTATGGATGAAAAAAATACAATGGAAGTCAATGGGAACTGAAACTGTTTGGTTATCAACTGTCCCTTTAAAGACCCAGAAATAACAGCATGAAATACCACATGACATATTATCAAGAAAGATGTTTTCTTCTTTCCTGCAGGCATAGATCTTATAGCCTCCTTTTATGGATGTCTGTATGCCGGCTGTGTTCCAGTCACCGTCAGGCCTCCTCACCCACAGAATCTTGGTGCCACTCTCCCCACAGTCCGAATGATCATTGATGTGAGTCTGTTTATTTTGCACATGCCATCCATTTATGATTTTATTAGAGCAGGGGTAGTCCGCGTCAGTCATGTAGTGCCACAGTCCTGCAGAGTTTTGCTCCAACTCTGATAAAATAAAATAAAAACTTCCTGTAGCTTTTCAAGTAACCCTTAAGACCTTGATTAGCTTGTTCAGGTGCGTTTGATTAGGGTTGGAGCAAAACTCTGCAGGACTTTGGCTCTCCAGGACTGACGTTGACCACATCTGTTAGAGCATGGCATATAAATCTGTGAAATGTCGTCTGTATCAGGTGAGCAAAGCAGCATGCATCCTCACGACTCAGACCCTGATGAAGACTTTGCGGTCTAAAGAAGCGGCAGCCAGCGTGAACGTGAAGACGTGGCCGAATATCATAGACACGGGTACAGAAATTAAAAATATTCCAATGGCTTTTATGCTTACTGATGAAAGATCGGTATCCCTGACTTGACTGCTCTTGTGTGTTCAGATGATCTTCCCAGAAAACGGCCTTCACAAATCTATAAACCGCCCACTGCAGAAATGTTGGCCTACCTGGACTTCAGTGTGTCCACCACAGGCATGCTGACCGGAGTTAAGGCAAGACTCGTCTCTTTTCCTCTTTTTTTTTTTTTTGGCAAGAACAAGTGTGTAGTATCTTTCTCTTAATTTTGTCTGGTCAGGTCCTAAACAGCTTGTTTATGTGTTTCTTTCAGATATCTCACGCAGCGGTCAATGCTTTATGTCGATCCCTCAAACTGCAATGTGAGCTGTACTCCTCCAGACAAATTGCCATCTGCATGGACCCCTACTGTGGCCTGGGCTTCGTGCTGTGGTGTCTGTCAAGGTAGTACACACAGTGTATTGTGATTTTGACTTAACCAGACGTAACGCAATAAATCACATCTATTCCATGTTAATCTGAGGTTAAGCGGTGTCTGCACCTGGTTAGGACAATTTATAGAATACCCATTGTAACTTGTATCTTTTTGTGTAGTGTTTATTCAGGTCACCAGTCAATCCTGATCCCTCCCTCGGAGCTGGAGACGTCTCTGCCCCTGTGGCTGAGCACGCTCAGTCAGTATAAGATCAGAGACACCTTCTGTTCATACTCGGTCATGGAGCTCTGCACCAAGGGCCTTGGCACACAGACTGAAACTCTAAAGGTGAGTCAGCAGGATACAGATTCACTACCGTTCAAAAGTTTGGTATGTTTTTTTTCTTCTCTAATGCTTACCAAGAATGTATTTTTGTTCAAATAAATGCAGTATTGTTACGCCTGAGGCTGTATTTCGGTGCGTGTGTTTCTCTCCCTCCGTTGTTTCCACTGTCTCTCGCCCTCTGGGGATTTTGCGTCACTCAGGCGTAACAGTAAAAACCGCAATATTGTGAAACTGTATGCGTCACATGCTCGTGTCATTCTGAACCTGTATGACTACAGTGCAACACAAAAGGAGTATTTTTAAGAATATACTGGCCATTCTTTTCAGCTCCAAAATTATGAAAAAATATTCCAAGTCTTCTGATACCGATAATAAGTTCGACAAGATCGACCTAGCTCACAAAACCAGCCTGAATGATTCACTTACAAAAAGGAATGATCCAGTTCTTGATTTAAACACAAATCATTCATATGGAATAGAACAATCAGCAAGTTGAAAAAAAAGAAAGAAAGAAAGAAAAAGAAAGAAAGAAAGAAAGAAAGAAAGAAAGAAAGAAAAAGAAATCATAAGGGTTCGGAATGACACGAGGGTGAGTAAATGATAGAATTAAAAATTTTGGGTTAATAATCCTGTAATACTGAGGACAACAGACAGGGATGGTAAAGGTAAATAAAGTGTGGACGTGTCTATAAAAGCTGATGAGAGATGTATGTGCAGGCGCGCGGCGTGAACCTATCATGTGTAAGGAGCTGTGTCGTCATAGCCGAAGAGAGGCCTCGTTTGGCTCTCACGCAGTCATTCTCCAAGCTCTTCAAAGACCTGGGCCTGTCTCCACGCGCAGTGAGCACCGCTTTCGGCGCCAGAGTCAACTTGGCAATCTGTCTACAGGTTGGGCCAATAAATATATTGCATCAACTGTGTCATGACACAAAAGCAAAGCCTTATTTAGATTTCTGTCTCCTTCCATCAGGGCACTGCTGGTCCAGACCCGACCACTGTCTATGTAGACATGAAGTCCCTCCGTCATGACAGGTATGTGTGAGATGGCAGTGATGACTTGAAGACAGTCTGTACATGCTTATATTGTGACGTTGTCCTTCTTTCTCTGTCATAGAGTGAGACTGGTGGAGAGAGGAGCTCCTCAGAGTCTGCCACTGATGGAGTCTGGGACTGTAAGTCCATCCTAGTTCTAGTTCTGTCCTAATTTATCTTCAGTTCTGGGTAGATTACTTGCTAATTATAGTCTGTTACTGATTACAAATTACATGACGAAAATTGTGGTTAGTATTTGAATCTGTTATTTTACACATTTTAAGGAATGTATTCTATTTTTTGATTAATTTTAGATTACTTTTAACTCGTTTATCACATAGATTGGATTGGATTGTATCATATTCATATCAGAAAATATATTCTATATATATAAAAAATAGAAAATATAATATATAAAATTAGAAAGAATGAAAATATATTCCAGTTTTATCAACAACATGAAGGATCCCAAACTTCAGGGTGTTCATGAGTTGATGAAAAGTAAATAATATATATATATTAAAGTGAAAAAATTATATATATATATACAATTATATCAGACATATCAGTCATCCCGTATTGTTTTCTTTGCCTTACCTCAGATGCTTCCTGGAGTGAGAGTAATCATTGTGAACCCAGAGACAAGAGGACCATTAGGAGACTGTCATCTAGGCGAGGTGACCAAACATATTTAATTGGAGTAAACGCACAAATACAACTTGTTTCAGTGATGTACATTTCTCTATATAGGAAATTTCTCCATATTCTTATCATGCTCTGTGTGACAGCTGTCATCTTCATCACTTTCTTGCCTTTTTTTCTAGATCTGGGTGAACAGTCCTCACAATGCCAGTGGTTACTATACCATCTATGGTGAGGAGAGCCTGCAGGCCGACCATTTCAACACACGGCTGAGCTTTGGAGAGACCGAAACGCTTTGGGCCAGAACCGGATATCTGGGATTTGTCAGGAGGACAGAGCTACTGGATGCCAGTGGAGGTCCGTAATAGCAATTTAAAAGTTTGGTGTCAGAAATTTGAAAGAAATTAATACTTTTACTCAGCAAGGATGCATTACATTCAAAAGTGTCAAAATTGACAGTAAACACTTTTACATTGTCACGAAAGATTTCTATTTCAAATAAATGCTGTTCTTTATTGAAGCTTGTTTCTGGCACAGAATAAAAAAATATAATAGGTAATTGCAACTTTTTATCTCACAATTATGACTTTTTATCTTAAAGAATTGCATGATATAAAGTCAGAATCGCGTGATATAAAGTCGCAATTGTGTGTTATAAAGTCAGAATTGTGAGATATAAACTCGCAATTGCAAGAAATAAACACGCAATTCTTACTTTTCTCAGAATTGCATGTTTATATCTCTTAATTCTGACTTTATAATGCGCAATTGGGAGATATATAGTCAATTGCATGATATAAAGTTGCAATTACGTTTTAAGTCAGAATTATGAGATGTAAACTTGCAATTCTGAGAAAAAAAGTCTTTTTTTCTTTAGAATTGGACTTTATAACTCGCAATTGCGAGTTTACATCTCACAATTCTGAGAAAAGATGTCAGAATTGCGAGATATAAATTCGCATTTGCATGTTATAAAGTCAGAATTGTGAGAGAAAAAGTCAGAAATTGCAAGTTTATTTCTCGCAATTCTGACTTTATTACACGCAATTGTGACTTCATATCACTCAATTCAGACTTAATATCTTGCAATAAAGTCAGAATTGCGAGATGTAAACTCGCAATTGTGAGATAAAGTCGCAATTATATTTTAAAATGTTTTATTCTGTGGCAGAAACAAGCTTCCATTGTTCTTTTTCATCAAAGAATCTGCAAAAATATTAAGCAGCACAACTGTTTTCAACATTGATAATAATAAGAAATGCTTCTTGAGCAACAAATCAGCATATTAAAATGAATTCTGAAGGATCATGTGACACTGAAGACTGGAGTAATAATGCTGAAAATTCAGCATCTAATCACTGAAATTAATTAAATTACATTTTTAAATATATTAAAATAGAACAGTTTTAAATTGTAATATTTTACAATATTACCGTTTTTACTGTATTTTTGAACAAATAAATGCAGCATTGGTAGGCATAAGAGACTTCTTTTAAAAATGTCTTACTGACACTAAACTTTGTAGAACAGTAGTTTACAATTTTCACACATACACTGTAAATATAAGAAAGTTTTTCCACTTATAATTACACTGGATATTCCAAGAAGCTAAATTCATAACCAAATGTCACAAAAAATTTTTTTTTAAATTGCAAGGCATAAAAATATACATGCATTCTCAGAAATTCTATGATATAGTGCTGGTCCACTGTCTCACACCTTTTTCTTGTGGTTTATCATCCACCAGATCGCCACGATGCTCTGTTTGTGGTAGGTTCACTTGATGAAACACTGGAGTTGCGAGGTTTGCGTTATCATCCCATTGACATTGAGACTTCTGTGTCTCGGGCGCACCGCAGCATCGCTGAGAGGTGAGAACCTCGAGATCATTTACGCTTCCTGTCTGCGTGTATCAGTCTCTAATTACTGCACTAAATGAGTTTTATTGTAGTTACTATAAATGATAGTCCCTGTCTCTGATTGGATTGTATGCTTCATCGTACAGTGCCGTCTTTACGTGGACCAATCTTCTGGTGGTCGTGGTGGAGCTCAGTGGTTCTGAGCAGGAAGCTCTCGACCTGGTTCCCCTGGTCACTAATGTTGTGCTGAAAGAGCATCACCTCATCGTTGGTGTAGTGGTCATCGTGGACCCCGGCGTCATACCTATCAACTCAAGGGGCGAAAAGCAACGCATGCACCTGCGCGACTCCTTCCTGGCCGACCAGCTGGATCCCATCTATGTGGCGTACAACATGTGAGCCTAAAGTGGACTAAAGTGCTTAAAGCTCAACGTGTGGCACCCAAAGATCCACTCACAACACAGCTGTTCCTCTGTGCCATTAGCACGCAGCTGGACACGGAGGAAAAAGCTGGCTAGGCCTCTTTCTGCCTCTGCGCTGAGCCTTGTACATATTTTTATGTTCTCTTAATGTGATTGTGGCCTGTTCGACCAATGGCGGTCACCCGGCTTAAGCCATCCAACCCTCCCTGGACATCCGGGAGGGTGGTGCTCTTCTTTTAGAACACATTTCTGCCCTTTAAAACAGGTGAAACCACATTTTCACAAGTTGCATTGACTTTGATGTCTAACTTTTGGTGCCACTTCCGATATGCCTCTTCCATAGAGCAGCGCTTGTGCTCTTGCAGTGAGACCTGAGGGACTTACATGAAGCTTTTCTGCGCACTTTATCTCCTCTCCTGAGCTAGTGCTCAGAGGAGAGTCCTTCAGTTTTCATTCTGGAAGTGCTAACTTAGTTTTATGGATCAACAGTATCACCAGCAAAACAAACATATCTTCTTTTAATCGAAACTGCTAGTCATTTTAATGGTTTTAAAATAAATGCACCACATTTTATTGTTGCATATAGTTTTTTATTTTACTGACATTGCCCACTATAATGCACATCAATAGTGAAGTCTGGTGAGGAGGAATTTGTGGAATTGTCCTCACTGAAAGCACAGCAATTTTAACAGAATACATTTGTAACTTGACATCTATATGCATTAAACGTGTATATTGAAGGTGACAGAAACGTTTCAAGATGAAGACCGTTCTATGCCTAAATGTATGTTTCTGTCTTCATTTCGATTGTTGTGTGTAAAGGGACTGGAACGATGAATAGATGGAAGGTGTTTGTGTGGAGTCTATATATTGTAGTGTCTCACTGGTGTTACTGTATAAACAAATGGACCTTATTATCCGGTCCTACAAAAACTTGACTGATATTTCATACTTGATGGCAATTTTCAGCATAATTTGCTCAAGAACACAATGCAAAAACAATACAAATATTTTACAAATTACAACGATCACAAAATAGATAATTTTCACGTTTAATATCTGTTTTGTCATTCTGTTTCTCGTAAGCCCTGTTCACACTGACACTAAGGTCGCCGAGTGCTGGGCCATGATGTTGCTGCAAATCTGTCAGTGTGAACAACCCTTCAATGTTGAATGTGTGTGTGTGAGAGAGAGTGTGGTAGAAAGTAAGAGTGTTTTAACCAAGGCTTTCCAACATATGGGGAAAAAAGATAATGTGAGCAAAGAGAGATCTTTTCTATCCTAATAAAATTACAGTAAAATGTATTAGCACCTAACATGTCTATTTCAAAATGGCCTTAGATATCAATTTTCTTTCTTCCTGCAGATTGTTTACATGTGAAATTCTGTGCAGCTCTTTAACAATGCACACATTCTCATAACATTTTTTTTTTTCTTTTTGTATTTTTAATTCTCATTTCTTAATTGTCAAAATATTGTTTGTTGGTGCAAAATTTATAAAGTTTTATGTTAATTAAATTTATTGTTGTCATCAATGAATCTTTTACTGTCTTTACTACAGTAATTTCAGGTGAGCATTGTGCAAATAAGGAACTGTTGAATGAGCCTCACACCGTTTCTACACTGGACGAGACAGTGAGAGTAGAGCGAGCGCTTTTAAGTACATCAGAAATAGACTGGGCCATCAGTTTACTGTGGGAAATTTGTCGGGTTGCACCACATCCGGTGTAGACGGTATCACTGATTATAATGGGTTCTATCTGCTTCGTCACGTGTGTCTGGTGTAGACCGTGTTAAAAGATTTAGTGCTCTCAACCAATTCTGTGAGGAAAAGGCAAACTAATCCATTTATATTTAACAGCAAAACTGTACTGCACATCAATACAAATTTATTTAAATTAATTTGAGCTGTTTTTAGGTTTTGTACTGTCCTGCATTTATACCTTTATTTGATTAACATTATGCTTAGGTATAAATGCAGGGACAGAAATTATATTAATGACCTCAAATAATTGACACATACTTTTAGGAATAATCCACTATTATTTATGACAACTGAAAAACCAATCCATTACAGCTTATCAGGAATCATAACATAAAACCTACTGCAAGTTACAGGCTAAATTCAGATTTGTCCACCAGAGGTCACAAATATCCTCTGATTCTTAATCATCACACATGTACACAAGTTTAAGTAATCTTATATACAAAATAATATATATATAATATGAACACAAGATACATATCAATAGGTGAAATTCAGAACTTGAAATTAAATACATTTATAAGTATATAAGAGGAAATTAACATATAATGTATGACACTCAGAACTTGAAACTAAATAAACATAAATACACTACCTAACTCAGTAACATGACTATGCACACAGAATAGTGTGAGATATCCAGCTTGATTTCAGTAGAAGCTTATATTCATTTCACGCTCAATCCAATAATAGAGGGAGTAGACTTTCAAATAAATATTTGGTCGGTTGGGTTTTCCGCAGGAAGTGGCCTTCACTCGAATTCCAATCAAATAGTAGTGGTGCTGCATTTCGACATAGCAGTTCAGCGGTCCACCCAGATTTGTCTGCATGTGTTAATATAAACATAAAAGGTCACATAATGAGTAGCTCAACTCACTCCAAAATTCAGGGTTCCTACGCATTTTTTTTTTTTTCATTTCAAAATTTCAGACTTTTCCAGACTCAATTTCCAAACCTCTCTGTAGATTTTTCACACCATATTTAACATGGTTCATACAACATTATTAGGCCCCAAGCCCTAGGGGGCGCCCCCTGAAGTGCAGTTGAAAACTTGATCCATATACAGTGAGGAAAATAAGTATTTGAACACCCTGCTATTTTGCAAGTGCTCCCACTTTGAAATCATGGAGGGGTCTGAAATTGTCATCGTAGGTGCATGTCCACTGTGAGAGACATAATCTAAAAAAAAAAATCCAGAAATCACAATGTATGATTTTTTAACTATTTATTTGTATGATACAGCTGCAAATAAGTATTTGAACACCTGAGAAAATCAATGTTAATATTTGGTACAGTAGCCTTTGTTTGCAATTACAGAGGTCAAACGTTTCCTGTAGTTTTTCACCAGGTTTGCACACACTGCATGAGGGATTTTGGCCCACTCCTCCACACAGATCTTCTCTAGATCAGTCAGGTTTCTGGGCTGTCGCTGAGAAACACGGAGTTTGAGCTCCCTCCAAAGATTCTCTATTGGGTTTAGGTCTGGAGACTGGCTAGGCCACGCCAGAACCTTGATATGCTTCTTACAGAGCCACTCCTTGGTTATCCTGGCTGTGTGCTTCGGGTCATTGTCATGTTGGAAGACCCAGCCTCGACCCATCTTCAATGCTCTAACTGAGGGAAGAAGGTTGTTCCCCAAAATCTCGCAATACATGGCCCCGGTCATCCTCTCCTTAATACAGTGCAGTCGCCCTGTCCCATGTGCAGAAAGATGCTACCACCCCCATGCTTCACAGTAGGGATGGTGTTCTTGGGATGGTACTCATCATTCTTCTTCCTCCAAACACGTTTAGTGGAATTATGACCAAAAAGTTCTATTTTGGTCTCATCTGACCACATGACTTTCTCCCATGACTCCTCTGGATCATCCAAATGGTCATTGGCAAACTTAAGACGGGCCTTGACATGTGCTGGTTTAAGCAGGGGAACCTTCCGTGCCATGCATGATTTAAAACCATGACGTCTTGGTGTATTACCAACAGTAACCTTGGAAATGGTGGTCCCAGCTCTTTTCAGGTCATTGACCAGCTCCTCCTGTGTAGTTCTGGGCTGATTTCTCACCTTTCTTAGGATCATTGAGACCCCACAAGGTGAGATCTTGCATGGAGCCCCAGTCCGAGGGAGATTGACAGTCATCTTTAGCTTCTTCCATTTTCTAATGATTGCTCCAACAGTGGACCCTTTTTCACCAAGCTGCTTGGCAATTTCCCCGTAGCCCTTTCCAGCCTTGTTGGAGGTGTACAATTTTGTCTCTAGTGTCTTTGGACAGCTCTTTGGTCTTGGCCATGTTAGTAGTTGGATTCTTACTGATAATATGGGGTGGACAGGTGTCTTTATGCAGCTAACGACCTCAAACAGGTGCATCTAATTTAGGATAATAAATGGAGTGGAGGTGGACATTTTAAAGGCAGACTAACAGGTCTTTGAGGGTCAGAATTCTAGCTGATAGACAGGTGTTCAACTACTTATTTGCAGCTGTATCATACAAATAAATAGTTAAAAAATCATATATTGTGATTTCTGGATTTTTTATGTCTCTCACAGTGGACATGCACCTACGATGACAATTTCAGACCCCTCCATGATTTCCAAGTGGGAGAACTTGCAAAATAGCAGGGTGTTCAAATACTTATTTTCCTCACTGTATCATACATACTTTCATGTATATGTAGGAAGCTCGGTACACATATCAATCTCATCGAGCCGAACAATTTTTACGCCCACAGTCTAAAGCGAACCCAAAAGGAAGTCAGCTATTCAGGGTTTTGTGAAAAACACATGCGCTGAACTTTTCAATACTCCTCCTAAGTGATTCATCCGATCGCCACCGAGATCGGTCAACGCTCAACATGATGTCAAGACATTAGCCCCTTTCACACAGCAATCCCGGTAAATTACCGTAAAATTACCAGAATGACCTTACTGGTAAATGCACAAATATGCTGTTGTTCACACAAGCAACAGCGTTCTGGCTTTTTACCGGTAAGAGACCACTCACACATCAGCACCCGGTAATACAATCAAATAACGGTAGATTATTTGATGTCAGTCATTGGAAATTATCAGCACTGATGAATGGAAAAGAAGCCGGACAACTTTCTAATTCCGAGCTCCAAACAACAGGAAGTCAGCTACTGAATGTGGATTTTTTGACAAATCAAAATTTTTACTATTCACACCAAACTTTCTCAGCATGATGCCAACACAATGAAGATGCTAAATTGTGAACAGATTTTGTATATCTCGAACAGTGTTGCCTGCATGGCGAGGGATTAAAATGACAAAAAGGGAAACGGGAAAAGTCTCATATTTTCTAAGCAATAAATTATACACCACTAAAAACTAAAAAAACACTTATTTTTCAATTAATGCCATATGTGTAATTTAAAACTAGGCAGAATGGTGCCTATCTGGTTTAAATAAATAAATCAAATATCATAGATAATTTATCCACTAGTTAGCAGTATAGGCCCATTTTTTCTTGTTGTTAAAAACAATGTCGCCAGCCATGACTCACTTTTATTAGGTATTACATATGGATATATATTCAGACATTATAAAATATTACTTTCTGTTAGAGTTTTTTTTATTTTATTTTTTGCACTTAATGTTGTTAAATCTTCTGGCTCAACTAACTGGTAAACAGTCTCCAAATGAGCATTTGACCTAACTCGGGGCATGGAACCATTTGTAGGCCACTGACAACATATTGTTATAAAATTAGTCTAATACATAGGTTAATAAAATATAAAAAGACTGTAAGAGGAATCATTTTGGACTTACAAAATTTTGAGCTGTAAATGACAACTTAGCCACATTTAGCATATCCTATGACATGAAATTAATTTTAATTTAAATGACATCATGGATATGGCTGTTGTGGTTTGCAGTCAATAGTTGCACCAGCTGGCTGTAGTAAATGTAGCAAACTACTTTGACATTTACCCTCTTTAAATGCATATTGCCTGTCGTGTACAGTCTTCCTAAAGCCACTGGGGTGGAAGTGGCGCAGGGGCTTGGGCCTGACCATCACTTTATTTTTTCATTATATTTGGTAGGGGTGTGAAAAGATCTTAAAACGTTACAATATTTCTCGTCGAGGTGAAAAGCAGTCTCACGATATCACTGTGATGGAGCTGAGTTTGTGGCAAAACCTTTTACAGTGCTTGCATTATATATTGTTCTGTCTTTTACTGCATATGAATTCATGAATTCATATTCAGAAAGTAGAACTAAAGTGACATTCATTAAGGTGATAATTAGTTAAAACATTTCAAAATGCACCTGCATTGTTTTTTTTATGACTTTCAGTTGAATAAAAGATATATACATTTCATATATTTAGTCACTGAAGATCTCTTAAAAGTAGTGTTAAAATATTGTCTAGTCTCATTCTCGTGAACCCAGTATCGTGTATTGTCTTGTTTCATGAGCTAAGTGTTTCATCACACCCCTAATATGTGACACTGGATCACAAAACCAGTCTTAAGTCGCACGGGTATATTTGTGGCAATAGCCAGCAAAACATTGTATGGGTCAAAATTATCGATTTTCTTTTATGCCAAAAATCATTAGGATATTAAGTAAAGATCATGATCCATGAAGATATTTTGTTAATTTCCAACCTTAAATATATAAAACATTTATTTTTGTGAGTGGATGCTGTACAATCGCCAATAGAAATGGGCAACTTCTGCACCCTCAGATTCCAGATTTTCAAATAGTTGTATCTCAGCCAAATATTGTCCTATGCTAACAAACCATATATCAATGGAAAGATTATGTGTTCAGCTTTCAGATGATGTATACATCTCAATTTAAAAAAAATTACCCATAAGACTGGTTTTGTGGTCCATGGTCACATATTTGGTAAAGTACAGTCGTCTGTAAATATTTTAGTTTTCTCTTTTTTTTATTGGTTTTCTCAAAGTGATAACATGAGAAGAAACCTAAAACACTTAGGCTGCATATATTCACCTTTGGCACATTAGTTGGATACTGATGATCACCAAACAGCAAAGTACAGTCTGATTTAGATGATTGCTTTAAAGGGGACCTATTATGCCCCTTTTTACAAGATGTAAAATAAGTCTCTGATGTCCCCAGAGTGTGTACGTGAAGTTGTAGCTCAAAATACCCCACAGATCAAATGACCCACAGATCATCATCTATAGCAGGGGTTTTCAAACTTTTTGTGTGTGTGGACCACTATTTGTAATCAAGAATTACAGTCTCCGGATCGATACTGGTCACTTATTATTATTATTAATCTTCAGAGTTTTACAAGTCCTCAAAAAGTAGGCTTGAGTTTGTCCACTTAGCACATCCGCCAGACATTTCAGAAACGCGAGATCAAGAAACTAACTGAAATTAAAATAATAACAGGCCTTATTCATTCCATTTATAAACATTTTGTTTCATATAAACTGCTTATAAAGGCTATGCGTGTGATGTGATAATGAGAACATATCTGCCTCTGCCCTTTTCTCTTCAGAGAACCTGTTGCTATCCACCGATCCATGTTGTGGTTCTAACTTGAACGTCACGGCCGAGCGCCACTAGCCTATTTTATTAATCACACAATAACTTGACAATTTAATAAAAATTTTATATCAATATATGCCTACATATTCTTTTTACTTTTCATTTTTTTATGGGAATTTCCTGGTAAAATGAAGGTAAAAAAATTTTCTTTTATTTTGCCTTTCCACCGACCACCTGCAGTACCCTCACGGACCACTAGTGGTCCGCGGACCACAGTTTGGGAATGGCCGATCTATAGCATGTTAAAATTGTCACTTTTTGGGGGTGAGCAAAAACGTGCCATTTTTGTGTGTGTCCCTTTAAATGCAAATGATCTGGTGTCGTCTTTCAAGAAGAGGGCGGAATTTTAAGAGCTCATGCTCCGGTGTCCTCAGATAGAAGATAGAAGAGGTATATTTTAGTTTAATTACAGTTATAACGGTTGTCATTTTACTTTTATCTACTATTAGTACAAGCCTTCTATAGAGGACCCGGCCCAACTTTACTATTGAGTTTTATGACGTTTATTGTACTTCACGTTCACACAAGAAATGAAGGGTCTGTTTCACTCCAGAAAATCACTGTAGGAGCTGAATAAAACACAGTACAAGAAGTACTGTGAAAGAAAGTGGATAAGAAAGTCTTATCCATAAACTCTCTCTCTCCCTTGCATTATCATCAACATACACAGCGAACTACACAGAAACACTTGTTACAACTAACAGTAAACAAATATATACGTACCTTATGCCTTTCCTGGGGGTGCTTAATAAACTGGTAAACTTTATATCCGGAAAATAACTCAGATGAACTGTAATAAAGTGTGCGCTCTCCCTTTCATTACTGCTGTGACCAGTATCGATCCGGAGACTGTAAGCTGGATCACGAACAGTTGGTACGGATCCATCCATGAGTAACTACTATTTAATAAAACCTGTGTTTTGTATTGACCCTCGTTCACAAAGCAGTCTAGTGTAAAATGATTCGCGCAGACATAAACGAATTTAGGTATATGGGGGCGCATTCCCCCAAAATAAAACTAATCCACTGCATCTTTAGTGGCTCTGATGTTGGGAGTACATGGAGACTGTTATGTTCACTCTTACATCCAACAACAAAACACCTGAACTGCTTACAAGACATTCTTGTTGCTACAGCTGCTCCGGCCTGGAGAGTCTATGCTAATACAACAGAGTCCATCAGCAGTCGTGGGCGGGGCCTATACAAAGTGATGTCACTTTGAACAGAATCTGCAAACGCCTTGTTCTGAGACACTGCTTTTAATTTATGGGGATTAAAAAAGGAGTGGGTGGATTTTTATCATTATTGGCTGGTTGTGTATTCGCACTACCAACACACATTTGTTCAAACATGTAAAAGTGAATTTTGCAGAATAGGTCCCCTTTAACACTATCAATGCCGAAATGAATCTGCAGCTGTCAGGTGGTACAGGTCAAGTTGTTTATGTTCAGTATTATTGTAATGTTATGTGCTTTGAGACATGAGGTAGTTTACCACCGTGATGCTTTTGTTTGATATGAACTTTTTGCCATATTACCCACCCCTACTTGCTCCTTTATCTGTTGCAGGTTTGAATGACATTTAAGTGAACATTATTTTATTGAAGTTCAAAAGAGACTTGCTAATGGTAAAGAGAACCAGTTTTGCATAATGAAAATCTGCACCTTGAATTCATTAAGCCGTGTTCGACAATCACTAAATGATCACTAAACCTTTGCCAAGAAAACTCACTGCTTGTATGATACATTTATTTTTTAGAAGTTTATTTTAGAAAACTGAATAGGGGTAATAGTCTAGAATTTGGAAACATATTTTTCCATACTATTTTCTTTTTTCATACTTATCCAGACCTGCGTAGGAACCCTGAAAATTACAACAACCTAAAATCGTCATTTTACATGCTACAAGTGAATTTAGGCATTAAATGTATAATGTACAGTATGAAAAAAATGATATTTTGATTTGCTATTTGATTTTGAAATTTGATTTCATGAAGGCAAATGTAATTTACTCTAGTGTTCAAAAGTTTGGGGTCTGTAAGATTTTTTAATGTTCTTGACAGAAGTCTTTTATGCTCACCAAGGCCAAAAATATTATTATTTTTAATATATTTAAAAATTATATTTATTCCTGTGATGGTACACCTGAACTGTCAGCATCATTATTCCAGTCTTCAGTGTCACATGATCCTTCGGAAATCATTTTAATATGCTGCTCAAGAAACATTTATTATTGTTATCACTGTTGCAAACAGTTGTGATGCTTAAGATTTTTGTAGTAACTGTGATACAGTTTTACAGTATTCTTTGACGAATAGAACAGCATTTATTTGAAATGGTAAAGATATTTATAAAGTTACAAGTTCTGACTTTTGATCAATTTAATGAGTTCTTGCTGAATTAAAAAAAATCTTACTTTGACACCCAATATTTAAACGGTAGTGTAAATGTAGAAATATAGAATATCAGCATGCACAATTAAATTCAGCCGATAATCAATGTTTTACAGATAAATTGCAACTTCAAGGAGAAGCTGTTAAATGAATTTATCAATTCACCTTTTACACAGTTAAAGTAGGCCTGCTAATAAAGGAGTACTAAGACATACCTCACATCCATCAACACCTCCACCATATTCGCCAACACATAGCATGTCCGCTGACACAGTGTAGTTCCAGTACGCTGGCTTATTGCACAATGACCGTGACATTATAAACACATTTGCTTCTTGTAGTACACCAACATCACCTGATAAATATAATATGTGTGTCAAATTCACATAAAACGAGAACAACTAAAATTGCAGCATCTACAGTCAGCCACTATTGTAAACATCTGCAGTGTCAACTCACCACCAGGTTGAGCGTTGTATCCTGTGATGTGACAGGATAATTTATGATCAGCAGCCACGTTATCAGGCACACAGATGGGATGGACAAACTCATTAAACACAAAAGGGGTCTCCATTTCAAAAAGAGCAATACTGTACCGCAAAGTGACAGGATTGAATAGTTCGTGTTTGATAATTCTGGCGACTTGTAACTTCTGTGTGAACTCATCATCAACATCCAATCTACTGCTTCCTGCTCGGATCAAAAGTTTGCTATAGGAGAAAGTGCAACAACATTATGTGCGTGAGTAAGTAGAGCGTATGTATCTTACTATTTAGGATTAAAGTGGACATAATTAACGTTACTTTTTATTCTGCACATCTGCACATGAAGCTGCTGTCATTATCCAGTAATCGTCGATAATAGCTCCACCACAGATTTGACTGAACGGTGCAGATGGATTGGGCTGGTACATCACAGACACCTGCCATGGCCAAACACTCACGTTGACGTTCTCACCTCCGATCATCCGGGGTTTTCGAAGTTTGCCTAACGTTACTCTCCCAGGCCTGTCGCCGCACTTTCGATCTAAGAGATTGTTTAAAAAAAAAAAAGTAACGTTAGGAAGATAAGTAACGGTTAGTGTACTGAGCTAATTGTTTATAAAGTTTATATTAACTCACATCGAACGGACGGATTAGAGATTCCGGCATAATAAAATACGAATGCCCCCAACCCCAAAGCACCCATAAAAAGGAGAAATTTCATGCAACTGCCCATCACGACGGTGGGATTTAGTTAGTTGAGCGACAGATGTGCTTCCTTGACTGGCTGTTAAACGTTCAACACAACAAATACGTCTGTCTGTGTTTGGATAACGGTCAAACATATTTGAATTCTATGACGCAAGTCACTGTTTTGTGAAGCATTGTGGGCCATTCACATATCGCGTCTTCTGCGCGCTCAAGTTCGTTATTTCAAGTGAGTGCGACTAGTAGAATAGTAAATAGTTTAGTGTATAGTCAATAAAATAAACAAACAGTATACAGCAAATAAAATAGTAATGAATAGTATAATTATATAATATCATAAGTACAATAATATAATAATAATATATTGATAATAGCATAGTGTATGTATAATACTATAATAATAGCAATAGAATATGAAATATAAATTACAGTATATAGACAATAAAAAATAATAAGTTAAATAGTGACTAGTGAATAGTACAATAATTTAACAGCATAATTGATAATCGCAAGTGGTATAATATTATAATAACAATAATAATAATAACAGCAAATACAATGTAATATAAATTGCAGAATAATATAAACAATAATAAAAATAGTAAATGAAATAGTTACTAGTAATGTTACCTACCCGAAACAAGTACCTGTCATAAAAGTCGGTTTTAAGAAAATATATGAATATTTAGATTTCAGGACATTTACTTTATAATATAAAATATAATACAAGCTAAAACTATAATATAAATCATGTCAACTCATGTTTCAACTTTCACAGCTAAGTTAACTAGCGACATCGTTAGCTATGACTGACTCTGGTGGCCAAATAATGTTACTGTTACTAATTATATAATGACCAAATACAACCAGAAACACATGTTCAGTCTTGCTTGTGAAAGGTAGGCCTAATTCCCCGAGACCTGTTTTTAATTGTGCGGCGATTTGTACAGCCCCAAGCAGCACACGAAGCAGTCATTTTTCTCAATTCCCATTATGAGAGGTATGGGAAAGTTGCCCTCCGCAATATGGCGGCACCGTTGATGTATGATCCAGTGGCCAATAGGACGTCTGTACTGTCCTCCAATTGGTGTTCTTAACCAAAATTAGACAGGCAGCCAAACTCCCGTCATGAAAAACATGAGAGTCAGAATATAGCTTCTTAGCTCCGTTTAATTGAGACTCTTGTTGAGCATAAAGTCATGAACAAAGGAGTGAAACTGAAAACAAGCACAAAAAATACACTAAGGTGAAATTGTCACTCCTACAGATACTAATAAAGCTTAATTACAATGTAATGTCTCAGTTAACAATAGTTCACGAATTGAAATCAAAGATTTATACCCATATATGGTTTTAAATCAACATGAAATCAGCACAAATCTATTATTAGAAATACTGTTAAACAGAAAACAACTTACAGGCAGTTCTTGCAAAGGAGAAATCGAAACATAATGGAGGATTATTGCAGCTGGAACAATCTTCACCATGTGCTTTTTTTAAGCTAATTTCCTGATTCAGCCTGCAATACCATACTTGACCGCTAGAGGTCCTAATTACTCTAACAAGGAAAATACCCAAAGGGCAGAACACTCCCCGCTTGGTGTTTATGACACCACAGTCCATATTGCTACAATTTAGCACAAACTTTCAATCCGTTGACGGTAAAAGTAGACGACTTCTGTAACAGGCCTTGTGAAGGTCTTTGGAGTACCTTGAGCAGTGGTCCTTAAACTAACTGTTCGTACCTTTCCATCTTGGCTATGAATAGCAGAAGTGACCACTGCCAAAGGCCATGTATTGCGAGCAGCTTGGTTATCCTTCAGGAAGACAACATCACCTTCTTGCAAGTTGCGACGTGTCTCATTCCATTTCCTGCGACTTGGTAGGTAGGGTTGGTAGGTACTCCCTTTTCCATCGGAGCCAGAACTCATTGGCAATGGCCTGTACTTGTCTCCACTGCTTGAGAAGAAGATCCCTTAACAAAATTTCCCTGGAGGAGGTGAGACTGCTCCCTTCTGAGTAAGCAGCATTGCTGGAGTCAAGATGAATGGAGACTGTGGGTCACTTGATACAGGAATGAGAGGTCTGGTGTTGATGATGGCTGAAACTTCGGCCATAAGCGTGCACAAGACTTCATGGGAGAAAGCAGTATGTTTTCTTAGTAGGATACAATCGAGAATTCTGCAGGCCACTCCAATCATTCGTTCCCAAGAACCTCCTCTGTGTGAAGAATGAGGAGGGTTGAACTCCCAGGAACAGCCCTGCTCACTCAAATATCTGAAAATCTTTTCCTCCTGTTGCAACTTGTTCAGTCCTAGCTCTTTACTTGCTCCCACAAAGTTTGTGCCGCAATCAGACCTTAGTTGCTTTGCGGGTCCTCAAATGGCGAAGAATCGCCTCGGAGCATTGATGCAGCTGGAAACATCCATTGATTCGATTACCTCAATATGCACTGCTCTTATGCTCATGCAAGTAAACATTAGCTTTCCGCATCCCACTTAGTTAAAAGGTCCACATGTCCACCTCTAGTGTGTCTCGCTCTGACCATCCAAGGTCCAAAAACATCCAATCCCACATAGGTAAACGGGGGATTTATGTTTAAGGTGCTCAGGAGGTAAGTCTGCCATAATTTGTTCCTCCATTTTCCCACGGAGCTTACGGCAAGTAACGCAGTGGTGTAGGACTGAGCTAATCAGCCTTTTCCCTCCAGTAATCCAGAAACCAGCCCTTCTCAAGGCTCCCTCTGTAAAATGACGCCCTTGATGTTCTACTTTCTCATGGTAGTGACGCACTAACAGAATGGAGATGTGGTTGTGCTTGGTTAGAACCAAGGGGTTCTTTTCATTGGAGCTTAATGGAGAATTTTTCAACCTTCCTCCAATTCTGATCAACCCTTCGTTGAGAACGGGGTCAAGTTTTAAGAGAGGGCTGTTCTTTGGTAGGGCTTTCTTTTCAGAAAGGGTTGCATATTCCATAGGAAAGATCTCATGTTGAGTTGCTCTCAAAATGGTGTTCCAGGCTAGCGAATACTCTTGTGAGGTTCCAAGTTTATTGCACCAATGCCACCCTACAAGTTCTCCACAACCACTCTTGGATTTGATCGTGTGAACGATGTGGATCAAAAGGGCAATAGCTCTTACAAGGATTATCCAGGTAGAGAATCTCTTGAATCTTTCTGTCCCTAAGCCATTCAGTCTAATTTGTGTGGAATAGCTGAGGACATCATGTCTTATCTCAACATCATGTTCTGGACAGACAAGTTTGTAGGATTCAGGCTCTTCCTGTAAGCATGTATATGGTTTGGAGAGGAATGGTGGTCCCCTGAGCCATGCCGAATTATTGAATTGAGATGCGGCAACTCCTCTAGAAGCATGGTCAGCTGGGTTGAGCTCAGTCGGTACATAAACCCATTGCTCTGGCCTTGAAGATTGGCGAATTCGTTGAACTCTGTTATGCACATACACATAAAAACGCTTTGTCTCATTGTGTATGTACCCTAAGACTGCTTTGCTATCACAGTAGAATCTTACAGCATGCGATCTGAGATCCATCTCATGGCGAATCAGGTCGGCAATTTCAACTGCCAATACTGCAGCACAGAGTTCGAGACGTGGAATAGTAGGTTTGTGTTGCGGTGCAAGTTTGGCTTTACCTAAGACAAATCCGACATTACTGCTACCATCATGGTTGATGACCCTGAGGTAAGCCACTGCGCCGATTGCTTTAGTGGAGGTGTCAGAAAAAACTCACAGTTCTACAAGTTTTGCCTCAGAGAGGGAAATTGAGGAATAGGTTCAAGGAATATGCAGTTGCTTCAGGTCCTGGAGGGAGTCTTGCCATGTTCCCCATTCTCTTCTCTTTTCTTCAGGAAGTAAAGCATCCCATTCTGAGGTGTAGTTTAAGAGTTCCCGTAGTAGAGCTCTGCCTTGTATGGTGACCGGAGAGACTATGCCGAGTGGATCAGAGATACTGTTCACAGTGGACAGCACACCATGTTTTGTAAATGATTTGCAGACAAATGACACATCATAGGTGAAGGTGTAGCCTGCTATCTCCCAACACAACCCAAGAGTCCGCTGTATAGGTGGAACTTCACCACTAAGGTCTAAGTCCTTTATGGTCTTAGCGTGTTCCTCTTGAGGAAAGTCTTGCATAACAACTGGGCTATTTGAAGCAATCTTGTGCAAACGAAGGTTCGATTCGGCTAAAGATGCTTGTGTTCTTCGAAGGAGACTCACTGCCTGATCGTCAGTAGGTAGGGACACAAGCCCATCATCCACGTAGAAGTGTCTTTCCACGTACTGTTGAGTATCTGAGCCATGTACCTTCTCACCCTCGCTAGCAGCTCATCTTAGCCCGTAAATGGCAACGGCCGGGGAAGGGCTATTGCCAAAAACATGTACCTTCATGCGGTACTCTATGACATCCTTTGTTGGGTCGCTGTCTCTGAATCAGAGGAACCTAAGAAAGTTACGATGGTCCTCTCTGACCTTGAAACAATGGAACATTTGTTGGATGTCAGCTGTGATGGCTACGGGTTCCTTACGGAATCGAAGAAGGACTCCCAGCAAGTTATTGTTCAGATCGGGGCCCGTTAACAACACGTTGTTGAGGGAGATACCCTGATGTTGGGCGCTGGAGTTGAAAACCACCCTGATTTGATCTGGCTTTTTTGGGTGGTAAACCGCAAAGATCGGCAGGAACCAACACTCCTCTCCCTCCTTCAGTGGTGGTGCGGGTTCAGCGTGGTCGTTCTCCAGGATTTTCTTCATGAAAGAAACAAACTGTTTTTCCATCTCTGGTTTCTTAGTAAGAGTACGCTGCAGAGAATGAAATCTATTAAGAGCTTGTACACGATTGTTGGGAAGTATTTGTCTTGGCTCTCTAAACGGCAATGGGGCGACCCAACTGTTTCCTTCATCCTTGTAAACCTCTGAATTCATGATCCTTAAGAACACTGTGTCCTCAATGGATGGGGCTAGTTCATTATCGTTCTCGGTTCTTTGGAACACATCTCAACCCAAGTCTAACCTTTGGGCAAAAGGGTGCATCATGTGGGCCATTAATTTGTTGTCTGACCTTGTGCACCCTAATGATGTCTCTCCCCAGTAAGAGAAGGATCTGAGCATTGGGATCGAGTTTGGGAATTTTGCTTGCAACTGACCTCAAGTGAGAGTGATTCAAGGCTACATTCGGGGTGGGTATCTCACATCTGCTGGCCAGTATTTGATTGCACTCTATGAGTGGTGGTAGAGCAAAGGAAGCACCTCCTGCGGCTGGTGAGATAATGAAACCTTCGGCCTTCCTGGCAGACATATTGGTAACTCAAGCACATGTCCGAAGGGAATAAGAGGAAGGTTCGCTATCTATACCGAACAGCTCAAAGAAATAATTTTTTGCCAATGAGCGATTACTCTGATCGTCAAGTACTGCGTACATTTTGACAACCTTCTCTGGCTGATTCTGAGGGAACACATCCACCAAGCAAATCTTAGAGCATGATTTCCCTGGCTGCCCCTTGCTACAGATCTCAGTACATTGCGACGTCACTTTGGAGGTTGACAATTCATTGTCATCTCCTTCTGCTTCGTAGCTCAATTGCGGCGTAGAATGCTCAGGCCCTTGACAAGGTGGGCCAGGGTGCATGACTGTGACATGGCGATTACTCTCGCATTCACTACACTTGTAGTGACTTGCAGTCTTTGGCTAAATGAGTAGTGGACGTGCAACACTTGTAGCATATTCCATTCTCACAGAGGAAGGATTTTCTCTCCTCAATAGGTTTGGCCCTGAAAGTGCGACACTTTTTCAAAGGGTGTGGTCTGTTATGTATTGGGCAGTACTTTCCAGGGTTCTCTACTTTCTTGTCACTGAGAACATCGGTTTTGTGAGTTGACAATGGAATTCTTGCCGTCCTGAGAATTGGTCTTTCCTTAGAATGGATATCGCTGGAACGAGTAAATGAGAAACTAGGGTCGTTCCTGATGCATGCCTCATTGCAAATAAACTCAGCAAAGAATGAGAAAGGGGGGAAAAGCCCATTGTGTTCTGCTTTGAACCTGGATCCTTTGGACTACCCATTTTTCTTGAAGAGAGTGTGAGAGCTTTGCTACTATAGGACTGATGCCTCGAGCGGTATCCAAAAAGGCCAATCCAGGCAGGTATCCATCTTGCTTCGCTGATAAGATCTCCATGAGGAGATCTCCAAGTTCTCTAAGTCTCACAGAGTCGTTGTTGTAAATTTTAGTAAACGTATCCACTTTCTTGAACAGCGCATCTTCAATTATCTCAGGTGAAGCATAACACTCAACCAGTCTATCCCAGGCTTTCCTGAGAGCAACCTGAGGATTGTTAACATGCATGAGACGTATCCTGTTGACATAATGGCCTGATTCCTTGCCTAGCCACTTAGTTAAAAGGTCCAACTCTTCGCTAGCTGAGATGTCAAGCTCCTTTATGGCACTTAAAAATGAGGACTGCCATGCTCTGAAACTTTCGGGTCTGTCGTCGAACTGACGGAGCCCTGTAGTCACCAATTCATGACATGCCAGAAACTTTACGAACTCTGTCATTGGGGGGTCTTTGACCGATTCAGCCTGGGAAGCATAGTGAAGAGGATTATAAGGTTGAGCTGTGGCATTCAGACTGGTACGAACACCTGACTGAGGATGTGGCCACTGTTCGTTATTAGTCTCTGCTATGTTAGGGCTTATTTTGAGAGGTGAAAAGTAGGAATCAGACATGGTAATGCATCTCTCTGGCGATTTAAACTGGTTTTCTGGACGAGGGATAAGTGGCGATGATTCAAATGGTTTGTCCCAAGTTACTAAGCTTTCCTCATGCTTAACAGGTACAAAGTCATGACAGTGTGAATGTTTTTGTAACTCAGCCTGCTGTGTAACATAGTCGTTTGTACACTGCATACTTTCTTCCTTTAATGATCTTCTAGCACTTTTGTCGTCCGTTACTTTTAACTGTTCCTCAGCTGCCTCTAATATTTCTGCCTGTGCTGTAGCCACTGCTGCCTCCCTCTGTAGTGTTTGAGCATTCAATTCAGCTGTGAGTCTGGCCTTCTCGAGGAGAGCTTTTGCTTCCTTCTCTGCTTGTTCAATTTTTAACTTAGCTTCTTTTTCAGCAAAGGATGCACGGACACGTGCTGCTTCAAC
This sequence comes from Abramis brama, assembly GCF_963993115.1. Lineage (NCBI taxonomy): Eukaryota > Metazoa > Chordata > Actinopteri > Cypriniformes > Leuciscidae > Abramis > Abramis brama. The sequence goes on along the minus strand of NC_139984.1, from coordinate 20,921,988 downwards.
CTTTGCACGGGCCCTTGCTGCTGCGCTTGCTGTTGAAACTGATGTGTGACTGCTGGCCGCGCTCTTCTGAGAAGCTCTGTCGCCATCCTTATATTCGTCCATGGTGCTCGTTCATACTTTGCACACAATCAATGTCGTAATTTTTCCAACCAAAGTTGCCTTTTCACTGTACTGTCCTCCAATTGGTGTTCTTAACCAAAATTAGACAGCCAGCTAAACTCCCGTCATGAAAAACATGAGAGTCAGAATATAGCTTCTTAGCTCCATTTAATAGAGACTCTTGTTGAGCATGAAGTCATGAACAAAGGAGTGAAACTGAAAACAAGCACAAATACACTAAGGTGAAATTGTCACTCGTACAGATACTAATAAAGCTTACGGTAATTACAATGAAATATAATGTCTCAATAAACAATCAGTTCACGAATTGAAATCAAAGATTTATACCCATATATGGTTTTAAATCAACATGAAATCAGCACAAATCTATTATTAGAAATTATACTAGAACAACTTACAGGCAGTTCTTGCTAAGGAGAAATCGAAACATAACAGAGGATTATTGCAGCTGGAACAATCTTCACCATGTGCTTTTTTAAACTATCTTCCTGATTCAGCCTGCAATACCATACTTAACTGCTAGAGGTCCTAATTACTCTCACAAGGAAAATACCCAAAGGGCAGGTATTTATTATGTCTATGGTTGTGGAGAGCGCAGTTAATGGTTGCATAGCAACGACAGACGCCACGGGAGTGCAAGCTCTCCTTCTTTCTTTGGAAAGAAGGAGACAGCAGTGCAGCCTCGTTTTTAGACTCAATATGTGAACGGCCCTGTCTCATTTCGAAGGCTGCGCCCATTTGTCGTCGACATTCGTCAAATAGGAAGTCTTATTTCAGAACAGTAACCATTTTAAAATTTCTGTTATTAGTAAAGCGTAAATTATTGCAATTTCTTAATGAATTTGAAATGTAGTTGTCAGTTTCCTGAAATGAAGCAGCGGCTTCAATGACGTATGCTGCCGACAAAATGCAACCTCTGGAAGATGCAGCCTTCGAAATGAGAGGACTATTATCAACGATATTATAGTTCAGTGTTGTCAGGAACCATGAAAATGTTTTTACTCAGAACCTCATTATTTATTATTTTTACAAACGCAGCTGCTCCATTTTTACATATTGCATATTTTTACAATGCTTTTGGGAAACGCAGTCCAGTATAGTCTGGTTTCTAAAACAAATTGAATCAGTTCAAGTCAATTCAAGTTATGAATCGGTCCTGTTTCATTCCTCCTGACCGCCAGAGGCAATGCTAAGCACTGGTGGATAATCGCTGAGCCAGCTAGATAGGTCGAGAAAAATATAACAACAAAGTCACTTCATGACGCAGACCGAGACGCGAGGATATAAACCACAGCAGTTCAGTGCCCAGCTTCTTTCGCTTTCTCGTTTATGATAGGTCGTCGTATTGTGTTGTCCCGTGCAGTTTACCTGAGTTGCAAGGATTCGCCCTCCCAAGCTGTGACAATGCAGGACGGATATCTAGGATTCCCTTTCTTCACTACGTGAGTATACTATTATATTTGATTGTTGTGTCTGCGATACCCTGTGCTTCACGGTACTATCTGGTGGCTGGTTTCAACCGTGCTTAGGTAGCGTTTCACCGCAACCTATATATATCTGTTATATTATATCTTAGATTTAATCCCATATTCACTGTTGTGCAATTTATTGTATGCCACACAGTTCTATCCGAGTGCAGATTTGTGTGAGTGTGTTTTCACATTCTAAATCTTTTGGTTCTATCCAAAGATTTTATCGATCTTTCTGAGTGGGTGTTATCACAGCTTTGAGTGCCTACAGTGCTAACCGAGGACGTGTTATTGACAGAGTCATAGATCATAGCTCTCTCATCTCCGTGGACCATTTCAAGTTGCAAATTGTGCCCAAACATACTAATTCCCGACGACAGACATCATCGATGCCCATCTTGTTGTTTAGGTATCTGAATGAGGCTCTGACTGATCCGTGTTTGCATTGTTGTATGTTACGGTTGTCAGAGAGACAGCTTCGCCTTGCTGAGTTAGACACTAACTCGTCTGTTAGCCTCACACAACAGCCATGGCACGCACAAAAGAGTCACACGTCAGCAGCTGCTTGTGCTCTGCAAGAAGAATTCGTTTGGGTCTTGACAAATCGCCTGTCCAGCCCATTCAAACCAATGTTTTCCAATGCCCACACTCTTGCCTCAATGGCCGACTCAAGGACTAAGGACAGCGTAGGACGGGGGCCTAAAATTGAACAGCCGGTAGCAGCATTGGTGGTATCCCCAGATGAGGCTCTAAGAGGCAATGTATGCTGCCCGAGTGTGCAATGTAGACGTACTGACACTTTCTTGAAGAAGGCATATGAGTCTGTAGCCTATATAACTCGAGCATCGAATACTGTCTGCCAGCTGCTTCTTGCCTGTAATAACACATTCAGCGAATGTTGATGCTTCTATATATCTAAGTTCTTACAGACGGTTCTGTTGACTATGGGTCATGTGACTCAGGAACTTGGGACACTTTCAGCGACCCTTCTAACAGCCCGGCACCAGGTATGGCTTGTTCAGGCAAGGCTACCTGAAGATTGTAAGAAGACATTGAGAGAACTGCCAATTGTACCGGGACATCTTTTTGACCCCAATGTTTCTGAGGTATTGAAGAAGAGATCTAGAAGATCTAGAGATTACTGAAAAAAATCTGTATCAGTAAAAAATCTGCCGACTTTGAGCAGTGGATACACTCTGCAGTTCCAACGCCGGCCTTCTAAGTTTTCAGGAATCCCTCCGACAGTTGTCAAAAATGTAATCAGTTCAATGGTCCTTTCCTTAGAAATGCATTCACTGTTGCTGAAAGGAGCCATAGAAAAAGTTCCTCCCCTCAGTCAGAGGGACGGGTTTTACTCCACGTACTTCCTTGATCCAAAGAAAAATGGCAGTTTTCTGCCAGTTCTGGACCTAAGATGCAAAAATATGTTCTTAAAAGTCTCTTCCTTTCCGAATGTTATGCACAGTCGACGTTCTTCAATCTGTGATGAAAGGAGACTGATTCGTGTTCCCATTGCTCCCCATCACAGGAAGTTCCTAAGATTCAGCTTTCAGATTCAAGCCTATCAGTTCAGAGTCCTACCATTCTGCCCTACTTAGACGATTAGCTGCTTTGTGCCCCAACAGGGCGACATGCTCTGAACAACTCATTGTGCTGGAGCATATTCAGAGACTAGGCCTACTACACAAAGAGTCGTCTGGTCCCAGAACAGACCATAACCTTCAAAGGAATAACACTCAATACCATCACAATGTCTGCCACATTGTCTCACACTTGGACAAATCATTTTTGTCAGTTACTGACTTGTTTCTGTCAGGACAAAAATTCCTTATGGTGTCCTTCTGCAACTAATGGGGATGTTAGCTGCCACCACATCCATGATCCCCTTGGGCTTGCTTCACCTCAGGGCTCTTCAGTAGGGCTGCTCGATTATGGAAAAAATCATAATCAAGTATTTTGGTCAGTATTGAAATCACGATTATGTAACACGATTATTTCACATGACTTTGGGAACGTGTTGCATTTATTAAAAAGAAATCTTTCAACAATTCTTAAAAAATTGAAATTTGAACGTTTATTGTACTTTTTGAACCATTACAATAAATAATATAACAAATTTTCCCGCAGGTCTACCACTTATAATGTGGGAAATTCCCCCACAAACATTGATTCAAACATTGATTGCGTCTTTGCGAAAGTTTTAAAATGATATATTTTATTTTAAAACTTTCGCAAAGACGCAATTTCACAAACCGCTTGAGTGTTCAGCGGTGCTGCGTCTTCTCTCTCTCTGTCTCTCAAAATGGGTTGGACAAGGTAAGCGTCGAAACTACACTCTCGCGTTTAGGAGTCGGGACATGACGGAATTGTCACTTGCACAATCGGGCCAGTATTGCATCGTAACTAAAGTTGATCATTTTCACTTCTTTAAGTCTTATCAGTTTAAACATTCAAGCTGAGAGAGTTGACGGCTTCGGGTGGGGCGGAAGTGCGCGTGCGCGTGTCATTTAGAACACAAGACAAAATAAGAGTGTTCTTGCAAAACAGAACATGGCAAAAAAATCGTTTTTACTCGATTGTACTATTTTGGTGATCGTTGGGAGCCAAAATTGAAATCAAAATCGAAATTCAATTAATTGCATAGCCCTACTCTTCAGAGGTGGAGCAACAGCTTAGGGCTAGACTTGACGAGACATCGTCATCGCATGATTGTCGTTTCGCCTGTGTCCGTGCACTGAAACTCTGGAAACATTTTTGAGAGCCAGAGTGCCGGAGTGCCACTAGGGGTGAAGGCACTTCCCCATTAGGAAGTGATCACGACCAATGCTTCACTAACAGGATGGGAGGCAACATGGAACCAGAGGGGAATTGGTGGTCACTGGTCACCAAGGGAGGCCTTAGAACATATCAACGTCCTGGAATTGAAGGCAGTGTACTCAGCTCTACAACACTTTCCAAATCTAATGGGTCGCCATGTGCTTGTCAGGTCCGACAACACATCAACTTTCTTTCATTTAAATCATCAGGGTGGCACCATGTCTCTTGCGTATTTACAGCTAACTCGCAAAATCCTCACATGATCTCAGGGCTGGTTGGCTTCATTAAGGGCAGTTCATCTCCCGGGATTGGACAATCAAATGGCGGATGCCCTGTCCCGGGATCTGCTGCTCCCGGGGTAATGGAGACCTCACCCGGATGTTGGAAATGTATTATCAATGCAGTTGATCTGGCAACGGTTTGGCAAGGCAGAGGTCGACTTGTTTGGCTCAGAAATCGCCACCTATTGCCGCTGGTGGTTCGCGAGGGCCGAGACTTCCAGCCCATTGATGCGTTATCCCACTAGTGGCTGAGTTGCCTGTTGTACACGTTCTCTCATTTTCCACTTCTGTGAGAAACATTACACGTTCCTATCCTAGTGGCACCTCGATGGCCAGCCAGGCCATGGTTTCCTCTCCTTCTGAGTCTGTTACAGGGCGAACCAGGACAGCTTCCCATCAGATGGGACCTCCTTTCTCAGATGCACGGCCGTGTTTGGCACCCAGAACAAACTCGTCTTCAGCTCTGGGTTTGGCCATTGTGTCCAGTTCACAGTTAATGGATTGTGAACCAGCAGTAGTGAACACTATCGGCAACGCTAGGGCTCCTTCAACACGGCAGCTCCTTCAACATTTTTTTCTTGGTGCGTTTGTAGTTTGTTGAAGGAAGTGAGACTTTTAAAGCCTGTTCGTTCTACTCCTTTTCCTGTGTGGGTCTTACCGCTGGTTTTAGAATCCCTTTGTACACCACCATTTGAACCATTTTCTGTTGTGGATATAAAGTAGTTGTCCTTGAAAGTTTCTTTTTTGCTGGCTGTTGCTTCCACTAAACGTGTTGGAAAACTTCATGCCCTGTCAGTAAGTGAATTGTGCTTACGCTGGTTACCAGAGGATTCTGGGGTCATTCTTTGGCCTAATCCAGCCATTCTCCCTTTTTTGAATCACCTTTCACTCACTCAGATACAGATGGAGGTAGGTCTCATCTTATGTGTGCTGTATGAGCTTTAAAGTACTAAGTCTACCACTTCTTTCAGACAGATGGATCAGTTATTTGTCTGTTATGGTGAGGTACGCAAATGTGCGCCTTTGTCCAAACAGAGACTATCACGCTGGATTGTCGAGGTGATAAAGTTGGCGTATATTTTTTTGTGTCCATATAGTTTAATTTAAAGGGTTAAAATTTCTAAATAAAATGGCAAATTATTTGCATACATTCTCTTTTTTGAGGACCAAGTCTAAAATTTCAGGTTTTAATTCATTTTGAGATAATATTTGAGGAATGATTGCAAAAATGTCAATGTGGTTGTAACATAGGCAGGATCCATGTGCAGCAGTAGTCTTTTATTAAATAAACTCAAAACTTGACAAATTCAGACTCAGACTTGGGAACAGAACAACCAACATACAATATCAAGAACTCACAAAGACTGAACTAGACACAGGGCTTAAATACACAGGCAAACAAGCTAAACAAGATAACGAGGGGGCGTGGTTAATCAGAGACACCTGGGAAGACTAATAAACAAGAAAAACTACAAAGGACTACAAAACACAGGCATAGAGGTGGCCATCTTGTCCAAAGATACTGGCGCAGACACAGGTGTAGAGGTGGCCATCTTGTCCAAAGACACAGGCGTAGAGGCAGCCATCTTGGCCGGAGACGAACTCTCAGGTGTGGCGGTCAACTTGGGAGGAGAGCTCGCGGGCTGGAGCCAATGTGTGTGCTGCCCACACACACAAAATAGCTGTGGCGACTATCATGAGTGCTGCATCTTCCAGAGCTAACTCACGCGCGGCAGCCTTCTTGTCCGAAGACACAGGCACAGCGGGCATGACATGAACAGTCTCTGGCTGGGCAGGCTTGACATGAACAGTCTCTGGCTGGGCAGGCTTGGCGCGAACAGCCTCTGGCTCGGCAGGCACAACGTGAAGGAACTCTGGCTCGGCAGAAGAAACTCAGGCTCGACAGGACTAACGTGAAGCTCAGGCTGAGGGGATACTGTGGGCTTGTGGGGCTCCTCATCTGCAAAGCCGACAGTAAATGGCAAAACTACAAAAGGCACAGGACAGGAAATGACAAAAGTCCACACAAGACAAGGGGAACACAAGACAGGAATTATGACAGTGGTGTAACCGTAAAAACTTTGTACCAAATAATTTATCTTGAGACAGAAATTCTCAATAAAACACCATATCAGCTAGTTTGGCATAATCTTACATTACAACTATATAACAGTAAAGTAAATGGAACACCATTATTCTGAAATTATAATTAATTTGGAGAATCATGTGAGTCAAGTCAAATTCCTCAAGTGTCAAGGTGGTGTAACCACCATTCAAGGAGTCATTTTGTTAAAGGAGCATTTCACCCATGGGAACATTGATCTTTATTGAAAGTGGGTCATATATGTAGTCGAAATGTAAAATAAATTTCGAATTTGGTGCCTTCTTGACAGAGGAAAGACAGAAAGTAACTTCAGGACGCATATGTATGAAAGACAACAATTCCCACAATGCACCACATTGCACAGCTCCGCAAGCCACTCCCACTAATCTAGAACAGCGCATATGAGGTATCCGCCTATAAGAGAAATCACTCTTCCGTCTACAAGGCTAGCTACCACCAGAGCTTGAAATTCATTTCACACAAAATGTCTAGTTAGTTGGCGAACTCATTAATGAATTACTCCTCGTTTGTATTTTTTTCGAAATGGTGAATTATTGCATGGTACCGGGATGTTCAGTCAGAACATATGCGTTGCGAAACTAGGATGGTTCACAACACAAACGTCCGTGTCCTCGTCTGATTCAGAGATTTCGTCCAGGAGAAATTGGCATCGTTGAAATTCTTTGCTGCAGACGGACTCCATCTCTGTGTCCATAGGCGCACGGTGAGAGCACAGGCACCACCAGTCCGCCCCAGCTCGAGCCAGTCCGGGCTCCTCGTCCGCGACAAGCAGGTCTTCTGCCTCGGCTGCTCTTCGCTATAATGCGGCTCGTAAAGGTAGCCACAAACACCTGATTCGAGCATCAGACTTCCGAAATCCTCTTCTTCTATATCATATTGAATACCCTCCACTATTGTCGTAACTTCACATCTGGCTCCACAGCGCCTGTTAGCTTAGCTTCCAAACAAGATGGAGGATATTGCTTTTAGTTTCAGAAAGTGAAGTCCCACTCACTGATCTGTAATAGGTCTGTAATGTGAGTGGGTCCCACCCCCTGGGAAAGATGAGGAACGAGTGTTTGTAGTCTCAACCCCTCTACAAAGATATGGGACTTCCTGCTTAGAATGACGCAAAATGACGATTTTTTCATCATTGTAAGCAGGAACTGCAACACTGAAATCCTTTTTATCCCGTCTCAGGGGAAAATGAGGGAATAATGCACGACCATTCAAAAATATGACCGTTTCTAACAATACAAGGCTTGATGCAAAAGTGTCCCTTTAATATTGTGTAAGAAGACCATGTGACAGGAAATGATATCACAGAGAAGGACCCCTAGTGACTCTAACTGCTGCATGCAAATGTTAGTAACTCTCTTTAAAATGTTTGACATTTATAGGGTATGGTCAGGTATTCTTAAGTATAGGCTATGTCAAGTGGTATGACCCCAGGAATACATTGATAATTTATCATTATTATAAAAATGAGTATTAACTTCCAATTAGCCTACATTTTAGATATTACCACCAAGGCCACATACTTACATAGGTGTCCGTGATAATGCCCGTCAAATTTGATTTTAAACTGAAATGTCAAATGGTGTAACCGGTTACACCTATTGACTCCTATTACAAGCCTTTCTGTTAAGGGCCAATTTAGTCAAATATCACTAGTTTATAATGCTGATTTAAAATGTAATATGAACTAACCTACTATTTGGAACTCTTTTCAAGTGTTCAGTGTAACCTCATTGATTCTTGTGGAAGCTCAAACGTGCCAGAATGAACCTAGTTGGTTCTTGCAGAAGCTCAAACATGCTGCGTAACATGAGAATGAACCTCATTGGTTCTTGCTGAAGCTCAAAAAAGCTGCGTAACACAAGACTTAATCTCATTGGTTCTTGAAGAAGCTCAAACGTGCTGCGTAACACGAGAATGAACCTCATTGGTTCTTGAGGAAGCTCAAACTTGCTGCGTAACACAAGAATGAACCTCATTGGTTCTTGCTGAAGCTCAAACGTGCTGCGTAACACCAGAATGAACCTTATTGGTTCTTGTGGAAGCTCAAATGTGCTGCGTAACATGAGAATGAACCTCATTGGTTCTTGCAGAAGCTCAAACGTGCTGCGTAACACCAGAATTAACCTTATTGGTTCTTGCAGAAGCTCAAACGTGCTGCGTAACACGAGAATGAACTTCATTGGTTCTTGCAGAAGCTGAAACGTGCTGCGTACCACGAGAATGAACCTCATTGGTTCTTGCAGAAGCTCAAACGTGCTGCGTAACACAAGAATTAACCTCATTGGTTCTTGGAGAAGCTCAAACGTGCTGCATAACACGAGAATTAACCTCATTGGTTCTTGCAGAAGCTCAAACGTGCTGCGTACCACAAGAATGAACCTCATTGGTTCTTGCAGATGCTCAAACGTGCTGCATAACACGAGAATGAACCTTATTCTTGTGGAAGCTCAAACGTGCTGCGTAACACGACAATTAACCTCATCGCACACAAAAGGGTGTATGGTGGAGTTAAGTTGAGAACATCATCATAGATGAACAGATCAGCAAATGAGCAAATTCAGCATCTTGACAATCCTGAGCCCATGCATATTCACCTTGATGATCATGAATATGAGCAGACAATTTTTAGAGAGGCCGCAAGCATTTCTTGTTATCAGATATTGTTCCTTAACTGTAATTACAACACAAGACATGAGTTAGATGTTGTTAGAAGGAGGCGGGAACCGGTGAACATTCAAAGACTTTAATGGTGTAAAATAAATCAACAACAAAACGAAAGTAAAGACAGCAGCCCCTCACGGACGACTGCTGTCACATATAATAAAACAAAACATCAAATAAAATAGTCCAGGCCTGGCCTCTCTCGTTCTTCACTGTCGGTGCTCCTCATCTTATGCTTCCGCTCCTCCGTGAGAGATACAATACCGGTGCATCGCGCAGGTGTCGCTCATTAGTAATCACGCCACTGGCCTCACGCCGCTCTCTCACGGCCCTCAGCCTCGTCCTGCTCGCCACACTAGTTAAGTAAAAAATAACATGGTTTTTAACAATTTTCTTGTTTTCAAAAAGCGTTCTTTTTAGTAAATGAAAAGTTATTTTTAGCAAATCACAAACATGAGGGCAACCACTAGTAAGGTTCGATTCGCAAACAAATGACTTTCAAATAAAACGAATGAACCAGTTTTTTTTACTGAACTGTATGAATCTGTTGGAACTTGAATTAATCTGACACAATTATTTATGGCTTGTGAGACTTAAACGACTGGTTGATCATCTGACAACATTAAACATCTATTATGTACATAAACATCTATTATGCCCTTTTATGAAGTCTTGATTTTGTTTTTGGGGTGTACTACAATATGTTTGCATGCTTGATTGTTCAAAATTTTACATTTACATCACCTCTCTGCCCAGTCTGTTTACACGCCGATTTCTATGAAGCCTCTCCTTTCGAAATACGAAATGTGCTGTGATTGGTTAGCTGGCCCAGTGTGTTGTGATTGGCAGCGCTTGGCAGGCGTATAACCATAACTGCCCCTCCATAACTACGAGTTATTCTCTTGTGTAAATATTGAGTATGGCGTCAATTTTTAAACCAATTTCAGCCTGATTCTGACCCAGACAATTTTAACAAACAAGAGGACTGTGCAAAAGGGATTACATGCACAGACAGAGCGGTGTGTTTTTTGTATTTTTCTTATACATTATAGATACAGTGTTGCACCATTTAATTGTGATATTTTTCAGAAAACTAAGGTAATACAAACAGTAGCTAGCCTAATCGATCAAAAAAAAGAAAAGAAAAAAGAGCGGTGAACTGTCTTACAAAACTTACAAAGGCAACAGAAAACAAGCTGTTTTCCATAAAATGTGCAGCGCACAGATAAACGTTGGGGTTACAATGTTCAAGAGCAGTGTTTAAAAATAAGTGTTAACCACTCTAAGTTCATCAGCCTTTGGAAGCTCAAACAAATGAGTTTTTGGAAAAGTTGTGGAAAAAAAACAGTATCTCTTTGACACAACACCGTCTTCTCTAATGCAGCTCAGCCAGCCTCTGCTATTTTCTGTGTATCCCATGGGCGGGGATTATTTAAATGAGGACCATTGTGACCTCATAAGATCCGGAATAAACACGTTGTCCAAACGAGCCGTTCGCTGTAGTTCTTGAAAAGGGGATTCTGTTAAATAAAATATCTCCCTTTGGAGTGGACTTTGAGCTTTGTAACCTTGCAGATCATTTATGCTCAAACAGCAACATTACACACTAACTAAAGGTGAAAAAGTGGAAAAGCATAATAGGACCCCTTTAATACAAACATACAGGGTGTTACGGAACAGAGACTCACAACAAGGATAAGGTTAATAAACAGTTTATTTGAGATTGGCGGGTATATGGACGTAAAGTATGCATCACTGATGTTGAAAAACAGGAATGATGAATGAGACACTGACAGTTCCTTTGTGTTGTAGATGGATGAGGAAGTTGTGGATGAGGTGGATAATGGCAGCTGGTGCACACACAGAAGATGGGAGAGAGGCAAGTAGCCGTTGTACGAGAGGGAAAACGAGGAATCCACGGAAGAACAGGGAGACGATGAAGACACAGAGGATGCAGGTAGACGAAACAGTAAACGTAACATACACAATACTGGCAGTAAGTAATGAACATAAATGAGAGTCCTTACTCGAATGAGATCAGACAATGTGACAGAGTGATGTGTGTGCTTATATGCTGCCTGTGGTGATGAGATGATGATGTGCAGGTGCACGTGATCATGAATGATGTGCAGGTGCGGGTGATTAGTATTCAGGTGATAGTGATATCTGTGATTCGGTGATGGTGGAGCCTGACTGATCCCTGACACAGGGCTTGACATTAACTTTTTTGCTCACCAGCCACTGTTGCTACAGTAGTTGTTTTCCAAACTTACTAGCCACTCAGCATTTTCACTGGCCACAATTTTGACATCGATACCATGGGGAAAATCTGCCATATAGATATTTTTGTTATCTCATAATTTGGCAGCAGGTATATTAGGCTGTTGTCACTTTAAGAGCTGACACACAGATCCATTATACTGTTACACATGTGTTTTCTTTCTCAACTGTTTACATTCTGTTTACATCATAACTGACTGTGTTTATGCGAAAACTCGCCAATATAGCCAAACCATCGTTTGAGAGAGACTTTATTTAAAATGACTGCAGAGATGTTCTGGCATTTGATGGAGCATGGCTCACATTAACAGGCCCATCCAGGCAGAGAAAAACAGGGCTGAGAATAATTGAAAAACTGTCAGATCTGTGACTGAGGCAGCAGATACAGATCTTGTTTGAGCTTCTCTCAGCCAGACTGTGTACCGGCTAGCACGAGTATATATGCCAGGTTTCTTTGGCAATGCACAGTCCGCTCCATGACTTGTCACACCATAAAGGTAAAATCTCTTCGTGTCTTGGCTGTAACACTGTAGAGGGCCTCCGCTGTCACCCTTGATTGAAGAGTATTCCAACAGATACTGTTAATCACTGTCTATCACTGACCAGTTACTCTGCAATGTGATATAATGAGATGACATTACCTGACATGTGTCGACACCCCCTTTGTCAAATCCTGCACAGATCATGTTGTCATTAACATGGCCATTATACCAGCTTCTCTGGTTGCAGATTCCAGTATCAATGAGCTCAACTTCAGCTTCCTGAAGAGTGTCAACTAACATTCCTTAAAATACAATAAAATGTTTCAGACCTTTTCTGATCAAGAAATGAGCATAAATCTAATCAAGAATCAAAAGAAACAATCTTAATAGGCTAACTTTTAAAAACAAATTTTGTTAAAAAAAGATATATAAAATGTAAGTGTTTCTTTTTAAAGCGGGACGAGAGAACTGATTATATAAACTCATATTATTAACAGTTTAACTGCCAGAAAGATGCCAAAAATCTGATAATATATTACACATTCTGCTAAGTAATCGTCTGTTAATAATGCAGAGATTTCGAGTTTTTGACTGTTTTTGGATATTTAAACACTAACCTTGTAACACTGAGCTGCCCCAACCAGTGATGTAACATGAGCCGAAGCTGAGCTGTTTCTCGTCCATTTCATTTTCAATCATACACAAAGGCTGCACATAATTTGTGAAATACAAAGAGCGATGCAGATGCAAAAGTGCCACATCGTTTTCAAAATATGATCGGTTGAACTTCTCATGCAGGATCACTTGCTGAACTGAGCGATACTGGACACCCTTTTCTTGCTTGGATCGAGAATTCACTCCAGCCACTACTTGCAGTTTATAGTTGTTTCTATAATAGAAAGATGCAAAAGATCTGCAATAAAAACTATTATTTCGAAATGAAGAGTTGGTTTTATTGTTTTAGGCATTTTCTGGGTGTGTAAAAATGTTTGGTGTAGTAAGTAGACTGCATTCAATGCTAATCTAAAAAGAAATACGCATAGGTATAATTAACTGAACCATTACTGCAATTAACGTTAGGCCTATATCATTTTAGATCAACTACCCACCCTTGCTTATTTAACTAAATGTGCATATATGCTCAGATAAAATGTATCACCTGTTTGCTTCAGCAAACCACAATCATTGCTGAAAGTTAAAATAATGAGTTGTGGAAACTGCACACAAATGTTACATGTTATGAGGGAGGAGAATCACACAGTGCTCACCTATTTCTGAAGCAGTGGGATGCTGTGATTATCCACCGATGGCTTATGATGGACCCACCACAGATATGCCTCGACATCCTCTGTATGCTCACCTGCCAAGGCCATGTACCTTTTAATGCAGAATGGCCTCCTGCAATTCGAAGCGGCTTTGATGGACCCTGCAAAGTTTGCTTTCCACAACCTAAAAAGAGCATTATAGTCAGTTGCACTGAACACTTCTGATCACTTTTTTGTGCCATAACCACTGATGATACTACTGTCTGTAAATAATATTAACCCACTTACCCACCAGTGACATTTAAGACTAAAACTATGAAAATGTTGATATGCACTTTTGATGGATGTAATATTTAAAAGGTCTAATAATGTATTAAAATGTCTCAGTCACAAATTATGGCATGGAAAGACCGATTTTGAATAAGTAATGATTGAATTGCATCATACAATTGTAGAATTTAAAGTATTGTTATATTAAATGGGGGAAAAAAGAAACATTTATTTTTGAATTATCAGTTGTTTTGTTTTCCCAGAATTGCCTGATGACAGTATAAATAAATATTACATTATATGATACCTTTTGTTTGAAACTGGACAATTTTTAACTCCCATCCATTACAATTGTGACCATAAACAACAGACATACTTTCCACTAACGTTTTCTGAAATTTTGTTTTTTTACAAAAGCCATGCCGTTTGTTTCCTTTGGGCTATCCAATAGTAAAATTATTGTGTTCACATCTCTGGGATTAAATGGATTAATAATAATATATATATAAAAATACCTGTAATCCCAGAAAGCAGCGTGCTACTAATGAAGATTAATTGTAGAGCCGTTATAAACATTTTAAATGTGAAGCAAAACGAGAGACACAGAAAGAGCAGATAGACCAATCGGATGTCCTTGTCATTGATTATTAGGTAATCTGAAAAGATTCTAAGTGACGTAACATCGTTCATACTGTAATGGCATGAAAGACCCGAGCAAGGAAGAACATGTAAATCAACACATTTCAAATCTTTAGTTTATGCAGATAATTTCATCAGTGTTTTGTACAGTAGCCTACATATCACCAATTTTATGACATTTTAGAGTGCTGTAAAGGACACAAAAATGATAGTAAACGTCATCCTTTAGAAACTAGGCGACAACCATTAGATGAATTTCATAATAAATTCATAATAATACACCAAGCCAACGACCTGTTTATTTTATTCAGAGTGAAAAAAAACGTTTTTAAAATAGCCTAATTTCAAACACAATTGTGTCGGTGTATTTTTGATTCAGACATTATAGCACGGTATCAATCGTCATTCCTGAAACGTCTCATTCTCGAACAAGGACCTAACTGGGATTCAACCAAAAGAAAACTGAAATTAACGCCTTTTATTGTAGAACTGGTGGTAACGTTACCTATTGGCCGACACTCCCTTACTGCTGGGAGTCATCAATTATGCAGGGTGGCTAACGGTGCACACTGAAGGAAGGTAGCAGCAACAATATGGCGACATCCGCAATTTCTTCCGAATTTATTCGACATCTGCAGTGCAGTGAGGATTTTTTGGATACCCGCTAACGTAATTATAGTAAGTATTGTGTTTCAATATCGCTCTCGCGGTGTTTATTCCGTGCGATGGAAGTCATTGCACTGTCAGTGAATGTCGCAGAGATGCTGCACGCTGAGGGGGTTTTACTGCTGGACGCTCCTCGCAAATTCTACATTCTACTTTTATTCCCTTATAACTGAAATGACGTTTTATAAACTCACCCTTTTTGTTAAATTGAACCAGTTATGATTAGGCATTTTCATTTCCCCCTCTCAAATTACATTTTTAATATGTCATGATATGAAACACATTCTTCTAAGGCTATATGTGGTGTTATACAGCCTACTTGCATTATCAATGCCGTGATCTGTAGCCTTGTACCCTCATCTGAATAAAGGTCTTGTTGTCAGCATTAATCGAATGTCAAGCTGAGCAAATGAGCAAAAATGCACATGTGGACAGGTTTTAAATGATTCGTTGTAATTAAGACGTTCAAATGGCAACATGCTTGGCTGCTTATTGATTGTAGGGTGGACGCAGGTTGCACGGGTGTGGAATGCTTCATTTTCTTGTTTATGTTCCTCGCGAGCAGAAACCTTGCACAGCATCGTCGAGATATATCGCTGTTTTCTAATAACTTACGCCGTTTTCTCCCAAACCGGATTATATGACTGAAACATGTTTGCGCTGTGTGTAAAAGGGTAAATACGACGAGAGAGCGAGAGAAAAAAAAAACCCACTGCAGTATTTTCCGTTTTTCCTCCGTGGCTTCGGCCCGCTTTCGTGAAGGTGTCGGAGTGTTTATAAACGTTAGTTTTCAGGCAAAATTGTTTTCTGACACCGAGGAAGATGTGACAACGTTTTGGAAAACGCAAAGACATTGTTCGTGAAACCGTTGTGCTGCTAAGCCATGGATTTCGTGACCAAACATTGATGAAATAAGGTAGGACCACTGCGCATTCAGTCACATAACGATACAACTTGACGTTTTTAAAATAAGGTTATGGTTTGTTTGAAGGAATTGTTGTTACAGATGTATGTGCGAATAGCCTTCATAATTTATTGACAGGTATTTTGCATATGAAGACATAAGGGTGTCGCTTTTATGTAGAAGAGAATTCTGTGGCGCACAGAAGCTCGAACGACTTAGGCATGATGAAAATGAATTCATAATTTGATTCATAATGCTTCTTAAATTTACCCATGTCCTCACATCTGTAAATAAGCTGGACCACGTACCCCACCTGACATTTTCTAAAGCTATCATGTGTTCACGTGCAGCCCAGCATAGTTTCTTCAGGTATTTCTAGATGTTTCGGCCCACCCAAAAGAAGCCCACTTCATTCGACTGATACGGATTCCCTCGCACCATTTTTATAACTCCATGAGTTGACTACATATCCTTTATCTTAACTGTTAACTGTCTTTAGTAACATTACTATTTAACCAATCTGAATATGATTGTGAAAACAAAATGTCTCCAGCTAATAAAAATCTTGCCCTTTTTATAGTGTGGTGCTGATAGGACAGCTCCTGTAAGTAAAGTTGCCTTTGTGCTGTTTGGACCACAAAAGCTCAGCTTGTTTCACTAATAAGACATTAACAAAGGTAAATGCAAAAGGTGTTTTAATTTGTTTAGGATAATCATTTCTTTTGTTTTCCTGTTTCATTGCTAGACTTGCTTAGATGTAAAAAAAATCAACTTAAACCAGCCTAAGCTGTTTAAGCTGGTCTCCCTGCCTGATCAGGTAGAAAGTGCCCCAAACCCCTTTAAAACCTGACAATAGACCAGTTAAGGCCAACAAACCAGCTCAGGCTGGTTTAAGCTGCTTTTTTCCAGCAAGTCTTGAAATGATATCAGATGTACATACCCAAGGGATTTGTGCCCCTAATGGTGTCTGTTATGTGCCAATGTTTGTCACATTCTTTGATATTTTGTTCACGTGTCTGATTTGCTTGAAGGTAAATGGGGTATATTTACAGACTGGAAATGCCAAACACCATTTCTGAAACAAAACTGTGGAATTGGATGGAGAGAAATGCTAAAAGTGAGTTAAGTAGCTCTGTAATATCAGGATATGGCTTGGTTAAGTGTCTGGCCCTTAAATGCACACAAGCTTTTAGATGGTGTGGTTCACTATGCCTCCCTTCACCCACCCCATTTCCTATTCTGCTGCCTTAGGGACATAACGCATGTCCCAAATCGACATCTCAGTGGAGATTTTGTTCATAGGGAAGACAGGTTCAACTAAAATCTGCTTGTGCTATTGTATGGTATCTTCTAATCCAGTCTACATCTTCCCTGAACCCTTTCATCTAAAATAGAAACATCCATCATAATGACCCAAAAAACAATGAATCACTTGTCACAAAGTCGATTAGTATTATTGCAGATGTAATCCAAAGACAAACATTAAGTATCACCTTCATCTGCTCATAACGGAGGGTGCTTTTCATTTTTCATGAAGTCGATGACTCATCCTGGATCTAGTGCCAGTCCCTCTTTAACATGCTCTCAATTTAGCAACAGATTGTTTTGATGTGTAAGGTAATATTTTTAGATGCAAGGCTTAGCGTTTTCATTTCCTGCACAGAGCTGAACATATCAGTTTGTGTGAGCGGGTGATGTAACAACGCAGTATTGTTCAGTAAGACTTTATCATTCCAAAAGCTAAAATGAAATCTAAATGACAGAGGTTTTTTTTTGCAGTGCATTTTTGGATTTTAAGTATAGGTGGTATAAAGTGGAAATGTGTGTTATTGTGATCGGTTGCAAATTCACTCTCTATTTTATAAATGTTAGATCTCATTGTGAATGATTCAATTATGTATGTTTTTTAACCTTGTAATTTATAATTAAAGTTTCATACCTCCTGACTGATGACGTATATGCCAGACTTCTTCAATCACTTAGTTAGCTTAAACCCCACCCCTTTCTTACAATTGACTGATCTGTCGCTACTTTCATTTCATTGCGACTTTAAGTCCTAAACTTTTCAATTCCTCCATTTTCCGATCTCTATTTACGAGAAGTGAAATATAGACAAATATTAATGACATTAATCTTAATGATTATAATCACACAAAACATTGCAGAGTTAGTGTTTTTGCAGCTAAGCTGACTTAATAAGAGGCCTTAATATGATATGATTCGTTTTTTGCTAATGCATATCTTATACTTATACTACACCCAGATAAATCATGTATAGACAGGAAACAATATTGATATTAGCTAAGTATCACGACAACAAGGTCATGGGTTTGATTATCAGGGAATGCATGAACTGATAAAAGAATGTATGAAAGCATCTGCAAAATGCTTTACTAAAAATATTGCATGCAAAACTGGAAAACTCTTTCTTGATCTGGTAAGCTCTAATCTCATTGGTGAAATTTATACAACTTTTGGCAGTAAGTAACTTGTGGATGAGACAGCTATATGATTCTGACTTTATGAGCCTAGATGCCAATTAATGTCCTTTTCTCTTTCCGAAATAGAACTAGCTGCCGTGGAGGGTACATAACAGGAGAAGAAGTTGCTGCAGGATGAAAACATGGCTGCACCTCTTATTGCACCGCCAGGACCTGACAGCTTCAAATACTTTACCAGGGAATCTCTGCGTGAAATCGAGAAGCGCATTGAGGAGGAGAAAGCCAAGCCGCCTCCTAAGCCAGACAGCAGCTACCGCGACGATGACGACGAGAACAAGCCCAAGCCTAACAGTGACCTGGAGGCGGGCAAGAGTCTGCCCTTCATCTACGGGGACATCCCTTGTGGCATGGTGGCAACACCACTGGAAGATTTAGATCCCTTCTATGCTAATAAGAAAGTGAGTGTATCATCTTGTCACTTCATGTGTCCTGCACAGCTGGCATTCACACGTTATCTTTTAAGCAACTCACCTTGGATCATTCCAGAGTTGGAGATGCTGAGGATGTTTTTTAACCTTTTTTCAGTCCACTAGTTTATTTTTTTCTCATATATATAATATATATTTATATAAAACGCCTGATGGTAATCATGTTCCGTGTAGGATATACTTGATACATGATAACATGTTAATCATATGAAAATATGAATAACTTCCTCCTGTAATCCACTACAGTGCTGAAGCATTTGTTTGTGGCTTGTGTATGTTGTAGATTGTCTGAGAGATGATGCTTTAAAGAGGTTTGAGGAGGAGGTCATCTGTGGTCTGCTGAAGCTTTTCAGTTCCGGCTGACAGACTTGTTTTAATTGTTTCAGCAGTAATCCTTTAGAAAAGAAAAGCCAAAAGAAACACTCCAGTGCACTTAAAGAACGGGTCCATCCTTCGTACCTCGCCTTAATACATCTGAGATGATTTGAAAGATGCCAGATATTCTAATCGTGATATCTGATCTAAGGATAATTTGGTTCTTCAAACAAATTTGTGGATTTGATTCAAATATCTGGATTAAGTTGATTACTGCATGTTCTTGTGTTCATTAGAAAGGGCAGATATTTCAATACATGAAACTAGCAATGCAGCGATTGGCTGGCAGAAATAAAGCAACGTAATGACATCATATTAAAAAAGAACATCACACACCTTTATAAGGAAACAGCCAAGCGACCAAAATTATATAAAAGTTATAATCGATAAATTAATTGTGGTATGTTTGTTACATGATTCCCAATTATTTCCATTATTTCACGATTTCTAATATTTGTACAGGCTTTACATTTTTATTTCAATGTTGTAATGAGAAATTAATTTAATTTTACCTGAGAAGCATATTTGTTATGTGACAATATTAATTAAATTTATCAGGATAGCATTTTTTACTAAGTTATCTGCATCTCCTGCGCTGCTTCAATCCACTCCCATAATAGCTGTCACCATTTAAATTAATGCACGGCTCAGACTAACTGTACATTGTGTGTGTAAGACTTCAATCAAATTAAGTCATTTTCCCTTCACAAATACATTTTTGTCAGTGAGTAAAACTGTCTGTGTCTACATTATGATAAGACTACACAACATGATAGTATTATTTTCAAATTAATTTTTAAATTATTATTATTATTATTATTTTAAATTATTATTGTACAAGGTTCATGAAGTACTCTTGTAAGAAATTAGCAGTCGCTGGGACAGACTTTAAGACTCTGATTAAAATGATGCAGTCTAATCCCGTTTACATGAAATAAGCGTGCTTCCGAGTAGGTTTGAGCTTACAGACCTGTTGCTATGATAGCAACTCCAGGATGATCTTTGAAGAACCTATCAATCCTGGGTCATGTCAAATTGTCAACAGTGAAATCCAGGTAATTGAGTAATCCAGGTACGACGAAAGGGCCCCTGCTATTTGAGTAGTAGTACAACAGTAAGAGAGTTAGGCCATTTAAAGATCTTTAATGTTGTTGTTTTGGAGAAATCTGTGTTTAGTACTCTTTAGTGTTGCTACATGTACATGAAAAGACCAAAAACATATACCGTTGTTGAAAGTTTTGGGGTCAGTAATTTTGAAATGGTTAGGCTAATGTTCAACAATGCTGCATTTATTTGATCAAAAATACAATACAAAAACAGTAATATTGTGACATTTTATTACAATTTGAAGTATTTATTCCTATTCTAATATGAAATAAAATGAAATTTATTCCTGTGCTGGCAAAGCTGGATTTTCAGCAGCCATTACTCCAGTTTTCAGTGTCACATGATCCTTCAGAAATCATTTTAATATGCTGATTTAGTGTTAATATTTTTGTGAGGAATCCTGAAAAAAAAGGTTAAAAAGAATGGCATTTATTTCAAATAGATTTTTTTGGAACATTAACCTTCAGACGTTCAGATGTTCTTGCTTCCATTGAAGCTCAAGACATGCTTTGGATAATTTTCAAATCATGCTAAAGGACATGATCATAATAGTCTACTGTACAAACTTGTGGAGTTCATAGTTTGGTTTGGTTTGGATACATTTAAAAATGTATTCATGTATTTTTCAATTAAACTTTTCACTAAAATATAATTACTAATTTATGTTGCATATATTATAAAAATGCAGCATTTTGTGCTCTAAGACTATTAAGTGGATGCACAGTTTCTTGATATGTTACTAGTCATAAAACGGTGCTTTGTTTTTGTTGCAAATGAGCAATATCAGATGCAAGATAGCCCTCAAACTGATTTTCAGGAGTGAATTTTTGTTATGAGATGTAGCCTAAGGGAGGAAGATGAGGTCATCTTTTCTGTCTGAGTTGTAATGGAGCCCAACAGCTCGGCCCTGTGTTCACATTTGGCTCTGTGCTAAGTGCAGTGGTGAGACTTCAGCAGGGTCTGCCACACCGGACTTTACTAAATAATGCACAAACTTGTTTGTGTGGTAATGCCTATTAATGTGTGCATGTGCTGAAGCATTACCCTGCCTCCCTCTCTTGCTTTCGCCCTCCGTCTCATTCCTCTGCCTCCCTCTCATGCAGCGTACACTGACTGTTATGTAACCGCCCGCTCCATGCACAGGAAGGAGATTTCAGTCTCCTGATGAAAACCTCATGGAGGAGCATATGTGAAACAGACAGTCTAAAGGAACTGAATTATGCTCAAAACTGAATACATTTTTATTGCAACAATGGCTCACGTTAGACCGTTAGACGTATTTCATATTTAGATGCATTTCTGGACCAAGCTTTCATGCACATGCCATTGACGATCTATCCTGCACTCTCAAGGATTTAATGGCTCTTTGATTGTATGCTTTTTGATTAGATCTCCCTGTCTCTCATTGTTCTTTGTTTCTACACACTGGGCTTGACTTGCAGCCTGCAGCAGTAGTGAAACCTGATTCTTGAGGCTCAGGGCAGCTCTCTTCCTAGTGGAAAACCAGCTGAGAAATGGAAGCTGGCAGCTTTTAAATCCAGACCTGTGACACTATCAGCAGCAATTAGCTTAGGAAGCTTTGCTACAGGAGCAGCTGGTGAAGCCTAAGTCCTCCAGCACAGATGATAAAAGGAGATGGTTATATGTTGAAAACAAATCAGTTGTGAGATGGAGAGGCTTAACAGTATTTACCCAAGTTGGAAAAGTTGAGTCTCCAACATTGATTTATATTTATGCATTTAGCATATTCTTTATATTACAGTGCAATCAAGATATGCTCTACCAATTGAGCTTCAACATTCTAAACAGTGGTCGGCGCCGATAGCCTTGTGGTCAGCGTGCCGACATGAAGCGCTCGGGCGGCCCGAGTTCGAGTCCCGGCTCGTGGACCTTTCCCAATCCCATCCCCCATCTTTCTCCCAACTCGCTTCCTGTCAACTCTCTACTGTTCTGTCACAATAAAAGGCAAAAATCACCCCCCCAAAAAAATATATAACATTTTAAACAGTGCTGTGTTGTATTTTACTTTATTATTATTATTTTGTTTTATGTTCTTTTCTATTTAATTAGGGGTTCAAGCATGTTGCGCTGAAACCCTATTGTAATTTTTAGAATTTCCAAGGATCAGCATTCTCCCCTAAAAGTGATTGGGCAGGTCACGTGAAAAAAAGGATGCGGCGACTGGCCACTTGTTGGCGCTATAAAATGAAAAAAAACCCCCACTAAAACGACTATAGCTACACAACAGACAGTCCGGTTGATTTGAAAACTGGCATGCGGTCCAAGGCGCCGCGATTGTCTACGAGGCAATGGCATGGCAAAAACATGGCAGCTGTTGGCCAATGAAGTTCGAGCGACTGTCAGACAAGGTTAACAGAGGCCGATCATAATGAAACTCGCTGGGCCTGTTTGACTTACAGCCCTAGAGGCCTGTGAGAAATTCAAAAGAAATCGGCCACCGGGTGGCGCTAACGGGTTTTACGCCTCAGTAATCAGGCAGTGTTAAACACATGTACAATATGCATATCATTTGTTAGATCTCCTCATTCTGAACAACTTTGCCTCAAAAACCACTGCTGTCAATCAAATCATTCATTAAATACTTGAGAATATTTTATTTTTTTTAACTACTTTTGTGCACTAGTCCTAGGTTTTTTGCTCAACCTCAATAAAACCACTGCAGTACAATTCTCTAGTCTAGACTTTTAGGGCTATAATTATCATAAAAATGTTGAACTTAACTCTTTGGATAGCTACTGTATAACAGGGTCATTTACAAAATGGACATGGCAAAATATACTCAAAAGCCTATAAATCCTAAACGAAATCTCAGAAATTCACGAAATTAGATGAGCACATGCGACACATGATTCTAAACAAGCATGCAAACTTTTATGGAGATAGGACCATAGGTGGCCCTATAACTGTTAAAAACCTTTAAAAAAACAAATATTTCGATAGTAAATTGCCTTTATTGGCTGTAAATGGTCTTTTCATTCTCTGATATAGGTGGTTACAGGCTTAATAAATTAAACTTAATACCTTTTTACGCATGTGCATAAAGGCCTTAAAGCGCTTGAACCCCGATAATTCGCAGTTATATTTTAATTTTATTATTTTGCTGAGCACTGTTACAGCACCTTTAATCAGTCTTAATCAGATTTTCTGATTTTAGATGTTTCAGATTTTACCAACATTCTTGTACACATTTCATTTTCAGGTTTGGGCTCTGATGGTTTGATAGGAATGTTGTTGATCCAGGAGCATGTCCTGCTTGAATAAAAGGTGTGCAAAGATGAGAAAGGGGAGACAGAAGGAGAAAGAGGCAGAACACCACACCGGGTCATAAATCTTAAGAGTGACTCTTCAAAATGTGCCATGTAGGACCATTGCTTTTCCCTGTGATGACGCGGCACTCGGAGTGGTCTTGGCTGACTGGTTGGGGGGCTGGGGAAGGCAGGGTGATGCACAGCTTGAGTATAATGGCCGTCTCACTCCTCCCTCACATCTGTTCACAACATCTACACTCTCCACACCAGGAAATACTCCTATTCTAATGCAGGCATCTCATTTATTTTTGTTGATTTGGCCTTGTGATGTGACCAGCTTTTATTGATGTGGGAGTTGCTGCATTATTAGCTCTGGAAGAGCTCACTCTTTTCATTCGCCATTTGCTGCTCTTTACATTAGTCACCATCTCTGTCTGTTGTTTATGTTTCTCCATTTTTCACCATGCTTCTCTCCTCTCCATGTGTCCTGCCATACGTCTGTTCTGCGCTTCATCTGGATCTTGTTTACATCACTTACACTTTCCTGCTCACTTTGCATCACCCTGTAACATGATCTCTCTCTGTCTTACTCCTTTTCCATGTTTGCCTCTCCCTGTTTTTTTTTTTAAGCTTTAGTTGGAATATTCAAATAAATAAATGTAATTTACATATATATACAAATATAATAATATTTGTAAAGTTTTTAACTGAACATACTGCGGTATCTAGTTAAAGGACAAATCCAGTGAAAAATGAACCTAGGGGTAATTAACACATGGTTACCGAGTCGATCGTTCCCTGCGATGCGTTTTCATGAAAATCGAATGTATAGAGTTTTATCTTTAAAAACAGATTAGCTCATAACACTAGTATATGGGGCACAGAGTAAGTAAAAATAAATCGCTAGTTAATACCACTAACAAGGCTCAAAATAGCCTCACACTAACACGGTAACATAATGAGGGTCCTTACATACAAACCGAAGCATTGAGAACTTTGTAAGTGTACAGACAGTTTAATAAGAAGATACTTTATAAAGACAGTACATTACGCGTTTACAGACAGGCGTCATCTTGGAAAACAGTCTCGACTAATCGAGTCACGAACGCCGTGCTAAGTGAGCTGGTCGATAGGAATTACGCATAGTGAAATCTAACGTAGCACGGCGTTCGTGACTCGACTAGTCGAGACTGTTTTCCAAGATGACGCCTGTCTGTAAACGCGTAATGATAAAGATAAAACTCTATACATTTGATTTTCATGAAAACGCATCGCAGGGAACGATCGACTCGGTAACCATGTGTTAAATACCCCTAGGTTCATTTTTCACTGGATTTGTCCTTTAACAGCATTATTTTGCCAAAAAACAACAACACAAGCACTGTTAATGTTTGATTTATATTAATTTACATTTACATAAATATACATTTTTAATGACATAAATATTGCAATTTCTTGTGATATTTGTGATAATATGGAACTCTGTGTGAAGTGGAGGGTTTTTTAATCAGGCATTAGCTATCCATCATTCATATTAGCAAAATTCTGTAATACATTTTATTAATTTAATTTAATTAATTAAACTCAACTAATTGTATTTTATTTGACTTGTTCTCTAGACTAAAGACTAATGATGACTTTGCTTTTTGAGGTTATTGCTCCCAAATTGTGGGATGCTCTTCCTTTGGATTTAAGATTTGTGGACACTATGAATGCTTTAAAAAAGCAACTAAAGCACTAAAAGCAACTAAAGCACTTATTTTGCTTTTGTCTAATTTGTTCTGTATTACTCTGTTTTTATCCGATTGTCTTTTTTTAATGTCTGTCACTCTTATTTTGATTTCCTTTTTATATTTGGATGCAAATCACTTTGTGACGTCTGCTCTAGAAAGCTGTTATAGAAATACAAATCGCTTAATTTCTTAGCCTTGTGAACCAATACTATTTTATAGTGCCTTTCCATCAGTATTTTTTTCATTCAGTGTCTGTGGTTGGGTCCAGTTTTACATATTTTTTTAGCTTGTTCTCTCTCTTCTTCTTCTTCTTATTATTATCATTCTTTTTTTTCTTTTCTTTATTTTATATTTACGATTAGCTTTTAAATGTCTTTGTTTCCTCATTCGTTCTCCATCTTCCTCTCTTGCTCTCACTGCTTACTCATTCCTCTCTGGGCTGTCTTTCTCTCGCTCTTGATCTTTCTTTTTCTGCTCCATTCTGGATTATGAAATTTTCAGTAGCTGTGCAGCCTGTCATGCATTAAAAAGAGGAAGCCCACATGTACATGTACTATAGCCAGCAAATATTGAGAAAGGGCAAATGTATTTTTGTTCATAAATGGACTACTTCTGCATTATTTTTTCATCTCATGATGTTTCATATGTGACTACTGATTTGGGCTACTGTTTTGAATGGATCTTGTCGTGTTTTGAACACAAGAGAAGATGCAGTTGATCCCCAATGTTTCACATACAGTTTGGGGTTGCTGAGCAGTGAGCAGATCTTTTTTTTTTTTTTTTTTTTTTTCTCAAAGCAGGTCTCAGTATGTAGTTTACATGGTGGCCTGATTCAGCCTGACCCAAATAGATATAGCTCTTCTCCATCTTTAGTTACATATACAAAGTTTTATTTACTGAGCTGTCCTTCTTTAACATTAATCATTATTGTGGACCAACAAACCAAACCAAATTAAATGAAATGACCCAAATTATGAACTTTGATAATTCTGTGTGCTCTATATTCTTCTGAGGAGTTTCTACTCACGTTATGTTCAGCTTACATGTATGGTGCTGCATTGGTTGCATAGACTCGGCACTCTCCGTGGTGCTGAAGAGGGTTTCTTAGTGTTCAACTAAACTCAAGCATGTAAAAAGAAGTACAAGGGTGAATACCATCTCTGCAAATGCACGCGACCTCCCATGAAACTTTGATGGTACCAAACATGTTTTATTTAAACAATTATGAGGTTATCTACTGAAAGGCTGGTGAGCTTACGCTGACTCGTTCACAGTTCTCTGAAAAATGTGAATTGTGAATTCAAACTTTTCATATTCATTTAGAAGTGAGATATCTGGGTACAACTAGGGTTCATCTTTGGCATTATTACAGACATTAATAAATATTTTTTCTCCTCTTCCAAATATAGAATATTTCATCCAAGCATTTTGAACCTTAAGACAAAATATAAAAATATTTAATACATCAGGGTTTGATGGACCATATAGTATGATATATTGAGAATATAGAACTCATACTCGAGGAGAACAAAAAAACACCTCAATTTTATTCAGAGGCCCAAATTAAACAGAAATATGCAATTTGCTGCAGATGTTTTCATTTATGTTGTCATGTGGCCAAAAAGTAAAAAGCATTTATGGGTCTGAATGAGATTTTTATAACATTATAGCAGACTACTTTTATATTATCGGGATGTATAGAGTGACAACTGATATGCATATGCATTTTATCTATCTTAGTAAGATGATATTAGTTTTCTGATCAAAGCTCTGTAGTTTTAATTGTGGGGGGCAAGGGAATTAATTTAATGAATATCTGATTGGCGATTTCAGTGGGAGTACATTGTGATTTAATAAAGCACCCAAGAGTATCAACAACTAAGTTCATGGATCATTCGTTTTCGTGAAGAAAAAAACAACAACTGATATTTGAGCAGTTTAAATAGTAAAATTGTGGCGGATGCCAGTGCTCTTCTGTGCACCATCCTGCACTTCATAATCCAGTCCAGTAAGCGTCAGAAATACAACCGTACGGTGTGTTTTTTTTGTTTGTTTTTTTATTGTTGGGTGAATTATTACTTCAAGCATCCGGCCACCTCATGCTTATGGCCAAATCGCAGCCATGATATTCATGCTGTGTTGAACTAAATATCAGCACTCTCAGCTAATCAAATTCGAGAACTTGAGCTAACTGTTGTATAAACATTAAGTAATATTTTTTTTACTTTATTGCACTCCAGTACAATGTGGATGTTTTGCATGCAGTCTTGCAGATTTACTTACTACTTGCCAAAGAATGTGATTTTAATTATTTAGTCATATATAAAGCAAAATGTCTTCATTATGATGCCTTGTCTTCTAGATGCAGACTTTCAGTACATGATTATTAATTCTTAAATTCCAGTTGAATAAGTGATGATGTGTCTCTATGCTTGTAACTAATCTAGTGTTTCTCTTTCTCTTTGTTATTCTGTCTTTTTCTTATCTCTCTCTCTGGCTGTGTCTGTTTTTCTTCTCCACAGACATTTATAGTCCTAAATAGAGGGAAAACAATCTTCCGCTTTAGTGCCACACCTGCCTTGTACATGATAAGCCCTTTTAATCTTGCTAGGCGAATAGCGATTAAAATTTTGATACATTCATATCCTTTTTCAGCTGTTTAAATGTATATATGATAAATACTTTGTCTACACTGTCTTTCTCTGCATCAAATATTTAATATGTCTGCTTATTGCTAGGGTGCATGGGATGACCAGGAATAACGCTAAGGATTTCAGACTAATGTTTTAGTTAAAGGTAGGGTAGGCAATTTCGGAGTGGCTAGCAATAGCAAGCTAGTTTTGAAAGCATTAGATCCCACCCTCCCTTCAGAGCGCTCTCTCAAAAGCCACGCCTCATGCAAAACATGAACGCACAGAGCAGAGTCTGCAAAGCACCACTAGAGACAGCATTAAATGACCTCATGTCTCCAAGCACGTAACATTACAATAATAATGAAAGTAAACAACTTACAGAGCTTGGACTTGTACCACCTGACTGCTGCAGATTCATTTCGGCATTGATAGTGTTGACATAGAAACGCATAAAAATATATCAAACATATACCACAACGATTTGAACTCTAATGCTTTGCCCTGTTCACTGGAAACTATTTGACTAATTTTATTGTTAATGTGGTTGTAGTCTAAACAAGTTTGCAGTTAAACAACATTGTGAATACTGAAATTATGCTAATTTGTATTTATTGTTATATGGTATACTTTATTAATGAAAATGATTAGGCCTAAACATTAATATTTCTTTGTTAATTTTGTGACAAACATTATACAGCCATGGCAACCATGAATTTTGTGGTTTGCAAAGTTTGCTGCTTCAGTATTTGTAGATTATTTTTTCACATGTTTCTAGTGTATTCTGGAAAACAGTGATAAGCATTTCGTAAGTTTAAAGGCTTTGATTTGGAAAAACATGCAATATATACAAAGTCAATATTTACAGTGATGACCCTTCTTCTTTATAACCTCTGCAATTCGTTCTGGCATGCTGGATATCAGCTTCTGGTCCAAATCCTGACTGATGGCGTTCCATTCTTGCCTCATTAGTGCTCGGAGTTGATCACAATTTGTGGGCTTCTGCTTGTCCACTCGCCTTTTGAGGATTGACCACAGGTTCTCTATGGGATCCAAAATTCCAATATAATGATCTCAGAGCCACTTCATTATTACTCTTGCCTCATGACATGGTGCTCCATCATGGTGGAAAATGCACAGATCATCGCTGAATTGCTCCTGGAGACGTTGCTGTTGCAGGAAGTTTTTTATACCATTCTTTATTCAGGGCAGTGTTTCTGAGCAGAATTGTGAGAGAGTCCATACCCTTGGATGAAAAGCAATCTCACTCATGGATGGTCTCAGGATGCTTCACTTTTGGCACGACACTGGACTCATGGTAGCATTCACCTTTTCTTCTCAGGACAATCAATTTTCCAGATGTCCCAATAGTCAGAAGGGGGCTTCATCAGAGAGGATAACTTTGCACCAGTCTTCTTCTGTCCAGTCCTTATTCTTCCTGTAGAATTTCAGTCTGACCTTGGTGTTTTTCATGAAGAGAAGTGGCTTTTTTGCTGCTCTTCTTGACACCAGGCCGTTGTCCAAAAGTCTTCGCCTCACTGTGTGTGCAGATTCACTCACACCACCTGCTACCAATTAGGGTTGTAACGTATGAGATTTTCATGGTATGATAAAAGTCTTCACGATATAATCACAGTGATCATGGCTTCACGATTTCACGGTATACGGTATTAAACAATCAATTATTATTACCATCAGTTAAAATGACCATTAAATGAATGAAAACAGTTTTTATTATAACAATGCTATTATAACATATCCTTTAACAAACTTGAAACCATTTGTTTAGTTTATTAAAATTTCAATAATAAAAAACATGTCTAATCAATTAAATTTAATGATTGATAGTGGATTACATTTAGGCTAAGTGCTGCACCACAGAGATTTACTAAATTAAAACATGGACAAAAAATGAAATTCCTTAAATAATGTTTAAAGAAATTGCGTTGTTGTTGTTTTGTTTTTTTGAGAAGTACATTCTATTATACAGTTCTATTATACGTCTAGTAATATATTTCTATCATAATTTCAACAAGTTAAACCAAACCTTTATTTTGACAATGGTTTTTCTGAAATAAAATGATAAAATGCTCTTGAAGCATTCTCAGAGCAGCTGTTCACGTCCTCATATTGTGAGACGGCAGTCACTGAAAACACCATGAGCGTCATGCGTACTTGAGTATAGAGGGAGCGGTGGAGCTCATTCAGAAAGAGACACACAGAACAAGCAGATTATATATTTTTATAGCAGTCTTTTTGCGCATTCCCATGACACGATTTGATTTATTGTACAGCTCTACTTTGGCAATCAATCAAGCAGTCAAGTGGAAAGAAGTAACTTATGCACAGGTGATATTCTCCATTTTATTTTTTTCCCCCAATACTGGAGATTAGCAAATTGTGCACAATACTGTATGATAATCGTACGTGGTCATACCATGATATATA
The DNA here is from genome assembly GCF_963993115.1 of Abramis brama. Classification (NCBI taxonomy): domain Eukaryota; kingdom Metazoa; phylum Chordata; class Actinopteri; order Cypriniformes; family Leuciscidae; genus Abramis; species Abramis brama. Next base: position 20,891,518 of record NC_139984.1, on the reverse strand, counting down.
CCGGTATACCATTACAACCATACTGCCACTATTGAGCTAGCGCTACACTAATGGTGGCATGATTCCGTAGCTGATTCCTCAGTAGGAGACTGTTCTGGTTCTTGTTGGACACACTGGGACGTCCTGAAGCCGCCTTCAGTGCTGTTGACCCTCTCCCCTTGAAATTCTTAATGATCCGGTAAATGGTTCTTTCAGATCCAATATTTTTTGCAGCAATTTCCTTTGCATGTTTCAATAATAATTCTGATGCATTATTGCATTTTGATGCAAAGCGATGATGGCTGCACATCTTTCTTTAGAGGAAACCATTGCTAACATGAAAACACAATGATTGGAAGCACTCCTTCACTCTTATAGCAGTCTGCTCTTAAAATCCAATCAGAATGAAACTGACTTGTACTCGGTTACACTTTCTCATGTGCTGATGATATCATTAGTGAAATGATGTTAGCTGGTCATTTTGTTCCAGGGCCAAAAACAATGATTTCTTTTTTTGAATGGAGCTTTTTGCAATTATTTAAAATACATCTGATCATTCCTGCGCAATAATCTAGAAACAATGTGAACCAACACCACAACAACTGAAGCAGTAAACTTTGCGAAGCACAACATTTATGTCACTGTCAGTACGTTTGGCTATGGCTGTACTTCTTATATAATGTTTATAAATACATATAAAATATTGTCATAAGGCTAAAAATATTTCAATATAATTATTGTTAAGCCCTAGCAGTGCTTTACAACTAGCCACAATTCTAAATTTGTCAATCTGTTTTTGATGAATGTCCTGATGTTTATATTTACAAAGTAAAATTATTTTTTTGTATTTATTCTGTGATGTTTCCTTAACTGATACCCACAGTATTCAGCATGTTCATTATGTGTACGATTTTGACCAACTGTGTGTTCATGACTTTTAGTAATCCTCCCGAGTGGTCCAAACAAGTAGAGTAAGTATTGATCCTAACCACAGCATGTCTCAAAACAAGTTATTCACAACAGCAACAAAACAATCATAAATGGACAGCTTGGTTGTACATAATTTAGTTCCAGTTACTTAATTTAAAAATGTATCCCCACCTGCTTTTTCCCTCAGGTATACCTTCACTGGAATTTATACATTTGAATCGCTTACAAAAATCATTGCCCGTGGATTCTGTATAGATGGCTTCACATTCCTTAGAGATCCATGGAACTGGCTGGATTTCATGGTCATCTCAATGGCGTAAGTATTCAGCCACTTTTACATCTTCTCACACTTAAAACTCTAAAGCCGGGTGCGCACTATGATTTTGGGAAATTTTTGCGAATCCTAAAATATTTTTCTGATCCTTGGCCAAAATCTTTAGTGTTTTATCACTAATTTGACATGTTCACAGACAGCCGATTAATGACCATTGTAATAAAATTTTACCTCATATGAAATTCTGCCACTGTCAGAAGTTTTGAGGCACAGTCCTGCAGTGTGGCGTCTCCTACAACAACCGTCAAATCACAAACCAATAGGAGCACAGAACCTGATGATGCAATTAGTGCGACATCAACAAACCACCACCTGCTCCACACACATCATCTTCATTTATTTCCCTATTTTTTTAATAGACAAATCATGATCAAAGTTAAAGCTAGAGATAGTTTTTGTTTGCTAGCCACCATTTCAATCCATCATACGTCACCGAGCGTGTCAAGGATTGATGATGTAAAACTCTGGACGGGTCTTGCGTGTGTCGGTTTTTTAACGAATCTTGACTGTCGTACAGTCTGACATTAAAGACAACTGAGATCCCGCAGTGTGACATGGCTTACAGTGGGGATCATGTTCGTACAGTCTGACAATCGTAAAGGACTATTACAAATTGTACAGTGTGCACCCGGCTTAAGATCACTAGTGAAAAAGGTTTTCTTTTTCTATTAAACAATTTACTCTTTTCAAATTTCAATGTGGTCTCAGACTTTTGGAATCCACTATAAGTGTCCCCTTTTTTGAATTCTATTACAAGATCCTGATTCTAGAGTATGTCATTTTGTAACTATGAACCTTGTCTGATTGTTTTGAGCTATCATTCGGTTAATAGCAAATAATAAAAAAAATAAGTCATTTAACTAGTCAGGACACTAGCTCAACACTTGCTTAATTTTTTTTTTTAATGATGGATGATGAAGCTGTTTGTAAATTGAGCTCTTACTGTACGTGGGGGACACAGACAACATATTTTCAGTGTTCTATTCTCTCTCTAACCATATGAATGTTTTAGGTAGCATCTTTATGGATGTGGCAACTCTGCTTATTGTCAAGTTCACTGCTCTGCATTTGTCCCTGTCCTCATCCCTCTGCTGTGCTGTGATTATACCTGGTTCTTGCAGGGAATCCAGAAAACTCACTCTATTCTTCCTTTCTGAGAATTTTCATTGTTCAGATGTTCCAAAACAGGGTTCACCAATCTCGGTCCTGGAGGGCCGCTGTCCTGCAGAGTTTAGCTCCAACCAGCTCCAACACACCTGTTTGAAAGTTTCTAGTATGCCTAGTGAGACCTTGATTAGCTGGTTCAGGTGTGTTTAATTGGGGTTGGAGCTAAACTCTGCAGGACAGCGGCCCTCCAGGACCGAGATTGGTGAACCCTGTTCCAAAAGATCAGTGATTAGAACCATTCACCATCAACATGACTCCCAGCAGCTAGGGGTGGGCGAAATGACCAACATCTGATATCACAATATGAGTACTTTTATTTCATGGTAACGATATACATCACAATACAGTTATCTCATCACCAATTTCATTATCACAAAATACTAGCCTAATTAACAAGTAAAACAAACTCTCAAGATCACTGAAGACAATTAAACAGTCAGTGATAAGGAAAAAAGAAACGAATTACAAGAAATCAGACAAAAAACTACAATAGAACAAAGACAAAACTGAAATAGACCTGCCTGAAAAACTTCAAGCACTAGATAGGCCTATAGAATAAGGCTACTACATAAATTGTAGTAAGGCTTAAAAACACATTCAAATGATAAGCTTTTGTGATGGCGCAGAATGGCAACGTCACGTGAGCATAACCGCGATAGAAACAATAGTCCAAAATCTCTAGCGGTTGACAAATTTAAACCGGTTAATCATGTCTATATCGGTATATGGCCCACCCCTACCAGCAACCCACGCAGAGAACTTTCTCTCACTCACTGACTCTTTCTGCCTTCCTAGTTCTCATTCTCATTCTCCATTTTCATTTTATCTGTTTATATTGGATCTCATTGTATTTTTTTTTAATACAAATACCAGACAAATTCATCTGAGATATATTGTATATCCTATAATAATATTACCATATGAGCATAATTTATTATGAAAGCTATTAGGGGTGGGAAACAGATCAGGTTTGTGTTGTTGCACCAAATATCTACAATGCATTGCAATGTCTTTCTCTTTTTCTTTTAGACTGAAGAAGGAAAAACTAAATATGTAACATGCAAGCATTTTTGCTATATGACGTAATATTTTTCATTATTATTACTACTACTACTACTATTATTATATTATTAAAATCATAGTTATTCCGTGTTCTATCTGAAAGACATTGCTAATGTAATCTACTATTGCCATAGTATGTTTACTTTCCACCAAATTTTCTAATTCATTGTATTATTTAACATAATAATAATAATACAAACTTTTAAAAATTCTTCATCTATTTAAATAAAATTATAAATAAAAATGTTCAGCATTTCTATTTTGAATTGTGACTACACTTCATTTTTCCCCCACCTCTAAAAGCTATTAAGAAACAGATCATCTTAGTCTGCATATGGAAGTCATCAAGTACTAAGTCATGACCATGTCTCCATGTAACTTTGATCTGATCATTGCAGGTATATAACAGAGTTTGTAAACCTAGGCAATGTCTCAGCTCTGCGCACATTCAGAGTTCTGAGGGCATTGAAAACTATTTCTGTAATCCCAGGTAAGAGAGTGTGTGAGAGCGGGAGGGGTCGGGTCGGTGTTAGGTGTACGTGTGTGTATTTTGGTTTTCTTTTCCTTCCTTTCCCCCCGTAGTGGACAGGCTCTGTGAGTGACGTACCTCCTGGTGGTTCGTTGGCGTGGTGGTGTTCTTGGTGTGTTTGTGGTTGTCATTGGTGTCTGTGTGTGATCCTCCCTTATTTCAGATATGTAACAGAGTTTGTGGACCTGGGGAATGTATCTGCGCTGAGAACATTCAGGGTTCTCCGAGCATTGAAAACTATCTCTGTCATTCCAGGTGAGATGCAGTTTTGACGCTGAGGTTAACTTTCAGTATGACCCCCTATTACTATTCGATTTGAAATCTTTTTTGTTGGACTTCTCTCTCATTATTTTTTAGCGGAAATTAATTTGGAGAAGACCATTTAATTTGCTTTTTTTACTATCTCCAAAATCATCAAAAATGGTACTTATACATTTTTGATAGGCTTTGCAGTCTACTATCAGTCTCCAGAGTCCTTTGGTTTCCGACAGCCTTTTTATCCCAGAGCAGATTAGAGCGATTTAGAGAGCTTTAGTGAGCAAACCTCTGTAACCTCTTTTATGTAGGCATTAAACATATCTGTGAACAAACCCTGAACAGGGTTGAACTCAAGCCACTATATTTCTTGTAGGTTTGTTGTTAAGATGTTGCTAAACACTAAACCAGATCTCTGAGTTACATAAGGCTCTATTTTATTGCAGATTTAACAGTAAAGACTTTAGATAAAGTGATGTTTCAGTCTAAAAGAGAATGAAACATCTACACTGTCTAAAACAGAGTTGGACTAGTAGCCTCCAAAAAATCAAACTGCAAAGGTATGAATGCATTCATTTAGCTGTTTAATGTATCGGGATACAAATAGAACTTTCAAACTAGCCCCTGGCCTCAGAGCACTAGAATAGATATTTTTAACAAGCTATGTTTTGTTCCCCAAGATGAAAATTGAATGGCTCTCAGTGAGTTCCCAAAGAACATACTTGTTACTTATTTATGAAGACTGCCAAGCCTAGTTTGTGGACATATTTTATGCTGCATGATGCTTTGGAAGTCACTTGCTTTTATAGTATTAGCCTACTAAGTGCTTGGCTGCCTTTTATTTTGTATTTTTTTTTATATTCATTTTTGTTCACTTTTTTTCCTTTATTTTGTATGAAACTCACAAATTGCACCTGGAAGTGAAAAAAGAAGCATAGTGCAGATGGTCAAGGGAGATGTTTTTTTTTTCTTTGTCTGTTTCAGAGGAGTGAATTTTATTTTATTTTTTCAGTGGCCTTGCAAAAATGCCAGACCTTTAGCTTAACGTCTTGACACATTAGCATCATATGCAGTCATTTTCAGTGAAATAACAGATCGTTGATTTATTTAGCTGACTAGGTTTTACTGCAAGTCATATTTGTCATTTCCATGTTATTTTCAGTAAGGCCTAAGCCTACTTATCAAATCCCTAAGCCCTGGGAGATTTTTAGTTTTGACAGGGTTTATGGGCAAGAGGATTGTAGCAGATCAATACTAAACTTCAGCATTACATTTGAGATTCTACTGTCTTGAAGATAGAGCAGTTCTTTCTTTTGAGTCTGTGAGTGCAGTTCTCATGATGTTTAGCTCAGCATGTCTGGTGGAGCCCTGGAAGATTTTAACACTGGACTTGTTTCTGTTCAGTCTTTGAGCTGAAATGACCTGCATGTAATCTTCACCCCCTTAGTCCCTGCCTGCTTTATTCTCCCTATGTCATTGCCCTCTGGTTGTGCTGAAGTATTAATAGACAAATGGATGTCAGGTTTTTCTGTTTCTGGGAGCCCTCCCTTGAAACTTGAAACTTTTTTTTTGAAATGCCATAATTCAAAAAAAGTTTCAGGATTGATTTTTGCATGCCCTGAAATAATATATTATCTTCTGTAGGCATTTATTAAAACCAAGTTTAAGAAGAATAGTAAATAATTCTTTTGAATAGACCAAATGATGGGATGGCTCCTAAGCAAGTATCTGTGTAAAGAAACTTAAAATGTATTTTGTGGTGCTGTTATTTATATGTTGTCATAATCAATTAAAATAAGGATTCAAGGCATGATTTAAAATAGAAAAATAAATTATGAACAATTACAAATATTTCAATTTATGCTGAAGTGCATCCTTAAGCATCCGGATCAGTGGTTCTCAACTGATTTTGCTTCTGGAGCCAGATTTTACATTTACAATCAGGTAAAATGATTTCATACTGTTGGCAGTCAGCAATTTATCACACAAAACACATTAGGCCAAAACTCTGTTTATGATGAAAGCATGCCAAGCATTATGTATATGTTGTCATCTGTCTTAATTGGCTAATTTCTACAAAATGACAGATGATGTTTAAATTTAATTGGATGTTTAGCTTTCGATATCAACAACAATACTGTATATGTGTAGGTGTATTACGGTTCCAGTGCTGATACTGGGGGAATAATGGCATGGCTGGAAAAGGCCCTAAAAAATTCTAACTAAAATATTCTATTGTCCTATAATACTTAAATTCTGACAATGGTCTGTGCTTTCTGGCCATTTATTCTTTTTTCTTTTTTCTTTTTTTTAAGTATTCAATAAATTAAGAAATGTATTACATAATTTTCTATAGGGTTAAAAATGTAGCATTGTTCCATGCAATCAGAACATACCTGCAAACCACCAGTTGAGAACCACAGATAAGACAAGTATCTGTGTACTGTATATAAGACAGAGTGTCTTCAAACCAGAAACATCAACATGGCCTCACATTAAAAAAAAAGAAATAAAAAAAAAAGAAGTGAATTCCTCTCATCATGCCTTGAAGACTCCTTTCATACACTTCTGGGATTTGAGCACACATGCAACTGTCTGTGCCTTTGTGTGTGTGTGTGTGTGTGTGTGTATGCGCGTGTGTGTTTGTGTGCATATTTGTGCGTGTATGTGTGTGCATATTCAATATCTCATAGGTCTGAAGACCATTGTTGGCGCTTTGATCCAGTCTGTGAAGAAGCTGTCAGATGTGATGATCCTCACCGTGTTCTGCCTCAGTGTCTTTGCCCTCATTGGTCTGCAGCTCTTCATGGGAAATCTGCGGCAAAAGTGTGTCATCTGGCCCATTAACATCACAGACATGTTCCCCGATACCAATGGCAGCAATGCATTCGACTGGGACGCCTACGTCATGAATGAGAGTGAGCTTCTGTTTAGTTTGTCATACACAAATTACAAAAAATGGTTAGGGATGCACAGTGTATTGGTTTCAGCCAATAGTAGATTACTTTTACAATCATCCAACACTAATAATTTAATAACTCTGCTAAATGTATTTTATTTTTTGGCAAATCACAAAAATGAATATCCATGTGCATTATACTGTTGGGATGCCTATGTTCACTTTTAGCATTTAAAACGATTGATTTTAGTTTTTAGTGTTTTCATTTTTTAATTTATAAAAAAAGTAGTATATAATTTTAATTTCAGCCATTTATCTCTTTTCTGCCTTAACAGTATTGGCCAAGATTTTATTGTCTTGATCAAAAATACGAAATGGTTTAGTTAATTGATTCTACATCTCTGTTTGTCATTAGAAAATTTCTACTTCCTGCCAGACCAGTTGGATGGTCTTCTATGTGGAAACAGCTCTGATTCAGGGTGAGTGTTTAGTTCCAAACATGGTTCCAAAACTTTAAATCATACAACATAGACATTTAGAAAACATAAACTACACTTCTTTATTAAAAAAGACAAAACACGAAGAAGCTGCAGTTGGAGGCAGATGCCTTTGTGCATTCATATGTTTAAATAACATCAAGAATAGCAGAAGTAATTCACTGAGACAAACGTTGTATGCTAATCCATAGAATGGTCATTATGGGTTGTGTGCACTTTTTTGCCTCAGTCGCTGTCCTGAAGGCTACACATGCATGAAGGCTGGTCGCAATCCAAATTATGGCTACACCAGCTTTGACAGTTTTGGCTGGGCTTTCCTGGCTCTCTTCCGCCTCATGACGCAGGACTTTTGGGAGAACTTGTACATGCTGGTAAGGGCGTAGTCTTTTTTTCACCCCGAATATCTTAATTTAACTACTAACCAAATGATTATTTCCTAAAACAAATGTTATACATTTTATCTTCATAGAAAAATCTACTTTGAAAACAAAGATAAATTTTGCTTTTGCAACTTTACACAATTAAACAGTCAGTTGAATTTAAATATTTGCATTTAGCATTGTAAATTAAATAAACTCAGGGCTTGAGTTATTCTCATGCCTTTTACACTTGTTACTACATTTGTAAACAACAGGAAACAATGTATGATTATTAATTACGAGGATGGGTTTCTCTGAATCCAGTTTAATATGCTTTGTTAACCTTACCTTTAATTCGTGCATGGAGGAGGAGTGTTATGCCACAATATTTATGCTACGACAGCCCTCGTTCTGCAGGATGTCCCCAAACATACTGAACCCTCTGGGATCAGAAGCAGTAATGGACAGCTAGAAGACTAAATGGTAGAATGCTAAATAAATCCTGAGCTCTAGTTCATTCTTCAATAACTTCAAGCATAGGTATCTAAACCCAAGTCTTTCATCTCAGCTTCCCTAAAATCTGTGATAAACTCACCTATCTTGGCTGTAGTGAGGCTGATGTTATTTCATTCAGAATCTTCCCCATACTAATTAAAATCTAAAATCTTTGGAGCTTTTTACATTTACATATTGTTGTTGGAACCAGTCAGAAAGAGAAAGTTATAGGTGCTGTAGGGTGGCTCTATATATATATATATAGATATAGATATATATGTATATAGATATAGATATATAGATATAGATATATATAGATATATGAACTGATTGTTATACCCCCGTATTTAGCTATTGAATGCATTTTATTCCTAGAAGACACGTAATTGCAGTTCTTTTAAAGCTGATGAGAAGAAATGTCACTCCTCATAAGTTAGGCTTAGTATTTTCTCATTATTTTGTCAGGCAAAACAACCGTACTGCTAAAAACCATGAAATTACTGGTTATATTTCTGTTCTTCTCTTTTTAATTTTCTCACTCCAAACAATCTGTCTTTCTGTTTGTGCACCAGCATGTCAGGGTGCCAGTAGCTGCCTTAAGCCAGTCTGTGTAAGAGTATGTATGCATGAATGTATGTGTTTATGTATGTGTATTTGCATTCTATGCACAAGTAGGTCAAATATTCTCAGAATAATTAACTGACATTTGAATTTTCCAGAGAGTTCTCTTCAACATGTATGTAAGTGAAATAGCACAGCCAAAATCCCTGGATATTATGTTTATGAGTGTTTAGAAATTTGTCAGTGTGTATATGTGTGTAAAAAAACAAACCATTTTTATAGTGATGTATGAATGCTCTCGAATTTAAGATGCTTCTGATCTGTCCTTCATCCACAGACCCTGAGAGCAGCGGGGAAGACCTACATGATTTTCTTTGTGCTGGTAATCTTTGTTGGCTCGTTCTACCTTGTGAATCTGATCCTGGCTGTGGTAGCCATGGCATATGAGGAACAGAACCAGGCCACTATGGAAGAGGCGGAGCAGAAGGAGGCGGAGTTTAAAGCCATGCTGGAAGCGCTGAGGAAACATCAGGATGACGTGCAGGTCTGGCACTGTTTCAATGCCGATAATAAGGGTCCTCTTTGTTTAATTTCCAATGTGTTCTAGTATAATGTTTGCCTGGTATATTGGTTGTTTTGCATTTAGTTATTCACTTGTGATCAAGTCTGATTTTTAATTGTGGGCATTTTTGTGACTGTTGGAATCTAAAATAATTTAGATCAGTGAACGATTGAAACATTTTGTGATGGCAGGCTAATGCTATGGCAACGTCGGCGGGGACGGTGTCTGAGGACGTGGTGGAGGATGATGGTGAAGGAGGAGGGAACTTGTCCTGCAGCTCATCTGAGATGTCTAAACTCAGTTCCAAGAGTGCCAAAGAGCGACGCAACCGCAAGAAGAAGTGGCGGCAGAAAGAGCAGGAGAAGGAGAAAGGGGACAGTGAAAAGTTTGTCAAATCCGAATCGGATGATGGAAGCAGGAGGAGCAGATTCCGGTTCCCTGACAACCGTTTAGGGCGTAGGAGTTCTATAATGAACCAGGTAAAGAATGGCATCTGTGTATCATCAATTTTGTTAATGTGGCTTTCTATGAATAGAGTACAAAATATGCTCTTAAAAAAAATTTTTTTCCTTTTTTTTTAACAAATGGTGTGTGAAGAAAACAGCATGCAAAAATAACATTCAACAAAATATTATATAAGCTGCTTATTATTTATTTTATGACTAATACATTTTATTAAATGTATGTATCCTGGACATCCATAATTTTATATATGGCATAAATGATGTGTAATTAATATAAAAAATTACATAAACATCAACATTAAATGGGTAATTATTAATAAAATGTATAGAAATACAATTACATAAAGATTTATCATAAATGAAAGGAAAATATTTGCTTCGTCATTTTTTTCTTAAAATAACTTATTTTGTTATTGTTAATTGCTAAGCTTCATAAATGCAGAAATAAAAAAATAAATTAAAATTTCTTGCAATGTTGTAGAAAAAGACCAAATTAATTTACCACTACTGTGTCATTTTCTTTTTCAAATAGGAAGAAAATATGAATTTTTGTAATAAATTCCTTTATTTAAAAAAATAAAAATGTTTAACTTTGGACAAGACCTGTCAAGACCTTAGAGGTTGGACAAGCCATAAATCACCATCTTGTACCATTTTGCTTTTCAAAAATAATGGAAAAAGTACCTAATGTCTGTGCCTAATGTTAAACATTCCACTGTGTGAGCAAGTGTGTAAAACCAAAGAAGTCAACAGTTCCACTTTTTATTTTAAGGTGCCCTTGTTACATTGTAATTATACAAATAAGTACTGAGTAATATTAATTAACCACATGTACTTGATATATAATTAGGTATTGGTTTAGGGTTAGTTGCTTGTAATTATACAAAATTTACTGTTGTTATTATAGTACGTGTAAAATGTATAACAGAAACACTGTAAAATGAAGTGTTACCAAGTCAACATTTTACCATTTTCACTCTGTTTTCCTTGCCTCTAGTCTCTTCTCAGTATCCCAGGCTCACCATTCCCTTCAAGACGCAACAGTAAGAGCAGCATCTTCAGCCGCTGTAAGGACGGAGGCTCAGAGAACGAGTTTGCAGATGATGAGCACAGCACGGTTGAGGAGTACGACGAGAGGCGCGACTCATTCTTAAGCCCGCAACGTCGCAACAGCTACACGGGTTACTACGGCAAGCGCAACAGCACTGTGGATTGCAATGGAGTGGTCTCTCTCATCGGGCCGGGGCCTGGCGGACGCCTACTGCCTGAGGTGATAATAGATAAGGCAGCCACTGATGACAGCGTAAGGAAGTCTAAGAGTAGATCAGTCTAGGCATGGGCATCATCTATCTCTAAACCTTGGCTCTCTCTCTCTGTTTGGCTCTTTCTCTTTCTGATGCATTTGTGTAATGGTTATTTTGACTTTGCTCTAAAATAAGCTCTCTTTCAGTTGAGGACTGCCCTCAAAGCCTGTGTGATATGCTGCCCTTTAATGCTAGTTTGAAATTAGTGAACAAGCTGCTAACTATAGATCGACCTCACTGTATGAATGCTAAGATTCAGGTGTTTCTACACTACTGTTAAAAAGTTTTGGGTTGGTAAGATTTTTTTATTGTTTTTGAAAGGCTGATCAAAACTACAGTAAAACAGTAATATTACAGCAATTACAATGTAACTGTTTATTTAATTTAGTTTATTTATTACAATCTAAAATAACTTATTTATTTTAATATATTTAAAAATGTAATTTATCCCTGTGATGGCAAAACTTAAAGGGTTAGTTCAGCCAAAAATTGTATTTCTGTCATCATTTACTCAGTGGTTCAACCTTAATGTTATGAAGAGACGAGAATACTTTTTGTGCGCAAAAAAAAAGAAAATAATGACTTTAGTCAACATGACTAGTTCACATGAGCACCATGACGTATGCGTGTGATGCTGACGCAGGAGCTGGCCAATACTGAGCCTGCGTTCTGATGTAGAACCCGGAAGCGTTGCGCTGTGTTTACACAACACTGCCGGACACTAATGCATTTATTTGAAATAGAAATCTTTTGCAACATTATTGTCTTTACTGTCCCTTTTGATCAACTGAATCCATCCTTGCTGATTTATATTATTAATTTATTTTAAAAATGTTACTGAGCCCAAACTTTATAATGGTAATAAACTTTTTAGTAGTCATGTTCATTTTTTGGGGAATCAGTATTCATATCATCATCTTATTATACATTCACTCCCACTCTCATTTCATTTTAAGTTTTTAATGTGTTCTTTTTAACGTACATGTTAAAAAATTACTTTGTAATTATATTTTGGTTTACATTCATGTAAAGGCGAATTAACCATGAAATGATTCCACCGCTTACACCCTCCAGCCTTCAATTCTCTTTTCATATTTTCTCTTCATCTACATAGTTTTTCTTCCTTTTTTTGTGTTGTATAATTTTTCTATAGTGTTTCTTCATTATAATTTTTTTGATGATCAGTACTGTTGCATCTATACTGAAGTATTGTAGTTAGCATGGTAGTCTGCTAGCTTAATGAATCTTAAAGAGCTCTGGTTTACCTTTAGATCTTCAATGCTTCATGAGGTTAATGGATCATGATGTTTATTCTTTTCCTCTCTTGAATTCTTTGTCTGAATGCATGCAGATGCATGCTGACTGGATCTCCTAAAAGATGGAGATGCAGGGGCTTCAGATGAGGGAAGGAAGAGAGCGGAGGACAATGGCTGATTTATAATGTGATGAACTTGAATAAGTTACTAATTCATAGCCTTTCCAGCATTCTGGATATTTTAAGCCCAATTTATAAAACATATACTTGACTATTTCAAATGCCCAAAAGATTGCAAATACGTCCTGATGTTTAATATTTGAGCAATTTGATAACATGTAGCATGTTAATAACGTGCTTATGTTTCGTACAAACACTAATGACAAATGTATCTCTGCCCTACCTTCTCTCCTGTGAGAGTCCAGCATGTTTCCGCTTTAATGCATTCAAATGAAAATGGTTCCTATGGACAAAATGTGTCAATTGTGAAAAATGTCAAACCATTCTCTAACTAGCTCTGTGATGAAGATGTTTCTTCTAGCCACTAGCTGCACTATAATGTTGTGATGGGTCTGTTTACCCTCATTGTTTTCCTCCTGACAGCCAAATTCTGATCTTGAAATCAAGAAGAAACTCTCAGGCTCTCTAATGGCTTCCATAGAGCAGCTTAACACATCTTTTGGGCGCAAGGAACGAGCCAACAGTGTGATGAGTGCGTTAACCAACACATTGGTTGAGGGTATGTTCACATCTTGTAACCTAAGGAATGTCTTGCTTTTTTTTAAACAGAAGGAATTTCATGGTTATCATGGTTTCCATAATTGTATTCTTTACTTCCAGAACTGGAAGAGTCTCAGAGGAATTGTCCACCATGCTGGTACAAATTCGCCAACACATTTCTTATCTGGGAGTGTGGCCCCGTTTGGATGAGGATTAAAGAGATTGTGAACCTGATTGTGATGGACCCTTTTGTGGACTTGGCTATCACCATTTGTATTGTGCTGAATACTCTTTTTATGGCCATGGAGCATTACCCTATGACGCCGCAATTTGAGCATGTTCTGAGTGTCGGAAACCTGGTGAGGATTCTACATAAACCCTCTAGAAATTCTTTCCCCCGCCCTTTTTTTCCTGAGAGTCTTTAAATTAAAATATGAAGAATTCTTTCATCGCTTAGTGAAATGGTCCCCCTCCCCCATGGCTTATATTTTTGGAATCTCTGTAGGGATGTTGTTGGAACACTCAAAGCCATTTTTATGCCTGGCGTAAAGACAGTGCTAAGCTATTGGCTGAGTGTGGTGGTGCAGAGCCAGCATAAATATTTCATGTAGCCTAATCAATGAGCGGCTCTAAAATGGTGGTGGTTTCACAGTTCTGGAGCTCAAACCTGGTAGAGAAGAGCAGATTATCTTTTCCCACTCATGAATCATTGAACCAAATTGCTTTTTATATTACGTAGCCAAGTGATGGCGAAACTGTTAGGGCTCATATATTCTCACTGTCAGTGCGGTGCCGTACACTGACCACAAATCATTATTTCCAAAGTCATGTGACCTGCTTAATGGAGTAAATCATATGCATGCCTCTTATAGTGAGGCCTCTCTCAATGTAATTTCAGCTGTGCTGACATGGTGAAATAATGATGCAAGTATTTAAACTGGTTCAGTACACCTGTGTTCGCTCTGTTGTCATGGTAGCAGGGGGTGTACTGGAATGGAGCAGGTCGTGGCTGTGCAGGCGGCAGCGTGAGTCACGTTCGCTGGCTGTGCAGACACATGGCAGGCCTCCTGGAGTCAAGGTCACCTTGTACCCTCCCCCAGATCACCCGCCTGCAGGGTGATTAACTGTACCCGTCACCCTTGACAGCAGGATGATCTGTTTGACACTTTGAACGCCACAGAGTCTAGTGTTGATTTGTCAGGACATTATTGTGAATGTGTAGGCCAGGATTGGGCACTGCTAGGTGTCATGCAATGTCAGGAAAGAGCTTGTGTGTAATAAAGTGCCTTTTGCTAAGTTGGTTGATATCATATTGCTTTTATAAATTAGTCTGGCATGTGAAATTAACAAAATGAGATTAAATAAGTCTCAAAGTAGTCTTTTTATCAGCAGTCCGCCTAAATTTTATTTTTTTCTTTGTAGGTGTTTACTGGTATCTTCACTGCCGAAATGTTTGCCAAACTGGTTGCAATGGACCCATACTACTACTTCCAAGAGGGCTGGAATATATTCGATGGCTTCATTGTGAGCTTGAGTTTGATGGAGTTGGGCTTGGCCGATGTGGAAGGTCTTTCTGTGCTGAGATCCTTCCGATTGGTAAACCTTTTTATTGCTTCAGAATTTCAATGTATTAATAATGTAATGCTTGTTAATTATGTGAATCTGGTAACAAATTATTTGACATGAAATGGATATTCACCCTATTTTGTAGTTGCATCTTATTATGAGTGATTCATCCATGCATATGTTTCTTTTTTTTGACCATATAATTTTTAATCAAGATTTCTTAACTCGATCTTCCAGTGAAACATCAGACTTCTCTCTGGTGATGTATGCCATTTAATCGACTTAAACCCCGCCCCCTTTTTTACAGTTAAATAAAGCTCACATTCAGATCTGCCTCTACCCAATCAACAACTGATGTAGAGAACCAAGTCGCTGTCCTATATATATTGTTTTTTATTTTTCAATAATTAATTTCACTCGGATGTAAATCACAACGCTGAAGAAATTATCTTTTGCTACTTACATGATGTTGCAGCTTTCCTGCTCAACTCATTGACCTAGAGGAATTGCTTAAAGTGTGGTCACCCACATTGTATGCCTGTATAGACAGTATGTCAGTTATAACTTTTCCATCATTTTATTATCATTTGATGAATTACTACTTCAATTCCCAATAAAAACAGTATAAACACATCTCTCTTAAATAAAATTCTGTTGAGCACCTTCTTTATGCGGGCGGCAATAGAACAACGTTAATTGCATCAGGCAGATAGTGAGTATAATAAGTCTAATTTACACAGAAAGGAGGTGTGTTTGAACTGAAAAGAATGACAGTTATTTAATTTAAATACAGAGCAACATTCGTTCAATGCATTCAGCGTCTGGTTAAACTGGATTGTGGGTGGTTAGTGAATAAGACATAATGAATAAGTGCCGTAAATTTGCTCTTTGTTTTCAACAGCACACATTCAAAGACAAATATTGAATGCTCATGGTATTTTAATCCTCCTTTTTGTCACTTACTACAGCTGAGAGTGTTTAAGCTGGCTAAATCATGGCCCACCCTCAACATGCTGATAAAGATCATTGGTAACTCAGTCGGAGCTTTGGGGAACCTGACCCTGGTGTTGGCCATCATCGTCTTCATCTTCGCCGTGGTGGGCATGCAGCTGTTTGGGAAGAGCTACAAGGACTGTGTGTGTAAGATCTCTCAGGATTGTGAGCTTCCCCGCTGGCACATGAATGACTTCTTTCACTCTTTCCTAATTGTGTTCCGGGTGTTATGTGGAGAGTGGATCGAGACCATGTGGGACTGTATGGAGGTGGCTGGACAAGCCATGTGTCTCATTGTCTTCATGATGGTCATGGTCATAGGGAATTTGGTGGTAAGTGTGCTTTGATGCAGAAAATGCATTTTTGTTGTGAAATCTAAGCTGAGTTGTACTTATATGGCGATAAACATACAAAATCTGTTTCATAACTTAGTGTGGCAGCATCCTATCCATCTTCATAACTCATAACTGATCATGGAAATGTTATTCATTTGCAAGCATTTCAATAGAGTTGAATGTTACGGTGTTACACGCTAATATAATATATGTGTATATTATGAAATATGTATTTTATTTTAATTATATAAAATATATGGAATGAAATTATATACATGAAAAAGTTCTTAATATAATCTTTTTTTCATCCCAATATATGTATTTTGTCTGTATGTGTGTGTGTGTGTGTATATGTATATATATATAATTATATTTTATTATCCATTTAATATTATAATATTATTTTATTAATATTATGAAAATAAAATAATAAACGATGTTTGTATTATATTTTTTAAATAAAATGTATATAAAATACATTTCAGATGCTTCAATATATAAATGATGCATACACTGCTACAAAGGCAGCTGTTTAGGTTTTGAACTGAAATATTAGTTTGAGACTACTTTTTTTATACTACTTTTCTCTCACGCTGATCAGGTCTTGAATCTGTTCCTTGCCTTGCTGCTGAGCTCGTTCAGCGCAGACAACTTGGCAGCTTCTGATGACGATGGTGAGATGAACAACCTGCAGATTGCAGTTATCCGCATTAAGAAGGGAATTGCCTGGGGGAAGATCAAAGTTCGAGAACTGGTCAACATCATCCTCAGGAGGAAGGTCACTGATGAGGCCAAGCCGCTAGATGACATGTACGACCGGAAGCTAAACTGCATCGCCAATCACACGGGCGTGGACATCAGTCGTGACATGGATTATCAGAAAAATGGCAATGGAACCACCAGTGGTATCGGCAGTAGTGTGGGCAAGTACATGATTGATGATGACCACATGTCCTTCATCCACAACCCCAATCTGACGGTATGTGTGCCTATCGCTGTGGGCGAGTCTGACTTTGAGAATCTCAACACTGAAGATTTCAGCAGCGAGTCTGAGGCAGAGGGCAGCAAAGAAGTGAGTATGCAAAGGAGCTGATGCTGTGATGCTTTCAGGGTTTTCCCTAGATGCTAGTGGGTGAAATGTAATTCCTGTGGTTATTGATTTGGTCTCAGGAGTAAATGCTCAGTGATTCTAAATGGAGGTATTTGCAAATTTTTGCAGTAAAGTGTGGTATATTGTTTCAAAATGATGTTCAAATGTAGGTAGGCCATTAAGAACACTGTATTGTGAAACATGAATACAGACTCTTGTTGTTTCATTCTTAAAGTTAAGTGTATCATTTCTAGGCGTTTACAAACACTTCTTGTCTTCCATTGGTCAAACACTCATGTTATTGATTGCTCTGTTTGTTTGAGCATCCTGACCAAGATTGGCTTAATTTTTTTAATTGTGCCAGAGACCAACAACAAAATTATTTTTTGCAGTATTTTTGCTTTGCTCTTTAATTTTTTTTTTTTTTTTAACACTTGTTGTGACCTCTGTCTTTTCTCGATGAGTTGGATGACATCAGCTCATCAGAGGGCAGCACCATAGATATTAAACCAGAGGTAGAGGAAGCGGTGGTGGTGGAGGCGGTAGAGGAATATGTTGACCCAGAAGCTTGCTGGACCGAAGGTAAAATGGCTCATGCATTTTTTTATTTCTCTGTTTGCAAATTTGTACTTAAAAAAAAAATATATATATATATATATATAGAAAGTGTAAAGAATTGTGAGAACAAATATAATGTGTGCAATTTTTGCAGCTTGTGTGGCCCGATACAAGTGTTGTGATGTGCCCATCACGGAGGGCTGGGGTAAGAATTGGTGGCTCCTCCGGAAGACCTGCTATCTCATTGTGGAGCACAACTGGTTTGAAACCCTCATCATCTTTATGATCCTCCTCAGCAGTGGAGCTTTGGTGAGAATGTACACAAACACTACTTTCTTAAAAGGATCATGTGCACAAGTATTTTGTTTTGCAATGAATTACTTGAGTAGAAAAATACAGCTTAAAGGCCTTGTACAGTGCATCCGGAAAGTATTCATAGCGCTTACTTATTCCACATTTTATTTATGTTACAGCCTTATTCCAAAATGGATTAAATGTATTATTTTCGTCAAAATTCTACAAACAATACCCCATAATGACAACATGAAAAAAGTTTGTTTGAAATCTTTGCAAATTTATAAAAAAAAAAAAAAAAAGCGAAAAAAGAAAAAAAAGCACATGTACTGTACTGTACATAAGTATTCACAGCCTTTGCTCAATACTTTGTTCTTGGAAAAATATTGCATGATTTACTGTAGTTGACTGTACTTGACAATAAATTAAAAAAATTAAATACCTGTAGCAACTTATTTGCACTATATTTTGGATTCTGTTTGGATTCTATCTGACCACTGCATTAATGTCCAGTTGAGGTTAATGTGAAGTTCAAGCAGGCATTGTAGAGACCTGGCGCCAGAGCTGGGTGATGTGATTAATGGACTGTACTATTCATCCAATTGGATCTATTTCTGGCACTGGAAATGTTCCTGTCTTTAGCACAGCTAATGTTGCCAAAAAAGGAATGTAATAGAATCAACGACCTTTCCTTATACTGATGCATTTTGAAAGCTGACTCTAACCTGTGTTTTTAACTGAATTATTGCAAAGAAGTAGCCTTCTGTTCAGTTGTTTTCCCAGATATTGTTGTGCATATTATTATTATTATTATTATTATTATTATTATTAAAATTGTGTTATTGTTTTTTTATTTTTTATTTGTATTACCTTTCAACTGAAGTATTACTTAATTCTCTTCTTTTAAGAGATTAGATTTTCATTAGATTTTAGTTTTTTATTTGAAATGAATTCCACTGAGAGGTATTGTGAGCAGTTGATAGTACTTGTGGTGTTAATGCATCCATGTGTTATGTGGTGCAGGCTTTTGAGGATGTGTACATTGAACAGAGGAAGACTATTCGTATCATTCTGGAGTATGCTGACAAGGTCTTTACCTACATCTTCATATTGGAGATGTTGTTAAAGTGGGTAGCCTACGGTTTTGTCAAGTACTTCACCAACGCTTGGTGCTGGCTGGACTTCTTCATTGTTGACGTAAGTCTACTACTTCAATCGTGCTATGTTTGTTGTCTGTTTACTAAATGCCTTTAACATACACATCTTGTTGATGGGTCCCATCCTGCCAAAAGCAAAATCTGACTAGTGGTAAATTGAGTCAAAACTGGAACAGCAAAATGCAGTACCAAGCAGAAAATATTCATTTCTAATATAAAGCTCTGTGGAGCGAGATTTTGCAACAGTGCACTATGGGTGGGGCCACGACGTGTGACGTGAAACACAATATGGATGCTTTGGACAACATAAAAAAAATTAGAAGGGATTATTTTAATTTTTTTTTTGAACATGGGAGAGATGAGAGATTTGTTGTCACTCTGTGTTGAGGCTAGTTTAAAAGGTGTTAGAAAGTGGTTGGGAGCTAGTAGAAGTTAACGATTAAAAACTCTGATTGATGAGCTGTATGATTCTCATTTCCGTTAATGAATTTGCAGTCTGACTGTAAAATGTGTAATACTAATGAAAAGTGTAATTTAAGTATATTACCATAGAAAAGCAGAAATGAAAGAAGGAAGGAATTAAAGTCCCGCCTTTCAGTTAAAATATTGCCTTTTTGTCAGTGTTCTTTTTTTTTTTTACATGCACACTAACTGAACCAGACAGAAAATACTTTACATGATTTTAGCTGACATGATTTTCGTTTTTATTTAACTTGAGAATTTAATTGCCTATTTAAAATGTTTTAAAAGGTTTTGACAAAAAACTTTGGACATTTCTGTCTTTTCCCATTTAAGTAGATAGGAGCTATATGTCTTTTACCTACATCAAAAATGATCTGCAGTGGGCGTTACCTGTATATGGTCGTCGAGTGACCTGGCTTGTCTTAAAGGGACTTTAGGAGCTTTGTTTAAACTGATAAAATAAATTCTGTGGCATTTCAAACAGTATAAACTCTGCATATTCATAGACCTCACAATAACGTTTGCCAGTCACAGCAAGCTAAGTTTAAAAGATGGCTTAAAAATAGCTGAACACTGGTGTAGTACTTTCTTTGAGCTGTCAGTTTAAAATAAAATGGTGTAGCAGGGGAGATGAAAAGACAAATATCTGCACACTGTCCTGTTTCTATACACATGTGTTATATGGTTAAAAAAACCACACAAAAACAGGATGTTTATTTTTCAACAAGATGTGAATGTTTTGGGCTAAGAACAGTCAAATATGGTATTTTATATGAAGAGTGAAGCTGTTATGCAGGGGTGAAGCTAGAAGAATAACGGTGTGCTTATCTTGAATATAACTGCTTATGTAATATTTATTCTTTGTATCTAAATCGTGTTATTTCTTAAGATTACATCACCTCTTTAAGATCTATCACCCATGCATAGCCATGCAAAAATGCTAGATCTCTGTGTGACCCTGAGATGCTTAAATATCTGCCATCAAGAATGATAAAACTGGCTTTAAAAATAACCAGTACTGTGCAAATATTTATACTTTTTTGTCTTCCCCCTTGTATGCAATCAATAGTGAGTTCCTTTTGTAAAAATAACAGAGGCCATATCCCTCCTTGTATGGTTTAAGTGTTTGAATGGAAACGACTAGCCAGAATCAGTCTATCAATAACACAGATTATTGATCTATGATATTCAAGCAGTTCTCATTCTAAATTAACCTGGTTTCCAATTCTTGTACATATGTGTATGATGTCTATATTGTGTGAACAATAAGATATGTGTGGCCTCTGACTGGTTTCATTTTCTACCCTGCCCTTATTGTGGGAGACTCACCAAGTGTAACTTGCATTTTAGAGTCTGTTATAAGCTAGGAGTGCAATCAGTTATTCCATAAACACAGAATATTTTACATAACAAATGACTGATGTTAATTTAATTTAAATTAACATCAGTTAATTTAAATTATGAATCAAAGTATTTGATTGAAACATTTTAAGCTGTTTATGTGACTAAAATGCTCACACTTGGACTCCATACTAAGGGATTCAGAGGAATGTGATGTGGATGTGCTTTTCTCATGATATGTGGAGGACATGTTACAATTGCAGTGACGATGTCAAGATACAAATTGATTGAATGTGTGTTCTGACCTTGTTCCTGAACTAACCACATTTTAGCAGAACTCGTACAAGCTCCAAAAAGCTTGATTGTGGAAATCTGTTGTTTAGCACTATATGAAAAGAAATTTAGTCATTAACAAATAATTAAATATTAAATATTTATTTATTAATATATATTTACACACACACAGTCTGGTCCTTAAATCATAGCTGATGCTGCATTTCATTCTAACTCGGAAAGTCTGAATTTCCTACTAGGAAATAATAATAATCATCATATTATAATTTTTCAAAACGTTTTGGCTATTAGCTAGCTAGGCTAGTCTAACATTGTACTATCTAGCTTTAATAACATGATCAGTGGGCAAAATGACCAAAATCTTATAAGCAAACCACAAAAAACTAATATATAGCCTAATATAGCCCATGTACAAAAAGATCTCAAGTAATTATTTAAGTAATGAAGTAAACAGCCAGTAATGAAATGAGAACAAAGAAACAAATGACAATAGTACAAATAAATACAACATGAAGATAAATATACATTGTTTTTTCCCTGTTGTTGTTTAACATTTACAACACAGACAGCAGTGGCTATATTAGGTTGCTGTTACTTTAAGACTTACAGTAATGCTCGGATCCAATACTGACACGTGTCCCAAACTGTTTGTTCACTTAAAGGTAGGGTAGGCAATTTCGGAGAGGCTAGCAATTGCAAGCGAGCTTTGAAAACATTAGATCCCACCCTCACTTCAGAGCTCTCTCTCCAAATTACAACATTACAATAAAAATGAACATAAACAACTTACAGAGCTCGGACCTGAGCTACCACCTGACTGCTGCAGATTCATTTCGGCATTGATAGTGCTGGCAGAGAAATGCATAAATCCAAGTCTGAGGATGTGAACAGCTCTGGGTAAAATGTCACGGGTTACCATCTTATAATTACGGTTACGACATGGCATGAACACAGCATAAGCTCGTTGTTTTGGTTCTGGAGGAATTGTAAAAGGCGGCTGCTGCTCGGTGACTGTCTACAACTCTGCATAGCCTTACGGAGCACACTGATGACGTGTGATGGCTGCGCGAACAGGTGCGTGGAGGTATAGAAATACATAGGCTGACACGCAGGTAGGACCGAATGGATTGATTGGACGAAATTTTTTTGTTCCTGAGACTTCCACTGAAGATATATGATAATGTTTTAATGTTTAGATCACTTCTATTATTGATTGCTATCAGGATGTGAAGAGAGTTTTTTCATAAAAAACAAAAAATTGCTTACCCTACCTTTAAGACGGACATTTTGGCGTAATTATGTGTGTAGCTGACCATTCAAGCGCAATAAGCCTACAAAGAGAACACAATTTGGTACACGCGTGCTGACAGGCGGCAAGCGCACCCACAGAAATGTGAATTAAATTTTCTTTTTGTGGTGTGCTGCGCTTTTTATAACTCTGTTTAATACCAACAAGCATTTCATACTTTTATTTGGTCATTCGTCCATGTTTCTTACTCACTTTGCATGGCCATTGGAACTTATGTGAGACAGCAGGTGAGAAAAGTTTGCTTTCGCTGTTTCACTGACATCATGTGCGCGACATCTGTATCCTAAACTCAATTAGATAATTATATAATTATCTACGATATCGTGAAAAACTGGAGGGACGATGTAGTGTTCCTGTAGTTCAAATGTATTTCTTGAATGCAAGTTGCTTTTGATAAAACATCTAACAAAGGCATTAATGGATCTTAATACTGTATGTCTTGCACATCTTCTGAGCATTGGGACAGTGCATTGTTTTTTTGTTCTGAAATCTTAAGATATCAAGTAGGAAAATCCCACATCTGACTTAAAATGGAATGCAGCATAACACATAATCTGACCATCCAGCAATTGGCTAAGGATTCATCCCGCTGCTAAAAAGAAAAAACACAAACTCAAGTTTGTGAGTTTGCTCTTACTACAGTACATACCTTCCCTCTGTCCAATAAGCCCTATTCCTCAGTCCTAATCGAGGCTGATGGAAGCTATAGTCCTCCGTGACTATTTCTGGGTTTCTGGACTGACACTTGTGCTAGTTGGGAAGAACTCCTTATCCCAAAGATGGATCAAAAGTTCATTCCTCCCTTCCCCACTCACACCTGCTCTTCCCTTCCTTGAGGTAGTGCTGAGATGTGTTGATGTTGAGGACATGCAGCAGACGGTGAGTTGTCCTCCCGACCAGTCAATGCTCTGTTCCTCCACTGTTCTTTGCTTTTATGGGTGTGATGCTCAGAGGGCTTTCACACGGGGCCGGCATCATATCTAGCATGTGTTTGTGTTGTGTGTTTATGTATATTTATATACTGTGTATATGTGCCATTATTTCTCATAGTCTGTGTCATACTATATATCTGTGCCATCAACCATTGATTGCTCATATTTCTAGTTTTTTTTTTTTATGTTAAGGGAGTGTGTGAGTTCTAATTCATTCCAAAAATATATCTATTATTTGAATATAATGCTTTATTAACTTAATTTTATTAGGGGAAAATTCACTTAATAACTGATCACGTAATGGTATGAGTGACAAACATCAGCCATTTTTGATTATGTTTTGAATCTATTCCGTTTCAGTTGATATTTTTTTTTTTCCTGTCTTCATTTGGTCACAGCCACACATCTCATTGACCTTGCCTTGCAGAGCGAGAGTGCCGGCAGATGAAGAAAGCTTACACTGAGGGGCCATCTCAGCCGGTTCAGGGGGCCCCGGGGCCCTCCATAAAGGGGCGCTTGTGGGTTCCGACTGAGGCTAAAGGTGACAATTACCCCCAAAGATCACATGATCTGTAGATGAAGGAGAAAGCTTTATTGCACAGAATCTCCAGTAAAGGACTGATTTTGTGAAGTTGCAGTATCTAGCATAAAACGAGAAACTCTTGAGAAAATCTGTATTTTTTTTATTTTTAAATATGTGAAACAAAAAACTAGTTTATTTTAATTTATGCCATTAAATCAATAAAAATTTTCAGGATAATTTAACAGCGGATTTATTTATTGTTTAGAGATTATTGATGCAAACCGTACCCTTGTGGGTCAAACCTATTGAAGACTGCCAGTTCTTGGCTTGTGGTTTCTAAAACGTCCGCTAGAGTGGTTTCTTCAGTGAAGGAACATGATATCATCATGCCATTGAGAATAAAGCTTTCACCTTTAATAGAATCCCCTCTGTGAGTTGGTTAGCTTTCGATGTTGTGGACTTTTGCTGTGTTTTTACCAAGTCTTCGTCAGTGGTTGGTTGGAGGTGTGCAGGTCTGTTTGTATTCCTTTTCATAGGGGTGCTCAAGCCTGGTGTCCCAATGCCACTGCCTATCCATTGAGATTTTTGGTTCTGAACAATAACAAGCTTTTTTGACATTATTTGTGCCAGTCCTTTTCATTGACACCTTTGACTCATGAAAAATAATCAGTATGTTTCTTTGGAGAGTCATTTTGACCGATATGACCTTTCTGCCCTTTGCGTTCACGTACGTTTTATCCTTTCTGCTAGCATGGAGGGCGTTTACCTTTCCACAATGGATGGCATTTTTAGATTCACCAGGGCTTGAGTTCCCGCAGAGTGATTTTTGTCCTTTGAGTGCTGTCTAATGTCCATTTACTATCTGCGATCCCCTGATCTCCCCCTCCACTGTCACGTTACTGTGTCAATGTGATGCTCTTTAAACAGTAAAATCAATGTAACTTGCAATTTGGCATACATGTACATGTTTACCTGTATTCTTTCTCACAGGTTCCATTAGTTTGTCTGTCTTAAAGTAAATGGGATTTAATGCCTCAGCCAAGAGCCACATGGAGAGACTATGTTAGAAGGGCAAGGGTAAGGTTCTTGCAGTATGTTGGGTTGATTTCTTTTTAATGCATATGCAGGGGTCACCTCTATCTTCTCAACCCCCACGTCCCCAAGGTCTCCTAACGTACTTCATCAGCCTTGTGTTTTTCGCTTCTCTGTCTTCTTGTGTTGGAGTCTTATGCTTCTCTCTCTCTCTGTCTCTTTCTTTCAACCACAAGTTTCTCCACAGGTGTAAGGAAGCTCACAAGGGTTGGTGACTTCCCAAAACTAACAGAGCGCAAAATCCTGGGTTTATCCTCTGCCTCTGAACCCCTATCTTTACCTGTAACCAATACTAAACATGAGTATTTCAATCTCTCTCTCTCTCTATCCTTCTTGGGGATATATACATGTATAAATGCAGTGTTATATATGTATATACCCATCCAAACTGTTGTGTATGTGTGTAAACCAACGTTCCAGCAGCTCAAGAGGCCATCTTTTCCCTCAAGAGCTTTCTCCCGTCTAACAGTATGGATCCTTTTTTGCTTCTCTGTTTCTGTGTAGGTGTCTATAGTCAGCCTTATAGCTAATGCGCTGGGCTACTCCGATCTAGGGCCCATTAAATCACTCAGGACACTAAGGGCCCTGAGACCCCTCAGAGCATTGTCACGTTTTGAAGGGATGAGGGTAAGATACAAAGCTATAGAGCTGATCTCTCTGCATGCCCATTCAGCAGTTACAGCATGCTAGAACTGATCGAAAAAAAAAAAAAAAGGAAAAAAAAAGCAAACGACAAGGACCACCAAAACCATACCGGGGGATTTTTTTTTTAAAGACAGCCGCCAATGAAAAGGGCCTATCCTTTTCATGCACACCTCTTCTGTACCACATTAATGATCCAGTCATGACGCAGCTGAGATAACTGTGAAACATAGGATGTGAAAAGCATCTCTGTTCCCTAATCCCTAATTTAACTGAAATTGGGTGTATGATTGACTACTAGTTAACTTAAGTAATTGTCAAATTGATCAAAGCTGCCTCATTACAAATAATATTTCAAATTGGCCCTGGAGGGGGAAAAATAGCATGAAAAAATGATTTACAAACCAAACACAACACCATTCAAATCCCTTCTCATTTCACAAAGCATTTGATCTGCAATTGGCTGTTCATTTAGCCTGACTCTTAACTTCTGCTTTTGATGGAGAGCCCCCTTCCTTTCATTTCTGTTACACTGACCCTGTCTCTCAGAGAACAACCAGCAGCACAGCACACTTTACCACTGAGGTCCCCACTTCACTAGTACTACAGCATACTAGATACTCTCGTACAGTAAGGAACATTTAATATAAATGACCCTTGCTAAGCTCCCACCCGGTTTCAGTTACTTGCTCCATGTGATTCATTAAAATGTGCTCAATATGCAAAATTTTAATTGATATTACGTAAAATGGAATGAAGTATGATATAGTAAAGCATCTTTCAAAAAAAAAAATACACAATAAATTGCGCAGTAACATGATTGAAAGCTGATGGGACTTTGAATCAACAGAACCGCTAAAAGCTATATTTTATTGTATAACTCATTACATTAAATAAATAGAACTGCATCATCCAAATGTTGATGCCCATATTGGTGTCATACATGTTAATTTGGGAATGATACATCATATAATGGTATGATTATAATCCACATCATGCACTTGTAAAGATTGATTTAACGATTTAAAAAAATACTTCACGTATATCCTCTTTGGTTTGTCCCTATAGCAGCAATGTTTGCCATAATTGTAAAATGTATTAAAATTGAAAACTTTTATTTTAAATTGTAATTTGTCTAGATAAATGATCAACTTCTCTCAAAAATATAAAAAAAAAAAAAATTGACCCCACACTTTTGGAATGCTAGTATAATTGTTGTAAAATTACCGTTGACTTGAATTATTAAAGAGCCAAATCCTGATATGGCATATCAAGAATGCAGTGCTTAGCAAAGAGTCAATTGGTCAATGTGAAAATTTTTGCTTTTTTTACTTCAGTCAAAGTGCAAGAATACGTCGGAGTGATAGTTTAACCAGAAATGATAATTGCCTGTGAGTGCTGAATGTTTGAACACATGCAGGTCATCCATAGTCGTCATCTTAACAAATTTGACACCTTTGATGGTTGTGAACAGTTGCACCTGGTTGTTGTCACTTTCAGTCTTTCTTCTCTTACCTGTGGACTGGTTGCCCTGAGCTTCTGTACCCTCTCAACCCCCCCCCCCACCTTCTCCCTGCCCCTCATCTGCAGCACCGTGCAGCCCCTTCCTTCCTTCCCTCCTCCCTCCCTTCATTTCACACTGTTCACTTCAGCCCATCTGGCCCCGCGCTGCCCAGCCCAGAGCAGCGTTTGAGGAGCCAATCCGCTGGAGGCTCACCTCACCCCTCTTTGCTTGTCTTGGATCTGCACATGGGACTGTAAAAAGAAAAACCCGGAGTCTGAGAGGGGGGAGATATTTGCTAAGCTTCTGTATCTATTTGTATTTTCCTGCTGGTTTCCATTTGAAGCCTTTAGCAATTTGGAGTGGATGATGTCTTTTAGATTTGATTAGTTAAGGCATTTATAATAGTTACTAATAATCAGTGGTTTTATAAGTAGCCAACACAGAAGCTTAGGAAATGTGCAAGACTTTGGAACAAATAGCAAGTGTGAAGTCTGTAGTTTTTATTTTCAAACAGTGTGAAGCGTAAAGTAATCAGACTAAAGAGATTCTGTGATCTCACACTGCTGTTATGCCGAAAGGTATATCTGAACCCAAAAATGACAGACAAGGTTTCTCAGTTATCAAAATTAAAGCTGTATTGGATGTTATGTTTGCACTTATATATAAACAGGGCTCCAGACTGCAACTAAAATGGTTGCAAATGTACAAATATTTGCGACCAATCTAAAATCTAGTCACCATTGTCGAGTTTGTTTGCATCCA
Source organism: Abramis brama (assembly GCF_963993115.1). Taxonomy (NCBI): domain Eukaryota; kingdom Metazoa; phylum Chordata; class Actinopteri; order Cypriniformes; family Leuciscidae; genus Abramis; species Abramis brama. Next base: position 20,863,292 of record NC_139984.1, on the reverse strand, counting down.
TATGCGGAATCTTGTTAGATCGTACACAAAGAACAGTGCAAGCCATGATGTCCATCCCGCTTTGAAAAAAATTACTCTCGTGAAGCGTCTCATTTTAATGTGTTTAAGATTCATGACACGAACATGCTTGTGATTTAGTCGTCTGAGTCAGACTTGCTCAGTCAGTGATCTCATTCTGGCAATAAGTTCCCTTGCTGAACCCCAATTCATTTTCAACCCAATGAACCAGGAACTATTACTTATATAATAATAATAATAAAAAAAGATTTTACTTTATTTTTAGTCATTTGGCTTTTAAATGTTTTATTTTAAGAGCCAGTGGCTCCCTAGTCATTTTTATTTTATTCTGGAGCACTGTTATAGCATTTTATGGCATTTTATTTGATTAGTTTTTTGTAATTAGTTTGTGTCTGTCTTTCTGTCTTCTATCTCTTAATACCTTTAGTATTGTACTTAGATTAGACCGTCATTTTTGGGTGAATCAAAATGGTTTTCATAGATTTGTTCTGTTTATGTACCTATAATTGGATTCATGAGGGTGTGTGAAATCAGTTTTATGTAACCTGTAGTAACATATTAGTCAAAGTACAGAGAGAACAATGAGTTCTTAACCTAGAGAATAGTCGATATCAATGTTCATCAACTGATATGCTGTTTTGTTTGAAATTAGCACAAAAAAAGTTAAAAATTAATAAATGATTTGACAAGGAGACACAACTTTGTAGAGAAAAAACCCGCTTAGACTGTGGAGTGTTTGCCATTTTTAATAGCCAATTCTCTGACCTGATACAACAACCCAGTATATTAGGAAATAATTCTTGTTTGATGTATGTTTTGATTAACTGGAAATCGATTGACCTTATTCAATCATTCTATTCTAACAAACATTTATCATACCCCAGCCAGCTTTGAAATAGCAGAAATCTCTCCACACTGCTGCCTCTCCTGTCCATTTATTTATTAATTTTAACGGTTCTTGAGATTGCACAAAGATGTCATGTAACACGCATGTCCTGTTCAATTGCCAATGCACATTATGCACTTTTGAAAGCCATTTTCCCTCACTTTAATATCTGTGTCGATTCTCACAAAGATATTTTATGTCTATGTGACATTTGAACATGTAGTCTATTGAAAGATGGACAGTAATTCTCCTGACGAGCGCTTTTTCCAGGGGGTCTTTTCCTTTAATCTTAAGCACTCCAAATTCTTACCTAGTCTATCATTATTACTCGTCCTGTATTTCTCTTTGAATACGTAAAACAAATCAGCAGTCAAAAGCACCAGCTAAAGTCAGACTGGTCCCCTGCACTTGCTGAGAGAATCCTGCTGTCCTTTGTGCCTCTCTGTGTGTTTAAGGGGGGAATATGGCTCCACTTTTCAGTATGTGAGAGATCTGCATGCTCAGCTGCCTGCCTGAGAGCTGCGGCTCGGCTGCCTAACACAGTTAGTGAGCGTCTCCTGGCACGCTCTGCTCATCGCTAATCACTGATGGACAGTGTCCTGACTGGGACGGTGGGGGAGGGGAGGGACGTGGAGGCAAAAGGGGTGCAGGGAGGATGGGTTGATGTAAAATGTTTTATGTTACTCAAGCTTGCCATGGCTACGTTAAAGTAGTTGGGTGGTGGGTTGTAGTTTTAAGGGTGCAAATGTTTGCTTTGGGTATGTAGAAGTCGTTGTGTGAGTCTGTGTGGCATATTTGTATGGAAGGTGTTGCATTCATTTTTATAAATATACTGCTAAGTCAGATGGATACTATTTAGGGCCATGGTCCTGGAAGACCCCAGCACCTCACGTTTTATTGGTAGTACTTTTAGGTCTCAATATGCATAAAATATATATTAATAGAGGAGAAAAATACCCAAATAACCTGCTGCTTCCACAGAGATTCTGAATTGTGTGTCTGGCACTTTACTCCTCTACAGTGGCCTCATAGGTCACGTAACTGTGCCAGCATGTTGGATGTAGTGTGTCAAGATTGTATTCATACAACACACCTGAATACATTCTTCTCGACTGTTAAAAAAAGTAAATTCTGTAACATCTATCCATGTTGTGCAGTGCTGGGGTAGTCCAGGACCAGAATAGAGAATCACTTATTTTTGAGATTCAAAAGATTTCTTGAAATCTGATTTATAGTATTTGCAAGAAATAGTGTTAACTTTGTAAAGGTCGTAGGCCACCCAAGAAAAACAAAATGTTTGTTTAAAGCTATTTGTGCTGACAGGTTTCCCAATCCTCTTCTCCAACTCACATTCCACCAACCAATCAATTTACAAATCCCACTAAGTTAATTGCTTGACTATTTATAATAACCTTAAAGAGACTTAACCATTTGCTTATGAATTAATATTCATGAACTAAACATGCAGTGTTGATACATCACAACCAGTCTATAGTCAGCAAGCAATAGCCCACCACACTGCAGCTATCTTAGAAGAACTGTTGTTTTAGGTAAAATACTATTCTTGAACAACCAAAAGAGACTATTATATATATGCAGGAATGCAAATTAATACTATTTGGTTGCCGATTTTGTCACAAAGTATGTTGCTGCCTGTCTGCAGCCTCATGTAATGCAAGGTGACCGCATCTTTCATACTTTCTGAAAAATGACTTTGGGAATGAATAGGGAGATCTTTTAGTATAACAAGGCTGAATTCATTGCGAACACAATGAAAAACTGCTTGCAGCCGAAGTCTGTGGTAAGACTTTTATTTTTAGCTTAGATCCCTTGACCTGAAGTTGTCTCCTGTGTGGGAAAACAACATAAAAGCAGCTTAAGTCAAGCAAAGAATTATAGCAAGAAATTGAAAATTTTTATTGTACCGTTCAGACAATGAGCTTCAAGCTGTTTTCTTGGATGGCCATGTGACTGAAACATGAATTAAAGAGAGTATATAATTTGTTAATATTTGAACTTGAGCAATGTTCATAGTGGCATTCTTTGTTTGTTGTGCCATCCAAATATGCAGCCACAAATGTGAGTGTGTTTGAATGTGTTTCTGTATGCTGGGCCATTTCCCGTCTCTTACACTATACCGCCTTGTCTGTCCTACTCTGCTCTAGGTGGTAGTCAACGCCTTGGTGGGTGCCATCCCTTCCATTATGAATGTGTTGCTGGTTTGCCTCATCTTTTGGCTGATTTTCAGTATCATGGGTGTCAACCTGTTTGCGGGGAAGTACTACTACTGCTACAACCAGACCGAAAAAGCATACTTCGATATCGAAACGGTCAACAACAAATCAGATTGCCTATATTTGATGCAACTGAACCACACTGAGGTGCGCTGGAAGAACGTCAAAATCAACTTTGACAATGTGGGCGCTGGTTACTTGGCTCTACTGCAAGTGGTAAGTCTACCTGAGTGTTTTAGTCTCTTGTTAGATGGTACACTGGCTAAAGAAATAGTGTTGATATAACACTGATATTAACTTTCCCTTTCTACCTCTAAGGCAACCTTTAAAGGATGGATGGACATCATGTACGCAGCAGTTGACTCGCGAAAGGTGAGATTTTTGAGCAATCTTAACTGCAACCTGAATCAAAGTACCTGTTTAACCCTAGAGAACCTGAAGCTAAAATACTGTAGGTGTTTTTCACATAATTTGAATTTTTGACTGTAAAATTCTAAAACAATGTGCTATCTTCATGTGCAAGGTGTCATCTTTTTCAGAAAAAGATAAGCTTTCAACAAATTACAGTTATTGACCATTATTGTGTGGTGAGTTTGTAAATAGAATTTAAATAGACAAAAAAAAAAAAAAACAAGAATAAATTTACTGATTTTTATTTAGAAAAAAAGAGAAAAAATCATGAACGAAAGAAACTAACACCTTAAAGTTGAAAAATGAACTGTAATACAATACAAGTATAATACAAGTCTTTTTTGTGACATTGGGTTGCACAGTTTTCATTTAGGACACTTTTTTTCATACACGCACACATACAAATGCACGCATTCATAGGCAAGCACACATACACACGCACACACCGTGAAAAGACCGTGAAATATACACATGCATACACCGTGTAGCATGCACACATGCTACACACTTAGATACGTGAAAGAGAAACGGCCATCCTCATCCCAAGTTTCATTAAAAATCATCCCAATCCCCTCTTCTGCTGTCTAACACTTCTTTCGCCATGTATTTGTTTGTTTCTTTTATTATTTTATGCAATCCAACACACTCTAACCTGCTGCTCTTCGTATCTCTCTGTTCAAATCCTTCCTTCCCGCGCTGCTGTCATTTGCAGACGGAAAGCATGAAATTACCGTAATAAGCCGTGTATTGCCGAAAAGCGCATGTTGTCTACTGTCGGGGCAATTTGAATGGTTTTGATAGTGCAAACGGTTGAAGAGTTACGGTAAAATGAATACAGCTTGCTGGTATGTGTCGGCAACGACACAGCCGGTTCTAAAGGGTTAAAATATATTTCTCTCCTCAGGTGGGAGAACAACCGAAGTATGAGGACAACATCTACATGTACATCTATTTTGTCATCTTTATTATATTTGGCTCTTTCTTCACCCTCAACCTCTTCATTGGTGTCATCATCGATAACTTTAACCAGCAAAAGAAAAAGATAAGTGTCCACTTTTTACCTTCACTTAAAACTATTTGCTCATTCTAAAGAGTGGTTTTCACTTTAACTTTTGCTTTTTGAGTAGATTTTAACCAAATATTATTTATGACTATACTTTGGAGGTCAGGATATATTCATGACTGAGGAACAGAAGAAGTACTACAATGCTATGAAGAAGCTTGGCTCAAAGAAACCTCAGAAACCCATACCCAGACCCCAGGTACATCACTGTTAAAAAGTGATACTGTGCTTACTGACTTGACACAAACAGTCCTAATTTGTGCTATTTTTCTCTTCTTCAGAACAAGCTCCAGGGGATGGTGTTTGACTTTGTGACACAGCAGGTCTTTGATATTTCCATCATGATCCTCATCTGTTTGAACATGGTCACCATGATGGTTGAGACTGACGATCAGTCACAAGAGACCGAAAACATTTTGTACTGGGTCAACTTCATCTTCATTGTGTCCTTTACCTCTGAATTTGTCCTGAAGCTCTTTGCACTGCGTCATTATTACTTCACCAACGGCTGGAACATATTTGATTGTGTTGTGGTCATTCTCTCTATCGTGGGTAAGTTAACAATGTGTCATGGACTTTTTTATTTACGCTTTGAAATACAGCACTTTATTTTTGGCTAATTTTGTCCTCTTCTTCTCCTTGTTTCTTATCACCCAAACCACAGGTATGTTCTTGGCTGACCTGATTGAGAAGTACTTTGTGTCTCCAACGTTGTTCAGGGTAATCCGACTGGCTCGAATTGGGCGTATCTTGCGTCTGATCAAAGGAGCAAAGGGCATTCGGACTTTACTGTTTGCCCTGATGATGTCACTGCCGGCCCTGTTCAATATCGGCCTTCTGCTGTTCTTGGTCATGTTCATCTTTTCTATTTTTGGCATGTCAAACTTTGCCTATGTGAAGCGGGAGGCTGGCATAGATGACATGTATAACTTTGAAACATTTGGGAATAGTATGATCTGTCTGTTCATGATAACCACTTCAGCGGGATGGGACGGCCTTCTCGCTCCCATTCTCAATTACCCACCAGATTGCGATCCGAAGAAGGAGAATCCAGGTACTACGGTGAAAGGTGACTGCGGAAACCCTTCAGTGGGGATCTTCTTCTTCGTCATGTACATCATTGTCTCGTTTCTCATCGTGGTAAATATGTACATCGCCATCATTCTGGAGAACTTCAGCGTCGCCACAGAGGAGAGCGCTGACCCACTTTGTGAGGACGACTTTGAGTCCTTCTACGAGATCTGGGAAAAGTTTGACCCCACTGCTTCCCAGTTCATTACCTTTGCCAAGCTGGGTGATTTCGCGGACACTCTGGAGCACCCGCTGCGCGTTCCCAAGCCCAACACAATAGAGCTGATCGCCATGGACCTGCCCATGGTAAGCGGCGACCGCATTCACTGCCTAGACATCTTGTTTGCCTTCACCAAGCGTGTGCTGGGGGATAGTGGCGACCTGGACATGATGCGGCAACAGATGGAAGAGCGATTCATTGCTGCCAATCCTTCCAAAGTGTCTTTTGAGCCCATCACCACCACTCTGCGCCGCAAGCAGGAGCATATGTCTGCCTCAGTCATCCAGCGCTCTTACCGTGCATATCTTATTCGGAGAGGCTTCATCTGCAAGCGCTTGCTCGGCAGTAGCCGGCTGGAGAACGGCGGGACCAATCAGGAAAAGAAAGAGAGCACACCTTCTACTGCCTCGCTGCCGTCCTACGACAGCGTGACCAAACCTGAGAAGGAGAAGTTGGAGGAGAGTGACAAAAAGGGCAAAAACCAAAAAGATGTCAAGGAATCTAAGTGTTAGGAACGATGGAGACCGAACTCCGGAGTCGAGACTGAAACTATCTGTTCCAACAAATGTATAGAAAATCATTTGCAACAAAAAACACAGAGATCTTTGGGGGAAAAGGTTGTTTACAGACAACAAATGCACCGGTGCAACAGGAAAGCAGCTTGGTTTTTTACAGCTTTGATGATGACCAAACCAACCTATGAGCTTACTGTCTTACATTTGTGCTTAGTGACCAAGATTTTACTGTTCCAACTGCAGCCAAAAGGCACTTACAAGGAGAAATAAAATAATGACCTATGGCAGACATCTTTGATAGGGACCACCTGCCAAAGGACGAAGCAGTACAAAGTAAACTCATTAGATGGATTCCTTTGCACCACCATGTGTTGAGTTCAGCATTCCTCCGCTACGGACATCCCTTTCAAACACTACACTGCCGAAATCCGACAGAAACCTCCCGCTCATCCCAGGAGGATTCTGGGATGTTGTATTTTAACCATAGGTGAACCAGTAATAACGATGTTAAATCAATCATGTGGAGTGTCCGCAGAAAAAAAAACAAAAAAACAAAACGGAACAATATGCAAGGGTTTTCCGTTGTTGTGATGAATACCCCACCTTATTTGACCCACAAAAATTAGGGGAAAAGTTCAGCCCATGTCATTCATCTCGTCATCATCTCTTTGTTATACTTACAGGAAAAAAAAAGACATTTTATACATGGGCTTTCACATCGATAATGGGTTGGGGTTTATCAGGGTTTTGACTTGGGCTGAAAGAGACTTATTCAGACCGAGTTCCTGGTAAATAAATAATTAATTGTGCTCGTTCAATGCATAGAAATGATTTGCATGGTGGCATGTTTTGATCAGGAATCATGCATGTATAATCATAGTCCACTTGACACTACTACTCAAACCACATCAGTGGCTTGACCATACTTTCGATACTGTCCACTAATAATCAAATTAAATAGATATAGCTGGGAAATGATTGGTCAATAGCAACATATTTAACTTCTGGCTATGACAAGTATATTTATACTTACCCCTCGTAAAGCTTGCTTCCTGATTAACCGGTTCTCACACCATGCGTCATGTGTGTATTTTAAGGTGGCCGATCAAAGCTATTCATTCGTTTGGATATACAGTGTGTCAACTGCACATTCGTCCACCCATAGAGGTGTTTCACTGCCCTGGACTTGAGGAGAAGTTGGGAGGAAAATTTGGAGAAACGATTTCACTTTAATCAAATCTTGGGTTCATAAACCTTGATTTGTTTTTTTGCACCAGCAATATAATTCAACTGCCCCTCAATGTGCAGCTGAGGCTCCAGTTGGGCCTTGAGTAGATCTTCAAAAGGTACATGCCATTTTAACCCTTACAATGCTTTGTCAGACCTCAGTGGGAGGCAATCTCTTCGATTTTCCTGGAGGTACTTGTCTTCATGTCAGCACATCCTCGTGTTTACCATTTAAAGGGGTTGTCAGTTGTGTTAGCATCTTGTTTTGTCTTAAAGATGTTGAGGAAAGCACTCGAGTAGCCATTTTTAATGCATCCTGTAGATGTTAATAGCTTTCTCCTTGTTGAATGAAAAAGTGACTCATGAGTATTTGGTATAGCTCGGATTATACACGTAAAACTGGCCTCACACAGCAGGAAAACAAAGCAGGCGACAGTTTTAGAATGAAGTGATGAGTACTTGTGTTGTCTGATAGCATGCAGTTTATGATGGTGGTACTACAAATTGGCTTTTTTACCTATGTTCTTACCTTTTGAGCAAACTGCCATCCTTTCTTGCTCCGGGTGCAATGGAAATTGATTCGATTTGCAACAGTAATTCTTACGTTTACAGTAATTTGAGTGTCGTTTCATTACCTCTTCTGTTTGGTAGGAATGAATGCTTATTCTGGTGTGGGCTAGCCCAGTATAAGGTGTTACAGTGGACCACAGACAACATAATACAATGCTGATACAAACTGTAGGTATAAGTTTATGAAAGATCGTAGGATATCTTAAACTGCTGGGTCAGTAGACGTACGCCACCAGAGCCGGAGTGCTGGAGAGTGCACCAGTTTACAAACCCACTTCCTCTACTTCTTAGACCTGTTGGTCTGCTTACTGCCTGAGATCTCTAAATCAGCATAGGTGCTGTGGACTTAAACCAAATGAAGCCTGGTGAAACACTTAGACTACCATGTAGTTTCCCCCAACTCCCATTTTAGTTCAGACGTGAAATGAAAAATCACTCTCACTCACTGTATGACAAGTTAATGTATCATTCAATGTACAGGAGGGGGCTATGATGTACATGGCACAATTGCTGAAAAGAATGAACTTTTTGAGGAAAACTATAAGCATTGTAATATATTATTTTATTTTAAATGGCATGCTTTGTTGTGGGTTTTGTAAATACAGAATTTTAAAGAATTACTGCTATTACTCTAATAATAAATTATAACAATGATATAGAATGGCTTCCAGCTGATGCCCTTGTCACATATTTTAATTTTTTGTTTTTCTAACACATTTCACTTTTGATAAAGGGACCTGAATGATATAATGTATCAAGAATACTCTTTTAGACAAAGAATATACAGCACCTGTCAAAATTTTGGAAACATGCAAACGAAAATATAGTAATATAGCAAAATATTATTACAAATTAAAAGAACTGTTTTCTTTTGAATACTTTTTCCGATGATCCTTCAGAAATCATTCTAATATGCTGATTTGGTGCTCAAGATTTTTTTTAACGATTATTTTAAATTAATAATATTTCACAATATGACTGTTTTTACTGTGTTTTTGATTAAATAAATGCAGCCTTGGTGAGCATAAGAGACTTCTTTCAAAAACATTTAAAAATATGTAGTTTCCAAACTTTTGACAGGATATACATATGAAAGGATATACAAATGAGCACTGTAATATTTCATTTATATGCAACGTGTCCAGTGGATGTCGAAAAAAATTATGTTGGAGACGAACTCGCGCACAATTGTTATCAGCGCTGCTTGGATGTTTTAATCTGATACTGTATGACGAGAGGGTTATGCAACCAGCACACCTCTGTAACCTTGAGGTTTTATAGACATGCATACAAACACACATTTACACGTGAATGCACATATATGCGCCGTCCTGCCTATGGACATTGTGTGGTCACCCACCCGAGCCTGAGAGTCTAAAACAGTCACAGAGAGCAGTTCATGTATTCTACTCTAAAGGCCTCCCCGAACACTTCAGTGCTGGTACTCGTGGGCCTGAACAACAGTTTTGTATGCATTTCGTATCCAGTTTTTATGTGTTCAGTGGTCTGTTTCTAGTGCTACTTCACTAATTGTCGTGTGCCTTTTTCTGCATTTTCTCCATGTTCCTACATTTTCTGGATTGCATTTCACTGCAATTTTGGAGGATGATGCCATATTTAACATTTAGTTGATGGTGGGGGAAAGACAGGAGAATACAAAATGGCGCTCAATGCAAATCAGGGACTATAGTCTGAACAAGGCGTCTGGTGTAATGCCAGAGAGGAACACTGAAACCAACCAAGAAAACAAGCCCACTTCTTCCAGATTTGATGTTACAAAATCTTCTGATGTTTTCTGTACTTTGTGTATCATCCACTTGGCTTGTAAAAAAAAAGAAAAAAAAGTATAGCTTGCCTTCAGACTTTTATGTTCTTTCCATCTTTGAAACTCACTTTTGTATCGATATTCAGTTACTGGACTTCCATTTTTAGCATGACTAAAATGCTTTCCATTTTGCTGAAAAGATTTCAAAAGTGCTTTTCAAACTGTTGTTTTGTTTGACACAGTGTTGTAGGAGGACATATAATTGGTGTGTATGGCACAACCACTGGAACTCTTAGTAAGAACATATAAAAGATTGTCTTCATTTGAGCACGAAACTTTTTAACAATAAAGCAGCCTTCCAGTTGCACAGAGTCGTCACTGATTTTGTTGAACGTGAATGAGAAGACAGACACATTAAGTGCCCATATGACATCAGGAAATCTTAATCTGCTACACTCATGACTGGCCCTCCATAAAACTATTAATGCATGTTTTACAGATAATTTTATTCTTTTATAATTGATAATTTGGTCTTCAATTACTTTTCATTTTGTTCCAATCCTGTATGAATTTCTTTCTTCTGTGGACCACAATAAAAAGTTGTTTTGCCTATACAAAATACATCCTTAACATTTTTCAAAAATCTTTTGTGTTCTGCAGAAGAAAGTCATCTCAAACCCTTAATTTTGTGGGAATTTTGCAATTTTTAAATCATTGAGAGTTTTGTCTCAGGGTGAGATGGGATCTGCACTAACACTTCTATCGGCATCACTGCAGATTGTGGCAAGACATGCTCCTCTGTTCATCTAGTAAGTCATGGTTTAGCAGAGAGATCAATAGAAAGCTATACCTGTGAGCTTAAGTATCAATGACACTCATCTGAATAACCTCAGGGGGAGTACATCCCGACCATTAGCTCTTGGCTGAATTGATTTGCACTTTTACCAGTATAGCATTGGTTAAAGGATTAGTTTAGCCAATAATGAAAATAGAGTTATAATTTACTTGACCTTATGTTACTTTTCTCTGTGTAACCCGAAAGGAGAAAATTTTGAATAATGTATGTCGTTATTTTCCATAGAGTTGGGGACTGAAGCCTTCACGCTTCCCAAAAAAACCCCACAAAAGCACCATAAATGTTGTCCATATGACGTGTGCTCTGCAAACCAAAACCATAAAAAAGCTTTTGAGAAACCAACTGAAATATGTCACTGTTCACTCAATCTTGCCCGTAACTTGATCTTGAGAACCGAATCGGTCAGATTTATGAATTAATGAATGGTTCTCAGGGGGCCTCAAGAGGACTTCTTATCCTTAATCCTTATCCAGTAGATTGAAACGACTGGAAAAATCATCAGGGCCTTTGAATATTGTTGTGGACACTAGGGGGCCTTGGAGTCAAATGGTTGAGAACCACTGACCAATGTCCCTTTCAAGTTTATCTATAGTTTATCCAAATAATTTTCTTTTATATAATTTTGTTCTTCACCATGTCGCTTTATGGGCTCATTACCTTCTTATGAACTGACATATTTTTTCCCCTTCATTAAATAACGACTTTAATTTTGACCTGTTTGTCAGAAAAAAATTATAATTTCGTGTATAATGTACGAATCAGATGGATCACACTTTTTTTTTCTTTTTTTTTTTTGGAGCTTGACCGCACCAGTCCTCATTTATTCCTATTTACATTGGGGGGGAAAGATCAGGATGTTCTTCATAAAATTATGTTCCATGGAAGAAGGTCAGTCAGAAGTTTCATTTTTGGTTTCCGTTGTCTTTAAAAGAAGACGCCAGAAAGGAAAATGTCTAAAATTAGAACAAAGCAGAAAGAAGCTAGCGCGAACATTAATGTTTTTCCTCGCCTTTCCTCCATTTCACAGCTGAGCAGGATTCTGTTCCTCCTGCTCTCTTTCTGCAAGTCACAAGGCTTGTTCTCTTGCCCCCCTCCTCCTTTAGGCTACTCGTATCGCCAAACCTTACGAAGCACGATATTTCACCCCCACCCCATCGGTGCCACAGCCATTCATGGTAAGGACCTGGTGTTTATCTTAAAATGTCTGTCTAACCCCCCCCCCCCCGTTTCAGTATAGCGAGGCGGGAAGACCGAGAGGAGAGAGGGTGCGGCGGAGCACTGCAGTGCAGATAAATGAATGCACCATTGGTGGCTGAGTCAGCAGCACACTCCCAGTTTGGCCCACTGCCTGCACCAACTGTGTCTGAGGAGGAACAACATGCATGCAGTCAATATGCCTCCTGCCTGATCGAAGGCGCACCGCGAGTTTTGCTCTCAATGTTTCACTGGGCAAAAAAAATGTGCGCTTTAGTTATCGGTGATCTTGCAGGCTATACGGGCTTGACCTAATTATTGAACCGATTCACCCTAACATGTATACAAGTAAATATTTGAGGGGCTGCATTTATGAGAAACAATGGCATTGTGAGCTCAATGCCGTTTCATAATTCTCATCTATTTATTCCAAAATCCAAATAAATGAAGTCTTATGCCCCCTCCCCCCCCCCGGTCGATCTGTTGTTCTGTCAGGAGAAGTCTGGTGGTGGTAAGCTACAAACTAACCAGCTGCTTTGATTTATGGTCTGGTGGTGGAGCTTTCAGACTCCACCTTTAAAGAGAGTCCAGTGAATCAATGAGAGAGGGAGGAGGAGGGTGCTGCTGCTGTATCACTCAAGTCATCGTGCTATCCACCAATCAGAGAAGCCATGACGTTTCTCGAACTCCAACTGAGCAGCATGAGCATGAAACTGCACTGGAACTACAAGCTTAATGGAGGAACACCGACCTGAATAGTGCTGCTGGATTGTGGGTAATTGTAGGCATGCTGAATAAATAGTGCTAAATGTCCAAATAATTGCATAAATCAAATGACACAAAGGGATAGTTCACCCAAAAATGAAAATTCTGTCATCATTTATTCACCCTCAAGTTGATCCAAACCTTTATGAATTTCTTTGTTTTGCTGATCACAAACGAAGATATTTTGAAGAATGTTTCAAACCGTTGAACGACCACATTGGCTTCCAGTATGGAAAACAAAATACTATGGAAGTCAGTGATGCCCACAGTCTATGGTGATGCCCCAGAATTGTTTGGTTACAAACATTCTTCAAAATATCTTCCTTTGTGTTCATCAGAAGAAAGAAATTGATAAAAATGTACAGCAGAACAATATAAATTTACACAACTTGAGGGTGAGTAGCTTAGCTAAATTACAAATTTGTCATTTTTGGGTGAACTATCCCTTTAACTGTTATTTTCACAAGCTGTAAGACTGAATTTCATTTGCACTGTGATGTATAGGGGTATGTTTATGCATAGGTTTGTAGGATTTTATCGTGTTGCTTCTAAAAGATTGCTAGTAACACTTACTCATTTTGCAATAAAGCTGCAGCTAGAAATTGTTCATACAGCATTTGAAAATATACAAGTAGCCTATCTTCCCTTCACTTGGGTTTGCTGCACAAATTCAAATATAGTAGTTCACATATGACATATCTCATATATTCAAATGTAAAAGTAGAAACTGATTTTATCATCTGTACAAAGAGCTTGAAAATCACTTTTTAAAATCACATTTTATAGTAGGCCTGCATGTTGCTTAGTGCCTATCAAACTAGCGTAATTGAAGTCAGACATCCAGTTAGATATATGAACAATATCAGGCATCAAACGCTTTATAGTCATTAACGAACTAATATTGCATATTCTTATTTTTAGTATTAATAATGTAAAAATATTTTCTTTGAGCTCCATGCGCTAACAAACCCGTTTTGAAGTCAAGCGCTCCAGCTAGTGGTGGCTTAGCGTTAGTGCATTTCTTCCAATTTTACTAATGATGTGAAAAGGTAGTTCTGTTGGAACAAACTTTTTAAACTTACTTATTTTTTCTGATAGAAATGTAAAAATAATGATGCTATGTATGTAAGCCATCTCACATATTGCTTTAGTACTGCAGCCATCGTAGTGTTTTGGGAAATTATGGCTTATAGAAAAATCGGAATATATTTTAAAATGGATCAAATTAAAATAAAAACACTTTATTATTGATATAATATTCTAAAATATGATATTTCGAAAACAACTGAAACTATACTCCAGTGACGATTCATGAAATGGGGTTTACAAACTAATAAGTCTATGGGGTGTGAGAAAATATATTTTCCGTTAAAAACATCACAGTTAGGCCTATGTGATCTGTCGACAGATATTTAGTTAAATGTTGTAAACTTGCTTCTCCATGTCATTTAAGAAACTATTCTAGGCAATGTATAAATGTTATAAACTCTTCCAGTTCTCTGTTCATATGGAGAAGATGCTTCTAGATGTTTTCTACTGAAGGAAATCTGTGTTTTTATAAACAGTATGATGAAACACCTTCAAATTGCTGTTGTACAGTGGTCTGGTTATGGTGTCTGCTCTCAAATATAAATGTTATTTTAATACAGACAAATCAGGGGTCCCGGGACAGTCGGGTTGCCTCTCTCTTCTTTTTTAAAAAGGAATTATTCATGTTTTACTAGCTAAGATCCCCCATGAACTTTTCAACTTGAAATACCACTGTGGATGTGTAATGTCTTTCAGTCAGCTGCACAGCAGATGCTTTCAAGTAACAAGTCTGGTCCTGAGTGCACACATGACCCTTCATTATAGTTCTTCTGGTACTTTTAACATTTTCAATGTAATGTTGTTTGCTGAATAAAAGTAATAACTTGTTTTGCTTTTGACTATTGGCATGTCTTTTCCACTACCAATTTAATTCAGGCTAAGTATCATCTATCATTCATGAAGTTGTAATCTTTTTCACAACTTGTTAGCAGCATCTTATATTTTTAAAATCATGTGGCTAAAAAGTAAATTATTTTTGGGTTTAAAGGGATAGTTCACCCAAAAATGAAAATGATGTCATCATTTAGCTTCTCACCCTCAAGTTGTTCCAAACATGAATGCATTTCTTTCTTCGGCTGAACACAAAAGAAGGAATTTTAAAGAATTTTGGAAAACAAAAATTTGATGGACCCCACTGACTTCCAAAGTAGTGTTAAAAAACCATAGACTGCGAAAAAAAATACCTATTCATGTATTTTATGTCAATGAGCGTCACTCTGTCAGCCCCTGCTGGTAGGTTTCTGAACTACACCAGTTTGACGACTAAAGACGGCCATTGTTTAAGCAACATATAAGCCTCAAATATAATATGATACTATTTTATTGTATTATTGTAGGTGCCAACACCGACAAATTGTTTTGCTCTATCACTTAATCTGATTCTTAAAAGCGCGAAATTAACATTATATCAATTGGTCCTATCTGCGGATCAGTCACATGACAAACATGAAGCAAAGATGGCAGCGTCCAATCACGTGCTGCGCAAACGGAGCAACCTCCGAGGTCAAGCGTTTTCCAGATATTACAGACCTGCATGATTCCATCGCACAATGCTAAAAGTACAATAGTAACCACAGTTTTGCCAAAATTGGGCCTATACAGTTAAAACAATAAGATGCTTGTTATTTAAAATTGATTTTCTTTAAAATTACTGTAAGGTAAGGGATCGCTTTATAAGTCATCAGCCATGTCGACTAATTCATGAATTTCATGGTATTTAAAAAAACAAACTACTGAATCAATCACTGAATTAAGTTAAATTAAAATACGCTGAAACTTATTCTCTAATCGGCCCGACTGGTTCACTGAATAATTAAAGTAGGATTCAACAAATCAATTTGTTCATGTTAATTTTCTCAGCCAAACACTTTGCTGATTATGTGCTGCACATTTCTATCATTTTCATAAATACAAGAATAGCCTGAGTGTCTATTTTTATGAATTCAGAAATATGTCTACCACTACAACTAAGGAACGTTTCTTTTTTTTCTTTTTCTGACACCTGCTGATACCCCTGTCACGCCTATGACTGATATGACATCAACATGGCAACAGCTCGTGAATTTTATGTTTGGAATACTATAAGACAAACATTTTATTTTGACAATCATGTCAAAAGATTAAAAAATTAAAATGGACATTTTTTTTTGTATCTCTGGTAATACTGAAATAGCTCCCACAAGGGGGCGATATTTAACTGATAATAGTCCATAACACTCAGGCCTATGCCATTTTAGTACTACTACAAGGAATAACTTTTTATTTTTAAAAAGGTTCATTTTAAAAAATATTTAAATGGTGTATAACAGGTTATTTTGTATAAGCCATGTTTTATATTACTTATGACTAAGGAGTAAGATGTTAGAGTTATGGTTGCAGTTCATTAAAATATCAGATGATGGCATAGTGTATCCTCTATGCTTCTCTCTCCCATTTGTCCAGCCACAGTGCATGGCTGATTCAAATTCATGAGTCTGTTATTACTGTAAATTTAGAACTGGAAAGTGTATGGAAAATTGTCATGGATGTTTAATTAATCTCATGAGTTATTCAGTGCATTTCCTACAGTGTCTAGTACCTAAGTCAAAGTCATTATTGGATGAGGTAGCGCTTCAGTAGTGCTGCAGCTGCTCACCAAGGCTTTCTTAATTTAAAATGAACACACTCCATCCCTGACAATCACTGTTTTAATGAGTCTTGGAGTTTGCAGCACTGTTCTTTAATAATGACAACTCAAAAATAATCAACTGATAAATTGTTATAACTTTTACTTCTCTGATCTTTTTTTCAATCTTCACACAGCTGGTTTCGAAACCTTTAAAGAATTGAAAATTGACTTTTTGTGTTCCATTGAACAAAGAGTCATAACTTTGGAATGACATTAGGGAGAGTAAATAAGGCTATTTTTTTGGTGTGCACTATACACATATACACCAACCCAATCGTTGGTTTATATTAACCTAGAATTAAGGTAATTTAGAATTTAAATTAACCTAGAATTTTAGGTTAATTTAAAGTTAAACCAACATTGAGTTTGTGTATTATTTTGTATTTATGTGTATAGTGTGTGTGTGTGTGTGTGTGTGTGTGTGTGTGTGTGTGTGTGTGTGTGTGTGTGTGAGAGAGAGAGAGAGAGAGAGAGGTATAGCAATATTAGCATGCGGCGCCTGGATGTCCTTTCTAGATTTGTAATAAGCAGACTACATGTATTATTCAGGACTGTGTGGACAGGTCCTACTCTGCTCCGTGCTCTCTCGTCCTGACCCGTCCCCTAGGGACCTGATGCCTAAATTACTATTTCTGTTTGATATATTCCCATAGCTCAGCCCTTAAAATGCATAGGGAAAGAATGGTGTGTTCTGTGGGGGTCACAATGTAGCGGTCACTCAGTAGAAGTCAGAGGTGGACTAGTGGATACAGATTTATGCATTCATTCCTGTGATATCATAAAACAGCAATGTCACCTTTCCTCGTGTATGCTGATCTGAAGAGGTCAGAAAGGGACGATTCTGTTTGAATTGTGCCCATATTTTATTTTCCTAATTCAATCTTCTTCAGTGTCTTTAGAAGTTTACTTTAGAAGATAAAACTTCTTGGTTGAGACTTGCATCCTATGTTGGACAGATGTTGTCTATAGTACCATTATTTGGTTGGTGGTTATTTATTTCATTATTCTAATATATTAGCAACTTTCCATTGTTGGGTCAATAAAGAGTGTACATGACAAAGAAAAGAAAATGTTTTTAAAAATCTAGCTTCCAAACTCCAAGTTTTTGAATAGTCTTTGTATTCACATTGATTTAATATGGTTTTGAAAACATTTATATCATTATCAACAAGTAAAGTTTAAGTTTAAAATCTCATGTGGTATAACGGTATAACCAACAAGTAAAAAATATTTTTTTTTCTCTCTTTTACCTTAAATACATAGTGTACACTTAATCTTTTATTTAATGCAAAAAAAAAAAAGAATAAAAAAAAGATTTAAACAGAAACAATTATGAATTTAATATATAACCTTATATTTAAATATAATTTATAAATCATTATGGTTTTGGGGGAGTTGCATTACATGACATTTCACAACCCAAACTTCCTTTTATTAAGTGACCTATTGTAACTGTTGTGTTTCTGTTCAGCCTTGTTAGTCACATGTCTTTTGTTTTCCCGCCACTCATCCGTTGCCATATCTACCATCATTAGTTCATTATCATCACCTGTGTCTTGTCAATCATTTTCATCTGTGTCACCTGGTTTATGTTCATCAGTGTCTGTATTTAGTTCCCTCTGTTCAGTCAGTTTTGGTCTATGTAACATCATTACCAGTGTGTGTATCCTGCCTATTTGTATTGCTTAAGTTGTATTTGTAAGTAAACACTTTGTATTGGAGCCTTCTGCCTTCCTCGTCTTCTTCTGCCTGCCCACACCCTGACACCTATTGACTTTTCAATTCATTTTTTGTATTGAAAATATGAACAATATTTAAAATGTATATTCAAAATGAATAAAATTCAAATAATGAGTGAATACATCATCAATCCTTCTTCCAAAATGTGTTTTTACCCTGATTCACTATGGTAAGCCTATTATAAGTGTTTATATTTTGAACCTGAGGAGATGGTTTTCGCGGGAAATTGCGAAGATACGTCACTCGCCCATGTGTGTTTCGTCATATCTGTAAATAGAGAAAAGATGCCCCTGTCACTTTAAGGAGTGTATGGTGTGGGAGTGGCTTAGGTTAGTTGTCACAACGAACGAGCGAGAAAGGTTGACAAGGAACACGTTAAATCTTGAATCTCTGGTCTGGAGAATCATCCGTTTAAAAAAAAAAAAACTGACAAAAAGAGAACTTGACAGAGCTCGCAATAAAACGAGAATCAACATTGGCCTGGCTTTTCGGGAAACAGGGATTTGAAGTGGCGTTTTTAATACTCAACAGGTGAGTAGCCTAAGGTATTTTATTAATAAATTGCCATTAGTAACGTTAGCTCTCAAACAGAGTTTATTGTAAAGTATTATCTATTGGGTCATTTTATTATGGTTGTTGTAGCGCTGTGCTGGAATTTATTTTCAAGTGTCTATTGGTAGATATTACTTAGCTAAAGTAACATCTTAAGATGATCTTAACATCCTTTCCATCTAACTTAACACCGGTGCCGCGAACTAGCAGTAAGTTATATTCATCCGCACAGTCACGCAGAGCCGAATCACAACCAAAACAATGTTCTTTCTGCAAAAAGCATGGAGTTTTGTTATTTAAACGTTCGAGGGCAAGTGTACCTTTAAGAATGTCATTTTTTTTTTCTTCATTATGATGACATCAGGACATTATCACCCTGACAATTTTTACTCTGACCCCCAAAAGCTCAAAATGAATTTTAGTCCAGAAAGTAAAAATGAACCTCTTCTATGATGAGCTTGTAATTTATATATGAATTGCAAGTTTAATGCATTTAAAAATTAATTTGTATATTCAGACAAATAGAGCGTCATTGACCCAATTATGTTTAATATTAACAAACCTTTTCAGTTTTCCATTTTTGGTCCAAAAGAAAACATTATTGTTGAATCTTTTGTGTGTTCAGACAGCCCTGAAAAAAGATATGGCTTCTTTTCAAGTAAACATGTTTTAGAGCCTAGAGTAGTTTCATTGGCTTCTCTCCAGATGCTGTTTCATGGCCAGAGCTGTGAGCTAATTACACCTTTGTTGCTAATGTTCCTGCCAATAAACACTGTAACTGAGGTCAATAGTTTAGCTGGGCCTTTTTTTCTCCATTTATTTGGTCTGTTAATGATGGGATATCAGATTCCAATCTCTTTTTCCTGTGGTGGCCCCTCTTCGCTCCCCTGCTCTAGCCTGGAGGAGTGTGGAGCTGAGGTGAGCATCTGGGTGAAGCCTGCTGAATGGGGCCCTTTCTTGCCGAAGCCTGCGGTCCAGCGAACGCACAGCATCGCGCACACTGGCCTAGCGAGAACGGCTCCTATCATAACAGCACCTCGAGGTTTGCTTTTAACATCTCCTCCTCCTTTCCTCCCTAAACTCACACCCTTTCCTTTTCTGTCATCTCCTCCTGTTCCGTTCTCACCTTTCACCCTTCTCGCTCTCTCCCCCGGTTCAGCGGTTGAAAACCTTTGGGTAGGATTGTGTAAATGAAACGGCGATGATCTCTGGCTCGGATCAGGCAGAAGGATTTATTGAAAAACGGGGAGGCATGGTGGTCCAGGGGTCCACTGAAGGGGTCAGATAGATGAAAATGACTTGTAACAAGATCATAAAATGCGGACAAAGCTTTGGCTTGCAAAGAAAAAGGCCTTGACTCATTTAGCCGGGGTGGGGGCCACGTTGCTTGGGACACATATTCCACATGCAATGAGCAGCTGAACTATTGTCTCAGGTTCAAATGATCTGGCAAATGAACAGACTCACAAAGCTCCGCCCCCTCAATGAAGAGCTAGTGCATCCCAAGGTCACATCTTAGGGACAGAAATGAAGTGATTCGGAGAAGAAAGACATTCCCTGCATTCGAATATGCCTGTTTCCTAACTATACAGTATGTGAGTCAATTAGTATGCCTGAATTCAAAGTATTCATAAAACAGTAGATGGAAAGTACTATTAATGGCGAGATTCTGAAGTGCGCATCCAGTGGGCATTTGGTTATTAAAAGGCTTGGGGGATTTGAGTCTCAAGGATGTATCTCAAGCTGTCTAGTATGGCAGCTCGAGCACCTTAGAGCCTAAGCCTCTCGGCAAATCCAAAGATTGTCAATAAATTTCATTCTCAAAGTGGTCCTGACTGAACTTATGATTTCTACGGGTTCTATCCACCTTATTTTGCAACGCTGAAGTAAGCTATTTTCTGTGAATGTGTGATACTTCCATTACGTAAGCCACTGTAGGTAAATAACTAAGTATAAACAAAGTGCAGTAAACAGTAAAACTATTTGCACGACAAACCGGTGTTTATAATTACGACAATACATTAAAAAAATTCCAATGTCAAGCAGCATAATGAGTTGTTTTGTACAGCTAAAAATAACTAGAAAGGAATGAAACCAGAAGCCTCGCACATTCAAGTTACAAATGGCTGCGCCTGCTAAAAATAACTTGTAACACTGCTTTTGTGTATCTCATTCATGCCAGTATTAGAGACCATCTTTTGAAATGCATGTGAAATGAAGGCCATTTGTGACTTCCTGTGTACAGATTCAGCCTGCGAGAGGAGACACTGCACACCCTTCTGAGCTGAAATCCTGTTAACCCATGACCCATCACTTGACCCAGTGGAGTGTTGGAGGGGACTACAATCAAATGTGAAACAATGAAACTCTAAGAGTCACAGTCTCATGCTTAAGTGAGTAAAACAAAAGTAAATCTCTTTTGTTGCTGTTTTACATTGGGCAGTTTAAGTTGTGTTGGAAACGTGATGTTATAAGTGAAGACTGAGTCTCTCAGCCATTTCTACTAGTATTATATCAGAATCGCTGTGACAGCGAACCTGATGTCTAGTTCAGTGATGCTCGTAGGTGAAGGTCTGTGTGATCAAGGACACTGAAGCTCATCACTGCCACCTTACCTGTCAGTTTTAATGGCTTCCTACATGCTCCCTCACCTTCTCTTTCCCTGCTACTTCTTACCTCTACCACTGTATGTTGACATAATTAAAATAGACAAACCAACCACTAAAATAAGCTAAAATAGCTAAAAATTAAGATGCACGCCACCATCATATTTCTTTTTTATTTATTTTTTTGCCCCCTTAACAGCTGTCATTTTTATGAATTTATGAGGAAATCATTGGAAATGAATAAAATCTTAAAACGTTATATAAATGTTTAAAATGTATTTTTTTCTAGTTATCTCAAGCTCTAATATATTTTATTGGGTAGAAATGGCTGATAAATTGCTATAGAGTAAAAAAACCCAGAAACGATCAACTTGAAGTAATAAAAAGTGTAAATGCTGTAGAACATTGTTATTGAAAGGTCTGGAATTTTCTGGAGTTTAATTATTAAAATAAATAAATATAAATATTGTTCCACTCCTAGTTTATGAAAATAAAAAAAGTTTGAATATTTTGGGTGCCTTCAAATTGTCTTTGACAACAGGGGTCCAGAAATCAAAAAGATTGAGAACTGCTGGTTACATTTGGCTTAAACCAGCATAGGCTACTGTATATACGCATTAATCGGACAGAATTCTATGCGTTTTGTCATATATATTTGGACAGTGGCTTGATTATAATTGTGCATGTAAACATACTTTATGTGTGCTGCAGTGTAGAACCTGGATTTTAGTATTTATTAGCATTTACGTTTAGAGTTTCTCCTGTGTAGTAAATTATCTTTTTGACAGGTGGCAAAGGCAACAATATTCTATAGCTTCAATTACAATAAACTGCTATACAGCTCATTCAGCAACTATTCAAAACCATATTACCTCTACAGTTTGTGCTGGACATTTCAGGAAAAACCTGTTTTGGTAAATGCCTCATGAGTAAGAGAAAAGGTGTGGCGATTGCTGTAGAACTTTGTGGACCACTGATAAAGCTTATCTAGGGACCAGAATGACAGGCTTTCACACTTCTACTTTAACCCTCCTCCTAGCATGTTAGCATTGTAGCTCTGAACTAGCTGTGCTTAGCAAATGCTTTACATGTTGTATATTCTATATGAGAGAGTACATACATTATCTACACAAATGCTCTTACAAACCTGTAGGTTTTCAGTTCAGAAGTCACTTAGTTTATAAAGTTGAACAAAAAGTTTAATTATAACCCATCTTCCTGGAAATATATTTCTTTGTTGACATGCTGAATAAAATTGATACCAATTACCACCTCCATTAAAGTGGCTGCTTGCAATACATGTTCCTAATAGTGATTAGATTTTCAAGGCCGTGGATGGCAGATTAGATTTATTTCCCCCACATAGTTAATCCACTCATCTCAGTGTCTCATGCATTGAAGAGCACTCATAATTGCAGCACGGCAAAGGGGCAAAAGTACCCGGCTTACGTGCCCGTGAAGAAAAGGCTGATCTGCTGGAACAATGACAATATGGCTGGAGAATTAAACGCGTCACTGACCCAAGCTTTTTCCCTGTGCTCCTCGTCCCATTGTGCTAGGCTGATTGATTTTGACTGGGGTCACCTAAGCCCGTGCTGGGAGGCATGGTGCGCTGCGCACAGGGCTAAACGTTTACATGCATTCATTTAAACACACATGCACGGGCACATGCGCACAGACACAAGCGCATGCCAGGGCTCACGGGGTCAGCAGCCTGCGAAGGGGTTTACTGTACAAAATTTGTATGTGTCAGTTTGGATTTGAGGGTTATTTGTGACATCAGTGAGATAAAAAAAACAAAAACATTTTTATATATATATAGGTGAAACTCAAAAAATTAGAATATCGTGCAAAAGTTCAACTTAAAAGGTGAAACTAATATATAGAAAATGACATGCAAAGTGAGATTTCAAGCCTTTATTTGTTATAATTTTGATGATTATGGCTTACAGCTTATGAACATTTTCAAAATTTCTGAGATTTTGAATTTGGGGTTTTCATAAACTAAGATTATTACAAATAAAGGCTTGAAATATCTCACTTTGCATGTCATTTTCTATATAATATATTAGTTTCTCCTTTTAAGTGGAATTACTGAAATAAATTAACTTTTGCACGTTATCTTAATTTTTCGAGTTTCCCCATTGTGTGTGTGTGTGTGTGTGTATATATATATATATAGTAAGACGAAATGTTTTTTGAGCACTAAAGCAGCATATTATAATGATTTCTGAAGGATTATGTGACACTGAATACTAGAGTAATGATGCTGATTCAGCTTTATCATCACAGGAAAACAAATACATTTAAAACATATTAAAATAGAAAATGGTTATTTTAAATTGTAATATTTTTTTCTTTCTTTTTCTTTTCTTTTCTTTTGTACCATATTGTACCTAATGTATTATATTTAGTTCATCCGCCTAAAAACACCCTACAGAATGTTTACTAGTACATTACAAGAGCCAACAAACAGCCAGGGTCCTTAACAAATATTAGAGATGCATGTGGGCTGGCAATGGCCCCCACTCATTGATCTATTGATCTGAAATCAATAGAGGTGAAGTTTTCCAATAATTCATCATGAATTGTACACTTTCCTCCCTGCAAGTCAAGTGAGAAAGACTACAAGAAATGACAAAATCTGTACTACTGAACAGCATTTTTTTTAAAAATAATATCCTGTTTTTTAATTACTAGTTTATAGTATTAATGTGCCTCCTTAAGTCATGAGGTAGTGATCTTCTGAGAATGTCTGTGACATGTCTTAAAGGATGTTTGTGTGACCTGTCTTTGTTCCGTCCATTAGTCTTTGTCTCTTTCGAGGTCCGCAGCACGTGATCAGAACACATGATCTTGGATGCTGTAGTGGGCAGTTAAACTTAACAGTCACTGCTGAATGTGTAATCCTTGTTAGCACAGTAGTAATTAACACCACAGGTCCACATTGTTTACAGTTTTCAGGGAAATCGTCCCACAAATAGTTGTCACTGCATATTAAACTGTGATAGGTGAAAGAAAATACACACTTAGCTTTAAATTACATTCATGGTTTTGATCAGCTATTTTCACTTTTCACTCAACCATTCAAAAATGTGGGGTTGGTAAGATTTTTTTTTAATGTTTTTTTTTTCCTAATGATGCAGTGATAGTGATAGATTAACATTTAAAATAACAGTTTTCTATTTAAATTTATTTTAAAATGTAATTTTTCCTGTGATGTCAAAGCTGAATTTTCAGCATCATAACTCCAATCTTCAGTGTCACATGATCCTTCAGAAATCAGTGTAATATGCTGATTTGCTGCGCAAGAAATATTTATTATTATTGTGCTGCTTAACATTTTTGTGGAAACTGAGATGCAGGATTTGTGTACAGGATTCTTTGATGACTAGAAAGTTCAAAAGAACAGAATTAATGTAAAATAGAAATGTTTTGTAACATTGTAAAAGTCTTTACTGTCACTTTTGATCAGTTTAACGCATCCTTGATTAATTTATTGAAACAAAAAACTCAAAAGATTCAGGAAGGGTTTTTCTTGTTTTGTTTGCTATGTGATGATGCCACTAGTGTATGGTATCTTTAGGGCACATTTAATTTTAGTTAAATATAGCTAGTGAAAATGGAGAAAAAGTGTTGTAGCGTGGTTTTTACGAAGCAAGAATATCTGTTATTACTGGTAATTCAGGTGATTGTTATTGTAGTGAAGTGTGTAATAGCTTTTATCAGTATGTAGATGTCTTCATCAGAGTCTGCGATGAAGCCTTTTGATTTGTGTGCGCATTAAGTCTGTGAAAGTGCGCCGCTGCACGTTCTCGTGTGTGCTTGTGCATTTGAGTGACAGGACCGTGGGAGCTGTATTGAGTAGTTTAGCTAACTTTGGCACTTCTGACTTTGGAGCCCCTATTCAACACCCCCCTTACACTCACACACGGCTCCACGCGGACTCAAGGCAACACGCTTTGACTCACACGCTCATGCATAGGCGCACACTCTCACGCACGCAGAACCTTGGAATTCCAGTAGGGCCAGGAGGCAGAGAGGAGGCTGATGGGGGACAATGGGCAGGACATCTGTCATGCGTGGCTGCACCCCGTCCACTCACAATGGAGAGAGGGAACCGGCGAGTGGTGCCTTTCTTTCCTCTCTCTCCTTTCCGGGGAGACTTCTGCATATCACAATGGTCCTTTTGTCCCCTCGTTGCTTTTTTTTCCAGCATTTAACCATTTAAATCTGCTCCTTTTCTGCCAGCCTTTCTTTTTTATTCCTGAAAAAGAAAGCAAAATCTGAGAAGCTCCCTTAAGCTCCACTGCTCCATACATGCAGGGATATGCATTTGTGTCTCTGAACTTTTTGAGAAAGAGAAGAAATCATGGCAGCATCATAGAATTACTTAGCACTTTCGAAATGTAGTTTTACATTTTTAATTAAATATATATATAGTATTAGAATAAATATGTAAATGACATTTAGAAAATTGATTCTGCTTTTCAAATTATTCAGTAATTTTTTTTTACTTTATTTCTAAAGGTCTAGATTACATTTAGAATTGTGAATTTTCAAATGACAGTATTTTGATTCTGCTTTTAGATTCTCCTACCATTTTTTTAAAATCCTTTATCTTTTCACATCCAGAGTATTCTCTCTCTCTCTCTCTCTCTCTCTCTCTCTCTCTCTCTCTCTCTCTCTCTCTCTCTCTCTCTCTCTCTCTCTCTCTCTCTCTCTCTCTCTCTCTCTCTCTCTCTCTCTCTCTCTCGCTCACTCACTGTCACTTTCTGTCTTCCACCCTATTTCTCTCCATGGGAAGTCTCATTATAGACAAGCTTTCACACACTCAACTGTAGTCGTTTCTCCTTGGTTGATAACTTTCAGCTTATTGACCACCACATGCATGTGAGCGACAGTCTTGCAGATAGCCAGAACTGTCCCGAGCACCATTGATTGGCCAATCCAGCAGCGTTTGTAGTGAGAGGCCTCTAATTACCACCGGCCCTTCTCAGCTGTAGCTTTTAGCCTGTTTTCAACACACTGCCGCTCATGTAAATTGCAAATTGATTTCTCAGCCGGCCTCCCTTTCTTAAGGACTTAAGGGGTTCAAGACTGTCCACCATTGATTTAAGTCAGACTGCGATGTTTTTATTGCTGTCAGCCGTAAGGCTTTTCAAGGGGAAAACTTCAAGAAAGGCTTTTGGGTTTCGCATTCAAGGACTTTGGAAAAGTCCCAGAAAACTTTTGTTCCTTACGTCCAATTTGTCTGAAATGTAATCTAAAGCCAAACAAATTGCGAGGTGAGCCACACAGGTGTGTCTGCTAATGAATTAATACTTCTTTAAGATTTCAGAAGTTTGGAGTTAACTGAGGTAGATTGATTTACTGCTTCAGCATGGACGTTGAGGCTCCCATGCTTGGATAGGGACTATAATACACTGACTGGCAACCCTTACTGCTGTGTACTGGCAGTTAATTGTTCCCAGCTGTTGTGGCTCAGGGAACAAAGACACTTTTGAAAAGGTGATCTGTTGATTGGGGCACCAGCCTGACTTCCTTTAATGGGATGTGGATCACAGGAAAGGTGGCATCTGTGTACAGCGTTGCTGGTTCATGTGGCCCAGGGCTAACACTCACACTGTAACAACAGTGGCCCATCTGTGTGTGTTTGTTTAAATCAGAGCGCATGTTTTTCATGTTTTAAAAGGCGAAAAACAAAGCAAGCAAAGAAGAGAAATGGAGTGATTCTGACGAACACTTTTACTTCTGGTGTGAAGGAGGGTGTGGTTGATGGTGTTTTTTAGAAGTCAGACATGCAAGAGCTTTGTGAATCATGTGACAAGTTAAAAAAATGCATGCATTAAGGTATACAAGCTTATTGCTGCATAATCAAATCATTTATATTGAACATTAATTGGATACATTTAACATTCAACAGGCCAACATAAATGCATAAATACAACAGAACAAAGATGAATATGAAATAAACAGTGCTTTTCAGGTACATCTAGTAGAATTCAGTTAGAAAAATACTTAAAGTTACAAAAGTAGTTTAGTCCAGAGCGATTTCTCACACCGTGAGTAGAATTGAGTTCTCTTTCACGTCTTGCGCTTGAAAATTTCAATTGGCAAGGCTTAATGCGTGCAAATGATTTTGTGAAGATGCAGCACTGGCCTGATCGGGACAGTGACAGTTTTGTCAATTGTCCTGACTCCTGAGCGTCGTTCACATTGGCACCAGGCAGTCCGTATTGTCACGCCCTGCTCTATTTTTGACGGATTTAATTTTGTTTTAGCACGTATTTAATTATTTTATCTGTTATTCATGCTATAGTTGATAGGCCAATGGTTTTAAATTGATCAAAAGTCGGCCAATAAATATTGGCGTCTGACACATCAGTGTATCTTTTCTTAACATGCAAAACTGAAATTCAGCATTGAATTGCCTGAAAGTTTAAAATGAGATTTGATAAGTCAGTAAGACATGCAGACATGCAGATTAAGTATTTTACTCGTTTTACTCATGAATCTTTCTCTTTTAAGTGACACAAGCATGAGTATAGAAGTGTGTAAAAACAAAAAGATAAAGAAACATAAGAAAGAGAACCTGAGTGAGCACAGGCAGACCCACAGAAGCACATGTAGAAAACATTCTTCTCACTTTTCTCTTCACACCAGGATAAATATTTAACAGGGCCTGTCAGCAAGACTTCACTCTGTCTTATCTCTCTCTGGGATGGAGGGAAGGAAGGAGTGAGTGGAGAAATGTTGGCTTTGTAGGAGAGAGGGATTGTCAGAGAGGAAGAAAAAGGGGCAGAGAGAAAAACAAAGAAAATGAGATACAGAAAGAGAGAGAGAGTGACAGAAAGATTTCACATTCTAGACTTGTATGACTGGTTCATACTTCCCTTTGGGCCCGTGTTCACTATCAGACAGCCCGTCTGCTGCATGTCCTGACACGGCTGTGGCCTCCATTAGCTGTGAAGGTGAAGCAAAGAACAGACATAAGCTGAAATGTTTTTACCATACGTTCATGTTCTTATAACTGTGCAAAAATGTTGCACAGATTATCAAAAACAAGAAATGAAACGTGTTTGTTTGTAACTGTTATTGGTGGCGCAATTGCTATTGTCTATATACTTAGGGTTAGATATTTAGAGGCAACAATAGATATTTTCAGATGTATTTTTACATTTATTTCACCCAACTGTAATCACCCCGAACACTTTTGCAATATCAGACCACCTAGCATCATGGCAGTGAGTTTTGAATGGGCATGTGGTTTAGTTTTACACAACGATGCATATCAGTATCATTATCTTTGCACAGCTTATTTGGATTAACTATGTGCCAAGTATACTTAATCCCCAGATCAGTTTTACATTTTGAATTCATGATCGACATGAGTGTTACAGCTGATGGATGTCAGATAAGAAACATCCACATTGACTACAGAACCCCACTTATATAACAGTGAATATCAGTGTACCTCTACATTTAGACAAGCACATGACCTCATTCCAGACACAGTGCATTGTGTCGCTCCAGTTTAGACAGAGGAGGGATTTGAATGAAGTGGACTACTGCTGAAACTGAAACCGAAACCAGAGAAAGTAAGACAACACGAGCAGTCGGTCTAGCTTGGGTGTCCGTATCCAGTATAGCTTATGGGTTTAAATAGGAACTGGAGCACTGGAATGGGAGCCAATGAAACAGTAGATCAGCAGGTGACTTTCCTCAGTATTCAAACACAGCCTGTGGGTTTAGCAAGTCCATATTTCAGATTTTCTACATGATATCACAGTACTGCTTGACACAGTAAGCTTATAATAAAGTCCGCTCTCTGTAAACAAATGCTAAATGTGAGGAGAGCGCTACAGATTTATATTGCTGGCTCAATAGGAGGAATTGCAGTAAATGGATAACCTTGATATTAGAGGCATTGAGATGTGGTTAACAGTTGAAGCTGCCACAGCTGTGCTCGCCCAAAAGCAATTACGCTTTATAACATCTGCACAGCCACAGCTTCATAATAAAAAGTACCCACAACACCTGTGATGACCCCCTGGTCCCTCCCCCTTTCACAGGCCCAATGGTGTGGATGCCATTCAGGGTCAGTCTATCCATGCTCTGTATTCAGAGTTATGTTAGGAAATCTCATAAACACAGCAGTCCTTTCTGACCACTGGTAATCAGATGAAGAGTCAACTTGAGAAACTCAAAAGGTCAGGGAGCTCTCTCATTCTAGTTGTCTGTGAAAATTATTTTATTGTTCCAAAATAATGTGTTTATTTTAATTTACTTGTTTCTCTCCTAATGATGGATGTTAAATGTGGAAAATAGAAGTTAACGGCAGCCCTTATTATCATTTGACCCGACTTGGTCGACCTATTAAAATGAGTCGTGCAATGTTATGTATATAAAAAAATATTTAAAATTGTTGTTGCATTCCTGTTATATATTCGCTATAGACGTGTGGTGACGTAATATTATTCTTGTAAACGGTTTCCAGCATTTCACAAACAAGCCAATGTAAATGTTGAAATTACCTTTCATCCACATGATAAACAATTACTATCTGAATAGGGCTTAGGATCACAATTTTTTTCTTTTAGGAGTATTGTATGGTATTTGCTTATCAAATCAGTATATTCATTCTTTGTTTGACATAATGTGTGGCTGTCAAACACCTTTGACCTTGTAGATGTTTGTGACTGGACTTTATGCTGGCAGTTTAAGTTCTTAACAGCTTTATACTGACACAAAACTTCTATTTGTTTTTCAGTCGCACATTTTTTTCCTCTTAAAAATACAAGGTTTTCAAAACAAGACAAAAACCAGTATAATAAGGAATCTGTCAGAATAAAGGCCTTGTGTTTTGACAAACAGCAGGCATGAAGGGAACAAAAGTGATCAAATTTTCCATTGTGACGTTTGCCTGGCTAAAGGCTGTGTTGATCGTTTGAAATGAATGGTTGGCAATGAAGCTCAGTAATAAATACAAATTGAAATTGAATGTTTTTTTCTTTCCCTCTCTTGAAAAACGCCATTCTCATATGGCCTTGTGTCAGTAGAATCAACTCATAGGCTTTCACTATGACAACTGTCACAGCCCTTTCTTCTTACAAGGCTCCAAAATCCTCTGTTGTATTTGCAATTTCATCTGACACTGCTCCAAACAGACCAGATCCCTTTTAAATAGGAACAATAATATGGAAAATTACTTCTATGTTGACTCACTCCCCTGTCATTCTATCCCTGCATGTTTTCTTCAATGTGGGGCCATTAAGCTATCAAGGACGAGGCTTGAGGGAAATGAAACACTGTCCAGAGCCGAAGGATTCCTGCGTGCCGAAGGGAGGACAGACGGAGGGAGGGGCACGTGATAGGATGATGAGGGGCAGACGCGGAGAAAAGTGTGCTATCAAAGCTGAAGGAATGCAGAAGTAGACTGATGCAGTCTGGAGTTCAGTCTGTCCTTTAAACACCTAATTACAAACAACAGACCAGAGACATAGAGACACTCTCCATACGATGACCTCCACATGGCAGTTTAGACACTGGTTGGAAACTGTCCCATAAGAAAAGAAAATCAGAAATGAGAGATTTTTAATTTCGCAGTTCTTTCTCCAAGTTAGCAAAGAGATAACAGATAATTTGAGAAGTTAGCGGATAGTTCACTCAAAAATGTAAATTCTGTCACTCGCCCTCATGTCTTTCCAAACCTGTTTGACTTTCTTGATTTTGTGGAACACGGAAATAGATATTTTGATATTTGAATGTGTGTGTTTTTTTGTAAATACAATGAAAGTAGTCAATGGGGTCCTTTTGGACCCAAATGACTTTCATTTTATGGACCGTTCTTCAAAATATCATCTTTTCTGTTTTCTTTCTGTGCAGCAATAATAATGCACAAGATACAGAAGCAGTTATTTTAGCTGTTTGCTGCATATCTTCTTTTACCGTTTATCTGGACAGAGCTTTCTAATCAGAAATGCAATGCTATTGTGAGTGCATTTGCCCTTGCAATCTGCTGGTCTTATGTAAGAAAACTGTTTTTGCAAATAAACACGTTCGTTTTTCAGGGTTAACCTCACAATAGGCTCATCTGAGCTGCTCTTCACACGAGGAACAAAATGTCCTTGAGAGAGAAAACAGTGGTCAAGCAAGGATTTTTCTCTTTTCAGGTATGCAGTGGGACGTGACTTAACAATGACTTTGAAGAGGTTAGTTAAAATCTAGAGTTGTATGGACTTTGTATGATTCTTTTATGGTACTTTTTGTCATTTTTAGAGTTTCAAAGCTATTGGCCCCCATTTACTTTCATTTATTTGTTTTCCATGGACACAAGAAACTTTAGTCCTTGAACGTCATTTTAAATAATGACAAATTTCCTTTTCAGATAAACTATTCCTTCAATGAGCTCACCTTACCAATATAGTTCTTAATTATTTTTTTTTTACGTTACCAATGCTTGTTCTTTTCATATCTACTTTTCTTTTCTTTTCTTATTATATTTATTTATGAGTAAGTGCTCTTTCCTTCCTTCATGTCATCAGTCAAGTACTGCCCTGTTTATTTTTTTTAAATCTTTATGGTACACTTTTCTGCCTTTTTCTGTTTCTTTGACACCCACAGCCACCATCATGCATATATGGATCTATTATCACGCGAGTGGAATCCGCATGCTGCCGTCTGTCGTTAGCCTACCGAAATTTTGGGTTAGTTTCACCGCCTCCATAGTGTGAGCGAGAACAACATTCAATAATTATTGATCTGTGGACATACAACTTTTACTGGAGCTCCCATTTAATCACAAAAGCTGATTTATTGTTGCCTTTCTGACAATCCCATTAAAATGCTGTCTAGCTAATCAAGTCCATTCACTCTCCTGGAGGACTAATCTTTTACAGGGCTGCCAGAACAAATCCCCGTGGTAACAGGATTGCCGGGGAGTGAGGAGGACTGTTCATCTGCTTTCCCCCATAAATGGGAAAATAGAGTTTACTAGAGTTTTGTGATTTCCCCCTCCTGATCCTGTTGAAGTACACAGTCATTATGCATTGGTTCTATCTACCATTCCTACATTGAAGAATTGTACACAACATTTACAACTTGTACAACTAACTTCTTTCAGTCTATCATATATTTCAATTGATCAATTCAGTGCAATTATTGCACTCTCCCAGCTGATTTCGGTGCCAAGGCCAGAATGTCTATTTTCACACAAAACAAATTTCCTTTAAGAAAAATGTAATTCATATTTTATATTCTGAACACCTGACAATACTCATTGTTGCTTATAAATTCTCTAAGAAGCTGTAAGAACTCTTAAGCCCTTGATTCAATTGACCATAATCTATTGCTACAGACACTTGGCACTAAATTGGTTTAAAAGCTATTGTTCTGAACACACAGTGTGTAAGTTTAGAAAATAATAAATCTCCTTTTTTTGAGTTCCCCAAGGTTCCATGTTAGCTTCTGTTCTGTTTTCTATTTTTATCAATGATTTAGGCTTAGGAGGGGATTCCGCTAATATACATCTGTATGCCGATGATACAATTATTTATACAGCAGCATCTTCTTTAAATCAAGCTCTATTGAACTTACAAAATGCGTTTAATGTAATACAACATTCATTGTTACAACTGAAATTGGTTTTAAATGAAAAAAAGACAAAATATATGATTTTTACTCATACTCATTCTAAGGAAACAGATGTGTCAATTTCAACTTTAGATGGCACATACTTTGAATGAGTTAGCTCTTATAAATATTTAGGCATATGGCTAGATGGAGAACTAGTTTTTAATGTTCATATTGATAATTTGCTGAAGAAGATTAAACCAAAATTTGGGTTCCTTTATCTCTTAAAAGAAATTGGTGGAGAGTACTTTTTTTTTTTATCAATGATTGATTATGGTGACCTTGTTTATATGCATGCGTCCTCGTCTTTATTAAGGAAACTGGAGTCTGTTTATCATGCGTCATGTTTTGTGTGTGGTGCAGAATCACGCACACATCACTGTATGCTTTATGAATCTCTATTCTCTAGCATCACCATCTTTACAGTATAGGAGGAATTTGCATATGTATATATTTAATGCTAAGGCACTTTTAGGTAAATTGCCTTCTTATATCTTTAAACTCCTAACTTTTTATACAAACAGTTATGGTACTAGATCTCAGTTACACCTTCGACTAAAAGTCTCAAAGGTATCCTCAGAGTTTGGTAAACATGTTTTTTCCTTTTATGCCCCTTGGGCATGGAATGACTTGCAATATATACTTAAACTGGAGTTTTTGCCACCTTTGAATACTTTTGAATGTATTTTTAGAATCTGTTTTAAAAGAATCCTGTAAGTGGTTTTCTTAATCCAATTTTTATCAACTGTTTTGTTTGAGTATTGTTGTGTCCTTGTTTGTTTATTTATTTTTAATTTTTATGTGCTGCCATATTGACCAGGTCTCCCTGGAAGAAGAGATTTTGATATCTCAATCTTCCTGGTTAAATAAAAGATAAATAAATGAATAAATTAAAAAATCAGTACACCATAGTACACCAAAACATCTGTTGACTTATTTTATCCTCTACTATGATTCAATAAGCTTTTCTTATAGAAATTTTTTAGAGTGCAGAACTTTTTATATATATATATATATATATATATGATCTGTATTCAGGCCATTATGTAGACATTCTTGTGTGGCTCATTGACAGTAAGCTGTCTTTGTGGCCTTTCTTTGACCTTGGAGTGTTTGTTGAAAAGCCTTTTTTGAGTGAATTGGTTTGAGGGCTTCCACGTTTGGACCATGCAGTATTTGCGCTCTGATAAGACGCTGTGCAGTGCTCTCCGTAATGGGTTAGGTGTAGCAAACTTCACTGCACACGTATCTGGACCATATACATTCCAGAGTCATGCAGTTATCTGAACTATTTGGTTGGAGGCAGTGCAGGCTCAAATGTGCCGAAAGTTGTGCTTGTGTGGTTTTTGGTCACTATACTGGTTTATAATTATGTGTGTGCATACTGGTATTTTTTTAAGAGCCTCCGGTTTGCGGTAAAAACAAATTGATGCTCCTGTTTGAGATAAAATAAAAAAAATTGATTCCAGTGGCGGCACACGAGGTCCTAAAGCTAGCTATAATGAAATTGTACTTTTAAAGCCTTCAGGTTTCTCCTGTGTGGATATATTCGAGGGGGAGCTGTGGTTTATGAGTTTTTCATTGTCTGTGGGGCTTCATCCACTAAATGAATTGAGAACCCAGTTGAGAGTGACAATGAAACAATGGAGATGCTTGGGTGAGCTTTAAAGCTTTACAGCAGAATTTTTAATTTAGCTTTGTATTTGAAATCCTTCTAAATAAAGATTGAACAAGGTGCATCTTTGGACATTAAAACTTTACAAATCTATGAAAATGAAAAAGGTTTTGCATCTTAAAATCTTCACTTGAAAGATTTTAGCTTGTGAATATGTCTCACCGAATCGTTTGAGGTTATGAAATCACTGGAGTGAGATATAGGGCTATAAATCCAACTATGGAGATATATCTTACACTGCCTTTTTCTTATGAAGACTGTATGATTTGTGCGTTGTTGCACTTTTGTATTTCAGCTTCTCTGACCCACAATTCAATCTGATATGTCCATTGTTCTGATATGCAGGCTCTAGGGAGAGAGTTATTAAAGTAATGTGTAATATCGGCATTTTCCTACTGCCTCTAGCTGTGTTTATATTATATTATTTTATCTGAAGAAAACCTTTTCAGCCAATTGTGAGTGATGAAGGGAGATCATATGTGCTTAGTGATCAATGCGAGGAATTGACTCTCTGCTCACTGTCACCTGATAGAAAGGTGATTGTTCCTCCAGTCCTTCCATATGCATATTATTCTGCCGATATTAGAGGTAAATAGCGAGAGATGATCTTTTAAAGGGAAGCATTTGTCCTCAGAATCAAGACATGAAGAATTATCGACCATCATCGCAGACAGGCATGTCGTGTTTCTTGTCTTGCAGATGCATGCAAATGCTGTACTGACGTACTGCAACAAGCTCTTCATTGGAACAATATGCAGAAAAGCTGCCCATCTATTGATCGCACTGGTATTATAGTTCCTCTCAATGCTTGGATCTCATCTCCGGTGAAGCGTATCATCAGCTGACTGGTATTGTTACAGACAGGCAGTGGAACATGAGATTACTGTCTGGACAGGACACTGTCAGCCAAGCTTCCTCATTTTACCATTTTATATTTATTTCATTTGTTTTCTTACAGATCATCAGATTGTTGATATTAAAGCGAAACATATTCTTTTTCAATTGTGGCTTGCATGGTAGAATAAGCCCAAGTAAATGTACCTCGCGATTTACAGCATCGGTTTCAGGCGCTTGCTCCATTTACTTTCACTGCTTTGCTCTAAAAGATTGTCAATCTGGGAATGGCCGCTGCCGTTGGAGTGCCAGTAAAGTCTTGTCGATTTCATTAAAAATGGGGACAGATGTTTGTCATTACCCTTATTGATAAGTGCATGGTCAATAGTGTGATTTATTCAGGAGACACAGGCTAAGCTTTAGTCACAAGTTTTACTGTGGCTTGATCAATAGCGCACAATGAACAAGTACAAGAGCAGCAAGAGTGTAAGCGAAAGGTTTTCGGTGCATTTATGATCAGTCAGGGCCAATAACTGAGCTGCCTGGGCTATACATTATTAATAGTTTGATGATCGTACAAGTTATAGTCAAGGAATAGCTTACTATTTGTACAAAATGAATTTGAAATGCTTACATCTGTCTCAAATAAACATTAAATAAAAGTGGAGTAGGATTATTTTCGGTTTTTTTGTATGTTAAATCAGACTCTTTAAGAATAGCTTAGTTGTCATCAGTCTAACTGGACACATTTAGTACCTTATAATGTGTTTGCATGCTTTCCTAAGCCCTTCAAGCATGGTACAGAAGAAAGGGCTTTTGCTTGACATGAGTGACACAGTCTAGTTTGTCAAGTCCAAAAGTAGATCAGAACTACATAGTGAAAATCTCCCAAAGACGTCACTGTGTTCAAGAAGGTGAATCTATTACACAATCCTTGACAGTGAAAATTACCTTACCGCAGGCCCAAAGCTTGTCAGAACCTGTGTTGCCAGATCCAAAAATAGAGCCTCAAGACACTTTAAAATGTAGGTCAGGGACAATGGCTTTAGTACATTATGAGTATAATATTCTCCAGATATTATGTAAAATTCATTGCATTAAAGGCCATCCTTCAAAATTAGCATTAGTGTAGGTAATAACTAGAACTAACTCTGAACCTACCCCTAAACCTAACCTTAACCCATGTAGTTACCTTATATTACCAGTACTTTCTTAGGTAAGTACACGTAAGTGTGCGTACTGTAAAATAAAGTACAAGTGTGTATATATATATATATATATATATGTGTATATATATATATATATATATATATATATATATATATATATATATATATATATACTTGTATATGCATACTCTACCATTGAAAACTTTGGGGTCAGTAAGACTTTTTTTTGTGTGTGTGAAAATAACTTTTATTCAGCCAGGATAAAATGATCAAAGGGGACAGTAAAGACGTGTGCACTTACAAAAAAATGCGGTCACACTTTTTATTAGCTGCCTTTAACTATACTTGCATTAAAAAAAAGTTTAGGTACAATTTACTTATTGTGCTGTATTGCAAAACACTTGCTGCTATTGAGGTAGGATATATGGGTAAGGTTAGGGACAGGTTTGGTGGTATAGGTTTATGGGTTGGTTAAGGTGTAAGGGAAGGGTCAATCGTGTAATTGTAATGTAGTTACAGAAATGAATTACAGATAAAATGACATGCAGTATTTAACATGCAGAACATTGTAAAAACATATGTTTACACAATAAGTGTGTTGTATCAAATAATTTAAATCTTAGTACAAAGTAGTTAACTTTCTATTCATCAAAGAATCCTAAAACAACGTAACACGGTTTCCACAAAAATATATATATATATATATATATTTTTTTTAATACTTTGAGATACAACAACTTATGCCAGTATGTTACAACAATATCGTATATTAAAAAGTTGGATCTCTTTTACATAATAATAATAAAAAAATAATAAAAATAAAATAAATAATAATATAAATTAAATAAATTAAAAAGGGAGAAAAACAAGAAAAAGGAAAACGATTTTTTTTTAATTATATATATATATATATATATATATATATATATATATATATATATATATATATATATATATATATATATAAAACAGGCACAGGTCAATTAGGATAGCTACACATTAAGAAGAGTTGGAAGTAATCATGCATACAAGAGAAGCAAATCATGATATGAGAGTAATTTAGGAAAAATAGTAAATGATTAAATGACTAATGATTTACTAGTAATAACATGCAAGTGAAAATAGGTTGAGAATCAAGTTATCTTATCTCTTTCTACCTCATTCATTATATTACTGAAATCAGAATTTGAAATAAAGGATATAAAGGGTTTCCAAATAGTCTTAAAAAAAGACAATTTACCTTTCAAAATGTATGTAATCTTTTCCATCGACAAACAAAAGGACATATTATTGATCCACTGTACAATAGGTGGCTTTTCCACTTTCTTCCAGTACATAGCTATTAAACGCTTTGCTTGAAGTATACACGTCAATGAATCTACGAGTGCTTCTACAATGTACCAAACTGTCAGGAAAAATCCCCAAAATAAAAATTTCTGGTCTCATTGGGAGATTGACAGATACCATCTGAGAAATGAGTAAAATTACCTCTTTCCAAAACCCTGCACCTTAGGACAATTCCACATGCAGTGCAACAATGTGCCTTTATCAGTTGAGCATTTAATGCATGTGTCTGGAAAATTCTGATTAATTTTATTTAACCTAACTGGAGTAAAATACGTTCTCATAATCCAGTTGTACTGTATTAATTTGAGATTACTGTTAATAGTTTGCGATTGAGCATTCATACATATATTTTCCCATAAATCTAAGGATATGTTCATTTTTAACTCTTCTCTCCATAAGAACAATTTGGATTCTGAAGATTCTTTAGAGTATGACTCTAACAATTTATAAAACATTGATATTAAACCTTTAGATTGGGAAGACTTTGATAGTAAAATCTCAAAAGAAGTTTTAGTGGGTATTGTAAGCTTTGTACCTTGGTAGGAAGAAACATAGCTCCTAAACTGAAGGAATTTAAAGAAATGTTTTTTGGGAATATCAAACTGTGCTACAATCTCTGCAAACACAAGACATTAAGTCATTTCCTTTATAAAAATCCTTAATTTTTTGCAGTCCTTTATCATACCATAGCTTAAATCCTGGGCCTGACGTAGCTGGTCACAAAAATATTGTTAAATGTAATTTATAATTTAAGCGAGAAGCAAGTCAGCATTTTAGAATTATTTCTGAAGGATCATGTGACTGAAGAGTGGAGTAATGATGCTTTGACACATCACAGGAATAAATAACTTTTAAAAAATATATTAAAATAGAAAATAGTTACTTGAAATTGTAATAATGCTTCACAATATAACTTTTTACTGTATTTTTAAACAAATAAATGTAGCTTTGGTGAGCATAAGAGACTTCTTTAAAAAAAAAAAAAAATACAAAGATATAAATGTGATAGGCCTATAGATGTTTTTGAAATAGACAAATGACATCCTTGTCCTCATGAACAATGACTATTTGCTCTAAAGCAAATGTCTAGCGCTCAGTGTGCTGTGGGGGTGGCCACAGAGCCATCTGTTTGTCTGATCAGGTTGTTTCTGGATCCCCTGGACCAGTCTGACCAGAGACACATTCCTCTGACTGATATAGAGCCTGAAGATGCTGCATCTCTGGGTTCCAGCGCAAATGCAATTACGGCAGCCTTACAATGTCAGGGCAGACACGACCCTGACAGCGGCTAAAGAACGAGCAGTTTAAAGATTAAATTATCCTGGTGCAGCACCGCTGCCTGTCTGGAGTGTGAGGGATGATGTAGAGCTGAGCTACATCTAATTTTCTCTCTCCCTCCCTTGCTTTTTTCTGTGTGGTGAAATCTCTGTGACATTAATGTAAAATAAAGGGACAGTTCGGCCAAAAATTTAAATGCTGTCATCATTTAGTGACCATGTCATTCCAAACTCGAATGCTATTTCTTTCTAGGGAAAACAAAAGGAGAAATTTTTATGCAGCTCTTGACAGTTTATAGTGCCTTGAGCTGTCAAAAAAAAGAAAAGAAAAGGTGATTATCCTTTAAAAAGGCTTAATTGCAGTCTATTCCTCATACAAGGCTATTAGAGCCTCAAGTCGTACGACTTATTTTATGGTGGTGTTTTTTTGTTTTGTTTGTTTTCGTCCCTTTTTGTAGCTTGAACGCTTTAGTCGCTATAGCAAGAGCTGCGTAACATTTCCTCAAATATTCTTTACCATTAAAATATTTGGGGTCTGTAAGATTTTTAGTGTTTTTGAAAAAAAGTCTCTTATGCTCACCAAGACTGCATTTATTTCTTCAAAAAAACAATAGTTATATTGTGAAATATTACAATTTAAAATAACTTTGAAAATATTTTAAAATGTAATTTATTCATGAATTTTCAGCATCATTACTCCATTCTTCAGTGTCACATGATCCTTCAGAAATCATTCTAATATGCTGATTTGGTGCTCAAGCAACATTTCATTTTTTTTTTTTTTCAATGTTGAAAACAGTTGTGCTGCTTAATAATTTTGTGGGGACCGTGATAGATTGTTTTCAGGATTCTTTGAATAAAAAGTTCAAAAGAACAAAATTTATTTGAAATCATTTGTAACATTATAAATATCAATTTTATGCGTCCTTGTAATAAAAGAATTAATTTCTTGGAAAAATTTATTACAGGCCCCAAACGCTTGAATGGTAGTGTATTTTTTGATGTGCGTTCCTCAGGAAAAAAATAACCTCTGGTAATTATTTGGAATGACATGAGTGAATTAATAATAACAGAGTAAATGAGGCATAATTTTCATTTTTGGCCAAAGTTTACAGTTAAATCCAATACAAAACATGTTTTTATTGCCTAATACATTTCATAATTTTTCCATACCTTTTTCCATAATTTTTCTTGCTTCTTTTATCCTTTTGCATTGATAGGACAGAAAGGAAGAGCCCATGAAATATGGCGAGAAGGGTTCACAGAATCAGGAAATGACTCAAGGCAAACTCTGTCCGTTTGAGCCCAACACACATATTTTCCCAGTTTATCTCCCAATTATGTAAGCATTCTTTCTATTTAAAAAGCAATTACTGTGATATTATTTGAGACAAGCCCAATTCCAGGAACCACCATGTTGTATAGAATTCAGTGCTAATGAATTTGCACCTCACCACTGACAGAAATCAATGGACATTGTCATATTCAGTATAGCTGAATGTATGCTTACGGTAAGAACCTCCTCCCATCCCCTGACTATTCTGTAGTCTCTCCTTTACCTAATTTCATTCTTGAGTCTTTACCTTAACTAAAGAACCTTTCACAGATTAATATGCTCTTATAATGTAGTGCACATGAGCCACTGTAATGGAGGCTTATGAACTATTATTTCAATTGGCTGAAGGATAAAGGGACAAAGGGATCAGCTATAGATCATAAGAGGTAGAACAGTGGTACAAGTTGAATGCTTGGATCCAGGCGCGTAGCCAGTAATGGGCCAGGGCGGCACTGGCCCGCCCACATTACTCACTGGCCCGCCCAGGCAAGTTTGATCAAAATACATTTTTAGTTTATTTTTATTATTCAAATGTATTTAAGAAAATATATTAATATAAACTTGATTTATTGTTGACTGGTGTGTGTGTGTTCAATTTGTTTTCCGAATAAAATGGAACTGTTGAAGCAAGTTGTAGAAAGCCTCTCTCCAGAACGTAATTGGTTGCTATGGTTGCTAGGGGTTCCGACAGGAAGACACTCTGGGCGGCGGGCTCTGGCGGCCTTTAGCCAGCTAGCTGCTTTTTAGCCAAAAAGTTATTTGAAAAAGAACTCTGTGACTGTTTGGACTATGATGAGATCATTTCTGTTTTCAACACTAAACCCAGGCACTTGCGTCTTGTTTTGTAGAATGAAAACAACAAAGGTAGGCCTGTTGTTTAACTAATTTCCTTAATTTTTGCCCGTGAAGTGATTTAAGGCAAGACACGGCAGGCAAAAACATCGGGGGTTTTTTTTCACTGGTCAATTTTGAGATTTTGGGCTATTTGTCTTCAATGCCTTCTTTCAGACTTGTGGTGAAAAAAAGTCCAAAATACACATTTAGGTCTTTATTTTACTACATTTTGTCTATTTGCGTCTGTAGATTTCTCCTAAATTCAACAAAAGTTGGCGTTCTAAATCAATATGCTGCTCCGCGATCGCTGTCTGCACCTGTCAAACACCGTTGAAAAGCTCTCTCTCTCTCTCTCTCTCTCTCTCTCTCTCTCCTGTACAATGCTGTCGGATCCAAATATGGTCATTTCCTTTAATCAGCAACCAATGGTTGAACATGATGATTAGACAGTGTTTTGTTATTGCCTATGCCGAATATTGCAAAATAAAGGTGTAACTGTTTTTGCAGTTTGTCTATTCTTTTTTCTACTCTCTAAGGCTTAATTATTATTTAAGTAATTTTTTTTCTAGGAAAAACTATAGGCCCACTCACTTTTTCACTGGCCCGCCCAAAATACAATTTCTGCCTACGCCACTGCTTGGATCAAATCATGTCCAGCTATCAATCGGTGTATGAATGCTTTGGTAAGCAATGTATAGTGACGACGATATGCAATTCTGTGTCTAGTTGGGGGAGGAGGGTTTGCTATGCATAATTGAAAATCATTCAGACAGTTGTACAGTTTAACCTTGAAACAGCACTGTCATGTGCAATATATTATTAGTTGGTGCCTAAGAGTATGGGAGATGTCAGTGTTGTAAACTGAGAGACTGGTCTTTTTATATGATATAACGTGCCTTTGTGAGTAATGCATTTGCTTTAGGGATCGCAATATTGATCGTATATAATTTGACTATTTATCAGCCTGTCTTATAATACTGAACTCGCAAGGCCTCACAGTAGATATCTTGTCTGCTCACCAAAGCTTTGCATTGTGTCATTCATATGAAGACGACCTTTGCTCAATATATGCTTCGATTTAATGT
Source organism: Abramis brama (assembly GCF_963993115.1). Classification (NCBI taxonomy): domain Eukaryota; kingdom Metazoa; phylum Chordata; class Actinopteri; order Cypriniformes; family Leuciscidae; genus Abramis; species Abramis brama. Next base: position 20,820,651 of record NC_139984.1, on the reverse strand, counting down.
ATAGAATCAATAGAAATATATAGAGTAGTGGAGTGAAAAACAAATTGAGGCAACCAGTGAAAATGCTTGTATTTAATTTTTTTGTAGTATTTGACTGTATTCTTAAATGTTGCTCCCACTCTCATTGCATCTATTTTTTCATTATTTATCTAATTATTAAGGGACTTTCAGAACTTTGTAGTATTTGAATTTATTCTTAAATGTTGCTCTTTTACTCTTATTTGTTTTATTATTTTTTCATTTTATTTTAAATGAATTTCAGAATTTTGTAGTATTTGATTTTAGTCTTAAATATTTATTTTTGTGTTATATCAATTTCTGTGTTGTCAGGTTTTTGACAGATTTCCAATGTGGTCTCAGACTTCTGGATCCCTCTGTATATTTAAAGCCATAGGAAATCACTAACATTATCAAACATATTAGTGCTTCGAGACATTTACTGAAGATCAGTTTTTTTGCTTACTTCCAGGGAACATGGCTATGAAACATTTTTCTAAATAGACGGGTAGTTAATGACGAAGACATTTTTCCCAGTTGTGCAAGCTTATGACAGAAGCTTGTGATGGCACTTAGGGGAGCTGATGAACAGTTTTGGGACCACTAATAGATTCTGCGCTCTGGCCAAATGGATCCCGCCTCCGCCCAGGCTTCTGTGTTGTCACTGTATTTGTGGAACAAATAAATTATTGATGGATAGCTGATCGGGAACTCAATTACAGGCAGATTACTGAGGCAGGGGGACACTAGGAGACTGACGGCGTGATTGAATTAGCACCTTCGCACACAGAGAAAGTGTCCTTCAGACTCGGCCCTCCTTCCAGGACCGCGTGGGGATCCCAAATGCCTCAAGCCATTTCTGCCCACCTCTTGTGTTCATTTCAGCACTCTGTGCAGGTTTGAGATGCAGTTTCTATAGTATAAGGAAATTTGTTGGACCAATTATAATGTCTTTTGGATCAAATGGCCAACAAAATGTTTTATTTTGATATTTTATGTGCATTTCCCCATATTTTCAGGCACATTTGCTTTGAAGGGCCTGCATTCAATGTGTCTATAATGGAATGATCTTACCTGAGGAGAGTATTCAGAGGCATTAATGTTTGGATGTGTTAATAAGGAGCTGTATATGTCTATGGATATGTTTACATACATTATTTGCACAGATCTTGGCACATCTGTTGAATATGTCTGTTGCAGCTGCTTCCATCTGAGCTTCAATTGGAGCACCAATGAGACAGACGTGGGCTGAAAATATATGTGCATAAGTATTGGCATTTATGGAATCTCATTCATATAACATGAAATGTTGAATTGGAATCTTGCCTCCGAAGAAAAGAAGCTATTACAAAGTTAATGTGAGCTCCGGATAGAAAGCTAGAGGCTGAATTGGGTGCATTTATCTTTTCTGCTGGTCAGCAATTGAAAGGAGAAAAAAGTAAAAGAAAAAAAGGTTGCTGATACGAAGAAACACCTTTATTGAACAGATCAATTTGCTTCAGTCATCAGACTCTTTTTTTTCTAAGGAGTTCTGTATGCCTTTTTCTGCACCCAGAGTCAGAAATCTATTTGTATTTGTAGTTCATGCATAACGTGTATATGGCCTTTATTTCATTTAGATTGTAGTTTAAAATGAATATGAATGTATGTTGACATTTATAAATGCAAAAGCTAACATGTAACAGCAATGAACAATACTACTGCAGCATTTTTTAATCTTGGTTAATTTAAAATTTCCATATACTAATGCATTTTTAACATTTTCAAATTGTATAAATTAGTTAATGTAATGAATTAATAAGCAATAATATCTATTTTTTAATGGCCTAGATTCGAAAATACTGTAAACAACAACAACGACAACAAGTTATTGTTACCTAATAAATATATTCAGCTGAAATTGAACCTTTTTGTAAAATGTTGCCAGAAAGACCTTGTAATTTTTTTTAATCATCCTTTAATAATTTAAGTAATTTAATAATTATTTTTGCTTTCATTACTTATAACTCTTTCTCTGCCATTGATGGAAATTTTTTGAGAAAGAAAATTAAGAAAAAAATTCTCAAAAAATCCTGTCGTCACTGGCACGCAATGAATTCTGGGGTAGGCAAGGCCGCGAAGGATATACCGGTTGTATCCTTCATTTCATGAGAAGTGATGGACGCATTTGAAGCAGCTTTCAAATTGGGACAATCATCGTCATGTCGCGATAATGCAATCGGCCTTCGAATGCGGCCTTTGAAGGATGCAGCCTCTGAATTGGGACACAGCACACGCTTACCCGCCATTGACGGACATTTCTGGCTTTCCGTGTTTTCACTGATATACGGTTGGAGAGAGAAGACAGAGAGAGAAGCTATACATAGAAAATGTGTGAAGCTATAAAAGCTGCAAGCATAATAACTCAATTTAAACCAAAATGCTGTTTAAGGTATAGAGTAGCCCATGTCATAATGCCAACTTCCCTAGATTATTGAATACCTACTACCTATTTATCCTCATTCTAAATGTACTAGACTCTTTTAGGCTAGTTTTTACCTTTACTTTTGCCCTTGTTTCTCATTGTTTAAATTGCTAAGAAAATCCGAAATGACTGGAGATTCTGACATAGCTGGACAAGAGCCTGCTTTTGTTGCTACACAGTTGTGTCGATGTTCAGGAATATTCTGAGACTTTCCTTAGTGTTTCTGTGCTAGTTCTTGGGCTAGATGGTGTACTCAAATGCACTCTATGGCATAGGATTCAAATACATACACATTTATTGATAGGCTATAAAGTTCATGCTGATGTCAGCTTTACTGACAGCCTTGGGCTAACAGGCACCAGCAATATGGCTCACCACCAAGTTTTCCACGCAGTGTGGGTGGGTTGTATCAGTGTCTCCGTCTCTCTCTCTCCAGACGCCATTCTGGCTCCAGCGTTCCCCCCCAGTGTTTCAGCCTGTTCAATTTATTGCAGCTTCAGGCTCTCCGCTAGAGCATCAAACCTTCGTCCTGCTAGATATATTGTGCTCATGTCAGTCAAAATTGTCATATAGGTGAATGTTTCCAGCCACACATTCTCTAACCATTGATCACTGCTGCTTAACGCTCTGCATCAGACAAACCACCTGACCGGTAATTTTTTATTTTTTTTGCAAACTGAAAAATGCTGAAAGATAGAATCAATATGTTGGCCGACTCGCTGCTCTGAAACTATCAATCACAGAGAAGCAGAAAGGAAATCAACAGTACTAGATAACGCTGCGTTTATGCCTTTTAAAAGTCAATGTAAACAAAGTATGGACCTTGAAAGGTAAACAGTCACTTTGTGATTTGCCAAGTACAATGACATTGATCGGATAAGTAGCAACTGTGAACTTCATGAATCATGCAAGTGCGAATCGGCTGGTGTGTATGCGAGCTGGAATGTGTCCATCTCTCTGTCCGTGACTCATCCGTGCCAACTCAGAGCTGCAGCTATATTTAGAGTTCCTGACATCAGGCTCTGTTGAGGGAAGAGCTGGTGGAAATGTTATCCCGACACAATGGGCCATTGGAGGTTTGAATGGACAGAAGGAGCTCAAGTGACACACAGAGTTGCAGCCCGAAAGTTATTGTTCACATGTTGCCTATAGGGGGGAAAAAACACTTGAATGTTTATGCGCCATGTTCTGTTGAGATTTGACAATTCTGACTGTTTTAGATTAGATTAGATTTCCAGAAGTGCAAATAGCAATGTCTATGACATAAAAAATAAAAAGTTTAAGGTTATGAGGTAGAGAAAGTTGAGAAATGCAAATGACACACACACGATGCGCTGTGACAAGTGTGTGTATGTTTGTTTGTTTGTTTTAATTTTTTTCTTCTTTTTGAGACCGAAGATGTAATCATTTTATATTTTTCAAAGAGGCCATTTGAAGTGTGTTATCTATTTTACTTTATTTTATTTTACAAAGTTTCTATTAGGGCCAGTGTTGGTTGATTTAGTTTTATTGATATATATATACATTTATATATAAAGTTTTAATTTTAGTTATTTTAGCACATCAAGTCAAACTAAATCAAAATGAAAATGTTGCTTTGAAATAAAATAAGTTTAGTTTTTTTATTTATAATTTATTTAGAACGTTTATTTTTTAATGGTTTTAGTTTTAGTAATAACCCTGCCATTGACCAAATAACTTTTTTTCTGTATGACATTTAAATTGGTAGGTGAGTTATAAATGTACTGACATTATATTATGTGAATAAACAAAATGATAGCTATATTTAATAGACACGCACGCTGTTTAGTCACACATGAATGGCAACCATGCGAGTGGTTAGCCACAGTAACCAAAGTTCGACCCTGCAGCTAGTGGATTAGCCCACCTCTGTCTTTAATTAGAGGTCTAAAGCGCTCTCATCTGACTCCTCTTTCAGCCTTAGAAGAGCATTGGCACTCTAATCAAAGACAATTTAAAACCACATACTTCCACTGAAGTCTTTGCGGGTATAGTTTGCAATATTTCTGTAAGCTGGTTTCAACACAGCTCTAAAAACACACAATATAACCAAATGTGACTAGTATCTCATGGATCAAATTGATTTATTTATTTATTTTTATTTTTTCTCTCAGTAGTTTACAATGACTCTTTTCCAAGGCTACGCCAGTCTAAACTAGACTGAGCATGTATATGTATTGTGTTTGGAATGGTATTAAAATCTAAATTCATCATAGGTGACCCATGTGCTGCCCTAAACGCCATGCCTGCTGCACTACACAGAAAGTTCATGTTTCTCTGTGGGCTGTCACATGTTCCCAGCCAGATTAGCAGTCTTGCATGGACGTGACTGGGCGTCTGTGGGAAAGGAAGGCGTAAAAATGTAGCCCAGTTGCTTTTTCTGTTTCAGTCTGAAATGAATTCCCCCATTGCTATTGCAGAAACTTGATGATACATTGCCATTGTTCTATTAGACATATATTGCTTATTGGTTAGTCTTTCATATTTTAGGATATTTCATGTTTTCAGTTATGTTGCAGATGTTTCTCTCTTTAAGAAAAAATGTTAATGTTAATCTTTCAATAATTTGATGATTATGTTTGAGTTCATACTGAAATCTTTGGATTTTGATTGCAGAATTTGTATCTTGTTAAATCTGAGCAGTTTGTGACATTTATTGAGATCACTTCTGAACCTTTTTATGACATTTCAAGGTTCTTTTCTTCAGGAGTAACATTTGTGAATCAGGATCCTCTATTTTCTCTATTTAATCTCATCGCTGTCTATGAGATACTGAGAAGACATTGAGATATTAAAGAGATATCTTTTCTGTTTTGTTTTTTTTAACTGATAGAAGATCAGCAATGAAAGGCAGGAGTAAACAAAAAGAATCCCATTCAGCAAGTTTCTTGCTTTCTATCTTCCTCCATTGACTCAAACCCCAACTGTGTGGAAGCACAGAGCATAAATAGCTGAGAAATGTCTTTTCTGAGGAGCCAAAGTGCTGGATTTAACCTCTCTGCACTGATCCCCCAGGCTGCTGCTTAATTCTTCAATTTTCAGCTGTTAGAGATAGAATAGGAATAATAAACATCTGAAACAGCCAGTAATAATCCATCTGACCCTTCTCCCCTCCTCTGTATGGCACAGAGGCCAGGCTAGAGTTTCAGTCCGTCCTAATCTCTGCCAAAGACTCTTCACTCGCCTGGCCGACTAATGACACCATATCACCAAACTTCAGCAGCCTGGGACTGATTATCACCACATTCATGCACACCCCCCCAAAAATCTCTCTCTCACACACACACACACACACACACACACACACACACACACACATTTTGAACTTTGACTACTGTGTATGTAGAATGTGATAGCTTTTTGTATGAAATTATATGTTCTACAAAATCATTCAATTCAGACTTGTCAAAATGTTTATTTTTTATGGATTTATTTATTATCTCCATGTGGAATTAAAAGTAACACAGTGTGTCTGTGTCATATCCAATGAGTTCTTCAAAAAGTGTCTAGTCACACTGATAATGTCATGCTATTGATCAAGTATATCAAACTAAATATATGTTGTTGGTTTTTATCTTCATACATTTGTTTATAATCCTGACATTTTTCCAGTCTTGCCTTATGTCAGGCTTGTTCTTTTTTTTATTCTTTTTTTTTTTAAGATGATTGCTCTATTTTATATTTGTTCAGCTATGGCAGAGAATGAACACATGTCTTCAGGAGAGGCATTCTCTCTGGCTCTAGAATGGCATTGTCTAATTATAGACTCATTTTATTTTAGGTGGTTGCTTGAAAAAGCATGACAATATTTCCTCTACCAGCCATGTGTACCACTCAGCAGTGTACAGCTGTCACCTAAAATGAGACCTGAAAATTAGCCATTTAAACAGAACAGTGCAGCAATAGCCAGGGTAAATCTGGCACACTCCCTAAAAGCTGTCACACACTCAGATACATACACATATGAAGGTATATAGAATTTCATATATCACTACCTTTCAAAAAGTGTTCTCTCTGATACATTTTTTCAGGATTCTCTGATGAATATAAAGTGAAAAAACAGCATTTATCTTTTGTAACATAAATGTCTTTGTCCCACATGATCAATTGAATTCATCCTTGCATTTCTTTAAAATGAATCTTACTGACCTCCAATTAATTATTCAAACTATTTATTTTTATTAAAAAATTATAAAAAATTATTAAAAATATGAATTTATATATTATTTAATATATTTAATATATATATATTTTTCTGCAGTTAGTAAGGAAAGTAATGGAAAAATGTTGTTGGCCATAAGGTGTGAGAACCCTGTAACACTGAAAATCACTAGCATGTCATCTTCATTAAGGGTTGTGTTGGAGTAGTCCTGCTCTTTTGCTCGCTTAATGAGTACCAGCGGGGGAACACTGCAAGGCTTGCAGCTTCTCATTCAACCAAATTACTTATTACCCTGATTCATCACTGGGCCGTCATTCGTGCACCTGAACCCCCTGCACTGTACAGGCGGAAGATGGAAAAGCTGCTAAAAGCTGGCATGACCTCCAGCAATGAGGTCAGATTGAGATTTTCAGCGTTTTAGGTCATTAGCGGTGTTTCTCATCCATAGTGTTTGTTTTGGGGTCCGGCATTAAGTAAGCTCAGCTGCTCTGTTCTTTTGTGCTTATAATCTAATATGCTCAAGATATTATGTGGTCAGTGAACATGTGGTGTTTGAGGTTGTACTGGGTGGTGAATTGTGCACACTTGAGGTTGATTTTATGAGTGACACCTGTCAAACTCCCTCTATCCCTCTCTGTTCCTCCCTTTCTAGCTCTGATGTAAGACTGCTTTGTGGTCATTAGTGCTGCACTCAGCAGGCTTGCAGTAGCCAGACTGCTTGCCTCAGCATTAATGCTTAATTTCTTTCTCTTCTGGTAGGCGATAGAGTGATGGGCCTGCATCCTCACAAGGCCCTGCCAATCTTCTCCAGTATACAGCCACTATCATATACCAATTATAGTCAGCCTGGGAAGAAAAACTGCACTGTTAATAGAGACTGACGCACAGTTAATCGGTGTTTCCGCATGGCATTGTAAACGCTTGTATTTAGCATTTCCACTTTTTAAATGGTGGCTTGCGCACTTTTAAGCTACAAAGAGTTGAAATAAAAGGATGAAAATGGCCGTCTACCGTTTCACCCCGCGCTTTGTGCTGAGCTACAGTGATTTCCACTGGTGCGCCACTAAGAATAGTACCGGTTAAGGCTTTTTGTGAGGAAGTTTCTTTTGAACGGGGGTGGTGCTGAATGGCAGCATTATGGGGATAAAAGACCTTTGTTGGACAAAGGATAGTTTTATAGATGCTGATGGAGCAAGTTGCTGTGTAGAGTTGACTTGGTTACTGGTTGCACGGTGGGCTTTTTTCCTTAGGGGGTGTTGAACCTTTTAATTTTTTTTTTTTTTTTTTTTTGCTCAAACAATTTTCCCAATGTTTTAAACACTGAAGTCTGCATGCTTTTTGTTTATAGGTGTATTCAGAGGCGATACAGTGATATGATGCCCAAGTACCATGTGACGCGTTACATTTGGATGCGACGGATTTGAATGCGCATTGCTAAACACAGCGCTCTAAAAACAGATCCTCAGCTGTGCAGAAATGCTCCATACACAACCTCACACACTCTTTACACTCCTCATAAATTGCTGATGAGCTCCAAAAATAAAAGCACAGGACTCTCCAGTCCACCTGTGAAAATGTGGGAGTCCATATAGAATGTAGGTTCCATTACTTCAGGCCTCTCCTATATGCTAACATGCTAAATGGTAAGTGTGGCAGCTGCAGTCATATCATGTGTTCACACAAACGCATTTGACCTGAAACCAATTTCTAATGTTAAAATAAAATGATTCACTATGATATTGAGTGAATTGAGCATTTTCATGTTGAAGTTGAAATAGGCACAGAAGCAGAGCTGAATCGCTTGAGCATGTCAGACTGGACTTTGGTGTCAATAAAGTGTTCCTATAGCGGTCATGACCTTTGCTGATGCAAGTCCAGTTAACAGATACAAAAATGACAGTGATTGTCTTGAAATTTCAACCAAATTGAGGCATACATTATACATTTTGATAATATAATATTTGACATATAAAAGTGTAAGAGTCTATTTGAAAGCTTCACGTATATGTAAGTCTTTGATCTAGAATTCGACTCACTTTAAGTTACAATTAATTGTTCTGTACTGATTTGAGGTGAAAATTATGCATTTTCATAATACAATGTTTTTATATATCTATAGTTGTGAAAGTCCATTTAACAACTACTAAGTTGAGTCACTGATCAAGAAATGTCCACTAATCTGAAGTATACATTTTGATAATATAATTATTTACCATAAACTACCAGTCAAAAGTTTGGGGTCGATAAGATTTTAAAAACAAATTTGAAAGAAGTTTCTTATGCTCACCATGTCTGTATTTATTTGATCAAAAATACAGTAAAACAGTCATATTGTGAAATATTATTACAATTTAAAATAACTGTTTTCTGTTTTATTATATTTTCAAATATATTAAAAATATATATTATATATACATACTTCAGAAATCATTCTAAAATGATTATCTGGTGTTCAAGAAACATTTCTTATTATTATCCATGATGAAAACAAAGCGTCTTGCTTAATATTTTTGTGGATTTTCAAGATTCTTTGCTGAATAAGTTCAAAGTTAAAAAGAACAGCATTTATTTGAATTCTAAATCTTTTGTAACATTATAAGTGTCACTTTTGATCAGTTTAATACATCCTTGGTGAATTAAATTAATAATTTCTTTAAAATAAAAAAACTAAATTATGAGTTTGTGATCTTAAATTGTTTAGAAATGTCTTATTGGACTCATTTTATGTTAGAATTAAAGTTCCGGTAATAATTTGTGGCATAGTGTTTACCATATATAGTACTGATCAGTATTTCAGAGTCAGGAGTAATTTAGCAAATTTCGACCAAAATAAACATCTTCACACTAATTCCCTCAGAGACTAGTCTAGCTCAGCCTCTGCCTTTCCCTCCACCATAACTAGCTTCTCTATTTCTCTCTCAGAAAAAGAATACAAGCCTGCACTCCAAGCATGATTGGTCAGCTGCCCCCACCCCATAGCCCTCCTCTCATTCTCTCTTTCTCTCTCTCTGCTTAAATAGTTTTAACAAAAAATAGAGAGAGAGAGGTAGGGAGAGGGGGATGGGGAAAGCTGGGGGAGGGTAATTGTGTATGTGTGTGTGTGTGTGTGGGTGCTCTGTTGTCACTGGTTGAGAGAGAGAGAGAGAGAGAGTTTAGTCGTGTCCCATATGTGGAAAAAAAGCATAGTACTGCACACACGAGCCTGTCTGCTCCAGGGATTATCTAACAGCTTTTGAATCTGATGTGGAAATGCAGGCATGAGTAGGTGAGTCTACCTTGACTATTAAACTGGACAGTTTGCTGCTGTTGTTCTCATCTGAAGCTGTAAATGATTGAAAGTCTTAACTCTGCATTGCACTGTCCTGTCCTCTACTTCTCCTGATAGCCTGTACTCTTCCTTTTCTCTCCGTTTCATTGCATTCTCCCTCCTTTAATGTGAAACAGCCTCTTCTGCATTCCCCGCACTGCATGCAGGTGTCGGGTTTTTAGGCGAACGACTCTTGCTGTCTGCATGTGTGTGCATGAGCTTGGTATATAGATGTGTCAGGCTTCATTCTCAGCAAGTTTAGAGGTTGTTTATTTAGGATAGTATTTCAGTCAGTGATCAAATGTAAAAGCTTCCATGTCAAGTTTAAAATATTGTAAAAGCATCACCCTGGAATAAAGTTTTGTATTTTTTCTGTTCTTAGTTGATTTATCTCCTGAGTCTAACAATATTAGTTTCACACAATTTCTCATTTTTGTCACAAAACCAACAGTTACATGAAATAGAACATCAACATAAAAATATACTATATTAACTAAAGTTAAGCCATTTTTGTATTAAAACCTATGCATGAACCTCTAAATAAAAATATACTATATTAAATAAAAATATTTTGTGTATTATGTTGTGTACTCATTTACAGGTATATATATACATGTATGTATGTGTATATATATTTATATATATATATGTGTGTGTGTGTGTGTTAACTTGACCAGATTCAATAATAAACTGATTTATTATTACTGATTTACACTTTAAACTATTTATTTCATTTTTAAGCATCATTTTGTAAAAAATGGTGTCAGTTGCCATTTCATTTCCTGAAAGCAGGGCTGGACGCCACGCTGTTTGACTAACATTATTATGTAATATTTTTCATTCATGTGTGAGCTATCCTACACGCTCACTTGAGAAGGAATGATGCTGTCCTTTGAGACACACCAAACTAATTGTTCATGCTGCGTTTTTAGATATACTAAATTCACTAGATATTAGATTGTTATTATTATTTTTATTTTTTTAATGATTCATATTTGTGAGTCATTTCAGAAACAGATTTTATATAATAAATAAATTATTTATATACTTTATAAGAAATTATATATAATGCTATTTATTCATTCATTGCAAAATAATGCAATATATATGTGTGTGTGTGTGTGTGTGTGTGTGATTGCCAATATACGGGAGTTTAATATGTCTTCTGTTTCTCAGAAAAAAGAGATAATTGAGCCAGGAGAGTGTGTGGCAAGGGATAAAATGAGCTTAATTTTGTGAAAGCATGCTCTCTGGCTGCTGTTATGAGGCGAGGGGAACGGCTATGGTATGCATGGTGCTTTTTGTCAGGGAGGTTTAGAAAGCCCTCTTTAGAAGCTGGACACAACCATACAATCAGCTTAATGCCTGTGTGCAGGCTCTTAATGAATACCCCTGTGTGTGTTCAGCCCACAGTGAGAGTCCCTGTGTCCGTGACTGTTTCACTCTTGCCTAAAATTGAGATGAAGCCTTAGAGGCTATTGATTGTAGGTTGCACACTATGTTCATATACATGCATCATAAACTTGTTTGTTTACATTGTTTACACTGCTTATTATGCAGTCCAGTGTATGCGTAAATGATGAACATTAACCCCTCCTGAATTCTCCTCCTCCTCTTTTTTTTTTCTTCTTTTTTCAGGAACACGTTTTTTAGAGTCCCAATGTGAGTAGAGGCCAGCGATGGACTACAGCCGTACAGACGCTAACCTGGGTTTCTCCGCAGAACTGTTACCATAATCGAGACCAGATCCGCAGAATGCTGAGTCCCATTGTTCCCTATAGTAAGTGTAACCTTTCTAACGTCAAACCACAGAAAAGGCAATAAATAACCTATTGTCAACTCTAGTCTAGTAAAAAATTCCCCTACGGCTACTTAGGTATTTGGTTTGTTGGTAAACCAGTTTGAACAAAGCCACATTTTAAAAACGAAATGTCTCAGATGTTCACCCCAGTGTCCTCATCGTGATGTTTTAATGAAAATACCCAAATGTCATGGTTGGTAGGACAGGTGTGGGGGTGAGCTGATGGCTCTACCAGCAGAAACCCTGTGGTTCTGCCAGTGTCATCTCACCATGATTACCCACCAGTGTCCAGCTTACTAGCATAGTTACTTCCTCTATCTCTGTCCTTTTCTGTCTGTCTGTCTTTCTTTCTCTTCTTTTCTGCCTCCCTTTCTCCAGCTCTCTTCCCCCTCCTCACTGTTCTCGACTGACCTAATAACTGACGTGTCCAGTTTTAGCCCCCATTCCTAACCCCCCTGCCAGGCTTCATTTGAGCTCCGCGCTGGCCCTCTCCAAAACAGCATTGTTTGTAGGCCAGCATGGGGTTTCTTCCCCCAGTTCTGCCTGAAGAGATGCTTTTTTCTCCACTGTTTAGCTCTTCTTCTCTGTGCTATATAGGCATGACAGTTACATGAAAAGAGGGAGGGAAATCAAACTAAAGGACCAAGGCACCTCAATTTGAGATGTAATCATGTATTAATGAGTCGCCAGCTTGAATACCTTTCAGCTGGCTTGCTATGTTGTTGCAGCAACCGAAAACCATTGATGTCTAATATGGTGTTATAATTCCATTTAGCACGACATTCAGAGGACCTTTGTCATATGTGCCGATGGAATTACTTTTTGTGTTTGTTTTGATAAATTAATTTTGTCATGCAAATAGTTAGAACTGCATTCTGTAGGCCTACATATGTTTTAGAAGACAGGAAAAACTTGTTTTGATCAAGGGAAGAGCTTTTATATTTTAGTATAATCAGTACTAATCATAATCCACTTTTGGGTGGAATTCGGGTGAGTAAGATTAATGCAAAATAAGAAATTACTTTTATTCAGCGAGGATGCATTAAATTGTTCAAAAGTGACAGTGAAGACATTTATAATGTAACATAAGGATTTCTATTTCCTGAAAATATTATCCTTAAAGAAATGTATCATGGTTTCCACAAAAATATTAAGCAGTTTAATTTTACATGTTTTCAACATTAATAATAATAATAATTAATATTTTTGAAGGATCATGTGAGATTGAAGACTGGAGTAATGATGCTGAAAATTCAGCTTTGACTTCACAGGAATACTTTACATTTTACAATATATTAAAATAGAAAACGATTATTTAAATTCACAATATTTCTATTTTTACTGTATTTTTGTCAAATAGATATACAGCGAGCATTGGAGATTTCTTGTTAAATAATTAAAAAAAAATCTTACTTTGAAAGTTAGTTTGTAAATGATTTATTGATTATTAATTTATGTTTATAGTTTATTAAAGTTCTGCCTTTCCTTGTATAATGAATCAGTAATAGTTTCAAATCTGAAACTCTTTTCCGTCTAGTCTCTCTTTGCACACTTTATTTTCAAAAATGTCACAAAGCCCTGTCAGAATATTTTAAATTCTTTGAAGATCTAGAAAGTTGTTGTTTGTGTGTGTAATTTATTTAGCCTAGTGCACAAACCTCTTAACCACTGATTTGAGATTGCTAAAGTCGCAGATCCTGATTTTCCAGTACTGCAGCATGCATTTAGATTTTGGAACTGATCTTTTTGTTTCTAAAGTTTGATGCTTATGGACTGTGCATATATGTGTATGTGAATGTTTCCCTGAGTGTCTAGTGTGATATTAGGACAGCACACAAAGGTGTTAGATATCCCTCAGAGTTTACCCTTTGAGCTTTTAAAGCCAGGCAAATTCCTTTTCCTCCAGGTCGTTCGCAGTCCTGATATGTCCTTTCTGTTCATTCTGCCTCATAATTCGTCTGTGCCGGAGCCAGGTGAATGTAGGGCAGCTTATGTGGTATATATGTGAATAGTGTCACATCCATGCTGGAATTTACTTTGTGGAGCAACTGAGCATTTCTGACATCAGTGTTTATGTTTGAATCAAGAGGACAGGCATGATTGTACTCCAAATGTGCGTTTGAGCACTTGTTTGATGTCTGTCACATGCAATTACATATACTCTCATTGCATCCACAAACAAAAGCGTTGCATTGATGAGCATGTAGGAACCGTAAGCTGAAGAGGTTCAGAGTCAGAGCTGAAGGAAATCTGAGAGAGATTCCTGGGGCCATGGATACTCCTGGAGGGATTTGGTGCAAAGAATCTGTAATCTGCACTTCAAACACACCCTTAAATCAGTCCCAGGCCAGCAGCCCATGAGTTCTCTAACTCTTGTTGCTTGGGGGCCCTGCTGTCCAACATATTCCTTGTGTAAAGAGAAACAAGCATAGCCTCAGCTCTCTCGCTTTATGACCTCATTTCTTCCCTACTCCACACTAAAGGCCTGGGCAGATGAAGCACTCTAATTGCATCTGTTAAGTCATTAAGGCTTTGAGTTTGGTTTATAGGAAGGGGCGCTTTGGATGGCGCAGAAGGAGAGATTAACAACGAGCATCTAACACATCTATTCTAATGAGAGCAACAGGGTGAATACGCTTCTGGAGAGGCATGCGGACCCTTGAGTAAACAGGCAAGGTGCTGAAGTGTTTGTGTGAATGAGCGCGGGGTCATTAGCATTGGGTGTGAATGGACTTTAATTAGGCCGCAGTGCAGTCAGTGAGATGGAAAAGAATCTGCGGCCATAGGAAAAGCGAAAAGGGACCTCCCTGCCTCAGCTCATCATCTCACCATCGTTGAAGACCGCTCATTAGGCCCGTTGCTGCCACAATTAGGCTTCCAATTAAGTCCCGGACTTCTGAGGGTTATTGGGATAACCCTTATACACCCTTTGAGTGATATAAGATATCACTCAAAGGGCTTGTCCAAGGTTCTCTAATTAAAGGTATAGTTCACTCAAAAATGAAAATTGTGGCCTTATGTTTTTCCAAACATGTATGTCTTTGGAGCACAGAAGGAGTTGTTGTTTTTTGCACATACAGTGAAAGTCCATAGGGTCCAATGTTGTTTTTGGACCCCGATGACTTTCATTACATGGACAAAGCCGCTTGAAAACATTCTTCATTTGTGTTCTGCAGAAGATACATAAAGCGTTCCTGTAGCTCAAACAGTAGAGCATGGCACTGCAAAGGTCAACGATTCCCATGGAGAGCAAAAACTGATCAAATGCCACGGAAGTCGATTTGGATCGAAGCGTCAAATGCATAAATGTAAATATAACAAGGTCATACAGGTTTGGAATGATATGAGGGTGAGTAAATGACAGAATTTAGGTTTTTGGATGAACTATCCCTTTAAGCTGGAGCGAGTTTTTTCAGATCAGGCATTTGCGTAACATACTTTATGTCCAGCGTTCAATCCAAGTCTTATTTGTGAGTGTGCACACAGAACATCCCAACACGGTTGTAGGGTTATTAAATAAAGCGGCCAGGGAATTCGAGAGAGGGCACTGATACGCAGTCCGGACACTCCGTGAGGGGGCAGGGTGAAAAGGAAGGAGTGGGGGGGGGGGGGAGAGAGAGATTGGAAGAAGGAGATGGAGGAGAACAGGGGGAGATGGAGGAGAGATTGGGTAAGAGGGACAGATGGAAGGGGGTGATTGGTCATCACAGAGCCTAAGGACAGCTGTTCTTTGATATATTAGTGGACACAATGACCTAAACCTGGCCTGCGGCCGCAGAAAATAGGAACCCTGTTTTTCTTAAAGGGGAGGGGTCCCAGGCATTTGGCCATTTGTGGACAAGAATTAGCTGGTCAGGGGGATGGGGATGTTGTTTTTAAAATTATGAGCATCTAATCATTCATTCAAACCACCAAGGCTATTTGTTTTTCTCATTTTCATTGCAAAATGAGCTAAAATGTGCACAAGTATGTATTCACAATTGAAACAGATATTGCACTTGATTTTTTCCTCCCCATTTTTATTCTAGTCATCATTAACATGAACCCACGGATTGCAACTTACTGTGTCCCAAAATGCAAAGCAATAACACCTTCAAAGCTGAGATTATGGACTGCAGCTCACATGGATGACTAGTGAGAAAGAGTGAGAGAGAGAGACAGAGAGAGAAGGAAAAAAATCTGATCATTCACTGCCACTCTAGAAGATAGGCTCCTTCCTCTTGGGACCCCACGGGGCCTGGCTGAAAAGAGCCACGGCGTCTGGCAGTGTGCAGAGGAGCAGGTGTGAAAACTCGTAAGGCCTGTAGCTACCCCACTTGAATGATGGTCAAATTACTCCTTAAACTGATGTTTCCATTAGCGTTTTATTCGTGACACTCATGTAGACACCGTAAGAGCTACAGCAAAACAAAAACAATAAAACAAACAAACACTGTCACTCCAACACATTAACCAACATCACAATAAAACGATACAGTTACAAAAATGATAAACATTACACTTCGTTTACCTTATAACCCTCAAATGGGATGCACAAAACTTCATGGGGGGGAAGAAAACCGTCATGCATTAAGCTGCATCCTTCACGAAAGTGTGCGCACTGCACAAGGCGGAAACACAGCGTGCTTTATACACGTGTTGGTGCACGTTAAGGCCGTATCATAATAAAAGTCCTTCAAAATAACTAAACATATAAATCGGTACAGACCTTATATTCAAGCAAATTAGCAATCAGTTACACTCCCACCAAATCATGAGTTATAATAAACAAATGATTTCAAAATTACAATGACACTTCAAACAATAAAAAAAATAATAATAATAGTAATAATAACAAAAAAAAAAACTTTAACAAGTCTCCAACAGTAAAACCAATTTCTGAACAGGACGTTCAATTACAGAAAGCTTCCCTAGACGTTTTCCCTTCTTTCCAAGATCTTTGTCACCAAGATGAACCCTAACTCTCCTCACAAGTCCATCCGAATCTATGGTTGTTTCTACAATCCTACCTAACAACCATTTGTGTCTAGGTAGATCGTTGTCCTTGACAATCACTATGTCCCCTATTAACAAATTTCTCTTAGGGGTGTGCCAACGCTGTCTGACTGCAATATTTGAGAGATACTCTTTACGCCAGCGACTCCAGAATTGTTCAGCAAGATATTGGACATGGCGCCACCCTTTTCTGGCATAAAGATCTTCTTTAGTGAACTTGCCTGGAGGAGGTAAAGCAATAGTGGATTTCATGGTAAGAAAATGATTTGGCGTTATGGGTTCAAGGCTATTTGGATCGCTTAAATTGTTGACAGTGAGTGGGCGACTGTTTACGATTGACATAGCTTCGTAGAGGAACGCTCTTAAAGATGAATCATCAACCCTTTCAGAAGCAATTGAAAGTGTAGACTGGAGGACACTTCTGACAGTCCTAATCTGTCGCTCCCATACACCTCCTGTATGACTTGCACATGGTGCATTCATCACAAAGTCGCACTGATTCAAAGCCAAGAAGTTATTCAGCTTCTCAGTGTCAAGTTCTTGGAGTGCTTCAGCCAACTCATTCTTAGCCCCCACAAAGTTGCTCCCTTGATCAGATCTAATCTGCCGCACGGCTCCACGTATGGAAATAAAACAGCGCAAGCCATTAATGAAGGAATCTGTTGACATTGAATCAAGCATCTCAATATGAATGGCACGAGAAGACAGACAAGTAAAGATCAATCCATATCTTTTGTGCACCTTTCGTCCTAGTTTCACAGAAAATGGACCAAAACAATCCATACCACAGTAAGTGAATGGTGGAGAAGGATTCACTCTCTCTGAAGGCAAGTCAGCCATCTTTTGCTCTTCTGTTGGACGCCTGTGTTTTCTACAGGTAACACAATTACGCACATGAGATGCTACAACACGATTGATGCCTGGAATCCAAAACCCCCTTGAACGAATCTCATTGATGGTAAATCCTTTGCCTTGATGTTTAACTCTTTCATGGCAGTCAGCTATGATCAATTTTGTAATGTGATGGTCTTTGGGGATAATTGTAGGATGTTTGAGTAGACTACAAATAGAAGAATTGCGAAGTCTTCCTCCCACCTTAAGCACACCATCACTATCAAGAAATGGATCAAGGTTGCACAATTCATTGTGAGATGACAATTGGATACCTTTACTTAATGTTTTCAATTCAATTTCAAACACATGTTTTTGCAGAAGTTTGATTATGAGGCACTCAGCCTTTTCTCTTTCCTCAACTGTAGAAAGTCTGTTTGACTTATCCTTGCGAATCCATCGTTGAATACGTGCAATTGCTCGTATTACCTGAGACCAAGACGAGAACTTTGACAGGCGAATTACAATAGTTTCCTGTTCCACTGCTTTTGTGTTAAGCGTTTGAGAACATCTGACTTCAGAGTCACCTAGTTGTAATTCTGAAATCTCGTTGGCGGGAAGAACCATATCCTTATTCCATAAAAACCTCGGCCCTGTGAACCAGTCAGATGAAATCATTTCATCAACAGTGAGACCTCTTGAGACATGATCTGCAGGATTGTCCCTTGTTGGAACATACCGCCATTGCTGCGGAACTGTACTTAAATGAATCCTTTGTACTCTGTTAGCAACAAATGTATGAAATCGTCTGGCCTCATTATTGATATATCCCAGAACAACCTTGGAGTCAGTCCAGAAAAACTCTGTGATGTCAGGATACCGAAGTTCTTGCTTAAGGATTTTACTAACATTTACTGAAACGACTGCAGCAGTCAACTCCAACCTTGGAATAGTTGTAATCTTTAAAGGAGATACACGAGACTTCCCCATGGCTAGAGCAACATGGACATCTTTACTTTCATTCTTCAACCTCAGATATGAGCACTGTCCATAGCCACTAGTACTAGCATCTGAAAAATGATGCAGCTCTACTTCTGTTACCTTTCCAAACCCAGGAGGAGCATATGTGCGGGGAATATTCACTTTCTTCAAGTTGCCCAAATCTCTTCTCCAGCACTCCCAACTTGGCTGCAACTCATTTTTCAGTGTGTCATCCCAACCTGTACCATGTCTGCATACTTCCTGAAGTATTTTCTTTCCATGAAAAATGAATGGAGCTAAGAACCCTAATGGGTCATACAATGATGCAATCGTAGATAAGATTCCACGTCGAGTTGCTGGCTGTTCCTTGAGAGAAATATCAAACTTGAAACAATCACGTTCAATGTTCCACTGAATCCCCAATGTTCGCTCTGTCAAGGAATCAAATGAGAGATCAGGTTCCTTTACATTGATTGCTCGTTCTGAGGGAGGAATACTTTCCAGCACAGCATTATAATTGGACACAAATTTGTGAAGTCTAAGGCCACCAATGGCACAAAGGTCTCGGGCTTCTTGAGCAAGTTGAATTGCATCCTCTGTTGTTTGTACACTTGTAACACCATCATCTACATAGAAATCATTCATTACAAACTGAAATCCCAAAGGGTACTGATCTTTGTTACCTTCAGCCAAATGCTTCAATCCATAGTTCACACATCCTGGAGATGAAGACGCTCCAAAGAGATGAACTGTCATTCTGTACTCTCGAGGTTGTTCTTTTAAATCTCCATTTCTCCACCACAAGAAACGCAGAAAGTCTCTGTCTGCTTCAGGCACATGGAACTGATGAAACATTTTCTCAATATCACATATTAAAGCAACAGGGTGCTGGCGAAATCTGAGAAGAACACCGGTCAAATTGTTCATCAAGTCAGGTCCTTGTAAAAGATGATCATTTAAACTTATTCCATCATACCTCGCAGAACAATCAAAAACAACTCTCAGCTTGTCTGGTTTCTTCGGGTGATAAACACCGTGATGAGGAACATACCATTTTTCACCTTGACTCCCTCCATCTTTAACTTCCTCTGCCTCTCCTCTGTCAATGACCTCCTCCATAAATTTCACATAACGCTCTTTGTACCTTTGGTCCTTTAACAATTTTCTCTTTAGATGGTTAAGTCTCACAAGAGCAAGTTGTCTGTTGTCTGGCAAATTAGGTCTCTCTTTAAAGGGTAGAGGCATTTCATAGTGTCCAGAGCTATTTTTCTTTATACCATCACTTAATTTGTTCAAAAAGATGATGTCATCTTGAGAAAGAGTTTTTTCATCATCATTAGCATCTTTAAAATCAGATTCTAAAATGCGTATAGCATCTGCTGGAGTCAATGAAGGAATTTCCTTAACAGAAAGTCTATGACAAAGACTAGTGATACCTGAAGAGTCAAGCCTGGGTAATGAAGGTCCAACAATGCTCCAACCCAAATCAGTTTTGACAGCATAAGGTTCATCATTCTCTCCTAAAATCGCTTGTCTTGGTGCCAGCGCTCTAGCACAATTATAGCCAATCAAAAGACCAGCTTCACAGTCCTTTAAAGAGGGTATCTCCTCAGCAATTGCAGAAAGATGATTCCAAAGTTTGGCTGTTTCACACGTAGGTATATGTGCATGGTTGACTGGAATACAATCTTTAGTATAAACAGGGGGGAGTTCAATATAAGTAGCAGAACTATAACCCCTTACACGAAGTCCTGAAATCCTTTCACTCTTCACTATGGTGTCCTTTCCAGTCATAGTGGTCAGTTTTAACTTGACAGGAAATTTATCTGCCTGCAAGACATTGCTCACTTCTTGGTCGATAAAGGTTGTATCACTCTGTGAATCGAGCAAGGCATAAACAAGTTTTTCTGTACTCACATTGTTGCTTGATGATAACCATACTGGCACAACCATCGATGTATAAGATGATCCCTTTCCGGCCACACTCAGAGACAGAACGGCTGTCGACTCATCTTCTAACCTTGGAGCAGATGCAGTTAATGGAACTAGCCTTTCTCTTTTGGTGAAGTTATCATCATGAAGGCAAGTAGGATGTTTCCCTTTACATGAGTTACAGGAATGGCGATGACGACAGTCTCTTACACTATGGCCAGTTTTCAAACATCCATAACAAAGATTGTTTTCCTTCACATATGTCCGTCGTTCTGCTAGTGTCTTGGTCATCAATTTGGAACAATCATAGAGCTGATGTTGAGGATCTTGACAAAACACGCAGGGAGGTTTGACATTTTTCTTGATGATCTTTGGTCTGTTAAGTCCCAAATCAGTCTGAGTATTTAAGACATTAGCCTTATTTCCTTTGGACTCTCTGAAAGTTTGTTTGTTAACAGATGTTAAGCTGAGAGCGTAAGATGATGTGACTGGATTACAACCAATCTCTGCTTCTAACGAAACAAATGCTGCAAAGGTCTTAAAGTCAGGAAAATCCTTATTGTCTCTCAAGGTTTGTGTAACTTGTCGATTCCAACGCGAAGCAGCCCATTCAGGTAGTTTTTGAACTAACTTTTGGTTTTCGTCACAGTCATTTAAGATTTGTAAACTTGCAACATGAGGTATGGCATCTTGACAGGCGTTAAGAAAATCCGAAAATTCTCTAAGTCCAATAGCATCCTTTGATTGAATTTTTGGCCAATTTGCAAGCTTCTGGCGAAAGGCACGTTGAATAACAAATGATTGACCATACCTTTGATCTAATTTGCTCCAGGCATCCTTATAAGCTTCGTCGTCACTCCTGTAGAAGGTACCATCCAAGATTTTGCGTGCCGATCCACCCACATACCTTTTTAGATAATAAAGTTTGTCAGCAGCAGATATACTCTTTCGATCAATCAATGACATAAAGGAAGCCTTCCACTCAACATACTGAATGGGATCACCATTAAACACAAAGGGCTCTGGAGCTGGCAATCTGTTCAAATTTATGCTGTCTTGTAGGGCTTGAACAAGAAAAGGCAGTTCATTTTGAGATGGAGATATGTCATTAGCAGGTTGGCTAGAAAAGCTTGGAGGCAGGCAATGTTGTTCTCTGATAACCCGGTTTATTGAAGGATTATCAACTTCCTGCACTGCTATCCGATTATAGACCTCGAACCTTGCCTGTGCTACTTTTAAATCCTTTTCCGCCTGTAACTGCTCTAGTTCACGTTTTTGAGCATCTAGGTCTCTTTCTTGTCTCTCTTGCAACTCGTGAATTTTCTCCTTCCGTTTATTTTCCTCCATCAGCATTTTGTACTCCACTTCCTTTGCCGCCAATTCTGCAGCTGCTTCGGCATGTTTTGATGCTACACATGAAGATGCAGAACGATGACTTGACCGAGCACTAGACTTATGGCTAATTCGAGAAACAGTAGAGCCATAGATAGAACGAGCATGGCTAGATTCAAGCAAATCCTTCAAGCGATGTTTTACTTGTTCTACATCAAATTCATCAATGCCTGATATTCTTTCATAAGCAACTTTTATTATTTCTGTTGTCACAGCCTCACAAGCATCAATACGACGTCTCAGTTCAGTAGATGGCGTGACATAATTTCTAACTTCAACATAGATATGCATAACTTTCTCCTTTTCCTCTTCCAAGGTGTCAATTAGAGTTGCTAGCTGGCTCTCAGTAATATCAGACTTGAGTTGATTTCTAGCCTTACGTGCAGACATTTTCCATTGTTCGTACATGGAAATAAGCTTTCTTTCTCTCTTCTGAATTTCATCTTTTTGAAATGCAAGCATTTTTTCTGTAGGATTTCGTGGACGAACAGAACGTCGAGGACCTTGAGATTCTGCTAAATCTTCTTGAAGTTTACTTTTAAGTTCACTCAAAGTTTGTTCTTTAGTCTCAATTGTCTCTATTATCTGTTGTCTCTTTAAACTCTCTGTTGATGTTTGATATTCATGATTAAGGGTTTCAATATCATGTTGGAGACTATTAATCAGCCCTTCACATTCAACAATATCAACACAATTATTTGACTCAGTCATTTTAAAATTACCAGATTAACACACACAATAATATAAGATGTCCAGCACAGTTAAAAGTCATTTAAATTACAAAACAGTAATCATGTAGCCTCAAACATTAATATCAAGTGTTTTAAATAACCCTTTTTAAAGACAGATATTTCCTTTAAAACTCGTATAAATATCCCTTCTTCAAACACAACAAAGGATTTGGTCTTTCAAAAGGCTTTAAACATTTCAACCCTTGTATTAAACTTGAAGAAAATGTCTATAGTTGGTTAAATGTTTCACCTTAATATCCTTTTACTGCTGTAGAAGTGCGTGGAGGGATAAATGTCACCTGAAGAAGAACACAGTCTTTCGCAATCCGTAGTATATCGTTTAATCCTTGATTTCAGCCGTAGTTATCCATAAACGAACCACATTTGACCATCGGAAATCGACCTGCTGCCCGTGAACATCCACTTCTTAAAGACCCGTCGGCATGGACACCAGTCATTAACGCAGCAGAGTCGAACGACGAATGGCCAAGCTCTTACTGTAGCTACCCCACTTGAATGATGGTCAAATTACTCCTTAAACTGATGTTTCCATTAGCGTTTTATTCGTGACACTCATGTAGACACCGTAAGAGCTACAGCAAAACAAAAACAATAAAACAAACAAACACTGTCACTCCAACACATTAACCAACATCACAATAAAACGATACAGTTACAAAAATGATAAACATTACACTTCGTTTACCTTATAACCCTCAAATGGGATGCACAAAACTTCATGGGGGGGAAGAAAACCGTCATGCATTAAGCTGCATCCTTCACGAAAGTGTGCGCACTGCACAAGGCGGAAACACAGCGTGCTTTATACACGTGTTGGTGCACGTTAAGGCCGTATCATAATAAAAGTCCTTCAAAATAACTAAACATATAAATCGGTACAGACCTTATATTCAAGCAAATTAGCAATCAGTTACAAGGCCCACCGCCTCTTCTGCTATTACATCTTTTTAGGTCCATGAAAAGGGAGCAGATGAGCATAAAGAAAGAGACAGAGAGATCATGTTAACCACACTGCTGTAACTAATGCATCACTTCATAAAACATTTCATAGTTCTGCCCTGTTATGCATGCCTTGTAAATTATGAGGAGCTGCTGTCAGGATTTTTAAGCAAGGACCTCACACAAATTTTTCCTTATGTTCTTTATTCTTTATCTGATCTGCCTTCATCCAGGAACATAACAGATTTTCACAAGACATCATTGATATGTTTTTTTTGTTTTTTAGTTTAATTGGTGTGCATCACCATTGCGCATGCCTACAATATGCCTTTTTTCTGCCACAGGGACAGAAATATTTTTGAAAACTACATATTTTAAGTAGGGTTGGGTATCGTTTGAATTTGAACGATTCCGATTCCGATTCCAATTCCTTGTTTCGATTCCGGTTCTCAACGATTCTCGATTCCGATTCTTTTAAGAGGTAGGGTCAAAAAAGTTTAGATCAATTTTAATTCTATGAATTTTTTACTTTTTATGAACTTTACTATGAATTTCTCACAGGGCTGTTTTCAACTACAGTACAATATAAATATCAAATCTATTTTAAACAATTTTTTTAGGATATTTTAAATGAGCTAGCTAACCAACGGTCTTTCTGAAGGAAATAGTCTGACCTAAATGGGCTATCAGGTAAAATAGGCTAAATAAGGTTGTTTACACTCATGTGTAAATGTGTTTTCATCATTTATTTATTTATTTATTTATTTTACGTTCGCCGGCATCGCGCGCAGTTTTCAAACGAACGAGCAGAGGACGAGAGAATATGGTTGTAACTTGCAAGATACCGAAGAATAAGAAAACATCATATAAGTACGTTTTTAAAGTTTAACGTCAGGGTTGTTTGCTCTGAATACATTTTATGAGGCACTGTGAGTTAATAGGGGAACGTGAGTAAAATGAATCCGATCGCTCAAACCACTTCAGGAGGTGGCCTGGGCCGCATTCCAGACGAAACTGGACAAGTGTAAATGCATCTGGTTGTTGAAACATATGTAAATTGTCCTCCTCCCAAAAATGCAAAAAAAAAAATAAATAAATAAACGTGTGAGAGCGTGTTATAGGCTATGTAATGTAATAGCCAGATACGACGATACTGGAACACGCGCGTCACCGCAGATGAGAAGCTGAGCATCTGTTCATTAAGCCAACGTGCAAACTATCGCAAAGTAAAGTGAAAGTAAGTCGCAGACGCTTAACACATAATCATCATCATTAAAAGTAAAGAAAGAAATGATCTTACCAGGGCTGTTGTCACTCTCTCTTATTGCGGTAATTGATTTTGAAATTAGCTGATGATCAATAAAATGCAGCTCATATCTGTTGCTTTCAGTGACGTGCACAATCTGCATATAGCGCGGGAATTGAAGATCGGATTTAAATCCGTTTCGCAAAAACACATTTATGTGACCAGGTGTAAATGGAATCGTTTTGATTAATCAGATAGCTATCCAATCTGAGAAAACGCATGAAGTGACCAGGTGTAAACAGCCCCTAACAGCGGTGTTTTCTTCCGGTCGGCAGACTGGGAATCGAAACTAGGAATCGAAATTTAAACTTTTGAACGATTCCGGGAAAATCGCAAAGCTAGTCCCGGTTCCAATCGATACTCGATACTCGATACCCAAGCCTAATTTTAAGTGTTTTTTATTTTTAGCATTTATACTGAAATATAGAATATCTCTATTTATTTATTTTTGGATTTAAATGAAAATAAGAAGTACCAACACTGTACAGCCTGAAGTATCGTATCGTAAAGGCTTTGCATGACTTGGCTTTGCATAAAATGCCCAATGGGCTTACATCATTGACATTTTGCAGTTCCTCAGCCTAAAGCATTGATTCAGAGACGTCTGTATACAGAATACAAATCAGCTGATGATTAGAACGCTGGGTGCCATCTTATCTGCACTGAGGTGATTAATTCATGTAAACACAATCCTCCCTCTGCAGTCTTTTCAACCAGATCTACCCCTTTCTCTCTGTCTCTCTCATCTTTCTCCCTCTCTCTCCCTCCTTCATCTTTATTCTCTCTTGAAAGAGCCCTTCTTTTGTGGCATCTGCGTTCTTCAAAGGGAGTTCCACACATACCAGCACTGTGGGCTGAAGTTTCAGGACATAATTCCTAACAGGATGCTCACTGTGCACCCGTACAACTCCTTTTCGGTTGTTTTGAAGTTTAACTGACAGAAAGTGGTAGTAATTAATCAAATACTCTGAACTGAGCAATCGGGTGTGTGTGTGTGTTGTTATTCCCGGTTGCTTCCCTTTAAAGTTGTCTCTTATTTCAACAGTGTTAGGGTAGCTGGATGTGTACTCTTTGGATTTGTCTGTGTGCTGTTTAGTTGCAGTGCAGATGCAGAGGGTCTCTTGATCAGTGTTTGTAGGATTTGATATTTGAATTTGCAATGAGGGGGGTGTTTTTAGTAGATAAACCTACTTAAATCTATGTGTGGGGTTTAGGGAATGGGTACCCACCATAATACCTGATTGGATTGATTCAGCCTGCTCCTGTTTACAACTGGCCCCTGTGCAATCTGCCTGGTTTAATGGCCCCGTGTCCCAGAAGGCTTGTTGCATCCATGTAGGTTTTGTTCCTCAGGGCAGGAAAACAAAAGTGACGTGGCCTGAAAGTGCACACGGACCCCTGGGGAGCTGTGAAAAGCTGAGCATCCTCCGGCAGCCGGGCCTGCTCGGCTCTCACATTGCAGAACCTTCTGCTCCGACATCCTGCTTGTAGTCGCATAGTGGCCATAAGAGTCATAACTAATATTTTGGTTATCCTAACTTTTTTATTTATTTATCTAGAAATGGTTTATTAAAACCCACTGATATTCACTGATTCCTTTTTCATTTGGTTCCACATATATTTGTGAAATATCAAGATGGCGCACACAAACAAACACACACGCACATCTCCAAAGGAACCCTCAATAAATCCCAGGACAGCACAAAGGCTGTCAGCGCACTGCTCCTGAATAGATTAATAAGATTTCCATAATTAGGCAGGCCTCTGACAATAGGATCCCTCAGCTTTTGTCTCAGGACCAACAGGATTGTCAGGCCAGGAGGACGTCTGCTGGATGGGTTGTGCAACAATGGACACACAGACAGTAAGGCGACCAGTTGAAACATCTGTCTCCCCGCCAGCCTCGGACCCGCACAGAGCAACCACGGCAAGCCACTCGTTGCTGCTCACACAAACGCATGTTTACGCATCTTTAGTTAATAATGTGTGATTAGAACTGGTCCTGTGGCTATAATTTAGGTTTATGTGTGTGAGAGGGAGACTGAAATGTTGTTGTGTCCATGTTGAGACACAAAATTGAGATAAAGCTGCACTTTTTCCAGCATTTCTCATACACTTGTGTTAATACTGTGTTTTGCCTTTTGGTCTATCTATCTTAATTACCTGTTCAATTCAGTCTCTCTCTTTTTAAAATTATTTTTGTTTAAAGGTGCACTTGATAATTTATAGTTTAAACGGGGAATGATTGAATTATGGCTTACTGCAGCTCGTGCATTTTTACAATGGTAGTGGTTACTGAAAATTTTGCTGAAAATTATTAGATATCTGCTACTATAAAAATATATAAAAATAAAAAAAATGTTGCCACTACTGATATTTAATTTTATTAGTTAAAATGAATTTTATTAATATTAAATAATATAATTGATAATGTATTATCAATCATTATTTTATTTTATTTTGCATTGCATAATTTCTCATTATACATGTTATGATGCAAATGCTTTAGCAAGACAAATGTACAGTTTTTGTCATGCAAAAAGAACCTTAAAATGTAAATTGAGTTCAGGAGCTTGATGTTTGTCTAATCTTAATGAGAACATTCTTTGTTCTTATGTGACTGCTGCTATACAGTATTTATCAGAACGTATTATCTCACTCTCTTTTGGCACATTTTATAAATTATTTCTTGGTTTGATACGGTCATTTATTCACTGAAATGAATATCCTTCAGTGGTCATTCCCACTTCTACCAGTGTAATTGGACCATCTATTCTCAAATGCCCAGAATGAGTTAATTTCAGCTGCTGTGGTGATTTAAATAGAAACACTTTTAACACATCTAGATTATTAGATAGTCCCAGCTGAGGCATAGCTCTAATTGCAGAACAGTTCATCTGTGGTTGATTTCATACTAATGGGTAGTAGCGTTGTCACGATACTGGAATTTCTAACTTCGATGATACCTTGAAAAATATTGATTATTCAATACCATTTTTACCATTGATACCACAGGGAAACCAGCCATATATGCTGCCATACGTTACTTTTATTATCTCATAAGTTTTTGATAATTTGGGCAATTTTGTGGCAAAAGCTTACACAGAGCACAGGGAGGCTTTATTTGAGACTTAAATTTACACACAAAAAAAGACATGTGAACAGATACAGAACAGATTCTTATAAAATAAGAACAAATAAACAAATTGCAAATGATAGCACAAATAAATACAATAGAAAAAAATTAAATAAACATGGCTTTAAGTTTTTCAGGTGGGTCTACCAATAGTATTTGGGTAAGAAATACTACAGAAATTAAATAAAGTAATCAAATGTAAAATAATACTGGATAGTTGTAAAAATGTTTACACTTCATTGTAAAAATGAAATACAGGTTAATGCTAAAAATTAAAGTTACAAAAGTAATTCATTCAAGACAAGTGAGTTTCTTTTTTCCCCCTTTTTTTCTTTAATTAACATGACAGACAGCAGCAGGTATATTAGACTGCCGTCACTTTAAGAGCTTGTGCACGGATCCAATATACTGTTTGTTACACAACATGCAAATTCTTTCTCAACTAATTACTTTCTCAAATGTGTTTATCTGAATACTCGCTAAGATGGGCATTTTGACATCATTTGATCATTTAAGTGCAATAAGCCACAAGATAGAACTCAATTTGGTACTCGCGAGCTGTTCAAAAGTATGTGCGCGCCACTTATAAAGATCAGTGGTGTGCGTGCTTTGGCTGTGAGCGTAAAAACTTACAGGAATTAGTAAATTTATGTGCAATTCCCACAACACCAGCACTATTCAACCGGAGCAGAGTGTGCAGTATTTGGAAGTATTGGAATCGTTTCAGTTATTTCAGCATCGATACGTATCGAAATATCTATATTTTTGACAACACTAATGGGTAGCACTTTTAGCTGAGTAGGACTTTTGAAGTAGCCTTACCCAAATAGCACTTCCATGTCCAATTTGGAAACGATTTCCCGTGTGTCTTGGTGCACACACACTCATGTATATTGATGGAGTGGACAGCAGTTTGGCCGCCTGAATGACCTCTCTAATGTCAAACCCCATCCTCTCACATAGACTCATGCGCGTGCATGCACATGCACACACGGCGGCCGGAGCGCCTGCTGTCCACTCCCCCTCCTCCTTTCCTACCCGTTGCAGGTTTTATGAGCTCCCCTGGGCTGCCATCCATCTCTGTCGCACACTGGCCCCATTATTGTGCTCCATACAGCACTTCACAAACCAGCCTGCAGATGGGATTGTCCTGCTGGATATACACTGTTTCTACTGACTGGATAATGACCGAATACATACCTGTGTTCACCTTGTTTAAATTTTCTGAGTCGTTTTTATGTTTTATCTTGTAGTTATATTAGAAATAGGGGTAAAGAGTTAGTTTGGATGTGGGGAACTTGAGGATCTAGAGATGAATATGAAGGACATGGTAATCCAGTGGCCATCTGGTCTGTTGGTGTGATCTTTTGGAATAAATAGCAGGCGTAATCTGAAGACACACATGGGAAGGTTTGGCGACGGGAGGGGTGAGAGTTTGAGAAACAGAAAGACCACACAAAGGGGGAGGGCCAAGTTTTTGGGAGAAAACAGTAAGGGGGAACATAGCATACAGAACTGAGGCTTGATTTAAATGGCAATAAAGCAGCAGCTTGCATACAGTACTCTGACAGAAGTGCGAATAACAAATCATCACTTTCTCCTCCGATTGCAGCCTATGATGAAGATTTGCAGTTTATTCCATTTACTTCCCCATTTCCCCCTGTAGCCCTCACCCCAGGCTGATTCCTGACAGTTCAATAATGCCAAGCTATGTGTGGAATTTAGCTAATGCCTCTGGAAGGTGCAGTTGCAGACCCTCATGAAATGGCTAGTTTTAAAGCTCTGCTCCATGAAATTCTCAATACCAAGAAAAAAAATGCAATTCCAATTGAAGTAATAAGGTATTTTTACTATTAACAGACATTAATTATGCATACACCTTAGTAATTAACATTTTGATTTTTGATTGTTCATTTTAGAATTCATCTCTTATGATTGCCTTTAAACTGTGATGCTGTTAAGTGTATTGCAATTTTAGAAGCACAGAAAAGCTTGGAATAAAGGAATTTGCATTATGAAAGGACATGGCAGAGACTGGATGTGGACATTTATTTTTTTTATTGAGGTTTATTTTCCACTCCTCATGTGCATTAAGACCCCCTTAGCATTAGGACAGCATAATTAATCACAGGAAAGCTGTCCTGGAGAAAGCCAGAGGAAAGGGCATTCCACACTCCCAGTGCTTCATGGGAAGTGGCCAATGAATAGCACAACTATTTCGTCCACCCGTCCCAACCCCCCTTTTCCCCCATATTGGTCCCTCCCTCTCCCCCTCTGTTCCTTCTTCTCTCTCTTTCCCTCCTTCTGTCAAGCTGACCATAGAGGCCTTTTGGAAAATTGCTTTGTGGATGAACTGTGGTGGTGGGAGGGGATGTATTGAGGGAAACATGCGCAGGGTGATAACAGTTTCTCCTTTGGGAGAACTGCAGATGGCAACACAAGGCTGCTACATGGCTGAGGGCTTGAAAGGAGAAAATTCACAGCCCTTCTCTTTTATACTTACTGCAGAAAAAAAAGACTCCCTCTGTGTGCATGCACACAATACCAAAAGAGTCGTCTCGGCAAGCAAAATGGCAACAAAAAATCAGTCCCACAATCATCCATAATTTGCCATTAGTCATTTTGATTTTTCTTATAATTATTTTCAAAAATCACTATATCCATCTAATACTGATTTGTAAATGCTTGGAACGTACACTTTTGTTATACAGCAAATTCTTGCATAATCTAACAAATTGCTATCTCCGGCAGGCTTATTGAAGATGCACTGGAACCCGGAGCATGCCCAGCCCCTGAGCCAGTGGCCTGAGCAGCATTTGGACGTGTCTTCCACCACCTCATCCCCTGCCCACAAGTCTGAGCTCTACCCCAGTCGCGGCCGTGGCTCCTACAGCTATGCCTGGGCAAATGACGACATCTCAGCCCTTACTGCCTCCAACCTGCTGAAGCGCTACGCTGAGAAATACTCAGGCCTTCTAGACTCACCATATGAACGCCCTGCTGTGGGCGCATACCCTGAGCCTGGAGCCTTTGGCGCTCTCAATGGAGGCCAGAAAAGCGAAATGGAACCTTGGCCTCTTACGCACAGCACTGATGGGGCATATTCCTTAGTGCCTCCTTCATCTCATGATGGTCTGTCTGGGCCAAAGGTGGTTCCCACATCAGCAGGCCCACCAGGCTCTGGCAATGTGTCAGCTGTTAACAGCAACCTTTCAGACTCAGGCTACAGTGGGAGCAGCTCCTGCAGTGGGCCCCATTCCAGTGACTACCCCCCCAGTTACAACGGCACCTACCTCTCATCAGCGTACTGTCCCCAACCCAGTTCAGCACTTCCACCAACCTCATTACATGCCCTTCAGCCTAACCCCACACTTCTCCCCAGTTACACACCTTCTGCGCCTGTGTATAACTACCCCCCTAGCACCTACCCTCACCAGACTAGCCTTGCTCCTAGCTACACCCACCCAACAGCCCCTTACATCCCCTCGGGTATAGCTGCCCCCTCTCCACTACCCTCAAGACCCACAGTGGTTGGTGGCAGCTATGGCTATCAGAACAGCAGTCTAGGGGGCTCAGAGCCTGGGGGCTCTCTGAAGAGAAAAGCATTTGAGATGACCCTGGATGAGGAAGATGGAGATAGCTCACGCTATAGGAAGTATAGCTATGACCCCATGAAAGCTGGGGGAGATTCTCCATATGGGGTTACTGATAAAGCTGAGTGCCGTGGAAATGGCTTTGGAACGGGCAGCACAGATCCTCAAACCTTTAAGCCTAGTAAACCTTCATCTCAGTCAAGCCTCGAAGGAGACGAAGTTGAAAAGTACAGTGGGTTAAAGCCCTTGGTTTCACCAACGTATGGAGCCGCAGGGGACTACAGCCCCCCAGCAGCCATGACTGGGGAGAGCAGAGGTGCAGAGCAGGGCTTCTCCCAACATCATTCTCAGAAGTGCTCAGATCCTATGAAAAGCATGGAGCCCCAAATGCTGGAGCTAGTAAGCCGAGAACTGCAGGATTGCAGTCCAGCTTTGCTTTGGAGTGAACTGGCTGGGAACTGTCACATCAAAGCAGCACTGGAGGAGGACCTGCTGTGGCCTGTCCTGCGACCCAACCCTGCCATCCGCCCACCCAGAACGGTCCTGCTGTTTGGCCCTCAAGGAGGGGGAAAAACCACACTGGCACGATCCATGGCATCTCAACTGGGTGCTACCTTCTATAGGCTGAGTGGTGCAACTTTGGCCTCTAAATTGAAAGGAGAGGCAGAGCAACTATTGATCACCCTGTTCTCGGTGGCAACGGCCCGACAACCTTCAGTGGTGCTGCTCAGTGAGGTGGAGTCCATTGAAGAGGAAGGTCTCAGACAGCAACTGCAGGCCCAGCTTGAGAAGATCCAACACGGTCAGAGCAGCCTGGTTCTGGTGGTGTGCACCACAAGACGGCCTGATTTGATCAAAGATCCCCTTCTGCGCTGCTTCTCCAAGCGTTATCATATAGGCCTGCCAGATGCGAGCACACGCAGGCACGTGCTTCTGCAGGCACTGGTGCCCCATGGCTGCAGTCTGGGTGAAAGGGAGATGTCAGCAGTACTGCAGCGTTCAGAAGGCTTCTCTGTCTGGGAGCTGCTGCAGCTCTGCCAGCAGGCTCTGGCATCAGCTTCTGCCTCGGCGCCCGTGCCCTTGCACGGCCTCCCTGCATCCCTTTCTTCCCCTACCCTCCAAGACTTTGAAAATGCTTTCTGCAAGGTACGTCCTCACAGCACCTCCAAAGATTTGGACACTTGTATGGAGTGGAGCAAGGTTTATAGCCACTGAGAACCTAGTCAGCCACTGGTTGGGGACTGCTACAATTGTTTTTAAACACTTGTTGCAGCCAAAAGAGTGGAACTCGTTGAGAAATTACAGTTTATGAATGGGAGGCATTTTGGATTTAATGCATTTAATCTAGGGAACATGCCATTGTGTGTTGTTTTTCTATAAATATACATATACTTTATTTTTTTCCCAAAGAAATTAAATATTAGGCCTTTCTTGAAGGGGCATTTATTAGTTGCTTGGCTTATCTGATAAAATATCTGAATTATATTTTGGAATTTCACTGGAATTCCAATTAGCCTTGATCCTGGAATAAACCTGGAGGTTATAGATCACTTGACTTTTTCCTGAAAAAATACCCCCATTGATTGCAACTCTCAGGATCCTATTTATTGCCAGTCCACTCCAGTGGTGTTGTATCTTTTGCGTTGATTTACTTTAAAGATCATTTGGTGTTAAAGGGCTTAGGATTTATCAAAACTACTCTGTTTTTACCAAAAATGCTCAACAACATTATATTGTCCAAGTGACAGCATTCACCAAAAGGTATTTACTGTTATGCAACCTCTTGGGAAAGAAAGCAACAGTATTTTGCAAAATTGATTGTTAGGCCGCGGTCATATCTTGTGCACTTTGTCAAAATGGTCATTTTACCAAAAGAGTATGTGTTGCTACCCAAAAAGTATTAAATTGCTAATCCATAGAAAGTCAGATAATAGAAAATGACAGGCTTTTACTGTTGGTAGTGGTACATTTCTTTCAGAACACTTTGTTAAAGGTAATACTTTTCCAAATACAATATCATGTAAACAACCCATCACATTCCTCACAATCTTGTGAGAGCCTTTGCTCTGGACCCTCAAACACACAAAAAAAGCAAGGGTCCATGAATGACTATTTCTCTCTTCTGCTTTACTCAGTTTATTTTATTAGTATATGTAGTCTTGTTTGAAAATACTCAGGAAGAATTTCTTTACCTCAGAAATGATAACTAAAGAATGTATGTAATCTTAGGGTCTTAGTAGTAAGCATTGAGGTTGGAGGTGAGCAACAGACCTGACACAGACATGTATACACACTGCATCTGTGCTGTTACCTCTTAGGTGAAACTTGAAAATGCTACCAAGACAAACAATGAATGTAATTCAGGTATTTCAGAGAATATCTGATGCCATAAATCCATGTTTTAATTCTATATGAAAACATTTTCCCTTATCCTAACCCTTTATTTTTGATGTAGATTTTTGATGGAGTGATGATTGTCTTCATGACGTGTTATTGTAGATGGCAAACCAGATGTTTGATTTTGTTGGACAAACTGTTTTTAGAGACCAAGGTACATAGGCCGTCTTTTGAAGGACACTGACATACTATGTAAGTACTCGAAGAGCAAAAAACAAAACAATACAAAAAACAACCCAAAGATCAGAATCAGATTGTTTTTTATATAATTGGTAGCTAATCATGTCTAATCATAAATTGTGTTATTTGTATACATGTGTAATGTATACAAAATTGTAAACATGCTCATCAAATAGACAATCCAGATGGAGCAGCCTCTACCAATGTTTAAATATGTTTTAGCTTTTTCGTCTATGAGGTACACAAAAGCTAGAGTTATCAAATGTCTTCAAATCACCACTGCTGAAGAAACTGAGACTGAGTTCATTTATATTGTCTGTAGAATGGCTTTTGTGGATTGTTGAATTTCAATCAGCTGTGACATGACATAGCCTCTGATCACTGCTTTACCCCCAGCCCACCCATCTTAACACAATGGGTTGTCCCCTTGGTTGTTGGTCCTGTACAGCCTTGTGATGAGCTGATTTCCCACCCCCCGTTCCTCTATATCACCACAGCCTTTTGGAGAAGCCATATTCTGATTGATGTCCAGTAACCCTATAGCACTGTTCGGCTCTTCAAGTACAGCTGGTGGCTTCACTCATGCCATACAGGTCAATCAGAATGACCCCAGGAGCACATATTGATCAGTGCCGAAGAGACTAGACTAGAAAACTACAGAACCTGGCAGACTCAGGGACATCCTAAGCACACAAATGCATCATCTTGTGTAGAAAAATTCAGCACCAATTCTTATTCATAAAACCAAAGATACACCGGTTTTATTCAGATGAAAAAAGTCATTTATGTGGCTGATTTCAAACAAGAACACAAAAGATACTGAGCAATTGAACAGTTTGTCCAACGAAATTGTCATTAATTAGCTGTTTTGAAACTATTAGTACAGTAACTTTGTTCTTGGATCTTGTTCTTGTACATTTTCTGTAACCATTTCTACCTCATTTTTGCAGCATATTGTACATGAAAATATTTATTTCATGTCTTTTTTGATGTCTGTTTTAAAAATGTTCTTGAAATGTAATGGTCTACCTCAAAAAAGACTGTATTTTAAGAAAAAAGTATTACACAATATTAAAGAGAATATGTCAAAAATCTCTCATGGCTCAACTTCCTGTACTGTACATGTCAAGAAGTGGCAGATTGTAAGGGTGAATTGCCTTCTCTTACATGCACATGATCTCAAAATATAAGGTCAGTGAAACTAAGATTTGTGGGATATTGAGGGCCATGGCTATGAATAAACCAAATAAAAAGTAAAATGATTTGAATGTAAGTGAATATTTACTTGTAGCTTCTACATGTTCAACACAGAAAGGGATCTTTTCCAAAGTTCATTACTATGTTGCTTAATTTCATTAAATTCAGTGTTTAACATTTAAATACTATTAAACAATCTTGATTGCTTCCAGTGTCAAATAAAGATGTTCAATCTGTTGTCAAGGGTTCAATACAGTCCACAAAGAAAAGCAAATCAATCTTATGAAAAAAATAAATAAAAAATTATATAAAAATAATCCCCCGGGAATCTGGGAATCCCCATTATGTCCAATATATTTTTAAAGTCTGGAGATTAATCTCATATTTAATGTAAATTGCTGATGGATGCTAATGTTTAAGTCTCTGATTAAGATGAATAATGGAGGGTTACAGTCCTTGCCCTCCAGTCTCTATCTGAAGGATAATTGTTCTCCAGCTGCCAGTAGAATAAAATAATATCCTTCAATTCATCCACTCAATAACACTCACTCAGCGCTAAGGGTTAATAATATTTGAAGGTCAATAATTACCATTCACTGAAAAAAATCTTCTGTGAACTAAGCTGTGGACTTACTAAAAAAATATTTGTTTGAATTACCCACTGAATATCTGAATACATTGCATTTAATTTACTTTATAATTAATTGGATGTGTTTTTAGAGTTCATTGACAAGAAAAATATTTCAGCTGTAACTGAAAAGGGTGTAAAAGAAAGAAAAAAAAACTCAATTGATAGACCAAAGACAGTTGGTTCAATATCAGTTTTATGAGATCTTAAAGGGCCATAATCAAGGGCAGTTAGAAACAGGAACAGTTTGAAATTTGTTTACACAATGCTAACTAGCACCAATTTTTTTTTTTTGAGTGTTTTGTTTCCTGTTGAGTGTATCAGAAAATTTACTTGAGCAAGCAAAAAATCCCCATCAATCCCTATATCTCTTCCACCATAACCCTCACCATAGCAACCCTGCTGGTGTACTCTGAGTGATGTGACCTGGTCAGCTTGAACTCGACCTCTGACTCCAGAGCTAGAGCAAAATTTAAATTTACAGAATGACAAAGTGTACAGATTCAGCATTATGGAAAAAAAAAAGACTGTTAAGATCAGTATGTAAAAAAAAACTGTCCAGCCAGTTTCCAGCCAGCATTTTCAAAAACCCTTCATGGCCCTAGTATGGTCCACAGAGGTGGAGCTGGACTAGGAAAAGCTCCACCTATTACGCCCAGAGAGGAGGAGCTGGGCGTCATTTGGCTCTGCAGTGAGCACCACTTGGAATATTTTGTTGTATATATCTGAGCATGTTGATGATCATGTTATTTTACATATGCATCTGCTTACACATGCTATCGCTTGTTTCTGCTATCTGCATCTTCTTCGCCTGTTTTGATCCGGAGATTCTCTACTCTTTCAGAAGATGCATAATAGCGCCCACTACTGTATAACAGTGAAAACACAGAAAGCCGGTCAATGGCGGGGAAAGAGTTAATATGAATACCTCAATGTAGAATGTAAAATCCCACAGTTTCTCTGTTAAAAAAAATATGAACAAAATAATATTCACGACTATGGCTAAATGTATTCTGCATTCTAGTTGAACAGATATGAGCATCAAGGGTCTGAAGGATGAAAGCTGTAGATAGCATTTGTAAAAATAAGTAAATAAATAAATAAAGAATCCATGTGCCCCAAGCTATAGGCTATATATTACAAAGCATGGATGTTTACATCTAAGAGTGGTCTTGACATAAAATAATCATGGGTGATTTTAAAGGTCAAGTAAATTTACCTCAGGTTGTCTTAAAATATCATGATTAAAAAACAGTTTTGTCAATTATATGAAATAAATGTTTTTCTCCAAAACACGTTGGCCACAATTATTGGCACCCCAATCAGGAACTTCAAAAGGGACTGGAATCTATGGTCAGATGAAACTAAAAAAGCTTTTTGGCAGCAAACCCACCAGATGGGTTTGGTGCAAACAGGGATAAAAAGTATGCCATGCCCACAGTTAAATATACCGCTGGATCTTTAATGTTGTGGGCCTATTTTTTTGCTGAAGGTCCTTGACATCTTGTTCAGATGGTGTCATGGATTCTACAGATAAAAATAGATTAAAAAAAAACATGGATCTGGGAATCTGAAGGATCTGGAGAGATTCTGTATGAAGGAATGGTCTCAGATCTCTTGTCAGTTGTTCTCCAAACTCCTCAGGCATTATAGGAGAAAACTCAGAGCTGTTATCTTGGCAAAAGGAGGTTGCAAAAAGTATTTAATGAAAGGGTGTCAATAATTGTGGCCAGCGTGTTTTGGAGAGAAGCATTTATTTCATAATGTCATTTACCCCCCACTTTCAATTCTTTTACTTCAATGAAAGGTTCGATTTTTGCAAATTTTTTAAATGGAAGATCAAAAGGAAAAAACGATGCAGATTTATTTTTACAGCCATCTTTGATCATATTTACCAGGGGGGCCAATAATTCTTACCACAACTGTACATTATATCTGGTTCAGATCTGTTCTATTTTGTTGTATTTTTAAATGACAGTTTTCACATGAAGTATACAGAAATGATCATGATGGAAACCAGAGGGTTCTGATGCAGAGCAGCAAGACTTCCCATAGACCCTGCCTATACCTCTGTTCCTGACTGCTCATGTCTTGCTCTCCTTTGTCCTGTCTAGCCTTGATACAGACAAGGTTGACATCAGAGGAGATCCCTGACACAGGGTGAGTTAAGGCTGCCAGCTGCTAGCAATCAAGTCTATTTAGGAGTCAGGGACACATGGACCCCCAGGGCCAAAACCGTAACTAGCCCAACCCTTAGCCTTAACTCCCCCCCCAAACCCTCTAGTTACCCAGTTCGGCTGTATTGATTCCAGATGTGCTGCCATCAGTGCTGCTCAGCCCTGGGTCTTTACCTAAGAGGACCCCGAAATAATGACAAGCTGTGAAGGAGGGGAGAAACAAATACAGAGCAAACAAACAATCCAGGTCAACCCAATAACAATTTGTTGATTTTTGACTTCCTCTTAAAATATTAATCTATTTATTTATTTTTATATTATTATGCTATTTAAAAAAAAAGATATACAATTTACATTTTTAAATTGACAATGTTTAAATTGCCCCACAAAAATATCAACTGGGATCAATTTCTGATAGCATCTTAGAAAAGTGTCTATTCCTTCGCATGTGTTTATTTTTTCCAGTTGTTACTTTTCAAAACAGCTGCAAATGGTTTGTTGTCATAGAAGTTAAACACTTTGCACAACTATTATGGAATTTTTATTGATAACATTTGTTACTTCAGAATTCCATTTTAGGGTTGTCAAACTCTATCAGCGGGAGATTGATCAAGTCAACTCTGACTTTGTTTAAGTTAAAGCT
The DNA here is from genome assembly GCF_963993115.1 of Abramis brama. Classification (NCBI taxonomy): domain Eukaryota; kingdom Metazoa; phylum Chordata; class Actinopteri; order Cypriniformes; family Leuciscidae; genus Abramis; species Abramis brama. The sequence goes on along the minus strand of NC_139984.1, from coordinate 20,781,820 downwards.
GGAAATGAAAACAACCCCTGAAGCTCATACAGCATTCTGCTGACCTATCTCAATAGCCTCAGACAGGCCAAATGTATCATGACCGGTCAGGAAATGGGCTTTGATATGAGGAATGCCTGATGCTTGAAACAACCTTCCCTGCTTGGTCATGCTGCATATGAGATGTGTTTGGATTTAATATAATGTTTGAAACTTATTATTATTATTTTACATTTAGTATATTTTTCAGTTTTACCATTTAATTTTATTACATAACTTCATCAATTGACCAACACAGATCAGTTCGCTTTTCACATTGTCTAATGACCCACTGCCCTCTAGTGGTAGTACAAAATACTGCTTTTTTTGAGTGTAGATCTTATGTTGTAATACTGTTCTATACGCCTAGTCGCCTACTGATTTATTCTTTATAGTCATATGTTTCTCAAAGATATTGACGAGCAAAGGATAATGTTATTCTGGGTGTTGGTGTGAGAATTGAAATGATTAGTCGTAGTAATGACGATGCAGTTTCCTGACTTCAGCGTTTCCTGATGTAAACGATGATGTGTTGCCAGATCCGCTACAAAACAAGCAAACTAAACGGATAAAACATCACCCAAATAAGCGACGTTTCTCACAAAAACTACGCATGAATAAGCGATTTTATTTGTTTCTACGCTTATTGGGAAGAGGTAACTATACAAAAAAAACTTTAAAAAACCTATAGGCTACAAGCAAAAAAACAAAAACAAGTCGCTTATAAGGGTCGCACATGGCAACATTTCACCTCTCGGGATCCAAAATTCATTAATTATTCAAAATGAGGTATATTATCAAATAAATTCATTGCTGGATTTGCTTATTTTAAAGCCGTAAACATTAAACTGGTATATTTTTCTCAAAATCGCAAATTCTTTACTGAAACATTGCAGCACTGCCAGGTTTTATTTTTAGTGCATTAAAAATAAAAATAAAAATATCCTTTGTAGATGTCTTTCCTGAGGACGGGCAAGAAGAAATTATGCAAAAACATAATACTAAAAGAAAAAAAGAGCTTCTTTGATAAGCGGAAATCCATTTCGAAACTCCTTACTGGAAATCAAGCGTTTCTAGCAGAAATTGCGTTGTTGTTTCCCCGCCTACCAGTGACGTTTTGTCCTGAAATATAGAAAGTCGCCTCTTTTGAACAAGCATTATGATGCAAGAGATTTTGTCTTGCTAGCTCTCCAGGTTTTGAGACACAGCCATATATATACTAGAGAGAGAGAGAGCTAACAAGGTAACGTATCATTTGTCTGCCTTTGTGGTCATTGGTGGTGCAGTTGAATGTGTCCTGCTTTGATTGCACACTGGTTTTCAGTACAATTTAATTTACGTTGCCTTCATTAAATATAATAACAATTTTGAATCTAAATTTATTTCCTTATTTTTTTAGGCGAATTAGAATTTATAGTGTGAATATATATATATATATATATATATATATATATATATATATATATATATATATATATATATATATACCATTTATAACTATATAATATATAATAATTATAATAATAAATTATATAATATATTTATATTCGTCGTTGGTAAATACTTATTCTTGGATATTTAAGAAGAGGATTTTCTCTTTCATTTTCTTTTTCAAGTTCTTTATAGCTAACGTTTGCATACAAAGAATGGCAAAGAGAAGGGAAAATGTATAGGCCAATAAAATAAGTTGCTATTAATGTTAATAAAATACTTTCAATAATAAAAAAATAAAATAACGTTAATCTAAAAGTTAATGAACATTCAGACGTACCTACAGAAAACGATTAAAATAGAGAGTATAAATAGAATATGAAGATACTTACAAAAATATGAAGGTGTTCAGTAGTTAGATAAGTATGAAGACATTCAAATACGAAGATAGCCTACCCACAAAAGTATCCCTTGAAGTATGAAGATAAAAATGGGATTTAAAATAGGTAGAATTTTTTGTCACACACATAAAACTGGATTTAAAAACAATTTTACATAGCCTATTTTCTGTATATGTAAATAAAACAGAATAGATAATTATTTTAAATTCTGTCCAGCCGGATAAAGATTCTCATTCACCAGGTAGCAGAGCTGTATCAGGATGGCCAATAGGCAGCAACTTCGGTGTAAAGTGAAAGTAGGTGGATAGAAAAAAACAACAAACGTACACGGAAGGCGCAGACTTATATCTCTTTACGTGTGTTAAAACAGCTGGCGTCGAAATCAGGTAAGTTATGTTCTCACATCATTGTATATTTTAGCTATATAAACTACGTAGAGTAAGTTTATCGCGACCTGAATTTGTATATCGCTTAACGTTGTTGTGAGGAGGAAACATGAGTTTTGTAATAGCCTGTACTCGAAAATTCGAGAGAAGCGAGCAACCAGAACAAAAAATAAATCCATCAAAGTGTTATTACGATCAAAAATCCCACTTTATAATAATTTAATCTCAGTATAGTTGTGAAATTGGTTTAGCTATGTCGTTGTAGCGAACTAGACTAAACGACGCCAAAAGTTATGCTAACGTTACATGGTCATGATATAATACTCCATGAAAAAATACGCGAGACATTGACTTAATGAGAATTCTCATATTAAACAAGTTTCCTGTATCAAACAGTACTGAAAATAGCAAGGGAGGAAGGCCTACTTAAATGACTAAAACGTAGTAAACTGTGCGAAATGTCACGTTATATGGTGTAGTGGAAAACGTTTAATGTAGCACGAGCACCTACACAAATTCACGCCCTACTTTCTGTTCCCCATATGTATTGGTGTGTTATGTTCTTTTGTGCACTAGAGAGTGGTCTGTCCTTTACTAACCGTGCTCACTGTTGTTGTAACATTGCATGTGTCAGTCTTAGTCTTAGGGATGTAACACCCTCATGCTGTTATTTTTCATAAATATTATATGAATACTAATGGATGGCTTTGCTGTCTGTGGCCTTTTTTAACATGCATTAAAAAGGTTTAGTGACGTGTTTGTTTCTGTGCAAAGTAGATTAGAAGGCTGGCTCTATCTATCTATCTATCTATCTATCTATCTAAAGTTTAATTAGGAAACTGTGAAATTACACACTTCTGCGCGAAACAAAAAAGTAGAATGTCTTTCCCTACTATAGTCTGAGGAAATAATAGCTACTTTTTTAAGTTTTCAGTGAAGCCAGTAGGCCGTAGTTCGCAGCAATCACAGTATTAGCATCAACAGTGTTTGGATCAGTGTACAATGCTTTAATTTGACTAATTGCTTTAAATGCTTTAAAATACTGTGTTAAGATATAAGTGTAAGTGTAAATGTAAGTTTCTCTTAAGTGTAAGAGAAAATGTGATAGGAGGTACCGACAGAAAACTGCTATGAGTTTGTTCGTTTCTGTCATTTGTATATGACCTTTATTAATGCAGTCATCCATTCAATGAAAAGAGATAATATTGGGTAAAGTGGATGAGTGCTCCATGTGTCAGATGCAAACTGCTGTCAAAGTCTGGCTGGTTTGAGGTTGAGAGATTGCTTTCTATTTTCCATTACAGCGAATTAACTTTATATAACATTTGTTTTTTCTTTTAGTCAGTAAGATTGAACAAAGAGCAAAACTCTTCTCAGATTTTTCCTTTAAGAAAAACACACCAGTATTCTCACACGTGTTTCCTGGATTTTCAGAAATAATTTCAACAATGTCAGAAACTGAAGTGTGCAATCAAACCAGAGATATTTAAATATGCAGTATGCACTAAAACCCATCTCGTCAGATTTCTCCAAAACCCAGTTATCCGAGCTATCCCATCCACATTGATTTTAGATGCTTACAGTCCCTTTCAAATATTTCTCTTTAATATAAACATCTGAGACCATGTTGATGCCTTAAAGAAACAGGACTATGAAAGAGCAGCCTTTGCAATAATAAAATAAAACAAAATGTTTTACTTGATTTTTCTTCTCTGCAAATACATAAAATAAGGCACTGATCTATAATTAAATAAGATTTTTTTTTGAGAATATGACATTGCTTTGCAGCCATTAGCACATAACAGTGCTGAAAAAGAAAAAGAAAGATTAATAAACATGAACAAAACACATTTCTATGTAATCCTTTTTTATGTTAGAGAAAGAACCGTTCTGTGTTCTTTAGATGATAAGTTATTACAGAATGCAGCTGTGACGCTTTGTCTGTGATCTGCTGCAGAGAGGAAAGCAAACCTATAGGTGTGATTTATATGGCTACCCAATGACAAGCCTTAAAACCATGCTTCCATGAATATGTCATCTCTTATTTCCTCAAGATCTTTCTTATATTCAATCATTTATTTATTTTCGCTATATCTGCTACATAAATAGGCACTATGTTTTTACCAGATCAGTTTTTCCTGCACAACTCCTGGTGTTCACACAGGTGGAATCTAACACAACTATCTGTTGTCTCATATGTGATACATGTCATGCATGTATACATTTAAGAATGAACTTGAATTTTCATAGGTCTTCTGTTTGTTTTACATCCTGTAATAGCATGACATAGTTCTCTTGAATGGTTTATCTTCTATTATGTCTGCACATAGGTGTGGTCTTTTTTCCACCTACACCTCACCTACGCTGCATCAATCCCTTTGTCAAACATTAAACCTTTGAAGCAAAAAAAAAGAAAAATTGAGGAAATGCAGATATTAATTGGAACAGAGGGATTCCCAATAAAAGATGAGTCATGACCTTTAATGTCTTCATGAATGAAAATGTAAACCTTATGACTTGTTTAAAAAAAACTCTCAAAAGATCAAGGGATTAACCTAGTATTGAAGAATTCCCAGGAAAATATTTGTTTAAAATTTTCCGAACACTGATAATTTGGTTAAAACGATATTTGATTTGGAAAAAAAGCTTTAACAAAGTACAAATCGGCTATTTAAATAAACATATTGGTTTGTATTTTTGTAGAATTTTCATAAAACTGATATTTAATTTAAAAAAAAAAGCTTTAGCATAGTAAAAAAAGAAAAAGAAAAAAAAAGGCTATTTAGAAAGACATATTGGTTACTACTGATCTTATCTCTTGACCTTGTGTTTTCCTTTATGTTGTAAAGGGATAGTCCACAATATATATTTGTACATACAACAAAAGTCAACGAATTCCAGTGTTTTCCATTTTTGTGTGAACTGTCCCTTCAAGTTTTAAGGGGGTTCGAGTTATTTATAACAAATGCTGATTAGCTGTTCAGTTTTATGACTTTTCTAATAACTTTCATACACACAGCTTAAGGCTGGTCCTAGTTTTTTTTAAAAGGTGTTAGTGTTAAAAAATTCTGATAGTGTGATCATGTTCAAGACCAACCAACATCTTTTTCAGAAAGAAATGAGAAGTGACACAGTTGTTATGGACATGATCCAGCATGCTTACATGCCTTTGGGTACAGTTTGGTTTCAGTGCTTGAATCTAACACACCACGTGTGCTTGTAGGTTTGTAGAACTAGAAACCATAAATGTATCCTGTCAAAATGATCTAATCTGGTCATTGGATTTGTATGTAAAGTATAGGCCTACACATATTTTTACGGACACTGAAACATACAATATCGACATACAGCATCCTTTTAAATCTTTTTGATGTTCACAAAATATTATTATAAATGAGATTAATTATGTTTGATGGCATGATCACATTTATTTATTACAGTTATCACATTTACCTCATAAAACATTAGGCCTACTGGGTTTGTGTTTCTTAGAAGAAGGGTTTCCGCTTTTAGATCCTGACAATTTGCATTTCTCCTTTAACTGTCTATCTAAACGTAGAAAAATATATGTGTTCGTCGTATGTACAAATAATTAAGTTCCATTACAAAAAAAAATAAAATAAATAAAAGAAATGTTTTGGTCAAGAATGACTAAGGTCAGAGTCATTATCATAATAAATTTTGTGTATACACCATAATAAAATGTTCTTATCTTCTTGCAATGCAGCATAGCTAATTTATGTGCTAAAATTACCATCTAGGCTATGTAAGCAAACTTGTTATATTAGTGATGGTTGGGTTTGCCAGGCTGTTGTTTTGTCAAGCGCGCTGTGGTATGTGTCTTCTGTCCCCTTATGTTGGGGAGAGATAAGACAGACATACTGTCTTTTCTCACTTGCCCAAACAAAAGTCACACAGAGCAGTAATTACACACTCTGCTCTTTCCCCAACACATCTGCCTGTGCTCTTTACACTAAATTAAACCAGAAAATAACCTGAAATACAGCATGCTACAAAATGTTGAGCATTATCTTGTCATCAGATGCTATTTTTTGAATTTCTAAAAATGACATTTGTTTTGCATAGAATAATTCAGATTTCCAATTCAGTTTGTTCAATCCGTCCCTAGAATAGGCAAGTTGTTATAAAAACAATGTTTATTTGTCTTTAATATAAATATTGCAGTTTTCTATTCTGTATGATTATGATGTGCAAACCTAGCAAAAGCAAAAAGCAACGTCCCTAATTCAATCATTAAACCATGTTTAGATCATTAGTTTGTTTATTTGTGATAAGTAAAGAGTGTCTTATCTGTGTGTACTGTAGTTCATCCCAAATTCTGTTATTATTTCCATGAAACTCAATATATTTTCTCAATATATTTTTAATATATTATATGCACTGACAGTCTATAGAGACCACATCTGTCAAGCTCCAAAAAGGACCACCTTAAAAGTTGTCCATACTGTTTGTAGTTGTATTCCAAGCATTCTGAAGCCACACAAGTTACAACTATTTCTTCACAAATTGAACTGAACCAATTCAGTGATCAGATGACTTTAGAAAACTTGGAATATAGCAATGCTTTTTGGAGGTTGACTGATGTGGTCATATGAACTGATCTTGTATGGGAAACAGCTATGGTTTAGGACATCAAGAGAATTAGTAATCTTCATAGATTTCATTTTTAGTGAACGATTCCTTCCCAAGGAATTGAAAATGCCGTTTCTTTCAATGCGGTGGTAATGTTGTGATTTTTACTGTTGCAGTGTTTGCACACTATGGCGCTGTGGGCGCAAATGACCCCGCAGTTACAGTTCCTACCAACTCAGACGCTGAATGAACTCTACCCAGAAACACTCCCTCTGGATGTCAGACATTATCTGGCCAACTGGATAGAGGATCAGATATGGTATGACATCACTGTTACAAATGTTGTATTGTTTGACGCAGTATTTTTTTTTAACTGACACTAGTAGCTTTAAATCAACATAGATGCTATTGTAGAAGTTTTTTATTCACAAAGAAAGTGTTTGATAATAAGAGAAGTGAGTAGTATTTGGCTGGTCATGTGATCCCAATATTGCAGCCTCCATGAGGTGACCCACTTCATGTTACATAAAAAGCTTTTTTTTGTCTACTGATGTAACTGTATTTATCTAATCTGAGTGTACATATTTACATATCATATTTCAAAAAGTTAATTTCCTTAGCGATAAAGCTTTTCATGACGTTGAAATGACTGAGTGCACCTTTAAAATGTAAATAAATGAAATTTAAACCGTATGAGTTACAATAGTGCTTATTAAAAACTGATGCACACTACAATTTAGTGTAGTTTAACTTCTTAGGAATTTCTCATGAATTATGTTCTGTCATAGTGACTCACAAAACGAATGAAGGTTGTAGAACAGCACAGGACCAGCTAGACTAGAAAGGCTTTGCTCCTTGTCAGTTATATGGCCCTATGAAATCCGTTTTATTTTTCCCCAAATTCCGTTTTATTTTTTTCCAAATTCTGTTTTTTCCGTTTTAATTTTTTTGGACTAAATAACATTTTAGTAATCAAAAAGCATGTCTAATTAATTGAAATCATGAAACTTATACAATTTAACAACAATTTATTAAAGGTTTAAAAAAAAGTACATGTTTAGGGCCCCATGAAATACGTTTTATATATTTATTTTTGGATTCCATTTTAATGGTTTAATTAAATTTCAATAATCAAAAAGCATGTCTAATTAATTGAATTCATAAAAAACTATTTATAATTTGTTTTCTTCAGAAAGTCTGCGTTGTGTATTTTAATTTTATGTCAATCAAATGCAGGCGTAAAACATTAATTTAATTTTTAATCGTATAAAAAATGTTCTAATTTTTTTTCAAACAAGGTGCTGCACAACAGAGCTTTACTCTTAAAATTAAAACATGGAAGAAAAAAATATTATTCCTTAAAAAATAAAGTTTTAATAGTAATTTATGATTATAATAATAATAATAATTATTATTATTATTACATTGAGACGTAGCTAAACTCTACTGTACAACAGTTATATATTTCACAGTCACAATTTCTTCAAGTTAAACTGAACTTTTATTTTGACGGGTTGCCGTGAAGACCTGTTTCTGTGTGTTTATGATATGGTGATAGTTTTTCACAAATGAAACGGTAAAATGCTCATCAAGTGATTCAGAACATCTCTGGAGATAAAGTTCATGCATTCATGCCCTCATATAGTGAGACGGCAGAGGCTGAAAACTTTGCAAGCGTCACGCGTACTTCTGTGTGTGTGGTAAATGAAACCGCGCGTCTGCGCCATTCATTCACACAGACACGTAGAACATGCAGGATTCATTTAAAGGGATAGTTCACCCAAAAATGAGAATTCTGTCATTAATTACTCACCCTCATGTCGTTCCAAACCTGTAAGACCTTCGTTCATCTTCGGAACACAAATGAAGATATTTTTGATGAAATCCGAGAGCTTTCTGACCCCACATAGACTGCAATGTAATCACCACTTTCAAGGCGCAGAAAGATAGTAAAGACATCGTTAAAATAGTCCGTGTGACTACAGTGGTTCAACCTTAATGTTATGAAGAGACGAGAATACTTTTTGTGCACAAAAAAAAAACAAAAATAATGATTTATTCAACAATTTCTTCTCTTCCGTGTCAGTCTCTGATGCTGTTCACATTGTAAACACAGTGCAGCACTTCTGGGTTCTATGACAGAACGAGTGGTTTAGATATGACTTCATTTTGTAGGCCAATCGGCAGTTAGCATCACACTGGTTCCCTCCACAAAAACCCAATCAAATTTTTCTTAGAATAAAATGTGAAAGTATCTTGAGCTTGTTCACCACAGACCATATTTCAACCAAAAAAATCTTGACTTCAGGACAATGGAACCTGAAGTGCTAAAATGCTTACTCGTTTCCACGTTTTGGCCTGCAAGTGATGTCATACCTGCACCACTCTATTGGCAGGTTCCTGCGTCAGCACCACACGCATGCATCGTGGTGCTCACGTAAACAGCGTCGGAGACTGACACGGAAGATAAATTGTTGAATAAAATCGTTATTTTTGTTGTGTTTTTTTTTTTGCCCACAAAAAGTATTCTGGTCACTTCTTAACATTAAGGTTGAACTACTGTACATGGACTATTTTAACAATGTCTTTACAACCTTCATGGGCCTTGAAAGTGGTGATTACGTTGCAGTCTATGGGGGGTCAGAAAGCTCTCAGATTTCATCAAAAATATCTTCATTTGTGTCGAAGGTCTTACTGGTTTGGAGTGCAATTAATGACAGAATTTTCATTTTTGGAAATTTTGAACTAACCCTTTAAATGGTCTTTTTGCGGTTTAATATTCACAGACACTAATCTATATCGCGATTTGATTCAAGTGTACTGTCCTGCTTTTTATTTATTCATCAAAAATCTGAGAAATTCCTTGAAATTCCACATTATACAGTAAATTAGTTTTTTATGACTGGATTCCGTGATTACGTCTGCAGTTTCTGCACCGCGGAAATCATAGGGCCCTACGGTTACCAAAGATGACTTAAAAATGTCATGTCTGTGTTTGATTTAGGGAGGAATTTGATCTAGACAGCGTGGAGCAGGAGCCTCGGGCCCGATTACTGTTGGATCAGATGGTGCTTTTGCTGCAGGAGGTGGCCCAACAAAACCCTAATGTGGTGGAGAAGGTCAAACTACAACATATCAGCAAGAACTTGGTGTGCACAACAATCCTAACACTCATAATTATTGCTGGCTTGAAGATGCTGCATCATATAAGCCAGTTAAAATAATTCTTTATTTTTGTACATTTAACATTTCTCACTGAAATAATGAGTAGAAAAAATACAACATGTACAAAATCAACATTTTCTATATTTAATAATTTATTTGGCTTCAATACAGTAACACTATAAAAGGTAATTATTTCATTTTACAGATAACAAAATGTCTTTAACAGCACACTTTTTCTCACAGTGTAAATGGGTCCTTATATGGAAATATATAGCTGCCATTATAGTTTAGGAGGAGAGTTCTTCGCAGTGCTCATATTTGAGGGCCCATGGCATCAAAAAGTGAAAACTCCTGCTTTAGATGATCTACATCACCATGTGGGATGTCCAGGACAGTTGTGTTAATTATGTCAATACAAGGAGTTATTGCACTGCAATTTTTTTTTTTTAAGATTCACTATATGCTATATAACATGAATCATGTTGATTTTAATTTCTTTTACATTGTGAACACTTATGGATCACAATACGGGAAGACATTTTACTATTGGCAGCCTACCATGTTGACTTGTGACATCTGACACACTGTTTGTATTTCTGACTGTTTGTATTTACTATGTAACCTCATTAATTATTCCTCAGAGTGTGTACCAGCCACAACCCATGCAACTTGTGAGGACAGTTCGAGATATGCTAAGGAAAGAAAGACAATTGTTAGGACAGGCAGTAAGCAAAAAAACCTTTAATTCTGAAGTATCAGAACATTTATGTGTTATATGTAATGTAAATGTCCGTTGTGTCATTGCTGTTTGTGTCTGTGTGTTTGTCTATAGAGTCTGGGCTTCCCACCCTTTCAGGCCATGCCTGGGGGTCCTCCAGCTGCCAATGGCACCCCACAACCTGTAAGGGAGGATTCTAAGGCTGATGTGGACAATCTGGTGCTCAAAGTTTTGGAAATTCAGAACTGCCGACAAACACTTCATCAGCTACAAGAGGATTTGAATTGGGAAAAACAGGAAATAGAGCCCATGCAAGGTAGAAGATCCAAATCTGTTTTGAACAATGTCTAATAAGCTTTAGGAAGTTACGCCTGTCAGATTTAATAATGTAAAATGCCATATTTTGTCAGCTTGATCCTTTTGGACAGTAAAATTAGTGTCATTTTTCATATCAAGTTATAATGAAACTTTGGATACCTGTGTTTTTGAGGAAAAAATATTTATGTAGGGAAAGCACATACTCTCTTTCTCATGCTCTCTCTTCCACTCAAACGCACACATACAGTACAGACATGCACTCGCACCAAACCGTGTTGTCAGCGCTGCTCTGGCGATTTTATCATTAAAAAAGTTTAACAACTTTTTCTCACACATTTCTAACACATTTCTCACTAGCGAGGTAATAAATGCACTGTTCTTGGAGCAGATATTAGTAGAGAAGCTGGTGCTGAACAATGTTGAGAGAAGCACAGATTCAGGTAATTCACACGCTTAATCTCTCTCTCTCTCTCTCTCTCTCTCTCTCTCTCTCTCTCTCTCTCTCTCTCTCTCTCTCTCTCTCTCTCTCTCTCTCTCTCTCTCTCTCTCTCTCTCTCTCTCTCTCTCTCTCTCTCTCTCTCTCTCTCTCTCTCTCTCTCTCTCTCTCTGCTTGTTGCATGTTGGAAGTGTGGGTGAGGAGGACTGAGTGCATTTCTGGGAGTGATTGTGAAAAAGTCTTTATTTTTTCCTTATGTTTCTTTTCCCTTTGTGGTTTTTCTTTTCGTCCCCCTCGTTATTCAACTTAAGTTAAAATAAGGATATAAGTTTTCATCGTGTGTCCGTGGAATTTTAGATGCCGGGATGGCATCAATTCCGGGCAAACGCCACCTAATCTATCACTCCGAAATGGGTGTAGGTGTGTACCAGAAGCCGGTGTGACAATTTTGTACTTGCTTATAGTTGTGGGAGAGCAAGTAGGTTTTTAAAATATAGTTTCAGCTTCACGCATGAACAAAGCTGTTGTTGCTGTTTTTTAGATCTGAATCGTTGATTAACCAGTTGACCGTGAGCGGATTATGGGTTAAGGAAATGTTTGTTCCGGTTACCCCACTATCCCACCTTTTATTAATAATGATGTCATCACGAAAGAGTTGCTAAGATTTGGAAAAATAGCAAGCCCAGTGAGAGCCCAACACGTCATTTCTTTCTGCTGCTAAGTCTTAGTGTTTTTGACTTCGCCGGAGCGTATTTTGGAAGTTTCGTTAATCAAGGAGAGAACTCATACATGATTTACTCAAGCACTGAAAACCTGAAGTGCTTTGAATGTGGTGACCTAGGACACAAACGTTTCACATGTCCACGTAAAGACGATCAGCGGCCGTCTACATCGTGTGGAGATGTTAACAATGCAAACCAATATCAACAGGATACAGAACAGAGAACTGAGACACAGTAGAAAGCAGCCTCAGAAGAGGTGAGTGATGTTCATTTAAATGCTGGGGGTATTGAGCAGCTGGTTTACGTTGCTGAGACTGTAACTGATGAGAGTGAAGCTCAGGGAGGTGATGAAGGATTGTGTGAACTCAAAGAAACACGAAGCAGGAGTTTCTGAAGAAAATATGGCTGATGAACTAGATGAACTGTCCCAATGTACTGATGTTAGTTTGAGAAATGAAGAGCAGTGGTCAGATACATCTGTTATGGCACGAGTGGCTGAAAAAGATATGTAAACTCTTGAACAGATAAACTCTTTTTTTAGATGAAATTAAAGGAAAAGCAGGTGTAGAAGTCGGTGATTTCTTTTCCAGATCTTGAAAAGTTTATTGCCTCTGTTGTATGGGCAAGGAAAACAAATAGCCTTGAAGAGCTCTCACAGCAGAAGAGCTCCAAAAAAAAAGTACATAACTGTTATTAGACATGGAAAACAAACAGGGAAGGAACGTATAATGAGGGGAAAGGCAAAAGAAAAACGCAATAATAATGATGACTGCTAATTCTTTCTTTCTCTCCCTCTTTCTCATGGAAGTCTTGCAGGTGGGATCTCTAAATGTTAATGGGATGAGAGATGGGAGAAAGAATAGGTTACTTTCAGAGATTATACATTTGACAGATATACTGTAGGTGTGTTTTTTTGTTACAAGAGACTCACAGTGATCAAAGCAATGAGGCTGAATGGGGCCTATGGTGGGAAGGAGAAAAAGTCCTTAGTCATGGGTCCAATTTGAGTGCTGGAGTGGCAATACTTTTTTCCCCTATTGTTAAAGTGAAAATCTTGTCAAAAAATGAAGTTGATCCAGGGAGATTGCTGATTGTGAGGGCAGAAATTAGCAATCTTATTTTTCTTTTTGTGAATATTTATGCTCCAAATATAGGTGCAGAGAGAATACGCTTGTTCACTAAATTAGAAGATTTTTTAAGACAACAACACGAAGGAGATCTCATTATATTAGGCGGAGATTTCAGTTGTACTTTGGACTTTACGCAGGACAGGAATAGTGAGGAACCTCATGCACAGAGTGCATTGTGCTTAGCCAATGTGATTAAAAATCGAAACCTATCTGATGTATGGAGAGAATATAATCTGTTTACACGTCAGTATACATGGGTGAAGATTAGTAATGAGAAGGTTTCTGCTGCACATTTGGATAGACTCTATATGTCACGTACTGTAACATGAGGAATAGAGTTCTAAAAAACTATTTTTCCCACCTCAATGTCTGATTTGAGTGTACTTAATAAAAAGAATGCATAAAAGTCATTATTGGCATTTTAATGCTAAATTATTAGAAGATACTTTTTTTTTTTTTTTTTTTTACATTTTATGTTCTTTTGGGAGTCCTGGAAGAGTGAGAAGAATTGTTGCGAAATAGGGAAGGTACAAATAAGGAATTTTTGTCAACAATATTTATCACATTCTTCGTTTTGTATAAAAAAAGTCTTGAAAAAGAAATTATTGGTATTGAGCAAAGTATGATTGCAAGTGACTCTGTAAATCTTAAAGATCTGTGGACTGAAAAGACTAACCTGCTGAGCTCAGTTTTAAATGAAAGAGTGAAAGGAGGTTTTGTAACAGTAAGAGAGATGCATTCTCCTTATTTTTTAACCTTGAGCATAAAAAAGGACAAGAGAAATTGATGTACTGTTTAAAAGACTGTAATGGTCGAGACACTTCTGATCAAACGGAAATGCGTAAAATTGCTGTGGAGTTTATACGGCTCTTAAAAATCAGATGAACAATGTAGAAACGAGCTGCTTTATGACCTTCCGGTTTTAACCTCAAAGCACAAACTTTTTTTAGAGATTTCCTGGCCTGAACTTACCTTTGAAGAAGTCACGGCTGCTGTGATGGCACTCTCTGTAGGCCATACACCAGGGCCCGTATTCATAAAGAATCTTAATGCAAAGAGTAGCTCCTAGTGACAAAATTCTAAGAAAATTCTTAGAAATGTGGGCGTTTACTCTTAAAATTGAAGAAAAAATCCTAGTAAAGAAAAAAGTAATTCAGAAAGCATCTTAACCCTTAAAAGAGGTCTTAAGTTCAAAATTGTTAGGAGCACGAACGAGGACTTTTAAGAGGCTTAAGAGTTTCTTTAGCAGAGGAGAAAATGACAGAAAGACGAAGAAGGAGAAGAAATGTGTTGCAGACAATGGATGACAGTGAGTTAATAAGAAGCTATATATTAGATCGTGCAGGGATCATGTTTGTGACTGATCTTATTAGAGACACGCTAACATCTCCGACACAGCGCAGAAATGCCATAGCGCCAGAAATGAAAGTAATCACTACATTACGATATTTGGCAACTGGGAAAATTCCATGTTTGATACATTAAAACCAACATTCAAACCACCACTTAAATAGACATGCCAGTAATCAGTGTAATTGGAAAGAGTGGAACAATTTTTATCATTCTAAGCCAATCAAATACCTTATAGGAAATTAACAGCATGGTAAATAAATAAAAAAGGATTTATATACACATATATAATGTGTGTGTGTGTGTGTGTGTGTGTGTGTGTGTGTGTGTGTGTGTGTGTGTGTGTGTGTGTGTGTGTGTGTGTGAGAATGGTCAAATAGGAAAAATTACGCATGTAATTTCAAAGTGAAGGCTTAGAATAGACCCTATACTTAAAATCACTCTTTTTTTCCTTCTTGGTCAACCAACCAATCACAGTCGTCAAAAGATAGTGTCATACATAGCAACGGGGTCAACCCCGCCTCCTTACTAAGATAAAAGTTTTTGTCTTTTCCTTACTCAGAGTTGCTCTCAGAT
The DNA here is from genome assembly GCF_963993115.1 of Abramis brama. Taxonomy (NCBI): domain Eukaryota; kingdom Metazoa; phylum Chordata; class Actinopteri; order Cypriniformes; family Leuciscidae; genus Abramis; species Abramis brama. The sequence continues at coordinate 20,766,576 of NC_139984.1, read as the reverse complement.
CGGTCCCGAATTGCTCTTAAGCTAAGACTCCTACGTAAAAGTTTTTAAGCTAAATTCAGAGTTTTCTGAGAGGATTTTTAGAATCTTTATGAATACGGGCCCTGGAATAGATGGATTGTCTGGTGAATTCTATAAGGCTTTCTGGCCAGTTCTTGGACATGATTACTTTAAAGTTCTTCAAAAAAGTGTCACTGAAAGAATTCTTCCTAAGAGCTTTCAGCGTGCAGTGCTAGCACTACTCCCTAAGAAGGGGGATTTAACACTCTTAAGAACTGGAGGCCTGTGGCAGTTTTGTTTTCGGATTACTAAATCAATTCTAAATGTTTGGTCACCACATTAAATAATGTACTGCATGAAATCATACATAAAGATCAGTCTTACTGCATAAACGATAGATCTATTGTAGATAACCTAGTGAGAGATGTATATGACTATGCTTTTGATAACAAGATTGAAATGGGACTTTTATCATTAGACCAAGAGAAGGCTTTCGATCGGGTGGATCACATTTTTCTCTTTAATGCTCTAAAGGCCTTTGGTTTTGGTGATAATTTCATTTTGATGATGCGGTTAGTGTACACTGAAGCCACATATACAGTATGATAAAAATAGCTGGTGGCCTAAGTATCCCTGTGAAAGTTCAGAGGAGAATTAGACAAGGCTGTTCCCTTTCGGGACAACTTTATAATATAATTATTGAACCCTTGTTATGTAAACTAAAGGAAAGACCTGGCAGGTCTACAAATTAATTTTCTAAACTCCCAGAAATCTGTCAAATTATCTTTATCTTAATTATTAATTATAAGTTTACTGGTGTAAAAGCGATGCTGTGTGGTGTGGCCAAGTTGCTAAAAGTCCATCACTTCCTGGTGGTTTACAATGGGGAAGGGCATGTTTTAAATATCTGGGAGTTTTTTGGGGGACAACTGAGTACAGAAAGCAAAATTGGGAGGGCCTGTTGGAGAAAGTATGTGCGTGTTTGTCTCATTGGAAATGGTTGGTGCCCCAGCTGTCCTACAGGGAAAGGGTGCTGATATGTAACAACCTCATAGCCTCTTCCCTTTGGCACAGAATGATGATAACCCTAACCCAGACAGGAAGGAGGACAAGGCCTAGTGGACATCAGATCCAGAGTAAAGACCATCAGACTTCAAGTAGCTCAGAGACTCCTCAATGGGAAGGACATGAGCTGGGCTGAGAAAGCGTGTACCCTATTGAGGAAAGCAGGCAACATGGGACTAGATCGCCACCTGTTCCTGATGGACATAAATAAGATGGATCTTGCAGGATTAACATCATTTTATAGATCACTCTTAAAAGCATTGACACTTTTCAAGATTTCTCAGGAGTCAAACAATGCCCAAAGTTTGTGGCTGAGAAAAGAACCATTGCTTTTTAACTCTGCTCTAAATCTGGACATTTTAAAGACATATCACTCAGGAAAAAGTCTGTGGGCTGCAAAAATCACAAAAATTGGACACTTAATACCTGAAGGTGAATGCATATCAGCTGAGAGTTTTGCTGGAAAATTGGGCATAAGATTAATTTGAGTGGCAAAGAAAATTTGGAGAAAAAAAGTTTTTGCCACAGTTATAGACTTTCCTTAGAAACTCATAATGGAGAGATGAACATATGTGACTTCCCAGAATTAGAAATTGCAGCTAAGACTGAAAGCTGGGAAGAAACTGAGGGTGGACAATTATCTTTTAAGACACCTCAGTTGGGAGTTTTCAGCAATACAGGAAAAAAATCACTGTACACACTGTGTGTAAAGATACTGCATCTTCATGTCGTCAATAATTCTTACTTATTATGAAGTAAGAATAAATCCATTTCATGAAAGATAAATATTTTATAAATGATTAGACATATAAAGATATATATTTCATGAAATAGTCTGAAACATTGGAAAACAATCAATCCATCTAGGTCTACAAGGTCAAGCTTGCCTTGTTCAAAGCACTCAGGATATCAAAGGTGTTTTCAAACCCAAACAGTTAGTAAAGATTTTGTTAAAAGTGAAAAAGAGGGGGAAGTGCTGCATGGTGGTGATCTAGTGATTAATTCTATGTGTATAAAACTCTTTTCAGGTTTTAACATGTTGTTTGAATGTTTTCCTTTTTTGTTGGTTCCATCTGTCAAAGCACATTCAATTGCTAGGTTCAATATATTTTGTCATCAAATGCTTTTAAAGTATTTTAATTCTTAGTTTTTTAAATCACATTTAATAATACATATTATTTCAAAGCTGCTTTAAAAAGAAAAGTGTCATAATGCCCTCACTTAGCAAGGTAACTACTTGTCACATATTGTTAAGAAGACCTGGCCAGTCACAGAGTTTCTTATTGATGACAGTGGAAAAGAACTCTTGGGGAGAATGTAAACTATGTGCAAAGTTTCCAACTGAAGGTCAGTTTATTCTGAATCTTGTGGAGCATGACACATTTTCTCTGACACTCTAAGGCAAGCACAACTTTCTTACTCAGCGACTATAAAGTCCTAATCACCCCTATATACTGTATAAACGGCTACATACAGGTCTGACGTGGGGTTGGGGTGGGTGTGATGGAGGACAGTGAGACTACCGTGCACATGACATGTATGTGCATGAATCATGGTCACACACACATAGATATTGTAGCTTTATAAGTTCTACTGCATAATATAACTGTGCAATACATTTTTAACAAGCATCATCATACACGTAGTATTAGCATTTCCACAACAACTAGCTGTGGAAAACTGCTCAGCCACAAAATCTTATCTGAAATCTTATGCTGAAAATTTTATCCAGCGATCCTCACAGTGACTTCTGAAATTGAAATTGAAAATGAAAATGATTTTGTTTTTTTACCTTGACTGCATAATGGAATTGAGACAGGATTTTTTTTTGTGTGTGTCAAAATCAACCATTTAAAAATGATTTGTATATATAAAAAACTCTATTATTGCAGGCCAAGCAAAAGGCCCTGTGCAGTTGCACACATGGTTTTGTCTGCATGGCTGTTGTGAAATGGTTAACAGAAAGTTTTGCAGCAACACGAGGGAGAAATGCAATAAGACATAGCCCTAGAGGAGCAGATGTGTAAATAGTCATTTCCGTCATGAAGGCTCCAACAAGTCTCACCATGATTAGCAGTGTGGGTGACTTTTTGATAACCTAGTACAGCAATGCAGGCTCAAACATTCGCTTATATGAGCTGTCAGTTTAAATTTTCTGTCTTTATGTAGTAGTCTTTGTATGGAATAAATGTGGAAAGCTGTGAAAGTCTCTTCAGTGATAGCCTTCAGTATGTGGAAATATTTACAATCCATAATACAACTCTTTTAACTTATAAAACGTCATCATTTGCTCCTCTAAAAGACTAACATAAATCATTGATTGATTATCTTGCAATTGAATTTAACAATGATTAAAAAAATTATCCAGTGTTTGTGAAATCCAAGGTTGTGATATGCCAAAACTGAAAGTCTGTAGTGTGACAAAGCTTTTATATACAATATTTATGTAAACTGTTAGGTTTTTCTGCTTTTCCTCATTATGAGCCTATGAACAAAAACATAATATACGTCATTAACCACTAGTTGAACAGGAATAGCACTATGCTCATTTTCAGCTTCTGTCAGAGGTTGTTTATATTAGCATGTGGGCGATGGATGAAGGAATGACAGTTTTGCTATGCTTAAAACATGTTAGTGCTCCAGATTTTGTGTGTAATACTAATAACTTGAGATGTTATTAGTATTAAAGTATTTTTTTCATGTTACAGAAATTAGCTTGTAACATGTATAGTAAAATGTTGTGTTTATATTAATTGTTGATATCTATATGTTAATATTCAGTTTAATGGTTATTTATGTTCAGTGATGCAGATAATTGAGTACTCAGTTATTTATTACATTTATATCCTATTTATTACTTTTAAAACGTATTAATTAATTAAAAGGCACTGTAAGCAACTGTTTACCAAATCAAAGGTAAAGGTAAAGGTATATATATCTCCCTAAGATATAATCCCTTTCAGAATAATTTTGATTGGCCAATTAAACGCTTTCTGTCTGTCAACCATTTTGCAGACAGTCCATATATGGGAAACCAGAAGCATAATAGATGAGCTTGGAGCATTTGTTATGAGTTTGGAAGGTGTGAAATGCTTGCACTGCCCAGCCAAACATCCTAAAAGGGAAATGGAAGCAAAAAGTGATCAGACCAAAAAGTAGATTCAAGTAGAGAGTAAATCTCTGGAGTGAGCTGAGAGTTTCAAAGTTGTTGATGCTTCGCTTGACAGATAAAATACCATGGTTATGCCAAATTGGCAGGGTTGGAAAAACAGTCGGTGTGTCTAATTCGGTGGCTCTGACAAAGCCCTACAACTTGTTAACATCTCTTGCAGCACCTCCAAATGTTCAGAATCACCTGTCCTTTAACCTTTTAGCGATCAACGCTTCATACTAAATTTGTTCAACATAATTAGGGGATAATTCACACTCTTTCAACCTTTATTAGCAGACCCAGATGCAATTTTCATACCTTATGAGAGAGTCACTTGTTGCAATTTTATGATATACAGGAAGTAAGCAAACACCACTTGTTTAAAACTGTACTCCATAGTAGGTGATAACCAGAGATTACTAATTTACATAGATTTGTGAACATAAAATGAACTCCATGAAGAACCGCAACACAAGTGAACTGTTTGTAACCCCTGGACTGGGTTATCATTATCAGGGCTTACATGCACACAGGCAAACAGGTGTCTCAGTATATCTAATGAATTTTTTCTTGTTTCCCTACAGTTCAAAATGATTTGGATCAACAGCATTCGGATCAAGTCATTAGACAGAATCGCATAAAGCAGCTTGAGTACAACTTTTCAGTTTGTGCAAAGGTAAAAGCTCAAATGCATGCTTGAACATCATAATAAGTTCATCAGGGTAAAGACAAAAGCGTTAATAATGGAGCTGTTTTTCACGGTTTGTATATCTGTGCGAGTTTATAGAAGCGTTTGCAGCTTCTTCAAGAGGCCGTGTACGCCCTGGAGCAGTGCCAGTCCTGTCTTATTCTCAGAATTAAGTCCTGGAGGTGGGAACAGCACCGAGCAACCATTGGCGTGCACTTCAATGACAACCTTGGCTTTCTGCAGACATGGTGAGGACCACTGGACCTTTTTGTTACAGTCGTATTACTGTATGAATTTTATCAGCTAAATCTTTCCCTGTAAGAGGTTTGTTTGGTGAAACCTTTCACCACCAAACTGGTTTTCCTTTTCAGTTTTCAGTTTGTTTACTTTGGCCTCTTTTGCCATCTTGAACAGTGGGCTTTGTCACGCTTTTTTCCTTCAAGGTCACAGTATTTCTGTCACTACTTCTGGATGTTTCTTCTTGAACTTTATCTCCCAATTTAACCATTTTTCACTTTTTTTTTTTTTTTTACGTTTTTGAATCATTTAGTCATGCATTTTTGAAATGTGGAGCATGAAGAAAACAGTTCTCTTAGAGATCTAGTTTCACTTCAGGATTCAGATTAGATGTCAAGTGGTGACCCAACACAGTACCAACACTGTTTATCATACAAAAGTAAACAGAAATGCCCTTACAACCAAATTGTTAACTTTTTAATTAAATTTATTTATCACTATCAGCTGCTTAGGTCCAACATTATGCAAAAGTTTTAATATGACATCAACTGATTATCAACTGATTTTTTTTTTTTTTTTAAATGTTGTGATTAGATCTTGTTGCTGTTATTTGAAAACCTCAACAGGTTTGTCTTCATGGTTTTAATGTTTGGTTTCTCTGTGCCTTTTGAATTTCAGCGGTTCGTGGACAAGATTTCATATAAATCACGTTGTTTTCATTGCGGCATTAACTACTGTATGTTTCTGTCATAACAACTCTCTGAGTGTTTGGCATGGTAAAATGTTGATATATTTGGTCTTGGTGGAATAGATCTGCTTTGCTGCTGCTGCTGCAGAGCAAGTACGGGACTTGCTACTGCCAATACATACATGACATGCTTCTGTGAGAAAGTAAGACATGCTGCTGCTCTAAAATATAGCATACATAACTTACCCCCCAACAGAGCAGATGACAATGAGATTTGAACAATAGCCGCGTTTCCACTGTCGGGCCAGTGCGAGCCAGGGCTTTAAACGGGCCGTGCCGGGCTAATAGCACCGGGCCTGCGTTTCCACTGTCGGGCCAGAAGCTCCACAGCGCTTCACTAAAACACGCCCGTAACACGCCTCTCTGGAACAACGTCACACTAACCCATCATTTCACCAACAAATGGAAGTTTTATCAGAAAACTAATCAGAAATCACTGGAAATAGCGTTGAAAACAAACATGATAAAAGCGGCCGTTTGCTGGCATTTTTGTTGTTTACTTGAATATTTAAAACCCAAGCATCGATGTTTTACCACAGGTTTACAATAAAAGTTATACGATCATAATGAATTAATTTATCTCAAAATTGCACATTAGTCACTCAGAAATAAATTACCACGTTAGGTCTATTTCACAAAAGAAAGAGGACACACTTACTTCTTCAGTCGCGTCTGTTTCTGTTCATCTGGTAGTTACAGGACATATTTACATAACATTTAGAAAGAATGATAATTTCTACAAATATATGCCACCAAAAATACGACCTGAGGAGCTTTAGCACTCTCTCGACTCTACTCTATTATCTGATATTTTCAGTCAGAGAAACAGAGGAAGCTCCCGAAAAAAAAGTTGCTTTATTTTATGAGTCCGGTATAAAGAGACGAGACGTAGGCTACTGACAGATAAAATAAAAACGACTGATATCCTTTATGATTGGTCTGATTTCTTCAAGCGTTCACTATGTTTTTTTACTATGCGTATCTTCAAGCGTTTACTATGTTTACTATGGTAATGGTTAGATTTGATGGTACATGGTCCCATCCATCAGCCCCTCAATACAGTGAAGTCTTCATGTACCCTTACCAGAGAACCAGAGCCATGTAGAGAGAGAGTTGCGACAACTCCATTGACAACAATGGAACGCTTTTTTTACAGCAATGGCGGCTCGTAGAGCCTCTCAATAGTTCCCGGAAGTAACAACAGCGCGGTAGAACAGACCGTTTGTGATGCACTTTTAAAAGGTAAGACGTTTAAAGAATAAGATTGTATATTATCAGTACATCTGAATCAAATAAACTTGTGTTTTAAAGCATGCTAGTTGATTCCGAAGCACTTCCTGGAACTATCTGAGGTCTACGCGAATCACGTGACAACTAAGCATTTTGAACTTCCGTTGTCGCAACTCTCTCTCTCTATGGCTCTGCAGAGAACCAGCCCAAAAGCATGATGTTTCCACCGCCGTGCTTGACTGTAGGGATGGGCTTGGGGTCATGGTCAGCATTTCTCTTCCTCCAAACACGACGAGTTGAGTTGATGCCAGAGAGCTCCATTTTGGTCTCATCTGACCACAGCACTTTCTCCCAAGCCTTCTCTGAATCATTAGATGTTTATTGGCAAACTTCAGACAGGGGGACCTTGCGGGCGCTGCAGGATTTCAGTTCATTGTGGTGTTAGTGTGTTACCAATGGTTTGCTTGGTGACTGTGGTCCCAACTGTCTTAAGATCATTAACAAGCTCCTCCCGTGTAGTTCTGGGCTGATCCTTCACCTTACTCATGATTATCTTTACCCTTTACTCCATGAGATCTTGATGATGATTTTTCATTTTGTATTTCTTCCATTTCCGAATAATCACACCAACAAAAGTCTCCTTCTTACCAAGCTTCTTGCCGATGGTCTTGTAGGCCATTCCGGCCTTGAGCAGGTCTACAATCTGGTCCCTGACATTTGGTCTTTGGTATTGCCCATGGTGGTGGAGAGGTTGGAATGGCAGATACAGATTCTGTGGACAGGTGTCCACTGACATTAGGACATTAGGAGTACTTTCTTAAAGTGACACGGCTAATCTGTGTTCCACATGGGCACATAACCAATCTGTGGGAGGCAGAATTCTTGCTGGTTGCTTGGGGATTGATCACTCGATCAAATGCTAATCAATTTACAACCTTTATATAATGTGTTTTTCTGGATTTTTTGGTTGATATTCTGTCTCTATCCGTTAAAATAAACCTACCATAAAAACTATAGACCCTTCATTTCTTTGTAAGTGGGCAAACTTACAAAATCAGCAGGGGATCAAATAATTATTTTCCCCACAGTATGTGTGCCTGATCCAAAAAGACTGATATCACGTTGCAGAGAACAATGGACAAAGCAGACCACGCAAAACACATATTGATATAGCATAAGAAAGACCGTTCACTTATCTTAGATTTTTAATTTCATTGGATTTTTCAAAGCGCGTTGTACTGCTAAGGCAAATGAGCATGCAAGCTCATTGGAACCAATCAGCTGTGCCCTATAGAGAATGATATGATTGCAAGCATTTGAGTTAAGGACCTATTAGCCTGCGCCATCTAGAGTTTCATTACAGACTCCTTGCAGCAAGTGCACCCATATTTAATGTACTCTGGATCATATTTGTTTCACTCCGCCTTGTTTTGTTGTCATGCATGTCTTGCAACCTGTTGGCCTTCTGTCTCTGTGTCTTCCACATTCTATTTCCTACCTTTTCTGTTGCAGGTGTGAGCAGTTGCTTGGGGTGAATAGTAATCTGAGGCAGGAGCTCATGTTGATGAAGAGGGACCACGGAGAGGCTGAACAGTTACACACGTTGCAGGAAAGCCTGGAACTTCTGCTCCAGACTCTCGTACAGAAGTATTCAGGCCTCTTTCAGTTCTGAGAAAGATGAGATTGCAGTGTAGTTACTCATCATGCAATCACAACAGATGATTATGCAATTTTGTGAAAATGTGAGTGCTTTTTCTTCTAGCCTTTGATATTGTACTTTCTTTGTCTTGGCAACTCAGTTCATTGGTAGTAGACAAGCAACCTCCCCAGGTCATCAAAACCCAATCCAAGTTTTCCGCCACTGTACGCTATCTGCTGGGAGAGAAGATGGCCCCTGGAAAACCCGTCGTATTGAAAGCGCAGATTATTACTGAGGCGCAAGCAAGAAACCTGGGACAACAAAGTATTGTACCCAAGTAAGTATGCTGTCTTATTTAAATACACACACAACACAAGTATCTATTAAGAATCACAAATACAGAAAAAATATATATTTTATTGTTTTAAGTAAAAAAAATTTGTCTAAAATAAAAAGTTATTTTGTTTTATTACTGTATTTTATTGCAATTTTTTTTAGAATTAACTGTACTAAATTAAGCCAATAAATTGATAGCAATAATTATATTAAGGATAACACTTTACAGTATGGTTCAGTAAGGTAGCAAAAATTTTGCTAAATACATTGAAACAACGATGAGCAATAATTTTACAGCATTTATTAATATAAATAAATTATACTGTTTTAAATATATGCTAATTTTTTACATCAACTACCGTATTCAGCTAGGATGCATTCAATTGATCAGTAAAGACATTTATAATGTTACAAAAGATTTACTTTTCATATAAATGCTGTTTTTTTTATTTATTCATAAACAAATCCTGAAAAAAATGTATCATGGGTTTCCACAAAAATATCAAGCAGCACGGCTGTTTTCAACATTGATAATAAAAAAATTTTCTTGAGCAGCAAATCAGCATATTAGTATTATTTCTGAAGAATCATTGTAATGGCATCAAGTAATGGCTTGTTTTTGCATTGTTTTTTTTCATGATGCCTTATGCATAAACTAATGTTAAAGAATCAAGGCTTATTGTTAAGTGTTACCGTATTATTTTAAAAGATATATAGACAGCTTTATAGACTTTATATGTTATTCACAGATACTAACTAAATTAAGATCGCACAGTATTTTTCTCCTATTTTGCAATTTTAAAACTCATGCAAAATTGAATTTATCTTGTAACGACTTCTGAGAATAAATATATATATGTATATAGGGATGGGCAGTATTTCAGATACATGTATTACAAATACTATTTTGTATTTTAAAGCCTTTGAAAAGAATCAAATGTAATTTGTATTTAAACACATTTAAGCTTAGTATTTTTGTATTTTGAAAATGCCAGTCAACCTCTTCATTAGGCTGCTGATTTCCTGTAAGATTTGGTGAGGATGTCATGGTTGATTCTACTTGTTGGTTGTAAGGTTTAAACAGAACATCATTCAGATTTTGTGGACTTAATGAACAAGACCTCAAGTGTACATTATGTGTGCCATTTGGGACAGGGCTAAAGCAGTATTACGTCACAAAAGTGTGGACTCGGAGGAAGTTCATAAGGGGTTAGGCTTTCATTTTGGACAGCCCTGTCCAAAATGAAAGCCTAACCCCTTATGAACTTCCTCCGAGTAGTGAACTTCCTCCGAGTAGTGTTCCTCCTAAGTAGTGTTCACCACAATTAATAAATAGACTGCAGTGTAACCTGGTCAATCGGTATAGAAATGGCACACAGATGCCTTAAACCCTGTCTTTTTGAAAATTTGGTGGTAGAGGTAGGTGAAATTAAGACAAAGGTTTTTAAGTTGTTACATGAAAATTCAGAATAGGTCCAGAAAGATTTCAGCCTAATAGTGATGCTAAACTAAATGGCCAATTTCACATGTATTTTGTGTATTAAATACTAAATACTGTATTTGTATTTAAATAAATAAAAATTCCACACAGTATTTGGTATTTTATTTTGATCCATTTCAACTGATGTGTTTTGTATTTAAAAAAAAAATACATTTCATGTATTTATGCCCATCTCTATACCAAAGAAACAATACTGAACAGAAAATATGATGCTGAAGAATGTTGCATGTGCTGTTACTGCATGCGCAGTATCTTTGATCTATAACTTGCGTGTAATTGTGTCGTAATGTTACTTTTGTGCCTTTGCCAATTGTTGAAATCTGCCCATACAAGATGTCATACATGTCATACATTTGACAGGCTTTGTTGCTGTCAGACTTAAAGAGGAAGTCGAGGCACAACAAGATAAGCGAACAGATTCAGGGTTTCAGTTGAGCTGTTAACCATACAGAGGCGATACAATATTTTAGAGGTCTAATATACACATATAAAATATGCAAATGTTTTATAATCATTTGCTGTCTGTTTTTCTCCACTTAGTGAAAATGTTGGTGATCTTCTCAACTACACGGCCATCTTAGAACACAACACCGCCAGCAAGAGCACATGTGCTACCTTTAGAAACATGGTGGGTGATGGTGAAAAATAGATGGATTTGCCCTGTTCTGTCACAAACAGCTCATTGAGAGTGTTGTTTTTTTGCTTTATCTAGTTGTCATATCGATATTGTCATGTAAAGGTAATGTTTTTGAGAAAAATCACTCTAATAAGACATGTTTTCTCCTCTTCAGTCCATAAAGAAGATCAAACGAGCTGACAGGAAAGGCTCTGAATCAGTGACGGAGGAAAAGTTTGCTTTGTTGTTCAACACTGAAATAACCATCACAGGCTGTGAGAGCCCTTATTCCATTCAGGTGGTTGCCCCTCTTCTTTTACTGATTTATATAATATATCATTATATATTATACAGTCAAACCAAAAATTAATCAGACACCAGATAAAATGTTTGATATTTTTTACTAGTGGGTGCAGGACACTATAGTTCATTTATGTACAGACCCTTTCCAAAAAATTAGAATATCATGGAAAAGTTTATTTATTTCCATAATTCCATTCAAAACGTTAAACTTCCATAGATTATAGATTCAGGGCCCACAACTTAAATGATTTCAAGTATTTAGTTGTTTATTTGTACATAATTTGGGCTTCCAGCTCATAAAACCCACGAAAACAGGATTTCAAAAAATTTGAATATTACATGAAATCACACAGTAATTACACAGTGATACCATGGTCATTGAACCAGGTTTTGGTTCTTTTGGCAGTGTGGGCAGGTGCAAATCCTGCTGGAAAATGAAGTTAGCATCTCCATAAAGCTTGTCTACTGAAGGAAGCATGAAGTGCTCTGAAAATGTCCTGGTAGACGGCTGTGTTGAGTGGACAGCACAGTGGACCAACACCAGCCGATGACATGGCTCCCCAAACCAACACAGACTGTGGAAACTTCACACTGGACTTCAAGCATCTTGGATTGTGTGCCTCTCCATTCTTCCTCCAGACTCTGGGACCTTGGTTTCTAAATGAGATGCAAAATTTGCTCTCATCAGAAAAGAGGACTTTGGTCCACTGTGCTTTATTAAATCCAGAGTCAACGCAGCCGTCTACCAGGACATTTTCAGAGCACTTCATGCTTCCTTCATTTTCCAGCAGGATTTGCACCTGCCCACACTGCCAAAATAACCAAAACCTGGTTCAATGACCATGGTATCACTGTGTAATTACTGTGTGATTTCATGTAATATTCTAATTTTTTGAAATCCTGTTTTCGTGGGTTTTGGAAGCCCAAATTATGTACAAATAAACAACTAAATATTTGAAATCGTTTAAGTTGTGGGCCCTGAATCTATAATCTATGGAAGTTTAACGTTTTGAATGGAATTATGGAAATAAATAAACTTTTCCATGATATTCTAATTTTTTGGAAAGGGTCTGTAAGTGAGGATAGCAAAATAAAGTAAACTGTGACATTATACTCAAAGATTCTTCATACTGTGGACTACCAGTAAAATTTATACAAATTTGGGAACAAAGATTATTCAGACACTTTGACCTGACCATGTTTTGCTTAAGTGTTGTTTCTTTAATTGCTAATGCAACATTTTTACACCACAGACTGAACAAAATTAAGCATTGCTTGGTAATTGGTTGACCTAAATTGATATTATCTAATTGTGTACTTATATTTAACAGCTGACAGCAATTCAACCTTACTTATTCATTTGTGAGACAGTGTAACAGAAGGATGGCCAAAACCAGTGAAATATCAACTGATTTGATAACTCTTAGTTCTTGTCATATTTTATTACCATTTTCTAAACTATAGCGAATAAACTGATAATGTGAGAAATGTTGAAGGTGTCTAAATACATTTTGGGTTGACTGTATGTGTGTGTATGTACATATCACTATATATATATATATATATATATATATATATATATATATATATATATATATATATATATATATATATATATAATATTGTGTGTGTGTGTGTGTGTTTTGCCGTATAAACCCACCAATAATCATGATGTACTTATGTAATTAGTGTTAGTGACAATAAGAGTATAATTACCTGTAAAATATTTGGTAACACTTTTAAATAAGGTTTCATTTGTAACATTAGTTTATATATTAACTAACATGAACTAGCCATGAGCAATACATTTGTTACCGTATTTGTTAATGTTTGTTAATGTTATTTAATAAAAATACAGCTGTTCGTTGTTTGTTCTTGTTACTTCACAGTGCATTAACTAATGTTAACAAATACAACTTTTGATTTTATCAATGTATTAGTAAATGTTGAAATTAACATTAACAAAGATTAGTAAATGCTGTAGACGTGCAGTTAAATATAACTTCATGTTAATTGATGTAGTTAACAAGTTGTAACTTATGAAACCTTGTAAAGTGTTACCAAATATTTTTGTGCATAATTACTGAAATTGTGGTTCTTGTCCCCCATGCACAAGGCAATGGTAACCACAACATAGTCAAGGCAGGCAAGGCAAGTTTATTTATATAGCACATTTCATACACTATGGTAATTCAAAGTGCTTTACACAGAAAGGAATTAAAATAATCACAAAATAAAAGCAAGGAAAATTAAAACAATTATAAAAGGAATTAAAAGAGTAAAAAGATGATACATAGATAAACTTCTCATCTGGCAAAACACCGGTGTATTATATTTTTCACAACTCCCAGTTTTACTCTTGAGATTTTCCCGTGGTGATTACACTGTGTCTGTGGTGTTCTTTCTGCACGCCTAAGAAATCTTTCCCTTAAATCGGGACAGGAGGAGCTCTAGGGCTGACTCACGGGGTAACCTCGGGTTCACTGCCCAATCAGTCCGCACCCCAAAGATTTGTTCAGAAGCTCTAGGAATGGAATCGATCCAGTCCGCACCCCACATGAACCTCGAGTTCATACATAGAAATGCAGAATTGTGTTAGACCCTAGCTTGTATATTAGCACACTAGCTTGTGAAATCGTTAAAATCGTTGAAATAAGACAAAAATGGAAGCTGGCTCAAATCAGTGTTATTTTAGTATCATTCAGATATATAGTGTTTATTAACATTTTGAATTAGTTTTTATTTTTATATTTTCCGTTTTCATTTTAATTTTAGTTAAAGTTTTAGTAATTTTCTTGTTTTTATTTTTATATATTATCAAGTTTTTATTTTTCTAATTTTTTTAATTTATTTTTATTTCAGTTTTAGTTTTATTTATTTTAGTGCTCGTCTCACTAAGTTTTGAGTATGCACAAACCTATTGGATATAGCACTAAATGACTCTACGGAGCTTAGCTCGGAGTCAAAAGCGTGTCACCCCCAGGGCACATCCTATGTGACCTGCAAAAGTTATATAGTAGCACTACTCCCAAGCCCAGATTGTCAGGCGTTAGTGAAAAAACCCCAAGCTGCTTTGCTTCATAGCAAGGGAACTACACCTTCCTCCCTACCTTGCGGGCCAGGCCTCAGCCAGAAGCCCAAAAGCAGGGCTATAATGGGGGCCACTTAAGGCCCCACTTAAAGGGATACTCCACTTTAAAATGAATATTCTGTCATCATATACTCACCTCACTCATGTTGTTTCAATCCTTTATGAATTTCTTTCTTCTGCTGAACAGAAAGGAAGATATTTAGAAGAACATCAGTAACCAGACAGTTTCTGGTCTCATTGACTTCCATAGTATATTTTTTTCCTACTATGGAAGTCAATGAGACCAGAAACTGTCTGGTTACTGACATTCTTCTAAATATTTATTATATAAATATTAAGAAAGAAATTCATACAGGTTTGAAACAACATGAGGGTGAGTAAATGATGACAGAATTTTCTTTTTAAAGTGGAGTATCCCTTTAAAGACGCCACTGTCAGAGGGACTCTTCATTGCCCACATAACTTCATACACTCAGCATCAACCCCTAGATCTAGCAGGTGAGGGAGCAGGATGTCCTCAGACAAGCGACCACTCTCTAACACCTCGCTAAATGCATGAGCGTGTTAGTATCCATCATAAAGTTTTACTGCCCTCAGAGAGAGTGATTGATTTTTAATTTTTTTTAAACAAAATATACTGATATAAATCTGCACTCCAAAAAATGCTGGGTAAAAAACAACCCAATTTTGGTTATTTGGCAACCCAGCACTGTTAACTATATTGCTGGCTAAAGATGAACCCAAAATATAGTACATTGAAAATTAAAATCACACAGAATTACTAGAGTAACAACCAGATGGCACCAGCAACATGCTCTCTGCTAGATCGAAAGATACCATAGAATGGGCTTCCTGATCCAGCAGATCGCTCAAGCTGGCAAACGAGGACTGAGAAAGCGAAATTCTTTGACCTGTGATCCCCACTATTTAAGTCAGCAACAGCAGGACCCGAACCGCGATGTGCATATGGTTGTTCCTCATCTCTCGAGAAGGCAAAGCGTGAGAGGAGCTTCTTCACTGTGAACGCATGCCTCAAGTGCTAGAAGCACGTGCTCTGTTCCCAAGCAAACAACGCAAAGATCGTGGGTATGCGCAGGTGTCATGAAACGCACTTTTTAAAGCACGTGCTGCTTGGTTTATCCATAGTTTGTCTTTGATTATCACCTGCTACAAACAAAACGGCTCCTGAAGACAAAAAAGGCTGATGACGTGTAAAACAGGCACCCTTTTATACTCATGGGCACTCGTCCGCCAAAGAATCTTGCTGTGATGTTACACGTGCCTCAGACACCGGTCACGCTTAAGTTAATTACAATAACCCAATAGTTGGCAGAGTTTGCTTTATATGCATTGAATTCTGTGATGACGAAATCCTGGAGGGACTGATGTATATAAAATGTGTTGTAACAGAAATAACTGATTGTCTTATTCTTCTCCCAGACAATCTCTCTTCCTGTGGTTGTAATTGTACATGGTAGTCAGGAAATCAATGCTATGGCGACCATCATATGGGACTGCGCCTTCTCTGAGCCTGTGAGTAACACAGAACAACCACACAACAGCTCTTTTGTTTTCCTGTTGTCAACCCTCTTCAATGTTCAAATAGGCAACATGTGCCTTGTGTTGTGCTGAATTCAGAACAGGATACCGTTCGTCATTCCGGAACGTGTGCCCTGGAAGCAGATGTGTGAAGCTCTTAACAGTAAGTTCATGTCTGAGGTGCAGACGCAGCGGGCCTTGGACAGATACAACCTTCACTTTCTTGCACAGAAGATCTTTGACCAGCCAGACATTGCTGAAGATTTCGGAAATATACCGGTGTCCTGGGCTCAATTCAACAAGGTGCCACTAACTTGCATTTTGCACTTTGTTTACGTACATTGATTTACTATATATTATGAGCATGTGTTGTTTAACAGCAAGCTAGTTGATTATTTTTCTTAGTTATGCTTTAATTAGCTCACTGACAACATTTACATAGTGAAACAATGTTGGATAAGATTTTTCCATGCTGTCTCGAGACCTCTAAACAAAATAAAAAAGAGTCTAGAGACCCTAGCACCTAATAAAAAATTTTTTTATTGTAGATAACATTCACAGAAGGTTTGACTGGCGAATTGGTGTGAATAATTATTTCTGTGACTGTTTTAACACAGGAAGTTCTGCCTGGTCGAAACTTCACCTTCTGGCAGTGGTTTGAAGGGGTGATTGATCTTACGAAGAAATGCCTGAGAGACTATTGGAGTGAAGGGTACAGTTACACTTCCTCAGTTGGTTTTCCACTTTAATGAGAACTAGACGAGATAACTAAAGAGAACTACTATAGAAATCTACTTCTCATTGCCCCTGCAGATTGATCTTTGGCTTCATTGGAAAACATCATCTCCATGTCCTCCTCCAAAACAAGCCCAACGGCACCTTTCTTTTACGCTTTAGTGACTCAGAAATGGGTGGCATCACCATTGCCTACGTGGGTCCCAGTGATAGTAAGTCTCAATTATTTATACTGTACGATACACTACTGTTCAAAAGAAGTCCCTTATGCTCAAACGTTTAATTTATTTGATCAGAAATACAGTAAAATATCTTTACAATTTAAAGTTGGCATGAAATGAAAATTCGCCCCGTCTATTTCCTAAGTGCATGTTATATATCTTATTTTAAATGATTTACAAATGGATTTTTAATCAAAAAGTACTGCATCTTCTGTCAGACTTCTTTCTAGTTATATATGCAAGAATTCCCCAATCATTTAGTCTGCTTAAACCCACCCCTGCAAGCTTGTCTTCATCTTTCTCCGCCAAGTCTTTTGTCTTTACTGAAAAACACATAAATTTCCAACTAATTTCCAACATTGAATCGCCTAATGCAGTCCCATGCAAAGCATGCTGGGAACTACAGATCTACTGCTCTGTTAGTTAAGTCAACAAAAATGATTCCCAACAGAAAATGATTACGTTAGTAAAATATGTACTAATGTGAGTGGATTGAGATCAAATGTTCAAGAACTGTGTCATTTTAAAAGTAATAACTTGTATGTCATTGTTGTTTCTGCTCAGATGGAGGCAGGAAAATCCAGAATATCCAACCTTTCACCAAGAAGGATCTGGACTCAGCTGGCCTTGGTGACCGCATACGGGATATTAGTTGCATCAGTTATGTGTATCCAGACTTTGTAAAGACTGAAGTATTTAAGAAATTCTTTACAGGCAAGTAATAGGATCTTTTAAAGATAATATCTATATTTTAAGGTTTCACCAAAAAAGAGAAAATGCACAAAATGTATCTGTATATTTAAATATTTCTTTAAAAAGTATGCATAACAGAAACAGTCCAATATTTATGCTTCTGTTTTCTTGTGTCCTGAAACAGTGCTTTCCCCCCCTAATCCTGATGGATACCTGCCATTCAAACTAACAACAGTAGTCAACCCGTAAGTCATATTTCTGCTGTAAATGTATATCATGTTTCAAAGATTTTATAAAGTGAAGCATAATTTAATGAGCACAGAGCCATTTTCTTATGTTAACAACGATAACTTGGGGTATATATAGAGAACTTCTATATTAGGACAGGGAAATAACATAATTATGTTTTCTTTCATGATAAGAGGAGACCTTAGCTCCTCCACACCCAGCATACCACCTCAGACTGAACTCCCGCAGGATTTCTATGACCAATCTATGGTCCCAGGCTATGGACCAAACATGTGCGTATTGGAGCAATCAGATCTTCAATGAAACAATCAAACAGCCTCATGTACACATTGTTGCAGTATAGTTATTTTTAAAAGTCTTAATTGTGTGGTGTTTAAAATACCTCTTTTCTCTCCACAGGAATCAGAGTCATTTCTCACCGTAAGTATAATTATACTTTGGCTTCGGAAGTTCATTCACATCTGTCTGCTTGTGGATCATGTAGGAATGGAAATGTCGATCATATTTTTTGATCAGAAGGCTTTGTTATAAACTTACACATCAATGACAAGCTTTGGAGGCATCCTAGCCAAAACAGTCTCCAATTTGAAACACTGTTAATAGGCATATTAAGCTTAAAAGAGCTCACAATCTTTATCACATTGCTAAGCTAACAACAAAATACTTTAAGCACACACATACACACAGTTTAAAAAAAAATAGTTTTCAGTACTAAATAAAATGCACTGTTCAAAGTTTTTTTAAAGAAGTCTCTTAGGCTCACCATTGCTGGATTTATTTGATCAAAAATACAGTAAAAACTCTAATATTGAGAAATATTATTATAATTTAAAATAGCCATTTTTGTACTGTTTTTTTAATTGTAAAATGTAATTTATTCTTGTAATGGTAAAGCTGAATTTTCAGCATCATTACTCCAGTCTTCAGTGTCACATGATCCTTTAGAAATCATTCTAATATTCTGATTTGGAAACCTTTTTTTTGGTGAAACCAAAAATCTTTGATGAATGTAACCATTGTATTTGTTAAAAGAAAACTTTTAAAAGTCACATCAATTGAATGCCTCCTTGCTGAATTAAATGGTTGATTTCTTTAATAAACAACAATGTTGACTGTTGTCATTCTATTGCTCTTCCCAGGCATCCTAGTAATTGTACACCCACATATATGCCAGACCCCGTGTCTGTTTCAGGATCAATCTACCCGTCATCCATGTAAGTCACAGTCACATTAATGTTATATGCAAATCCCTTGTATTTAAGAAATGCATACAGGTTTGGAACGACATGAGTAAATGATGACAAAATTTTAGGTAAACTATAGCATTAATGTCTTGGCATCAATCACACAGCTGTTCTTTATTAACGTTCTCATCTTTCTTTATTCTATTACAGGCCACCAGCTCCCTCAGATGAACCCATGGGCATGGATTCGCTGGAGGGAATTTTGGATCAATTTGAGGTACATCATTAAGAGGTACACTCTGTTCTTGTTGGAGAAGGGCTATCAGATGGCTTGGGGCTCCATGAACTTCCAGACCAATTCACGTGTCCTAAAAGGACACATTACCCATTTGTTACAACTACAAGTGTATCTGTAGCGATGCATTTTTTTTCCTAAATTCACAGTCAGGAATCAATGGACGTAAAGTGTCTTTTTGGGGGGTGGGGGGGGCATGGATTGTTCTCGCATGGATTGTATAACAACTAGGCATCACACTCGCTTCCTCCCGCAAACAAAAAAACACACTAAACATGCAGTTTAAAGGACCAGTGTGTTTAACTCAATAATCATAGGGAATGTTTAATAGCAACTTGTATAATTTCTATGAGTAAGCAGGTGAAGTGTTGGCAAAAAAAGCTTTTGCGCATTAGCTTGTAGTACCTAAACTGCTTAGTCATTCCCTGTTTCGGTCTTATGAATACTCTTGAAAGCAGCATTGTAACTGACAAGTGAAACTATCAAGTGGTTGTATTTCCCATTGACAGACCAAATAGATTAAAATCAAACATTTTTGTATACCAGAAGTTTTTTTATGACGATGATGATGCAGAAAAAACATTTAGTATATTTCAGTGTGGTTATGTCACCAGAGTACAGGGTGGGCCATTTATATGGATACACCGTAATAACATGGGAATGGTTGGTGATATTAAAGTCCTGTTTGTGGCACATTAGTATATGTGAGGGGGCAAACTCCTCAAGATGGGTGGTGTGTACTAATATATACTAATGTGCCACAAACAGGACTTTAATATCACCAACCATTCCCATGTTATTACGGTGTATCCATATAAATGGCCCACCCTGTAGATTAACAATATTTTACTCACAATGTCCTGAATGAGACCGATTGTTCAGGGTAAGCTAAAACGAATAGCATCACATGTTCTCTTTTAGACATAGGCATAGGTTTTATTAAACTATATGCAATTATTACTTTTGTACCATTTTCCATATAAACAGTTTTTCATTCGGCTGTTTTATTTGCATGAGTTGTTTGTAATGGCATTTTCAATATTCAGTATTCATATGATTCTACAATCCGCTTTAGCCAGTAAAGCTAAAATCACAGTTTTATTAACTGGATACCACTTGTGAGTTTTACTTAACTCTGTCTTGTATCATTTGTTCCTTAATGCCGGGGACACACTTAACGACTAGCTGAAATATTCCAAAACTGAACTGAACACACTTACAGACTGTTTCCAATGACTGGAGTAGATTTTAAACACCGATTGTGAACACCGACTGAACGCAACTGTCTTTGACTCGGTGCGTTTGGGCATGATCAGTCGTAAGTATCAAATTACATTCATAATTGGCCTTACAGTCGTTAATTGTGTCCCCACCTTTAATCGCACCATATGATATATAACTAAATTTCGCAAACCTCTCATTACATCATTTATGAGTATGAATCATGTAAACTACATCTTGTATGGACAAAATAAGGAAAGTAAGTTTTCATATAAAAAGTAGACATAATACTGTCTCTACATACTCTACAGTGTTCTATGTGTTCACCTCTTCTGTATTTAGTCCTTAGTGCTATAAGTCAACTTTCTTAAAATTTGAATGTAATATACATTTTCCTTTCCATAAAATGTGATTTTTTTTTTTATTTTTTTTTTTTGCCATTCAACAATACTGTTCTCTATCTTGTAAAATATAAATCTTTCATCTTAGTGCTTTGATTAGGAAAATATCAAATGGGATGTTTTTCAAAGGTACCATCTGTAACTGTCTGTATGTATTTAGTCCTTTTTGGGAAATACCACACAATTTCGTCTCTGTTGTCTATTCAGATGGTCTTTCTGTAGCTCTAACGGATGATTGTGCTAGATATACTCCTGCCTGATTATTGATCCTGAAGATTTCATCAAAATCCTGTTACCTGCCAAAGAAGAGCATAAAGCACTTAATGCATTTGTCATTAAAAAAAATGTCAAAGTTGCAATTTTTTTCATTTAATACATGTGACTAAATATGTAAAGCAGGTATATATGATTTTTTTCAAAGAAATATTCAAATTTCCATGTTAAAAATCTGATAAATAAAGTCAAAATACCATTCAAGACTCTTGCCTGATAATTCAATAGTTCTGGATTTCTACAGAATAAATGATTGTCTCATGTTTCATAAGAGTAAAAAATTATCATTTTGCGTTGAACGAAGATTACTGCTAATTTAGAGAGAGTAAAAAATAAAAAATAAATCGTTCATGAAATAAGCACTGTGGCATTATTTCAGACTCCACCCTCATTAAATTACCAAAGAAGAGACAATTACTAACTTGAAATTATGATTTATACTCAGCTAGCTTCAACAGTCAAAAAAGGTCATCTTTACATTTTACACAAGACTGATGACAAAATGATAACTGATTTTACAGAGCCCTATGGTGAGCCCTCTGGTCTCCCTTCAGTCAGATCTTGAACAACAAGACACTAGTAGAAGAGTGGAAAGACTGCAGAGGTGAAAAGAGTGACAGAACACCTGGGTGGAGTAATTGCCTTTTCATTCTATCAGATCCAAATGCTACAAGAACATTAATGTGCATTTAAATCCAGACATCTCAGTCGCTCAGCAATCCTCTAATCGCAGGCCAATGAGGAAGAGGTGACTAAATTACCTTAACAAATCCCTCTCCATCTGTGAAAAACAGGAACGGTCACTGTATCCATGATGTTTTGAACCAATTTTGCTCATTAGTGAGGTTTGAAATTTCTTTTACAATGAATTACACAAATATTCTCTTGCCCGAGACAAAATATAATTGCTTTTGCCTAAGTTTAGCTATGTACACACAAAATAATGCCAAACCCACTAATCTAAACAGAAAATTTATGCATGCAGATTTATGGCAGAAAAAGTTCATTGAAAATGCCTGAAACAGTAGTTTTGAAAATGACATGGTTGGGGGGTTGGGGGGGGATCAAGTGCTTGTATCGGGTAAAAGTTATGGTATAACAATAGACTAGTTGAGTTTTGCGTGTTTTTTTATATATATATATATATATATTATGAATTATGTGTGACTGCGCTTCTTTTAAAGAAACACATACTGGGCGATTAGGCCACAGTTAAACAACACAACAGCTTGAGACAGACTAGAAGAGGGATCCAAATTCCCAAAGGATTTATGAAGCTTTTAGTCGTGAATGAACATCCACCTGACCCAAGATTTAAAGGAATGTTTCCTTCATTTTGGGAGATAGAAAAAAGAACATTGCATTGATACAAACACAAGGCGAATGGTGGAAATGGAAGAGCCAAACTGGAAAACACACACACACACACACACACACACACCAAGCACAACTGAATAATGTCGACTGTAAGTAGAATGTAAAGAAATCTGTTGCAAAATGCTAATAATATTGTACACGTGTCACATCTCTGAAAAATCAAAGAAAAAATAAACTGAAATGAATGTGTGAGATTTAAACCCTGTGAAACTGGAAAGCATGCAGAAGTCCACTTCTAGCGTAGTTCACTCTTAGTAGACTAGAAACGGCAGAGGTGCCCCTGAGCGGCGTTAGCCACCTGATCTCGCTCCCTATACCTGGAGGTACAGAGCGCAGTCCTCAGCAGGAAGTCCTCATCTTACCCTCATTCTTAGTCCTTGGGAAGGGGTTATAGTGTCTCGATTGCCTTTGGAAGTGTGTGTGTGATTCTCCCCATGGCAAACTTTGTTGGTATGTTGGAGGTGTGTGAAGATGAGGTGTGTGAAATGATCGAACGTATATGATGCTTCAGGGATTCAAAGTTTCCTGGCAGTGTTTATAAGGCTTGTGTTTTGAGCTCAATTTGTTCTCCTCTGGTCTCCTGCTGGGCTTCGGCCTCGGGAGGCCGGTCGCCCTTGAGCGTGGCCAGTCGCTCGGACAGACCGCGCATGCGTGGAAAGAGCATGAAGTCGTACAGCAGGGCGCCCATAGCACCGCCGATCATAGGGCCCACCCAGTAGACCTACCAGAACAGACAGAAAACTGTAACGTTTATGATTCAATACGCAAAATGTTTCTTCATCTGAATATGATGGAAATGTGCCTCACCCAATGGTAAATAAAGTTCCTAAACAGCACCGCAGGGGCAAAAGACCTGGCAGGGTTCATTCCAGCTCCAGTGTAATACATCTGCAATGAGATTCAAGTCAAGTCAAGTCTTTGGGATACACTTGAGAAATAAGGGTATACGATTTTGGAGGAGCAGGAGTAAATACAGGAGTAAATTATGACAAAATTGGTGATATGACATTTTTAGGTGAACGATCCCAGCTAATTACTTAATTACTAGTCTTTGTTTCGTGTGCTAAGCAAGTAAATCTCACCTGAAGTTTTTTATGCATTTACTCTTTGTTAACATTTTAGTGCTGTTTTGCATTGGAGAATCTGGGCCATAAGGCAAAAACCAATGCACAAGCACTGCTTTTAAGACTGAATCTGTCCTGTGGATGGCCTCTTACCCCCAGCAGGTGACCCAAAATCACTGAGAAACCGATGGACAGGGCAGCAGACCCCAGTCGCCCGTTTCGCCTCTCATCCGTCACAGCGAAGACACAGACTACGAGCTGCAGAGTCAGGAATATCTCTATGGTGGTGGCCATTCCCACACTGATGCCTGGCTGAAGCTGAAAGCATATATACGCATACGCTGTAGGATAAACTGCCAAAAAATGATCCAAAATACATTTATTGTCCACTATTATTTTCACGTGAAATGATCTTTTTTTAAACATCTCTGGTTTAAACCATTGATCAATCAGTTTGTATCACTTGTATTTTAACTGATGAACTCACGGATTCAAATGCACCCTCTTACCGTGTTCAGGGCCAGATTGCCTCTCATATTGCTTGGCGTGACCCCATACAGCACAGCGGCTCCAGCCAGCGCGCCCAAGCACTGAGCACAGATGTAGAAGAAAGCACGAAACAGGGACATCTGGGAGCCAATCAGGTAGGCGAACGTGACGGCTGGGTTGATGTGGCCACCGCTGATGTGGCCGATGGACTGGATGAGTGTGGCAGCTGCCAGCCCGAAGCAGAAGGCAACTTGGAGCACGTTGTGTGGCCCGGTGGTCCAACGCAGAGCTGCTCCCAGCCCGAAGAACACAAAGAACATGGTGCCGTAGAACTCGGCAAACACAGCCCGCCAAAAAGACATGGACCGGAACTCCCACATGGCTGCTATAACTCAGAGGCGATGCCAAAAAAATATGGAGGGACTTGAGAGTGAGAAGGAGAAGAACCTACAAGAGCTTCCTCTCAGATCTGGATGTGTTCCCTTTGAACACAAAGGCGTATAAACTATCGAAAACCAAGCATAAATGCCTCTAACCTACAAAGAAGTTCGCGTGAAAAGCAGCCCTGCTTCACAAGACTGAAATCATTTGCTCCGTTTTTGTCATAAAACCTTAAGTGTGAAACTGGCAGGTGATCTCTGCATCTATGTGAAAGTTCGAGATGATATTTAATAAAAGAACACGGATAGACAAATGATGAGCATGTCCTGCAGACATTCAACCTCTCTGATGGGAAAGTGAGAGGCCACAGGGGTATTTATAACGGCCGTGACCCTCAGTGACACTATAATCCTTTGGCTGAATTGTGGGAGGGGGCTGCAGAAAAAACAACAAATCAAATCAAAAAGTTCTTAACCCTTTTCTGTCCTGCGCTACCTTTTAGCTCATGATCATCACCGTAAAGCTTACGATATTTTTGCCGTCGAGGAACGGTGAAATGTTAAACGAATCTTGGTGGGAAATTTAACTTTCAACTTAGTTTTCGACTAAAAAAAAACATCTCAAACTGGAGGAGAAAAGTCATAAGAGACATTAATGAAAATGTTCAGAAATATAAATGTTTTAACAGCAGGCG
Source organism: Abramis brama (assembly GCF_963993115.1). Classification (NCBI taxonomy): domain Eukaryota; kingdom Metazoa; phylum Chordata; class Actinopteri; order Cypriniformes; family Leuciscidae; genus Abramis; species Abramis brama. Next base: position 20,741,158 of record NC_139984.1, on the reverse strand, counting down.
AAAGGGAAATAGTGTATTTATAAGATGTGGGAACATGATGACATTTAGAAGAACAGCTGCTGAGAATCACTGTCACATCCCGTCCCAGCCCACAACAGAGAACAGTGTTTAGGAACTGCCTCTTCTCTGGCCCCGGCTACAACACTAGGGCCCCAAAAAGGGTCTAGAGCCCTTCACAGTGTGGATTAAGTGCTGACACAAAGAAACAAACCCTCTCATACAACAGAAGGAAGCCTCACATGGATATCATATCTAACACTCCACATGCACAGGACAGAAAAGTCTATGGGTTTTTTAGTAACAACATCAAAATTAAATAACACAATTAATTAAGGCTGTATATGCACAATGCATAAATGTAAATATAATATTTGCCAGATGTTTTATTCTGCTTCGGTTTAAAATAAAATAATACATTATTATGTGCATAATATAATATAATATTTGGCAGATGATTTTATTCAAAGTGATACACAATGCATTTAAAATACAGACTGCAATGTTAAGCTTTGGATAAATGCATCTGACAAATGCATTTTAGTACACATTGTGCCGCTGTATCATTTCAAACACTTTGCTTGTGGTATTTAATAGTTGTGTCATCATCAACGCACAGCATACCACACAAATCGCATGCTTGTGAAACCATTTTTACTGTAACTGCATGAAATAGTGACTTTTCCACAGCACACAATGAGGGCTTTGCCGTAGCACCTCCATTCCCTGGTCAGGGCAGAGCCAGTCGGTTCTGTGCAGAACTGATTAGGCAGAGTTTTACATTGTGTGTGCTGGCGGGACTGCTGGCCTGAGGCCCATTAAAGCTCTGGAAAATCCATGTTTGGTGGCAGGAGGTGATAGTGAGGCGAGGGCAACACTGAGCCTCTTCTCTGGGCAATCACGGTGAGCTAGTCTAGTGAAAGGATACTGCTTCGCTTGTGCTTTTGCTCTTTCATTTGGGATGAACCAAAAATGCTGGCCACAACAGTTTCTGTTGCCTTTGATTCAATTTTTTTGTGTGTGTGTGTGGTCGGGCCATTGTCTCAAATGATAGGTGCTTTATTTGCAAATGTTACTAGAGCAAGAAGTGTGATAACTGGGCTAAAAGCCAAAGTGTAACCTGTTTCTATACCAATTTTAGAAAATATCAGATTGCAAGTTCTTTCAGGTATAATCTTTTCAGTCATACTGTAGGCAATACAATGTGGTCCTTTAAGGCAAAGCACTTCCTTTACCAAAGATGGGTATTAGCTAAGCAATCAAGGTATCATATATCTGACCCCCTCTATATCCAATTTCATGTTTGGTGAGATAACCAACCAGGCCAGTTGTACTTTCTGTGGAAGCAGGTGATCCGGTTGGGTTGCAAGTTGCAGTAGCTCTGCAAGGCCAGCTCAGAGTAACCGACTTTGTGTACATCTATTGTGGGCAGGATTACTCCATGCCATTGCCCGCTCATGTGTCCGTAAGCCGCCTTTTGTCGCACAGGAGAGACAGCTTAAAACCGCTTGCGTGAGGACTTTTCTATTACCTCTGGTGCAGACTGCTGACACCAACACAACCCTCCACAACCTCTCATACCACCACTGTCTTAAACAAAACGCTAGCTCAGGGAACTCAACCCCCTGAAATATTCCAGACCTTACAGATCAACTGTTGATCTGAACATACAATCCCTCCAGATACCATTCATCCATCATTACATCTCCATCTGCTGTATTAAGTTATTTAGGGCAGTTATTAAGAAGAACCTGGTTACATTTTGAATGCACAATAAACATCTCTGAAAGTCAGTTAAAACAGCATATGCTCATTACAAAAAAAAAAAAAAAAAAGGATTTTCCTACATTTTTAAATCAAGAATATCAAAAATATCTATCAGTGAGGAAAGAAAAATAATCTTGTTTTCCATTTGAATTAAGTTTATATTTCTGACCCCAATGGCAGATATTCTTTTCTTATTTTAAGCAAACGTTAACTTAATTTTGTTTTCAGAAAGCAAGAAGTAATTTTGCCTATCAAGTAAATCTTGATTTAAAACATCCTTTCACTGTTGAAGTCATGTTTTGTAATTATATTACAAAATATTATTATATTATATATTATATATTTGTAATAGTAATATATATATATGACATATTATTATAATTTATATGAAGCTTCTTTAGGAAGAAGCCCAGAACCTCAGGGCTGAAGATAAGTGCTCAATGGAACCCTTACCTGCTTACATTAATGGTCCAACTAGAACCCAGACCTCAAATCATTAGTATGATCAGGAAATTGTTGCCTGGAATCCCTGGATCCTTCCACCTAATGTGATTGAACAAGAATTTGGTTAATAAAAAGTAATTTCATAAATTCTGGGATGAATACTGAATAACTGATTAAATAAAGACGTTGTGGAATGGTGAACGTTTTCAGTGTATGAGCAAAACTTTAAAGAACTCTATAATACACCGAGTTTTGTTTTCACCCAGACTTTTAGCTTTAAAAGCAGATGCAGTCCCGTCGAATGTAGTATCACTTCTCAAAAACGCAAAGTGCAGTTTCATTCTTGCAGGCCTGTTCAGCAGAAATGGAACTATAGCGACATCTTGTGGGAGCACCACAATTGCTCTCTTTTCATAAGCGAGGACAAAATGTTCCGGAACCTCAGAAGCCATTTTTTAGGAATGCACAAACAAATGCGGTCCTGTCATCGATTTGATGAATCCATATTAAACTATTTGTTTTAACAGTGTTCACTATAAATCTCATATTTAGAATTGAGGGTTAATTGTGAATATGACAACACGATATCTGCTGCCAAAACCAGACAATATTAGCTGCTACTATAATTGAATAAACACAAATATTGGATGATATATCGCGCACTGCTGAAAATTATCCAAAATTATGTACAAACATAGGACAAAAAAATCCAAAGTGTTGTTTAGAGACAGTTTATTAGAAATATGTAGACAAAAACCTCACTGCTTTTAACAAACTGAAATTTATAAACCTGAAATGACAGGTCACAACATCTTTTTCATGATTTTATCTTTTCATCTTTTACTCACACCTGTATTGATATTAAGAGTGCAAACACAAATTGGTCATCTATTGATAATGTTTTTTTAAATCTGTTGATAAGTTACCCTTTTTGTTCAGTACAGCGGTGAGCATATTTTTAATGACTTGTCTTTACATATATGGAAGAAACCAGTGCACGATTGCCTGCTACACGTCTATGTGTGATACAAAACAACAAATACTAACTGCCATCCGGAAATTATTTTGTCAAGCAGTGTGTACAGACATGACTATGCACTTTGAACATGTTGGATTGACACATAAACCTATCTTGAGGGTCAAAACTGCAGCTAAAACACTTAAAATGGGGGTTTGCAATAAATCAGTGCAAGGGTTTTAAATATGCCATTCTGATTTCAAATACAGCACTAGTGAAAACCAAATGTCTTGGCTGGCAATGCAGAAGCATGTACCTTAAGACAATGCTTCCTTCAAGGAAATCGGAGCTTAAACACAAAGGAACAAAAATAATAATAATTAAATAAAATGTACAGTTTGAATGAGAGGGAGAAGGCAGAATATGTTGAAAAAGTCATTCGTGTCCTTTTTCCAGTACTACAAATTACAATGTCTACATTACATGATGCAATAACCTCACTGACACTGAGGAAAAGCCCAAGACTTAGAAGCCATTGAGTAAACTGACCATAACTGGTGTCCACAATACATCATTGAGAGCTTGTAATTGTCCATGCAGAACAGTAAAGTGTGTATGTATTGTCGAGGGGCTAACGTTGCCATCAACACAACAGTAAAAATTCATCCCTTGTGACTTTCTGCAGAAAGACCTTGGAAAACAGTTCCGAAAACTACGCAGTTTTAAATGGCTACCAACTCAAACTTAGTCTCTCTCTTCATTTAAGTGTTAAATTAAAATTCTTGCTTTCTTCTGCATGACGGTTTCCTGTTGCTTCACTCGAGGTCAGGCATTTCTGAAACATTTGTAAAAAAAATAAAAAAGTTAATTTCATTTTTATATTTTAATAATTAATGTATAAAGTTGTAGCAGCAAACATATAGAGATTTTCTAAATGCAAATCACAGAGGACAGACAGATAATTTAAGAAAACTTACTTTCGTCATCACTATCCACAGACTCTTCCTGGAATTTGAAATAAAATCAGGTCAAACACATTTCAGCAATGCCGCAATTATAAAAACATTTTTATTATTAGGTTATTATTAACTAACTAACTTACAATAAACCAATCATTTAAAAATAATATTATGTCTTCAATAATTCTCTCACATCATCAGCACCATCCACATCTGGTAGGTCATCTTCCCCTCCCATGTTGTTCATCATCTTTAAAATCAAACAAATCAAATGCATATGATTATGATTTATTTTCCCAATTATTATTTTCCCAGAAATTTTAGATTATTAATAGCAGTATATATGTAGACATGAACCTCTGAAAAGCGATCGAAACTGGACAATTCTTCATCCGAGTCATCCTCCCAGTCTTTCCAGTTATTGAAGTCAACACTGAGCCAATTGAGCTGCACAAAGAACAAAGAGAAACATCAATTAACACAAGTGATCTCATTGCTAAATGGAGTCACATTTTAATAGTTTAAACGGACCAAACACTGACCTTCGCCTTCTCTTTTGTTAACCTTGGCCAAGACTTGCCAGATTCTGCTTTTCTTAGACAGCAAAACACAGACCTGTCTGTGCGTTTGTGTTTAGAGTCCTGCAAAAGAATAATAGAGTTCTGTGTACCTCTTCAACCAGTGAGAACACCTTGAGCCATGCAGATTGAGCTCTTACAACCTGAATTACACCAGAAACCATCAGGTGGAGTAGCGTTGTCAAACGTACCGCTACTACTGGTACTGGTCGGTACCAAAAAAAATAAACCTTGACAGTACCAGCATTTCTGAAGTATCGGTAGTACCGAGTACCAGGTATTTTTGGTACCCGCTGATGGACACTGCTTTGTTTGTTTGAGCGCTCTCTGAGCACAGTTGTTGGTTTTTTGGGGGTTTTTTTAACAAGCGTTGAGGATTATAGCCAATCGCAATCATATCTGTTGAGTGCATGAACACAATGGCCTATCAGAGTTGCTAGTCAGTAAATTAGTCAGAACCAGCTTAACACCGCTGAAAAAGCACAAGGTTTTTTTTTTTCAATGTGAGCCGTGTGCTCACGAATTCTTTCAACCAAGTGTGTAAACATGAAGTAAATAAGAGATTCATTGAACAATTAAGATAGCTTTTTTTATTATTCACAAGAGTGCAGAATTCAGTGAGCTTTAGTTTTTCATGCTGCCAAGTACACTGCAAAGTTTTTGGATCAACAACCGAATTTAAATGAGGAATCGAATCGGAAACTGTGACGATTGACAGTGATAAACAATGGACAAGACAAAATAGAACAACATTTTTTTAAAGTACTTAATTCAACAGTTTTTGCTCTGGTACCAAAATTGGTATCGCGAACAGCTAAATTGTACTGGTATTGGTACTACTGAACTACTGAAATGTTGGTACCGTGACAACCCCTAAGGTGGAGTACTTACATTTGGGTCAATGGACTCAAATAGTTCTACTTCATTATGGTGTTTCATGTTATCTGTTCCTCCAACACAACTAAAACAAAAAATATAGCATATTACAATTTAGAATTAACTACTATATTGTACTTTAAAAACACTAAAGAGGCAAGCATTCAAATTTGCAATGCAAATACTAAAACATTTTAACTGAGTATCATTATATTGCATCAAAAACATTAGATATATATAAACATAATTATATTTTGGAATAGCAATTTGAAAATGGATGTACCTGAAATCAAGCTTTGTTTTGTTAAATTTAACTTGGACATCTTTGCTGTCTTCTATACAGAATTCAATGAAGACGGCCTCTCGTCTGTCATACCACTTGGCAGTTGCTGGCTGCCTGTAAAACAAATGGAATTAAAACCAATATATTTGAAAGAGCATGCAGAATTCAAGGTTATACCACACTTCAATATGACATCGAAATAAAGCGATGTTGTTTAGTTCTAATGGGGAACATGGGGAACTAAGCAACCAGCTAAGTGCATTTGTTAAAAGGCAAACTCCAGAACTCCACACTAAAAGCGCAGCTCTAAATTAAGATGTGCGAGCAGGAGGCCCTGGGGGGGCAACAATGATGTTACCGTGGAAACCAGTTTGTACTGACTGGCAGGTTCATGCATGGCCTCTAAACAATTTACCTTGGGCTTCACTACAGTAAAAACAATGAAAGAACCAAGCCCCTGAAAAAATGTGTTTCTAATATTTTCTACTGTATTTTAACTGCATGAACTATAGCTTAAGATATATATGCCATGCAACTAAGTGTAATTTGACACACTGAGAGTTAAATGGTGGTTAATTTAATCATACCAATGAACAAGATGCTGCAATGTTTAGAGCTGGTGTTGAAGACATGTAGATATTCTGGTCATGATTATTGCCTGTTGCAAACTTAGTCCAACCTGAATTTGTTGGTCTTACATAGTTTAAGATGGTCTCTGTGTCTTGTCAAAGTGGTGCTCAGCTGGTTTAGCTTGGAGGCTGACTTATAACCCACATGATCAGATGAAGTGACCCAAACCCTTTTAAAACCATCCAACAAACCAGCCTGGGAGACCAAACTAAGACCTTTCAGCAGAGCACCAGCTTGGGAGACTAGCTGATTTAAGACCGTCTTAAACAGTTAAGACCAGCAAACCTTTTTTTCTAGCTGGGAACACCCTGCAGACCTTGATTTGCGTAAGGCTTAATCTAGGGCGTGGAAACTGCTAGAACATTCTACAGTCATGCAGATGAATTATTAAATTAAGAAGAATCAAGCAATAGCAAAATGAGCAGTAAGTTAGCAATTCTCATGTTAGCTGTACAATAACTTCAGGCCCTGATAATCTAGCTGCAAACCAGCTAGCTAAGCTCTTCTGTGCAAGCAATGTGCGCTGTTTCCACCACCGATTAAGGTTTTAAGGAATGCTATTTAAAACGTCTTTCCGAGAATAACTAGTATTCTCTTAAATGTCCATATGTGACAACTGTTACCTGATAGAGGTTATGAACACATTTGCTAACTAGCTAATAAGTTAGTGCATCCTTATCACCGCCAGTCAAACTCACATGTCGATATCTTCTTTCAGTTTACACAAAAATCTGCGTTGCCACTTTCGTCCTCTCGCCTGTGGTAGTGTTTTGAATTTATGCTGTCAGTTCAAAGCGCATGCATAAAGACGGAAACTAGCTGTTTACGCGCCGCTCCGTCACCCTGCACAGGAATCGCGCGTGTCCGTCTACTCACTGGCGCGTAGTGACGTCACCTCAACGTTTCTAGCGACTTCTGCTGCGCGCTCCGCGCCATGCGCGCACCTGAGCAAATGCGTCTCCATAGTAACGCAGACCTCGCTCCGCCTCGACTGTACAAGATGTCACTATCATCTTCCTGGACCATACTACAAACATACATACAAATCATAAGAATAAATAATGTAATATATTGCCAAATATTTGTTCTTGTATTATCTTTTCTTTTCCTTTATCTAGAGTCATAATTAGACTTTATAATATTAAATCTAAATCTATCTATCTATCTATCTATCTATCTATCTATCTATCTACATTTAAGTTATGCATTTGGCAGACGCTTTTATCCAAAGCGACTTAACAGTTACATTGCATTTCAAGGTAAGTTACACGTTTACATTCTTATCTGTTTGTTATTTTACGTTTTAGTTTTTACTTAAGTGTTTACTTTTTTTTATTATTTTATATTATATTAAAGTACGTTATTGGCATGATGTTTTTATTTGCGTTGCATAAAATATTGCCAAAGCTTCAATACACAAAAAGTGTCGGCAAACAAACAAACAAACAAATAAATAACAATGGCAGTGATAATTGCAAATGATTAATAATTCAAAATATCTATCCAGTGAATATATAGAGAATGAGTTAATCAGAAAAACAACAAAGGTCAAACAATACATTTACAAGACCATTGATGATGTGGTCTTTAAAGAGCGCCACACAGTGGTCACATCCTGTAATCGCTAATCCGGCTCAACCAACGACCACAAGAGTGACGAACTTCCTGCCTAGATTACCGTGTATTCAGGGCATTTTCACTGTAATTACTGAAAGCGAACTATGTGATAACGAAATATGACATAGAGACGCCGAGTTAGAGTCGCGAAGGAGCTAAAGGCAAAACACTTTCGTCGTGACAGTCAACGATGTTCTTTGTATGCATGTTGTCTTCTTTTGGCCAAGGACGGGGAATTGGGAAACCACAAAGAGACTGAGCTGGTCTGTTGATCAAGCGAAGTGTCATCTGAACTTGAATAGGATATCCCAAGCATAAATTCGCAAGAATTATCATAGTTTTTCTTACGGCACGTTCAATGCAGCGGTCGTCTGTTGACTTCCTCATCGAGTGGAAGCAGGCATTCTCTAGTTGCGGTAGGTTCCCTTTATATTCATCTCTTCTTCCGGCAAAGTCACTACAGAAGGTGAATTAATTTATTACATGAGCACAATAGGCTTTGTCACTATGTTTTTTTTTATTAGTGTTTTTAATTTAGCAAATGCTTAGGTTAAAGCAACTGCCATCATCATTTTCTTCGTGTGTCAGGTTGCTGGACAATCCGCTAAATATAAACAATGTCTTGATCTACTAACTTGTACATTTATTTTCTCTAAAACAGGGAAATAGGCCTGTTACTGCAAGTAACGAGAATTTATGGGATCACAAGGTAATTTAGTTTCAATAATGTAATTACTGCAAGCATCAAGTGACATTCATGAGCAGGTAGTGCAACACAGAACGATCCTTTGTTTATACAGTGAACACATTTCAGAGCAGCTGATGTGGTTCTGCACAGCTGCCTGTTGGTGTTGAACGAGCTGATCATACTTAGCACAGCCTATTCATGCAAGAAACTTCATTGTCTAGAATATTCCACCCTTCTGCTGCACAGCCACAAATAAATTGGATTGTGAAAGAGTAAATTATATTATAATGATTAAACCTTATAAGAGATACAGGGAGCTTGTAAGATCTGACTGAGAAGAATCTGCATGCTAGCCTGCAGCTCTTGTCAGGTGTGAAGTATTGTGAATTTATGCAGGGTTGACTCATTACACGTGTATTATTCATCATATGTTTCTCCTGACAAGGAAAGAGCGAACCGGTAACAAGCACAAGCTAATATTTAACTTCAAGAATTGTAAAAAGGGTGAAAGGTTGAACATTACTGTAATTGGTAAGTTAACATGACATCCATCAGTCAGTTACAGCAGTATTTCATCTAAAACTGGTTTAATTAGCATTTAAATTGTATTTTTTGTACAATTGTTATGCCATTCTTAAGACCTCATATAATTAATATGAAAGACTACATCAAATAATTTAAAAAGAAATGTGTTTCTTTGTTTTGTTTAAAAAGCTAATAAATAATAATAATGACCAGACACCTAAAATGTACACTTTTCTTTAAAAAAAGGAAAAGAAACATGTATGTATGTATATATAATATATAACATTTATTTATTCAATTTTAAAAATATATTTTTTACTATTTAACTATATATAGTTGATTTATTTTATTTACCAATAATGTTGGGGGGAAATGTGAAGTACCTAATAGTACAGCATAGTGCAAATGTAGCATATGTAACACAATAAAGCACTAAATAATTGCAAAATTTGTTAATGTTGGCCATTTGAACTACTCTTGCAAACTGATCTCTTTTCCTCCCAGTTTCATCTGATGAGATGAGCGTGCGCGCGGGGCAGGGCAGTGACGAGGTGCTGGTGTCGCAGGCGGTGTGGGATTACCTTGCAGCCGCTGGACGGCCCTGGTTGGTCGACTTCGAGGACAAGCAGGGACTAAGCGCTGACATCATCCGACGCGGGGAGCGTGGCGGCTGCTGTGCCGTGCGGCTCTCCCCGGTGGAGGGAAGCAGCAGGGCCAGAACTGGGATGATGGATGGGCCGGTTTCTCCTGTTACACGGAAAGCTTTCATTGACTTATGCCGCTGTGCCCGGAAGGAGATGACCAAACAGGAGGCAGCTCCTAAGAGGAAACGTTCTCTGTTACCGTGTGTGACGGCGGTGGAGCCCGACGGGGAAGGGAGCTTGTTGTCTCCGCCTCCCCCTCAACCACGGCGCTCGCAAAGGCAACAGCAGAAATACAGGAAAAACGCAGACATGGAGACCTGTGTGGTTTTACCCATGCAACATGAGGCAGTGGCAAGGACCGGGGCTGAATTAGCCGTCGGTCATGAAGAAGAGAGCACCGTTTGCTCTATCTGCATGGGCGAAATTGTGGAAAAGACAACTCTGGACAAATGTGGCCATGCGTTCTGTCGGTCCTGCTTAGAACAGGCGTTTCAAGTAAAGAAGGCATGTCCTGTGTGCAGGCTGGTGTATGGTCAACTTATCGGGAACCAGCCGGCCAATGGGAGCATGATGGTTGAAAGAGACCAAGACCTGGAGTTGCCTGGCCATGAAGGTTATGGCTGCATATGCATTATTTACAGTTTCCCTCCCGGTTTGCAAGCGGTAAGTACTGCTTACAGGCGGATTACAACAGCCGAGTGTTTTGCATTCAGATAACCGCAGGCCAGATAAAAATTCCACACAAAAACTGTAATCAAACACTATTATGTTTTAAAATTCTTTCAGCAAGAGCACCCAAACCCTGGGGTGAGGTACCCAGGCACAGACCGGGTGGCGTACCTGCCAGACAGCCCTGAGGGAAACCGTGTCCTCTGCATGCTACGGCGGGCATTTGAGCAGCGCCTGATCTTTACCATAGGCACCTCGATGACCACTGGCATGCATAACGTTATTACCTGGAATGATATCCACCACAAGACCTCCATATGGGGCGGACCACGATGGTATGCAATTTCATAGTTGCTTGCTAAATTATATCTGGGAAAATCAGTTAAACCACAGGCATCTCTTCACTGGAATTGCCTTTTGAATTTTTGTTTAATTTAAAGCTGTTGGTTTGGATAAAAGCCAACCCAAAAGATATATTCAAAAATCCATTGTGCACTAAATTGTTCATTTTTTTGCTGTAGATTTATGAGGTTCTAGTCATTCTGATGTACTAAACCTTTATGATCAGAGCGACTTGGGTAAAAATGCCTGAAACCATGATCAGCTTTTATAGAAAACAAAGAGGAAATGTTTTTGTGCCACGTTTCATGTTGCCATATGTTTGTTTGATTAATTTTAATCAGTCAAACAGAGGCTTGAGGAGACATTTCCATCCTATAGCACCTTTATATCGTGATAGTTCTAATATGAAATACATTTACAAGTTGTAGTTTTTTTTCTGGCCAAGGACAGAGATGTTACTACATATTGTAAATATTGTATACACAATATGACATTTTGCAAACCTGGCCTATAATGACGCATATAATACCACATTCATTTAACAATTTATTTACAAAGCCATTAAAATCATATTAATGAAGGATGTGCAGAGATACACTACTGTTCAAAAATTTGGGGTTGGTAAGATTTTTTAAAAGTTTTTTAAAGAAGTCTTTTTTAAAGGCTACATTTATTTGATCAAATGTACTGTTAAAACGTGCAATATTATTACCATTTCAAATAACTGTTTTGTATTTAAATATTTCAAAATGTTATTTATTCCTGTGAAGCCAAATCATTACTCCAGTCTTCAGTGTCACATGATCAAAATGACAGCATTTATTTGAAATATAAATATTTAGTAACATTATAAATGGCTGTGCTGTCAATTGTCTTTCAATTGAATGTATTATTGCTGAATAAAAGTACTAAATACTTAAAAATAAAAAAATGTATACAAATTGTACTGACCCTAAACGTTTGAACGGTAGTGTAAACTTGGAATGTAAATTGGATTATAAATTAATTTAATACCTTTTAATATGGAAGGGATAGAGAAACATTTAGCTTGCTAACTTCAGCTTTAATTTAATTGAACTTAATATTGATTTTTTTTGTTTTTTTTCAGCTTTGGTTATCCAGATCCTACATACCTTGTGCGGGTGACAGAGGAACTACGCGAGAAAGGGATAACGGCTGATTGATTTGTTTCTAGCACTTGAGAAGTTTCAAAAGGATGGCAAACGTGTGCGCTTGACCAGTCTTTTCACAAACCCACTGTGTCGAAACAAGCCACAGTCATCTGCTGCAGGACACCGTTTTCACAATGTTTAATCTTTATGTTTAGCTTTGTTCTTTAGTTTACCTGAGTGAATACAGTATTTCTGTGGTACAAACCTGGGGTGCACTTTACTGAGACAGATTGTTCAATATTCTCAGCTGAGTTTCAGATACCCACTGGATTGCTAAAGTGTGAATGTGAAGGTGTACACGTTTCCATATCTGCAGTACAACCTTCCTCATCCCTTTTTTTTCAGGTTAGAATCACTAGGCTGCCAGCCTCCCTCTTCTAACTCTGTTTCTTCCATCTAAACTATGCTTAATAACCTTTTTAGTTTATGGTAACATCTGGGTGGAGACAAATGAGAGACAAATGGCATAGCACAGTTAAATGGGTACAGCTGGGACAATCCCATACAACTTTTTTTCTTTTTTCTAGTAATCAGCACTAAGAGGCACTTTGCAATGTAGGTAATCTTTTTATTATGAGAATTTAAAGTGGATTCTGCCTGATCTTCCAGAGTGCAGGATCTAGAGAGGTTATTTGTGGGCCTTTCTAATAATAAGGTCCTAGTAAAAGAGATGCAAGTCGATTTCAGTTTGTCCTAGCTTTCATCCTTTATAACTCCCATTATTGTCTTTCATTCCAATAAGATGTGCATAAAAAGTAATATTTTTGCTTTCTGTTCATTGGATTCAGTTTTCCCCAGTTTGTATTTTTATGCTGTTTACAGATTTTTGAGTTCATCCATTTTGGATGTTAAAATGTTCACGTATATATAAAATGATGTCAAAACGAAAGGGCGTGTGAACCACTTAAACCAAACTAAAAGCATAATAGCTCAAAACTTTGCTGTTACCATTGTGTTTATGCCTCAGACTGAAAAGCATAGCACTGATTTTATTGTGAAGAATCAGCAGAATCGTCCATACAAAGTTTGCTGAAGTAGAAAAAAAAATCAGTAACACAGCAAATGACTCTCACAAAAACATGCAGGTCACATTTAACTCTAAAATCAAAAGAAAAAAAATGATATTTATATATTGCATTTAGCTTATTTTAGTGCCATTGCGGGGTTTTTTTTTTTGTTGTTATACCCATTATTCTCGATGTTTTTTTTTTATATAACAGCATATTGTTATATTACACTGAAACAGTAATAGTCACAAATTAAAGATTTTACTTTTACTTCAAAGAAATAAATTTAAGTTTAAATATCTGAAATTATTTTATACATTGTTTATAATAACTAACACAAGACACACACACATAAATAATTGGCTTTGTTTCCAAATACCGAATGTAAATTAATTTTTTCTTCTTTTGATTTTTGTGTGAGATATGACCCGGGTTCGTGAGATTCACCCAAATGTCATTCATGAAGCAGTTTTATCAGATTTGTTTTGTATTTCTCTCATTGAAATGTTATTGTGCCTTCTGCTAAAGGTCACAGCCTGTTATTACTAACAGTATACTATTACTCATTAGTATTGGTTAAACTGTGTTCTGATCAACATGAAGCATTAACTTTATAGCAGTCTTTCAGCTTTAAGCAAAATGCATCATACTTTAGAAACCAAGTCTCAGATAGTTTTGCGCAAACCAAAACATTTACTTTGTATTAAGAAGGTTTTTGTGTTGTTGATTACATTTTACAGTATCTTTAAACAGAAAACAGTATCAGATTTGAGTTTTTCTTTTATACCGTATTCTCGCACTCTCACCTTTATGTTATGAAGGACCAATTCAATCAGGATGAGTAGGACTTAAATGTTACTGTCATGCAAAATTCTATGCACTTCAAAATCAGATTTATAAAATAGACCTCTTCAGATGACTGATTGTTCAAATTAAATAATTTGCCTTTATAGTTGTGTTGGTTTGTATTACATAATTGAATTGTATGCTACAAATAAAAATGTGCTTTACATTTTCATACTTGAATAAAGGGATTCTGTTCTGTTAGACAGTCTTCTGTTTTTTTTCTTTTTTTTCTTCTTCTTCCAGATTTAACTTCTCAATGCCTCATGTGTTTATCTCTGTAAATGACAAAATGGCAGTGATTCACTGTTTTGTTAATATGACCTATCTTCTCAGGATATCCTGCCACGAATTTCAGCTGTCATGAATTATTTTCTGCTTAAGCTACCCTTAACATCACCTTTATCATGAGTAGGACATTAGACCCTTGACATCAGGGATGCAGTAAATGCAATCTTCTAAAAAAAAAAGAGAGAGAAGGAAAAAAAAGAAGAAAAAAAAGCAGTGCTTTAAGATGCTCAACAGAGGGCGCCATTTTACCACTTCACTAAACTCGCAAATAAATGTTTTGGATTGAAAAACTGCAGTGTAGGGTGAATCTGAAGTAGTGTATTTTTGTTGTTATCGTGTAGTAGCCTATTCTTATTCTTAAAATTAATATCATAACATTATTATGATAACAGAAGGACCTCAACCCTGGTAAATGTATTCAATTATTCGACACAAACAACATTTCTGCCTTCTACCAGAATGTGTAGCCAGATTTCAAACAAAGGCCCATTCCATCGTCTGGAATCACACCCAGAACAGTAAATCGTATGTAGTAAAAATCGTATACAACACTATGATAATTATTATTATTAATCTCTGCATTCAGTAGCCTAATATGCAGCACAAAACACCTGGAGGGACAAGCCTTTAGAGAACATGTGACACAGTCGTATCATTCATTATGATTTTAGAGGATGGGGCGATGCAACCTGTCCATGTTGGCATCTACCTAATTTGGCTAGCGTCTAAATGATGTTTTGCGCCAATATACAGTAGAGTTTGATTGGACACACGACTTTTGACGTCAAAAGACAAAAAAAAAAAAAAAAAAAAAAAAAGCTACGCTAAGAATATTTTCCATTCAGTGCCTTTCATTTTTCATATTTTCCTTTCAGTGACTAAAACATTCCATTATCTTCTTGCAGGCGATATTTTTTAATTCTTGAGGGTTTTTTGGCAGAAATGCAGTGACGGGTGGTGAAATGATAAGAGCACAGCACTGTACTTGGAAAACCCGTGCTGAAATGTGTCTCAGGGCATTTCCTCTGATTATGCAGGCGAGCCTTTGAGCAATGCACTGAATCCCCCCCCCATCTGCTTTAAGGTCTACAGTAGTGCCCTGACCCCGCTCTGCCTCTCTGTGTTAAATAAGAGTATGGAAATATCACCTGGATCTTGGCAAGGTTAACCGAGCACTCTTTTGTTTCTGCGAAGGGAGGGGATCTCCAATTTATATATTTTTTAAAGATAAATTGTTGAAATGTCAGCATAAAATACTGAAATGTTTAGATGGAATGTTATAGATTTGGATATTAATGTGCCCAGTATAAAACCTATTTTTAAATTTCAATAAAAGTTATTGTTAAAAAAAACAATAATTAAATTGTTAACATTAGTTTACTGCATTATTTAACATGAACTACCAATACATTTTTTCTAAAGCATGTATTAATCTTAGTTAATGTTAACATTTACTGATACATTATTAAAATCAAAAGTTGTATCTTATAATGGACCTGACCTGACACAAACTAACAATAACAGTTGTGCTTTTATTAACTAACGTTAACAAAGATTACTGAAACAAATGTATTATTGTTAGGTAATTCTAATGAATGTATTAACTAACATTAACATTGGCTCATTTTTTTTTTTTTTTTTTTTTTTCCAGAGGTGACACATATGGATGGATGTCATTTGATTATATGGAAATCTATAGTGTTACAAGTCGCTCTTGTTTTAATGTCAGGAACAGGAAGGACTTTAAAAGAAATGGTGTACTTGTCTGGACCTTTAATAATCTTGGCATAAGCTTTACGGTAATACTTAAACCAAAAGGAGTTTTTCATTCCCATTTATGCCATTCGTCCTCAGTGAGAGCTGAATGGCTGGAGTGGCTCAGGTGTGTGATGCCCATGTGCAGGCTGGACCATGAGGCTCTGCCGAAGCTTTTCTGGACATCTGCTGCTGTCCCATCTCACGGTCCGGCCCATCTGGCCCAGCCAGGCTTGCCTCTCGACAAAAATTGCCAGAAGAGCTCTTTGTCTTGGCCTTTCTCTCTCTATTCTCTCCTCCTTCTATCCCTTCATTGTCAGGATTGAGAAGACTGCATGTTTGTCTGAATAACACGTGTATGGATAATGATTACATATCTAGCTGATATTTTCCTTTTTGGTGAGCTGATATTCTGAAATTTATATTGTAGCATTGCATGAATATCCTGTTTTCCAAAGCAAAGATTATTAAAAAATATGAATAAATAAATATTTTAAATATACATGTATTTGCTTATTAATATCTGCAATCCTTGCCTCAAATAATGCAAAAAAAAACAATTTGACCAATACGATTTTTTCTTGTTGTTTTGTAATAGTGTGAAACGGTGCATATAACATTTGAAGCAGAATTGTGTGTTCTGTGATTTGGTTTGTCATATCTATTTCCCTGGGCAATTTCACTCATGTCATTATCCATCTGCCTGCAATGAGAGGGTGGGGGTTGCGAGGGGCAGGGAAGCATTGCAACAAACCCAGAATGCATGCAAAAATTAGCATCTCTACTGTTTTTTAAAAAATAAAATAAAAACCTTTCAGTCTTACCAATCTGGTAGATCAGTTATGTGCTTTTACGAGACTCTGGCATTAGCCTTGTGCGCATTTTCCTCTTGTCCTCTCCACAGAGCTCCTTGTGCCCCCTCCCCACGGTGCTCTTTAATTATAAGATCTGCACTCGGGCAGACTTGGCATGCTGTTTCTCTCTCTCCAACTTTCTCTTTCTTTGTCTCTATCTATCGCTCTCCTTCTTTTCATCCCAGCACACCTTCTCTATAGCATAGGCATTAACATGATGCACTATCTTTATCTAACAATCTGCCTACACTGAAAAAAAATTATTCGTTGAATTTACTAAAAAAATTTATGGTAAGTGGTTCCACACAATTGATTTTAGCTACATTTAAACAAATGCATTAAGTTGAACTTATTAAATTTTAGTTGAACTTAATGCATTTGTTTAAATGTAGCTAAAATCAATTGTGTGGAACCACTTACCATAACATTTTTTAGTAAATTCAACGAATCATTTTTTTCAGTGTAGGGATGGGAAACAAAATCCAGTTTTACTTCCAGTCTCATGCATTCATTAAAAAAAAAGAGAAAGAGACTCGGGTCGGTGCTCTGTACATTTGGTGCTCATTCACACGAGCATTCGCAGAGACTGACAGAACACCATACTAAAACCACACAACTCAACCAAAGTAGTCCAACCAAAAGAATGACTCTTATGAACCAAGTCTTTTGAGTGAATCAACAAAATACTGCTTAAAACGTGTAGTCCAATCGATTCTCGGACAAATAATTATTTTGAGTTGGTTCTTTCGAATGAATCAAAAACATGCATAGCCACTGTAGTCCAACTGATTCTCAAACGAATAACTCTGATGAGTCTGTTATTTTTAGTTTATCAATAACATACAGCACAATCAGTGTATAGTCCAAATGAATTCCAAATGAATGACTCTTAGCTGTTCTTTTAATGATTCAAAAACATACCGCATAACTAGTGTAGTCCAAACGGTTCCCAAATGAACAACTCTTTATAGTTAATCAAAACTGGACAGTGTAGTAAATGGATTCCCATATGAATCATTCTATATGAACCGGTTCTGTTCAGTGAATCAAATACATACTGTTGTAGCTTACTTAGGACGGGACAACCTGCCACTTACATGAGATCGCAGCTATATACCTTTGTCGGGTTAGATGTCGTATTGAATTCAACACAGATGAAAACGAGGCTTTGAGGGATAGACATGAATATATGAAAGTCCTATATAATGTCATTTTCACAACTCACAACTTTTAAAACTGTTTTATGGAGTTTTTGTCTTCTGAAAGCCTCGTTTTCATTTCTGTCAAAAATGCAAAATGGCGCTACACCCTGACTAAGGTCTATAGCAAGCAACAACGACCCAATCAATTCCCAATGGAAAAAAGTCCCGCCATACATTTTTTTTCTTGTTTGAGAAGCTGTTTCACACAGATATGGAAGAATAGGGAAGAAAAAATATGGAAGAAAAAACTTTCAGTTTCA
Source organism: Abramis brama (assembly GCF_963993115.1). NCBI lineage: Eukaryota > Metazoa > Chordata > Actinopteri > Cypriniformes > Leuciscidae > Abramis > Abramis brama. Next base: position 20,722,797 of record NC_139984.1, on the reverse strand, counting down.
TGTCAACTTTAAATCAGTGTAGTTGCAGAATGACAGATTGTTTATATGCATAGTTTTTTTTCTAAATATTTTTTTCCTTTAAATTACGCAAAGAATTGTGTATTATCCTTTATTCATAATACATCATGTATATTTGTTGTATTTGTAACAATTGGGTACTAAATACATGTCAATAATTATCTGGAAAAACAAGCTGATTCTTTCCCCCACAGCCATGAGCCTCAGGCAGTTTACTTGACGGTGCAGAGGTTGTTTTGTGCTTGTTTCTTTGTTTCTGTCTTCTAGCATTGACTCAAAGAATGTATAGGCACTTGTACCTTCTGGTTCAGATCATCGTATGGCTTTTCTTCTGCAAGATTTAGCAGAGGAGGCCCTTTAGATTCCTGTGAGATTCACAGACAGGCACGAGAGCAGCTTTGGCTGGATTTCCAGAAGACAGATTGAAGGCTCTTGCTCGAACAGTTCATAATTAGTAAAAGCCTATGTTGCCACTTATGAGAGTTAAAGCATAATCATCATTGCTCTGTGTGAAAGAGAAATTAAAATTGTGATCAGTAATTACCCCTGGAAACTATTCTTATTAGAAAGCTAATGTCCACAGAGTGGGTAAAAAGGGGTCACAGAGGAATCGTTTGCTTGCAGGATGATAGAGCTGTGATGGTACTGATGAAGGAAATACGGAATTACATAAATCCATGCAATTTTAACACTATATGAAATGTTAATGATTGATTTCAGTAAAACATTTAGATCTAGTTATCTGGGCATAGGGAATAGGGAAGACAATTTTTGTGCTATGGATCGCAAACGTTAATAATATTCTCATATTTATTGGCTGCAAATTAAATTACTTCAGAAATCTAAAATTCATTCCTAAACTGTATTCCACTGCTGTAATGAAAAGCTTGAGTGGTATATCAAATTAAACCAAAAGATATGTTGATTCAGATGATCCTTCTGCATGTCATTCAACATCAAATTATAAACCAGTCATGAAATTTACTTACCTTAAAATAAGTTCCATAAATCCTTTGTACATAGAATCTTACAACTTTCACAGTCACCTAAGAATAGTGATGCTCATTTCTTATTGGATGAACACAAGCTTCAATGTGTGTTCCATTTCATCAGTTTGGTCTGGCATATCATTTTCAATGCAGTCATCAGGACAGCAAACATTGTTGTCCATAATTTACTTACTGCAGAGGAATACATGTCACTGCAAATGTCATAAGTGTAAATCACTGCAAATGTCATAAGAAGCATCTTTCATATTCCACCCACTCAAACTAATATGTTTTCGTTCATATCTTTTGTGTCAGAGTCACTAAGTTAGTTTGTGTTATAGCATCTTCAAGCATGGTTGCTGGTCGCAGATTTCCAGCACCTTAAAGCAACAAAGCTTTGGACTTGTAGGCCTACAGTTTTTTTCCAGAATTATCTGTTGATTATTTCTGTTGATCTGAAACATTACATAATGTTGACTTTGCATCCAAAATAAGCTGAAAACATTTCTGAAATAGTGTATTGTTGTTTATACATTTCAAGGTCAAGACAGTGACTTAACAGTCAAGTACACATTGGTCCTCTTAGCAGCACTCTTTTTTTTTTTTTTTTTTTTGTGAATAAATTATATACCTTATGCTCTAAAAACTCCATTATAATCATAGGTTAAGGTGCGGTCACATTAGCAAAATTTCGCTGACAAAAAAGGTCCAATGTCTATTGTTGTCATGAGTTTGTTGAGTTTAATTGTGTTTGGTTTCATTTTCCCTGTTCCTGTTTGCCACTGTTCTCATTCATTGGCTGTGTTTAAGTCCAATTTGAATGACCTTCCCTTGCTAACTTCCCTCCTCTCTCGTTCACTCAGATGTTTGTCATTTCTTACGTTGCACAAGTGCCCACTACTGGCGGAACCGTTGCAATGTGTTTAATGCACCGTTCTATTGGCCTGTATGTATGCTTGGGCTGTAAAAAAATAAATATAAAAATATATTAAATATTAAAAAACACAAACAAAAATGATAACAATACATAATAAAATATAACTGTTTAAAAAACAGTCCGCTTAAGGTAGCAACATTACAGCAACGCGTGACAATTGTCAATAGAGTACCGATGTATACATGTGACACCAGTCACTTTTAAAGCAGCTGTCTGTCTGTCTGTTGGTCAACAGGTCAAAATTGCATGACCAACTGAACCCGATGCAAAATCTGCATGTAGAAAGCTTTTGCCCTCACACAAAATTCCCAATCGCACAGATTTCTATTGAAATGACTGAATTTCTCCTACAAAAATTCCCCGAACAACGGTAAATGTGAGTGCACGTACTCTGCACAAACTCCTATGTCTACTCTTACTATTTATGTTGAGAGCATTTGCGAGAGTGCAGGATGATGCTGGGCTTGTAACTAATTTAAACACCTCTGATTGGCCATTGCAATGATGCGTTTAGCAGACTCGTCAGTGATTAGCTACAATGTTCAAAACTGCAAAAACAGGCTGTAAACTGAATCATCTGGTGTGACGGTAGACTACTAGATCTAAATAGAATGCTGCATAACACTTTTCACTATTAGTTACAGCAGCCAGAATCGCGATCATTTTTTTTCCAAATCATTGCGATTAATTGAGAATAGTCAATTCATTTGAGCAAAACAAGTCGAAGAGAATTTCTTCTCACTTCACTTCTCACTTCACTCATTTTTTGTGGCCTGGCGTTAGCATTGGTTAATAAGGCCTCTTTTATCTGCTGCAGGCATTCCTTTTTTGGTTGTCTGGTGATACATGTCTGGATTGGGCTGCCTTATTTATGACTCCAATTACATGGCCACCATTAGCAAGGCCTTTAGCCTAATGAGTCGTGCAGAAGATTGGAGAGATGGCCCGTGGAGCTGTATTGATGGAACTCTAAACAAGTCTGCTATATCACTAGAAGCGGTTACCATGAGGTACTGTTGGTTTTAGGCAACACCAGTCACCTGAAAAGTCCCATTATCTCACATTTGCTCCATACACTTTGCTGTGTGTGTGTGTTCGGTCTGTTGTGTCTGCTAGTGTGTGTCAGACTTGGCTTAAACAGAAATAGGTCAGGCTGAAAGACTTACAGCTGCAGATGATTTAAATGCCATGACCTGTGCAGCCTGGACATATAAATGTCATCTAGCTCTGTTTAGGTAAACTAGAGGTTCTGGGTTGAACATATATGCTTTGGCCGCATGATTAGAATACAGTGCATTTATAATGAATATAATGGAATAAGCAATGCCAGCAGGTGGCATTTCTCATCTGATTTTCTTTGTCTGATCTCTCTATGTGATTGTTAGGCGTTTCAGTCTATGAAAAATGTATGAGGAGCTCTTCACATCAGTGTTAATATTCACACCGTGCATGGATGCATGGATGAGTGACTCTCTATATCTTGTTGGATAAAGACATTGGAACGAGGAAACATTCTCCCTGTGTACGTCTTCATGTTCCCATGACAACGGACTCACTGCTGTGAAAATGCATGAAGACAAGGATTATATCTGTTTTTAAGGAGAAACAAATCTACAAAGTGAGAGCTCTTGGTTATTTGGTCTGTATCAATGTGCTGTTGAGAAAGATGGAGTGCTCATAAAAATATTGAGGATGTGCACACAGACACCAAGTCAAAACAGACCTTGCTGCAGGATGAGATGATGAATATTTTATGGACTTACATGGAAACCACCCTTACTGTGGTGGTACTTTGATATACAGTGGAATCTACAAGTGAAAATGCTTCTGTTTTATGCCAACATTTTATTACAAGTGATTGTCAGCATAACCATAAGTGAAAATATGAGAAAAAATCTATAATTCATGAATTTGTTTTCATTAGTCACCTAGAATATTAAATATATCAGTTACACTTTACAATAATGTCTTGTTTTTTAACATTAGCTTTATTAGTTAACATGAACTAACAATGAACAATACTTCTATATCATTTATTTTTCTTAGTCAATGGTAAATGCAACATTTTTCAAATCCAAATTTATATTTGTTAACATTTGTTAATGTACTGTGAACTAATAGGAACAAACAATGGATAAACAATTTGATTTATACTCTTAAAAATGTTTTAAGACCTTATCGTAAAGTGTTATCAATATTTCTTTTCCATTTTACATATTTTCTTTGTTTTATTTTCAAAATGTTTTTTCAATTCCATATTAATCATCCTCCATATACTATATTACCATTGTATAAAAATAAAATAAATTGTCAAAAACACATGGTACTTTTTGTTAGTGCAAACCTAAGTTTGATATGTTTACTTGACTAAATCAAAAACTGCAAAGTGAAAAACCGCAGTGAAGCGTCACGAAAGCTACATCAACTCCCAAATACGAAGAACATGACTTGTTTTGGATTCCGTCAGCAGCACAGAACGTAAAGTCACTGTGTGTTTCTTACATAACCTCCTTCAAGCTCACTTTGTGCTTCACTTCCCATTTATTCCTTGTGAGTACATGGAGAAACATCCTCTAAGTGCTTGTTCAGTGAGTGTGATTCCTAATCGCATGTCATTGTGATTTAACATCACTTCCGACTCAGTCCAATTCCTCGATCCTCAGCCCTTCAATAAGAGCTTTGCCCTTGAGATCGGACCTCGGTCCGACAATACAGCAGCTATTTTTGTGCTTTGAAATGGATGGGTCAGTCAACCTGCTGACAAGGTGAAAGTAAAGTGTAATTCTCTTAGAGTTGGACTCCTTTTTCACAGAGTTACTTTACAGACCTAGAGGGGAGAAAAAATCTCATAGTCGTTCACACCACACATCCTGTTCTCAGCTGTAGCCACTTATACCGTGTAAAAGAAATACTTAGGGAGAAACTCTCTGGAATACATTCTGTCCGGTCAATTGCACCATTCAGCAGTCAGGTATTTCCTCACTTTCATTGTTGTCCATTGAAAAGCTGTAAATCAAACCACTCATCTGGAAATGGAGCTACTTTCATGTTGCTCGTATCACATCTTGGACTCTCTGACTCGTGGACCTCTCTGTCATTTCATACAAACACAATTTGCCGAACTTGCCAGTCGACAACTAGGACACAAGGGTGCTCTTAGAAAACTGTGTTGTGTGGGATGCTGCAAAAGATGCAAAACATAAACGTAACATTCAAAGTTGTCTGTCAAACAATGGATAAGCACCGTAGAAGAATGCAAAAACACTTTTTGTGGCCCCTACTGGGATATTTCATGTTGTTCACACACACACAGAATGGGTTTTTGAATTCCACTGCGCTGCTTTTCCATTGTTTTTCGATGTAATATGTGCTAGATGGACGTGTTTGGGGTAGTTCACACCGAATGCAATTTTGTGTTCAAAAATGTGAGATGCAGTGTTTTCTGAACACCGCGTGTAATATTACTGTACAATTGTTGCAGTGTTGCAAGACAAATTGTTTTGTACATTGTAAGAAACCATTCACACAGCGTTTTTACATTTACAAACAGGGTAGAGGTAGCCTGACGTTGTCATACTCAGAGTCTAGTCAGAATAAAACTATGCAGAATATGACTTCCCGACCTAAAAATGTTGTGGGCGGGGCTAAGTTCGGCTGGCAATGCATCCAGGTTAGGGTAGAGGTAGCCTATTAAAAAAACGCAATGATATTTATTTTATTTAACTTTAGAGCTGTGTTCTTAGAACACTGTCATGCACTAGAATAGAGCTACAAAAGAAGCAAAACATAAGAACATTCAAAGTTGTACGCCATATGCTGATTTAACGCCATTTCATAATTACCTTAAATAAAGCTCTGAATGCTTTCGAATCGCTCGCACGGTACTTTGATGTCACACACCGATTGTTTTGCACAGCGCCTCTTCAAGTCAAACACACTCTAAATTTGCACTGGTCAGGTGCTACAAGTCGTAGTTCTCAGAAAATTACGAGTTTACACACTGTAATTACAAATTATAAGCACGTGAAGGCTTTTTACAGTTCTGAATTGTTACGGCAATTATGTTACTGTAATTATGACATGGCGTGAACTCACCTACAATAATAATAATAATAATTTGTTACATTTATATAGCGCTTTTCAGGGTCCTCAAAGCGCTTCACATATGGAAGGGGGGAATCTCCTCAACCACCACCAATGTGCAGCGTCCACCTGGATGATATGGCCATATTGTGCCAGAACGCCCACCACACACCAGCTTACTGGTGGAGAGGAGACAGTGATGAAGCCAATCAGTATATGGGGATGATTAGGAGGTCATGATGGACAGGGGCCAATGGGCAAATTTGGCCAGGATGCCGGGTTACACCCCTACTCTTTTTTGAAGGACATCCTGGGATTTTTAATGACCACAGAGAGTCAGGACCTCGGTTTAACATCTCATCCGAAGGATGGTGCTCTTTTGACAGTATAGTGTCCCCATCACTACACCGGGGCGTTAGGACCCACACAGACCACAGGGTGAGTGCCCCCTACTGGCCTCACTAACACCTCTTCCAGCAGCAACCTGGTTTTTCTCAGGAGGTCTCCCATCCAGGTATGACCAGGCTCAGCCCTGCTTAGCTTCAGTGGGCAACCAGTCTTGGGCTACATGGTGATATGGCTGCTGGTCTATATGTGAGACGTGATCACATTATCAAAGGCCCTGTTTACACCTGGTATTAAGATACGTTTTGGACAATCGAATTACAGGTAGACGAGGGAGAAACATCCGTTTACACCTGGTGTTTTAATCCGTCTCTTCTGTCTAGTTTCAACCACTTCTGTCCTGATTTCTTCAAGGGCAGGGTCTATAGGCAGGTAGATATATGGGCTTTTTCAGACCTTTCAATCTAATGGGAAAAATCAGCTCGTGCAATTTACATATGAACGTGCCTGGAGACTAGGGGAAAACACACGGAGAGCAGCAGCTTTCGTTTCTGCTCTGACAGCCACAAGACCACACTGAATGCTGTGAGTGTGTGTTAGAAATCAGGAATGGTTTATGCTTGGTAAATTTTTTGTCTTCAAACCAAACATGGGCCAGCCAACAAAGTTTAAATCCCGTCTGGTTGGCGCGCTTCCCATAATGTTTACAGGTCAGTAGAGAGTAGGCAGTTTTTGCAGCATTTCGCACATGACATATGCCGTTCTAAAAATGCGGGGCTCAAGTTACAATAAGTTCAACCTTTTAAAAAAAACTGCATCGCAAGACCTTTTCATTTCAATGCCCTGCGTCTTCCATTTCTAAATGCAAAAACGTTTTTTTTGTTTTTGTGAACGACCCCTAATGCAGGATAACGTACAGTCAGCGGACATTGTCGCAAAATAAATCCAGACAAGGTGACCCCAACGCAGAGCATACAGTACTTACATTTAATCTCATCATGGCACTTGAACTGCAAAAGCGTATTTGTGCATTTGGGTGAGTTGTCTGGGTTTGACAGGCATGAATCATCCTGGCCGTGTTCAGCACACAGCGGTTTACCCCCCTCCTTGTTGTTTGCCAGATTCACTTGCAGAACACGGTTGGTCATCGCTTGAGTGCTCGACTATATTTCGTTCTTTTTCTTTGAGTTGGAGGTAATGAGAACAATGACATTTAACCTGACTTGTGCCTTTGCTCCGGCTGTGCATTCAACACTGTCACATTCTGCACATCAGAACGCACTGCCTTTGTGTGCACTGTTGCCTAGTGATGGCACGAGGAAAAGCACAATGCGAGTGTGTGCATATCGTTGCATGTTTGTGTGTCTTTCCTTTGGGCTGCTCAATATCCTGTTTCAGTTTATGCAGAGCAGGCATGCGGATATTGTTATAATCGGAACCAATATTTAATTAAATGAGCAGCAGTTTAAATCATCAAAATAAATACACACAGATGAAAAGAATCATGGCTAAATTTGTGATTACTGATCCAGGCAAGAAACACTTGACTTGCTTGACTGAATCGTGGACAGGACGCACCGTTTGTTTGGATGTGTACTAGAAACTCAAGGAAGATGTTGCTGCTTCTGTTACAAAACAACAAAAGAGAGCGAGTCTGGCAGAGCTTCAGGAACGCTGAACAATTGATCATGTGTGCATTTGCCCTATAGAGAGAGAGTGGGTGGACAAAGTGCTCATGGGAGACTATGGGATCAGACACTGTCAGCTGCTTGCAGGATGATTAAAGGAGCACAAACATGGAAGAGACATTTTGCTTGGGTAAACAAAATTGTTTATGATGTTTATTAACATTCCATGAATAAAATCTTCCCATTAAGAGTGGTTTATGGTAATTATGAAAAGAATTTTTGGAGAGAAAAGAAACAAACAGAACATAAAAACCTTGAATATTTATGTTACACTAATTTGTTAACATTAATATCAAGCATAATAGTTGGTTGGTGGTTTATGATAAATATGAATCGTATACAGTGGAGTCCAAATATCTGGAATCCAAAATTAATTTTAAACCAGGAAATGAACAGAAAGGTTGTTATAAATTAAAAAAAAAGTTTTATATTCTGCATTATTTCTATCTCACTAATTAAGGTTTTACATAAACTTGTGAAATTAATTTTTCAATTCATCTTTTCACTTAAGTTGTTATGCTGACATAACATACATTTGTAATGAAAGATGTTGCATTAAATGAGAAAAATGCAAATATAATAAAACAATAATAATCTTCTGGTCCACCCAGAAACAGTGATTCTGCTATAAGACTGTACATTTTTAAGTGTAATCAAATTGGCAAGCCATTTCAACTTAAATTATATTAAACTGACTGAAATCGAGTTTAATCTTTTATTATTAAAAAAAGTTAAAATTGCTTAAATTATTTTGATGAGTTACAGTAATGTAAAAACGTAAGTTATAATATAATTTTTTACATTGTAGTTGCTCTTGGCTATTGTGTTAGGTGCATTTTTATTGTTGCGTTACTTTTTTAATGTCAATACTCCATTAAAAAAAAAAGTTGATTTAGGGCTGTCCCATCTCAGAGGTCTAGACTATATGCAACAATTTAAACCATACAAAAATGTCCTATTTTTTACATAATTTGTTGAATTGATATTCAATTCAGTGTACTAAAAACTATTTTTTTTTTATTAATATTTTTTTTATTATTAATTCATTTGATCCTATAAATAAATCTGTTACCGCATGATTTCCACCCATATAAAAAAATACTGTCATCTATTTTTGGAACAGTTTTTACAACAATACATTTTAAAATGTGATTAAATATTTGTATTAATTTTCTTTTATTTATGAGAAGTGTAATTTAATCACTAACAAATTAATTATTATTATCAACTTTTATTTTAAAAGTCCATTTCATTTAGAGGTTTATTTGATCCTGCTATATCAGAGAGTAACAGTTGCTCTGTGGGGTTTTGAATCTTTTTCATTATATGGTAAATGCAGGGCACATGTTATCCTTACAGCTCTGTCTGCTTCATTAGTCTGCCCAGAGCTCACTGACGCTTATGGACCTTCACAAATGAAGTGCCATATTAAATATGTCACATTATTATTGCACACAAAAAAAAAAAAATCATATTTACATACACCGCTGACCCACTATCTAAACATCAATCACACTCAAGACTGAGAGGGGCACAAAAGAGTGTTTGATCTTAGTAAGACAGAAGCACTGGTGTTGATGAGCTGGCTGGGTCCTGCACTGCGGCAGAGACTGTGTGAAACTGGAAGTGTCTGTGGGTCTGCTGCAGAGGCAGACAGCTCATCAGTAATCACAGAGCGATGCTCGCTTTCCCTCCTCAGGAGGGAGAACAAACTCACCCAAACAGGGATCTGGTTATAAGGATTGCAACTCACCGTTCTTTCAGAGACAATTTGAAATAAAGATGCATTGTAGAATGTTGCAAAAAATATATATATATATTTTGGAGGTGGAGGGGGGGGGAATTATTTCATACCAAATTATTTAGACCTTCTTGACTGTACCCAGCAATTAAAATCATACAAAATGTCATATTTTTGACATAATCTGTTGATTTTTTTTAAAAATATATATTTTTTTAATTGTTAATTAATTTTAATGACCAAAAAAAAAACATGGTACAGCATGACTTTCTATTTAATTGTACAAAATACATTATAATGTCTTTCTTAGTCATATAAACTGAATTAATTTAATTTTTCCATGTCTGTTTTTATGAATACTTGAGTCGAGAACCTTCTTAACTGTATCCAGCAATTAAAACCATACAAAAACTATTAATTTTAATGACCAAGATATGCAGCAACCACCTGATCCCCCCCACCCCAAAACAAAAAAAATTCCCATACCTTTTTGTCATCCATTAGTTGAACCATTTCTACAAGAAGATAGGAAGACATAATAATTAGACATAATAATCAATCATTTATATTTAATAATTAATGATAATAAAATGTTCTCAGTTTTACCCAAGTAGCCTAACCAAAAAATTGATTTCTCAAAATTTTGATTAGTTTTTTATTATTTATTTTATTATTATTATTATAATTATTTTATTGCTAGAAAATATTCTATTTAATGTGACTTTTGACAGAAATATTGTCTCTTGGTAAGGTTCCTAGTCAATTGCTTCATATCTTCTCTTCTAGACTGAAATTTATGTCTGCATACTAATAATGGATACTACTACTACTACTAATAAAAAGTTGTATTTATAAAGACTTAGGTAAAGTTGGTTTTATATTCGCATATTCGCACATTCGCGGACTTCCGCGTTCAATAACTCGTAAACTAAACGTCGTTGCTACACAAAACACCTATCACATATAACTACAGATTAAACATCATAAGCTACAACATAATTTTCCTCAAAACGATCTTTCCTTCTCACTGGACAAAATACATTGATCTCTATGCGCAGGCTGCTAAGAAGGGACCATCTGCAAAGTGCAAACCCGAAGGAAAGCTCATTTTAAGAAGAAGATTTAAATATTAAAACAATGTTATTTGTGAAGTAACAATATTCAGCTCACAAGATATTAAACGCAGAACACCACAAATATACGAAGCAAATATAAAAAGCAATACCCAAGTTGCAGACTTGATCATGTAAGATCAAGTGTGAACATAGTCAAGTTAAAAAAAAAAAAAATGTTTCAGGTTTGATATTTGCTGTGTATTCACCTAGACTGCTTTAGTGTACTTTTGTGTAGGCTATTGTACATACAGTACGCAAAAATGTTTTATGTAAAAGTTACAATTATTCACGAAAGAGATTTTTTCATGTTCCAAAGGTTATAGTATGTTCCTACTGACCAGACTGACTTAATACAGGTGGAATTTTCACAGTATCTCCCTTACTGTACGTTCAGTATACAAATATTAATTTTAAAAAAATTACAGTAATTCCCCAAAAGTATTTTTCCTGTTCCAAAGCCTGTAGTGCTTTCTTATTGACTTACACTATCCCACACTGACTTGCTACAGGTGAAATTTTGACAATATCTCCCTTACTGTACGTACTGAAAGGTTGGGGTCAGAATCCCCTGTTTCTTCAATTAAATTATATATATCCTTTTGAATGATTACTTTATTCTAATTAAAAATGTAACAATCAAGTAGTATCCTAATCATTTCTGTATTTATTTTCTTTTAGGTGCATTCCAGTGTGTGCCCTTGGGTTGTGTTCACATGCAAGGGGCCTTTTGATGATAATTGTCTTGGGATTGTCTTGGGACTCCTGGAAACTCCATCTGCATACATTCAGTGTATTACAGCCCATTGGTCAAACACAAATTCTTGAACTGTCATTATTTCTGGAAGACCCCTTAAGACTTTCACATATAAAACTCTTCGTCTCTTTGTCCTCTTTTTCTGGACCTTTCCATCATGGCTGTATCTTCTGTATCTCGTCTGCAACACATAGATGATAATGATGGCATTTTTCTCCTGTCTTTTGCAAAGCTCTTTCTAATACATTTTCAATTCCTCTCTACTCTGCCACCATCATCTGCTTAATAAATGCTTACAACCTTCAGTGTGGTATGCTTTTCTTTAAAAAAACATTTTCATAATAAAAATATTTATAAAACAAGTTACAGTGTTTTCCTTAATAAACCAGCTTCATAATAAAATCTTTATAAAACAAGTTCAGGTGTTTTTCTTAATAAACTATTTTCTCAATATATGGTTACAATGATTATTAATACAAGTGTTTTACACACTGTAAAAGAAAAGTTGACTAAACTTAAAATTCTAAGGCAACTTGCTGCACAGATTTTTTGAGTTGACTCAACTAATAGAGTTTACTCAACTGGAGATGTTATAATCGAGTCAACTCAACTATAGAGATGTTTTAGTTGAGTCAACTCAAAAAATCTGCAGTAAGTTGCCTTATAATTTTAAGTTAAGTCAACTTTTCTTTTTTTACAGTGCAGTAAACACTTTCTTAATAAATTGTTTAACAACTACTTATGGTAACTTTCATTATAAAACCACTTTTTTTTTAGTTACAATTGTGGTTTACTATAACCCATAAATACTTCATATACAACAAGCCATGATTACAATAGAATAATTGCATATTTCACAACAATATCCGCATATCTTCATCTATATATCTGTCTTAGTTGACTTGTATAAGTTTGAGGGTCAATTTATACATAATTTCACCTTATTTTCATCAAGTGAACATCTCATGTGTATTTCTAGGGAGTGGAGTAAAGGCATATTATTGTTCCTGCTTTCCTGGAGTGAAATGTTTTATCAGCCTGTTTAGGCGGATTGCTCTTCTGATAATGAGCTCAGGCCTTCTTCAGCCTCAAAGAGCAGGTGTGTGTGTGTGTGTGTGTGTGTGTGTGTGTGTGTGCGCGCATTTTTTATTCTTTGCAGGTTCAGAACTTTGTGATATACAACATTCTTGGACCCTGGAAGAAGGTCACCACGGACTTAAATCTCGGAAATGGACGACAAATATTCTGATTAATGGCGATATACCCACTTATCTATCAAAAATGTATTATTGTTTAGACTTTATGTTCTCTTAGCCAATCAGAAGTAAACGATTATGTAATGCATGACCTTGAAAAAGGTATAATTGTGTGAGATTTGTTTGTAAGGTAGAGTTGGCTTGCGGCCTTCTCGTGACTTTGACGCTGGCTCTACCAATTTAACTGCAAACTATTCTTCAGTAAAATTTTACTTATTTGATTGAACGACTCCTGGTCTTCTTTCATTATATCTGTTCCTGGGTCTTACAACTGTACGTACAAAAAACTAATACGTTTCCAAAAAAATTACTGTAAGTACCCTAAACAATTTTTTCCTGTTTCAAAGGCTGTAGTGCTTTCCCAGTGACCACACTGACTTACTCCAGGTGGAATTTGGACAATAACTCCCTTACTGTACGTACAAAAAACTAATACATTTCCAAAAAAATTACTGTAATTACCCTAAACTATTTTTTCCTGTTTCAAAGGCTGTAGTGCTTTCCCAGTGACCCCACTGACTTACTCCAGGTGGAATTTGGACAATAACTCCCTTACTGTACGTACAAAAAACTAATACGTTTCCAAAAAAATTACTGTAATTCCTCTAAACTATTTTTTAATGTTTCAAAGGCTGTAGTGCTTTCCTAGTGATCACACTGACTTACTCCAGGTGGAAATTGGACAATAACTCCCTTACTGTACGTACAAAAAACTAATACGTTTCCAAAAAAATTACTGTAATTACCCTAAACTATTTTTTCCTGTTTCAAAGGCTGTAGTGCTTTCCCAGTGACCACACTGACTTACTCCAGGTGGAATTTGGACAATAACTCCCTTACTGTACGTACAAAAAACTAATACGTTTCCAAAAAAATTACTGTAATTCCTCTAAACTATTTTTTAATGTTTCAAAGGCTGTAGTGCTTTCCTAGTGATCACACTGACTTACTCCAGGTGGAAATTGGACAATAACTCCCTTACTGTACGTACAAAAAACTAATACGTAGCCAAAAAAATTACTGTAATTACCCTAAACTATTTTTTCCTGTTTCAAAGGCTGTAGTGCTTTCCCAGTGACCACACTGACTTACTCCAGGTGGAATTTGGACAATAACTCCCTTACTGTACGTACAAAAAACTAATACGTTTCCAAAAAAATTACTGTAATTCCCCTAAACTATTTTTTCCTGTTTCAAAGGCTGTAGTGCTTTCCCAGTGACCACACTGACTTACTCCAGGTGGAATTTGGACAATAACTCCCTTACTGTACGTACAAAAAACTAATACATTTCCAAAAAAATTACTGTAATTACCCTAAACTATTTTTTCCTGTTTCAAAGGCTGTAGTGCTTTCCTAGTGACCACACTGACTTACTCCAGGTGGAATTTGGACAATAACTCCCTTACTGTACGTACAAAAAACTAATACGTTTCCAAAAAAATTACTGTAATTCCTCTAAACTATTTTTTCCTGTTCCAAAGGCTGTAGTGATTTCCCAGTGACCTGACTGACTTACTCCAGGTGGAATTTGGACAATAACTCCCTTACTGTACGTACAAAAAACTAATACATTTCCAAAAAAATTACTGTAATTACCCTAAACTATTTTTTCCTGTCTCAAAGGCTGTAGTGCTTTCCCAGTGACCCCACTGACTTACTCCAGGTGGAATTTGGACAATAACTCCCTTACTGTACGTACAAAAAACTAATACGTTTCCAAAAAAATTACTGTAATTCCTCTAAACTATTTTTTCCTGTTCCAAAGGCTGTAGTGCTTTCCTAGTGACCTGACTGACTTACTCCAGGTGGAATTTGGACAATAACTCCCTTACTGTACGTACAAAAAACTAATACATTTCCAAAAAAATTACTGTAATTACCCTAAACTATTTCTTCCTGTTTCAAAGGCTGTAGTGCTTTCCCAGTGACCCCACTGACTTACTCCAGGTGGAATTTGGACAATAACTCCCTTACTGTACGTACAAAAAACTAATACGTTTCCAAAAAAATTACTGTAATTCCTCTAAACTATTTTTTAATGTTTCAAAGGCTGTAGTGCTTTCCTAGTGATCACACTGACTTACTCCAGGTGGAAATTGGACAATAACTCCCTTACTGTACGTACAAAAAACTAATACGTTTCCAAAAAAATTACTGTAATTACCCTAAACTATTTTTTCCTGTTTCAAAGGCTGTAGTGCTTTCCCAGTGACCACACTGACTTACTCCAGGTGGAATTTGGACAATAACTCCCTTACTGTACGTACAAAAAACTAATACGTTTCCAAAAAAATTACTGTAATTACCCTAAACTATTTTTTCCTGTTTCAAAGGCTGTAGTGCTTTCCCAGTGACCACACTGACTTACTCCAGGTGGAATTTGGACAATAACTCCCTTACTGTACGTACAAAAAACTAATACGTTTCCAAAAAAATTACTGTAATTCCTCTAAACTATTTTT
This sequence comes from Abramis brama, assembly GCF_963993115.1. Classification (NCBI taxonomy): domain Eukaryota; kingdom Metazoa; phylum Chordata; class Actinopteri; order Cypriniformes; family Leuciscidae; genus Abramis; species Abramis brama. The sequence goes on along the minus strand of NC_139984.1, from coordinate 20,707,407 downwards.
TAATGTTTCAAAGGCTGTAGTGCTTTCCTAGTGATCAGACTGACTTACTCCAGGTGGAATTTTGACAATACCTCCTTTACTGTACGTACAAAAAACTAATACGTTTCCAAAAAAATTACTGTAATTACCCTAAACTATTTTTTCCTGTTTCAAAGGCTGTAGTGCTTTCCTAGTGATCAGACTGACTTACTCCAGGTGGAATTTTGACAATACCTCCTTTACTGTACGTACAAAAAACTAATACGTTTCCAAAAAAATTACTGTAATTACCCTAAACTATTTTTTCCTGTTTCAAAGGCTGTAGTGCTTTCCTAGTGATCAGACTGACTTACTACAGAATGAATTTTGACAATACCTCTTTTACTGTACGCACAATAAACAAATACATTTAAGAAAAAATTACAGTAATTCAAGTAAAGTATTTTTTCCTGTTTCAAAGGCTGTAGTGCTTTCCTAGTGATCAGACTGACTTACTCCAGGTGGAATTTGGACAATAACTCCCTTACTGTACGTACAAAAAACTAATACATTTCCAAAAAAATTACTGTAATTACCCTAAACTATTTTTTCCTGTTTCAAAGGCTGTAGTGCTTTCCTAGTGACCACACTGACTTACTCCAGGTGGAATTTGGACAATAACTCCCTTACTGTACGTACAAAAAACTAATACGTTTCCAAAAAAATTACTGTAATTCCTCTAAACTATTTTTTCCTGTTCCAAAGGCTGTAGTGATTTCCCAGTGACCTGACTGACTTACTCCAGGTGGAATTTGGACAATAACTCCCTTACTGTACGTACAAAAAACTAATACATTTCCAAAAAAATTACTGTAATTACCCTAAACTATTTTTTCCTGTCTCAAAGGCTGTAGTGCTTTCCCAGTGACCCCACTGACTTACTCCAGGTGGAATTTGGACAATAACTCCCTTACTGTACGTACAAAAAACTAATACGTTTCCAAAAAAATTATCGTAATTCCTCTAAACTATTTTTTAATGTTTCAAAGGCTGTAGTGCTTTCCTAGTGATCACACTGACTTACTCCAGGTGGAATTTGGACAATAACTCCCTTACTGTACGTACAAAAAACTAATACGTAGCCAAAAAAATTACTGTAATTACCCTAAACTATTTTTTCCTGTTTCAAAGGCTGTAGTGCTTTCCCAGTGACCACACTGACTTACTCCAGGTGGAATTTGGACAATAACTCCCTTACTGTACGTACAAAAAACTAATACGTTTCCAAAAAAATTACTGTAATTCCTCTAAACTATTTTTTAATGTTTCAAAGGCTGTAGTGCTTTCCTAGTGATCACACTGACTTACTCCAGGTGGAATTTGGACAATAACTCCCTTACTGTACGTACAAAAAACTAATACGTTTCCAAAAAAATTACTGTAATTACCCTAAACTATTTTTTCCTGTTTCAAAGGCTGTAGTGCTTTCCCAGTGACCACACTGACTTACTCCAGGTGGAATTTGGACAATAACTCCCTTACTGTACGTACAAAAAACTAATACATTTCCAAAAAAATTACTGTAATTACCCTAAACTATTTTTTCCTGTTTCAAAGGCTGTAGTGCTTTCCTAGTGACCACACTGACTTACTCCAGGTGGAATTTGGACAATAACTCCCTTACTGTACGTACAAAAAACTAATACGTTTCCAAAAAAATTACTGTAATTCCTCTAAACTATTTTTTCCTGTTCCAAAGGCTGTAGTGCTTTCCTAGTGACCTGACTGACTTACTCCAGGTGGAATTTGGACAATAACTCCCTTACTGTACGTACAAAAAACTAATACATTTCCAAAAAAATTACTGTAATTACCCTAAACTATTTTTTCCTGTTTCAAAGGCTGTAGTGCTTTCCCAGTGACCCCACTGACTTACTCCAGGTGGAATTTGGACAATAACTCCCTTACTGTACGTACAAAAAACTAATACGTTTCCAAAAAAATTACTGTAATTCCTCTAAACTATTTTTTAATGTTTCAAAGGCTGTAGTGCTTTCCTAGTGATCACACTGACTTACTCCAGGTGGAAATTGGACAATAACTCCCTTACTGTACGTACAAAAAACTAATACGTTTCCAAAAAAATTACTGTAATTACCCTAAACTATTTTTTCCTGTTTCAAAGGCTGTAGTGCTTTCCCAGTGACCACACTGACTTACTCCAGGTGGAATTTGGACAATAACTCCCTTACTGTACGTACAAAAAACTAATACGTTTCCAAAAAAATTACTGTAATTACCCTAAACTATTTTTTCCTGTTTCAAAGGCTGTAGTGCTTTCCCAGTGACCACACTGACTTACTCCAGGTGGAATTTGGACAATAACTCCCTTACTGTACGTACAAAAAACTAATACGTTTCCAAAAAAATTACTGTAATTCCTCTAAACTATTTTTTAATGTTTCAAAGGCTGTAGTGCTTTCCTAGTGATCAGACTGACTTACTCCAGGTGGAATTTTGACAATACCTCCTTTACTGTACGTACAAAAAACTAATACGTTTCCAAAAAAATTACTGTAATTACCCTAAACTATTTTTTCCTGTTTCAAAGGCTGTAGTGCTTTCCTAGTGATCAGACTGACTTACTCCAGGTGGAATTTTGACAATACCTCCTTTACTGTACGTACAAAAAACTAATACGTTTCCAAAAAAATTACTGTAATTACCCTAAACTATTTTTTCCTGTTTCAAAGGCTGTAGTGCTTTCCTAGTGATCAGACTGACTTACTACAGAATGAATTTTGACAATACCTCTTTTACTGTACGCACAATAAACAAATACATTTAAGAAAAAATTACAGTAATTCAAGTAAAGTATTTTTTCCTGTTTCAAAGGCTGTAGTGCTTTCCTAGTGATCAGACTGACTTACTCCAGGTGGAATTTGGACAATAACTCCCTTACTGTACGTACAAAAAACTAATACGTTTCCAAAAAAATTACTGTAATTCCTCTAAACTATTTTTTCCTGTTCCAAAGGCTGTAGTGCTTTCCTAGTGACCTGACTGACTTACTCCAGGTGGAATTTGGACAATAACTCCCTTACTGTACGTACAAAAAACTAATACATTTCCAAAAAAATTACTGTAATTACCCTAAACTATTTTTTCCTGTTTCAAAGGCTGTAGTGCTTTCCTAGTGATCAGACTGACTTACTCCAGGTGGAATTTTGACAATACCTCCTTTACTGTACGTACAATAAACAAATAAGTGTAAGAAAAAATTACAGTAATTCCCCTAAAGTATTTTTTCCTGTTCCAAAGGCTGTAGTGCTTTCCTAGTGATCAGACTGACTTACTCCAGGTTGAATTTTGACAATACCTCTTTTACTGTACGCACAATAAACAAATACATTTAAGAAAAAATTACAGTAATTCCCCTAAAGTATTTTTTCCTGTTCCAAAGGCTGTAGTGCTTTCCTACAGACCACGCTGACTTACTATAGGTGGAATTTTGACAAAAAGTCCCTTACTGTACGTTCAATAAACAAATAAGTTTAAGAAAAAATTACAGTAATTCCCCTAAAGTATTTTTTCATGTTCCAAAAGCTGTAGTGCTTCCCTAGTGACCACACCGACTTACTACAGGTGAAATTTTGACAATACCTCCTTTACTGTACAATTATCAAATATTTTTATGTAATAAACATTATTACATGTGTTTATTACATATGCTTATGTAATAAACTGTAATTCACCTATAGTGTGTTTTATATATATATATATTCCAAAGATTGTAGTGCTTTCCTAGTGACCACACTGACTTACTCCAGGTAAAATTTTGACAATACCTAATAATACTGTTTTACATAATAATATATATAATAACTGTAATTCACTAAAAGGGGTTTTGTTTGTTTAAGGTTGTAGTACATTAATAGGGGCTACATTATTATTAACAGTAGTGACTGAACCTGTATGCATTGGTGCAGCAAATCTGACAGATAACGAACATCAAGATCATGGAGGCATTCAAGATACTGTACAGTGCAATTTTATTTCTATTATCTTTCTAATTGTTCCACTGAGATTATACATAAAAGTTGTAATTAATTCCTTGTGGTTAGAGTAAAATTTCAATATCACTTCTTTAAAATCTTGCTGTTGTTGATCCTCTCTTGGTTTAAGTTGTTCTTATATTATCATAAACCCTTTAACTGATTGTTTTGTCAAGTACTTTTTACTTTACTATATTTTCTTTTAGTGAAGTGACGTAAAAGTTTAAGTAAAACAAATGTGTGTGTTTGAATACAATTTTTTCAAATGTTTCCAGTCAGGACTACTTTGGGTAAACAAAAATATTTAAGCAATTGAACATTTTATTCAATATTTATTCATTGCATTATGTAATTGGTTAACACACATAACTATAACTGTTAGTGGTTTGTTACATAATTAATCCTTGTCATGTTTACCAACGTGAACAGTGCCAAAGATGGTACCCAATGTATGCTGCATTGGACTATCACCAGACAAGCTACCTGAAAAAGATGCCCAATGGTTGTGTTCACTGTGCACCTTAAACAGTGGAACATCATTAAAGAATATCTGTTGAAACTTCTGCTTTATTGTCCTTATTGCAATATGGATTACCACTGTATATCTGTATTTTGGGACTTATAGTTAAAGACGCAAGGACCAGATATAATTTATTAAGACCAGGAGTTAGAAGTGCACTCAATTTAAGACAAGAGTCAGAATTATAATAAATTAAAGGAAATTTTACTGAAGAATGTTTGCAGTTTCATCAGGCAGAAGTCAAGAATCAGAACCAGTGATCAAAAGTAGGCCGCTTCCCCTTACATTTACAAAAATCACAGCAATTATACCCTTCACCAAGGTCTAAGCTTTGTCATTGCTTCAGGTTGAATGATTCTGATTGGCTAATAAATAACCACACATTTTCTACACATAGATAGACTGAAGCATATCTCCATCAATTATGTGGCTGACATTCGGACCCTGAATTTAGGCATGTCGTGACCTTCCACACTTGTATTGATTCTAATGAATAGTAATTGGACCAATTTTTGAGTCTCCAGTCTAGGACCAACTCTATAGCGCCACCACCAGTTAAAAAATTAACATTAAAAGGATTATAGCTTTTGAAGCTGTAAGACTGAAAATATTGGTTGCGGCCTAGTCTATGAGACAAAGGGGCCTTGCTGGCTAATTAGCATTCGACCTCCCCCATACAGCCTGACTTCCTCTCAGAAACAACAAAGAACACACTCAAGAACATGGTTTGATGGTTTGATGCGAATGTTGATCAATAACTTATGTTTTTAGTGTCATTTGAAAGGTCTCAAAGTGAGTGGTACAGATATCTCATATCCAGATAGATAAAATAAAAGGTAATAAGGTTTATAGAAGTTTAGAGAAAACTGGTTAAGCCATTTGAGGGTGGTCTTCCCCATCCCCCATGTCACCTGAGCAAACAGTATAAAGGAAGGTGTGCTTGCTCTATCGAGTCTCTTCTTTGCTGGACACGAATGGAATAGGTGGTCTCTTTCTCTCTCTCTCTCTTTCTCTCTCTCTCTTTCTCTCTCCCTCTCTTTCCCTTTTTCTCTCTCTATCTCAGGTGCAAACTGGGTAAGATTATTTGGTGTAACCAATGTATAACCATGTACTAGATATTCGAATTGATTGTGGAATTGATCTCTAATATCTGAAATATTAAATTGTTACATGTGATTATTCTAACTGATTTTGACATTGTTCATTTAATGGTTAAAAGGAATAGTCAAACATTCACTAATGATTAATGATCCACAGATATCATTAAAACCCTTTCATTTATGGAGTCAGATGAAATTACGAGAGAATATATAACTATATGTATTGTAAATTTAAACAACCAAATACTTTGCATGAGTGAGGACAGAACACGTGATACCTTCCCTGTGTTATTGGAAAACCTCCATTGGGCCAATTTCACGGGCCTTACAAACCCTTTGAACTAGATGTGAATATAAATAGATGTAAAATGAAACTTAGTACACCTGATTCCACTCATTATGGTGATCACAATCAATATCTTACGTTAAGACTCTGCACATTAACGGAGGTGGCCATTTTGAAAAGTACAGTGTTAATTTTTTTGTGCTACTCCTCATTCAAATTTTGTTCAATTTTTACAAAAATTGCCTCAGATGATCTTTGGACCAAGCCACACAGAAGTGACTGAACAGATTTTTTATTTTTGCTATCGTTTCTGATATACATTCCTCCAAATTTTACCTGTATTTGTTGCCTTATGGTAGTTAGCTTAGCATGCTAATTGGTTAGCATGCTAACCTGATGCCATTCTTTCTAATGTGGCTCTTCAGCTATCAGGATAACCATAAACTACATTAGCATTAAGCTAACTTAACTTGCTAACTTAACTAATCTGGTTAACATGCCTTTGTGTGCTCATTCTTACACTTAAGCCTCTCCTCGGCAGCTTGGGAAGACAGCGTCATCTGAGTGGTGCAAGCTGCTAAACCACACGCCACGAGCCCTGAACCATTCCGGTTGTGGGTTTGAATCCTGTGTGGCTCATTCCCAGACCGCAAGAGGTATTGTGGCCTTAAGTGGTGTAAAAGTTGCTTGTGTTCCAGACATGGTGTCTATATGTGAGCGAACTCAATAAATACATCATGCAGTGAATTTATACAAAAATTATTCATTTTGAATTGCTTTTCACTTGAACTACTGGTCCTTCTTCATCTTGCCAAATATGCAATTTCCCAGTGGCGCAATGATATGAGTGACAGGTATCTGACCCAGAGGTAATGGGTTCGAGCCCCGCGTGGGATGATTTAAAAAAAAATGTGTGTAATGTTGTGTCATGTCGATTCCTTTATTATTCAACGTTGTACTAATCTTTCTTCCTTTTGGATTAATATATATATATATATATATATCTTCTTCATTATATGTTCATTCTCATCTGAACTTCTGTTCATTATGAGTTCATTTTCACCTATACTTCTAAACCAGCTCTTTTTTCTTCAATTTCTGCTGTTTTTACTATTACTGCTCTTGCTGCTGCTTCAGGGGCTTGGCCCCGTATCGCTGCTTGCAGCTATATTTCCACTTGTTCCTTAACATGTAACCAAGAATACTAACACACACAGACACAGTTTCTTCAAGATTGGATTTGGTGAGGAGGAGAGTCTTCTCAAAACATTAATATAACATGTTATTTATCTCAAGGAGAGGATACTTTAAATCTAACTGTAAAGTAAAGATTTTAACTAAGAAATGGTCTCTCAACTATAGGTTTCAATAACTCCTGAGACCATTGCTATCAGGGTAGCCAAGAAAAGCAGATGGATGTAGTGACACCTGTTAAAGAAGTCCATATTTCATCTCTGGAAGCCAGGCTAAATGAGCAAGCACTGTTACTGCATTCCGGGCATGGGCCAGACCCTTACGTTACACCTCAGATATCAAATACAGACTTATATTTAAATGATACATGAAATAACATTTTCGATAATCACACTGATAATTTATATAACAAAGTAAAATCTCATAAGCCTAGAGAAGTCATTCAACTCATTTGATATATAGAAGGAAAACTATTGATTAATACCTTGATTATAATCACTCATTAGATATACATTGAAGCAGCAGTGTGTTCCAGAATCCACTTCTTCAGGACTTCATAACAAAAACGTAACTTGAATAATTACAATAAGGGCGTTGCTTATTTATAACATTGAAAATATTATTAACCTAAAATATCTGCTATTTTTAATCAATGAAAGAATTGTGTTGTACAAGGAACAGCAGTTCTAATACATACTTTTACCTAATACATTTATCAAAGTTAATTGAGTAGAGCGATCACTGGGAACATACTATAACCTTTGGAACATGAAAAAAGGAGAAATTACAGTAACTTTTTAATAATAATATGTTTGTACTATACAGTAAGGTATTGGCAGTATTTAACATGTAGTAAGTCAGTCTGATCACTATGAAAGCACTACAACCTTTGGAATATCTAAAAAACACTATAGGTGAATTACTGTAATTTATTTTTAATTAATATTTGTATACTGAACGTACAGTAAGGGAGGTATTGTCAAAATTTCACCTATAGTAAGTCAGTGTGGTCACTAGGAAAGCACTACAGCCTTTGGAATAGGAAAAAATACTTTACTTGAATTACTGTAATTTTTTCTTGAACTTATTTGTTTATTGTACATACAGTAAAAGAGGTATTGTCAAAATTCCACCTGTAGTATGTCAGTCTGATCACTAGGAAAGCACTACAGCCTTTGGAACAGGAAAAAATACTTTAGGGGAATTACAGTAATTTTTTCTTAAATGTATTTGTTTATTGTGCGTACAGTAAAAGAGGTAATGTCAAAATTCATTCTGTAGTAAGTCAGTCTGATCACTAGGAAAGCACTACAGCCTTTGGAACAGGAAAAAATACTTTAGGGGAATTACTGTAATTTTTTCTTAAACTTATTTGTTTATTGTACATACAGTAAAGGAGGTATTGTCAAAATTCCACCTGTAGTAAGTCAGTGTGGTCACTAGGAAAGCACTACAGCCTTTGGAATAGGAAAAAATACTTTACTTGAATTACTGTATTTTTTTCTTGAACTTATTTGTTTATTGTACGTACAGTAAAGGAGGTATTGTCAAAATTCAACCTGTAGTACGTCAGTGTGGTCACTAGGAAAGCACTACAGCATTTGGAACATGAAAAAATACTTTAGGGGAATTACAGTAATTTAAAAAAAAACATATTTGTGTATTGTACATACAGTAAGGGAGTTTTTGTCAAAATTTCACTTGTAGTAATCAGTCTGGTCTGTAGGAAAGTACTACAGCCTTTGGAACACGAAAAAATACTTTAGGGGAATTACTGTAATTTTTTCTTAAATGTATTTGTTTATTGTACTTACAGTAAAGGAGGTATTGTCAAAATTCCACCTGTAGTACGTCAGTGTGGTCACTAGGAAAGCACTACAGCCTTTGGAACAGGAAAAAATACTTTAGGGGAATTACTGTAATTTTTTCTTGAACTTATTTGTTTATTGAACGTACAGTAAGGGACTTTTTGTCAAAATTCCACCTGTAGTAAGTCAGTCTGGTCTGTAGGAAAACACTACAGCCTTTGGAACATGAAAAAATACTTTAGGGGAATTACTGTCATTTTTTCTTGAACTTATTTGTTTATTGTACATACAGTAAAGGAGGTATTGTCAAAATTCCACCTGTAGTAAGTCACTGTGGTCACTAGGAAAGCACTACAGCCTTTGGAACAGGAAAAAATACTTTAGGGGAATTACTGTAATTTTTTCATAAACTTATTTGTTTATTGTACGTACAGTAAAGGAGGTATTGTCAAAATTCCACCTGTAGTACGTCAGTGTGGTCACTAGGAAAACACTACAGCCTTTGGAACAGGAAAAAATACTTTAGGGGAATTACTGTAATTTTTTCTTAAATGTATTAGTTTATTGTACTTACAGTAAAGGAGGTATTGTCAAAATTCCACCTGTAGTAAGTCAGTGTGGTCACTAGGAAAGCACTACGGCCTTTGGAACATGAAAAAATACTTTAGGGGAATTACTGTAATTTTTTCTTGAACTTATTTGTTTATTGTACGTACAGTAAAGGAGGTATTGTCAAAATTCCACCTATAGTAAGTCACTGTGGTCACTAGGAAAGCACTACAGCCTTTGGAACAGGAAAAAATACTTTAGGGGAATTACTGTAATTTTTTCTTAAACGTATTTGTTTATTGTACGTACAGTAAAGGAGGTATTGTCCAAATTCCACCTGTAGTACGTCAGTGTGGTCACAAGGAAAACACTACAGCCTTTGGAACAGGAAAAAATACTTTAGGGGAATTACTGTAATTTTTTCTTGAACTTATTTGTTTATTGAACGTACAGTAAGGGACTTTTTGTCAAAATTCCACCTGTAGTAAGTCAGTCTGGTCTGTAGGAAAACACTACAGCCTTTGGAACATGAAAAAATACTTTAGGGGAATTACTGTCATTTTTTCTTGAACTTATTTGTTTATTGTACGTACAGTAAAGGAGGTATTGTCAAAATTCCACCTGTAGTAAGTCACTGTGGTCACTAGGAAAGCACTACAGCCTTTGGAACAGGAAAAAATACTTTAGGGGAATTACTGTAATTTTTTCATAAACTTATTTGTTTATTGTACGTACAGTAAAGGAGGTATTGTCAAAATTCCACCTGTAGTACGTCAGTGTGGTCACTAGGAAAACACTACAGCCTTTGGAACAGGAAAAAATACTTTAGGGGAATTACTGTAATTTTTTCTTAAATGTATTAGTTTATTGTACTTACAGTAAAGGAGGTATTGTCAAAATTCCACCTGTAGTAAGTCAGTGTGGTCACTAGGAAAGCACTACGGCCTTTGGAACATGAAAAAATACTTTAGGGGAATTACTGTAATTTTTTCTTGAACTTATTTGTTTATTGTACGTACAGTAAAGGAGGTATTGTCCAAATTCCACCTGTAGTACGTCAGTGTGGTCACAAGGAAAACACTACAGCCTTTGGAACAGGAAAAAATACTTTAGGGGAATTACTGTAATTTTTTCTTAAACGTATTTGTTTATTGTACGTACAGTCAAGGAGGTATTGTCCAAATTCCACCTGTAGTACGTCAGTGTGGTCACAAGGAAAACACTACAGCCTTTGGAACAGAAAAAATACTTTAGGGGAATTACTGTAATTTTTTCTTACACTTATTTGTTTATTGTATGTACAGTAAAGGAGGTATTGTCAAAATTCCACCTGTAGTAAGTCAGTGTGGTCACTAGGAAAGCACTACAGCCTTTGGAACAGAAAAAAATACTTTAGGGGAATTACTGTAATTTTTTCTTACACTTATTTGTTTATTGTATGTACAGTAAAGGAGGTATTGTCAAAATTCCACCTGGAGTAAGTCAGTGTGGTCACTAGGAAAGCACTACAGCCTTTGGAACATGAAAAAATACTTTAGGGGAATTACTGTAATTTTTTCTTACACTTATTTGTTTATTGTATGTACAGTAAAGGAGGTATTGTCAAAATTCCACCTGTAGTAAGTCAGTGTGGTCACTAGGAAAGCACTACAGCCTTTGGAACAGAAAAAAATACTTTAGGGGAATTACTGTAATTTTTTCTTGAACTTATTTGTTTATTGTACGTACAGTAAAGGAGGTATTGTCAAAATTCCACCTGTAGTAAGTCACTGTGGTCACTAGGAAAGCACTACAGCCTTTGGAACAGGAAAAAATACTTTAGGGGAATTACTGTAATTTTTTCATAAACTTATTTGTTTATTGTATGTACAGTAAAGGAGGTATTGTCAAAATTCCACCTGTAGTACGTCAGTGTGGTCACTAGGAAAACACTACAGCCTTTGGAACAGGAAAAAATACTTTAGGGGAATTACTGTAATTTTTTCTTAAATGTATTAGTTTATTGTACTTACAGTAAAGGAGGTATTGTCAAAATTCCACCTGTAGTAAGTCAGTGTGGTCACTAGGAAAGCACTACGGCCTTTGGAACATGAAAAAATACTTTAGGGGAATTACTGTAATTTTTTCTTGAACTTATTTGTTTATTGTACGTACAGTAAAGGAGGTATTGTCCAAATTCCACCTGTAGTACGTCAGTGTGGTCACAAGGAAAACACTACAGCCTTTGGAACAGGAAAAAATACTTTAGGGGAATTACTGTAATTTTTTCTTAAACGTATTTGTTTATTGTACGTACAGTCAAGGAGGTATTGTCCAAATTCCACCTGTAGTACGTCAGTGTGGTCACAAGGAAAACACTACAGCCTTTGGAACAGAAAAAAATACTTTAGGGGAATTACTGTAATTTTTTCTTACACTTATTTGTTTATTGTATGTACAGTAAAGGAGGTATTGTCCAAATTCCACCTGGAGTAAGTCAGTGTGGTCACTAGGAAAGCACTACAGCCTTTGGAACATGAAAAAATACTTTAGGGGAATTACTGTAATTTTTTCTTACACTTATTTGTTTATTGTATGTACAGTAAAGGAGGTATTGTCAAAATTCCACCTGTAGTAAGTCAGTGTGGTCACTAGGAAAGCACTACAGCCTTTGGAACAGAAAAAAATACTTTAGGGGAATTACTGTAATTTTTTCTTGAACTTATTTGTTTATTGTACGGACAGTGAAGGAGGTATTGTCCAAATTCCACCTGTAGTAAGTCAGTGTGGTCACTAGGAAAGCACTACAGCCTTTGGAACAGAAAAAAATACTTTAGGGGAATTACTGTAATTTTTTCTTGAACTTATTTGTTTATTGTACGGACAGTGAAGGAGGTATTCTCCAAATTCCACCTGTAGTAAGTAAGTGTGGTCACTAGGAAAGCACTACAGCCTTTGGAACGGGAAAAAATACTTTACTTGAATTACTGTAATTTTTCCTTAAACGTATTTGTTTATTGTACGTACAGTAAAGGAGGTATTGTCAAAATTCCACCTGTAGTACGTCAGTGTGGTCACTAGGAAAACACTACAGCCTTTGGAACAGGAAAAAATACTTTAGGGGAATTACTGTAATTTTTTCTTAAATGTATTTGTTTATTGTACTTACAGTAAAGGAGGTAATTGTCAAAATTCCACCTGGAGTAAGTCAGTCTGATCACTAGGAAAGCACTACAGCCTTTGGAACAGGAAAAAATACTTTAGGGGAATAACAGTAATTTTTTCATAAACATATTTGATTATTGTACGTACAGTAAAGGAGGTATTGTCAAAAATTCATGTGTAGTAACTCAGTCTGGTCACTAGGAAAGCACTACAGCCTTTGGAACAGTAAAAAATACTTTAGGTGAATTACAGTAAATTTTTTATAAACATATTTGATTATTGTACGTACATTAAAGGAGGTGTTGTCAAAATTTCACCTGTAGTAAGTCAGTGTGGTCACTAGGAACATGCTACAACCTTCGGATAGTAAAAAATCCCTTTGGTGAATTAATGTAATTTTTTTCTAAAAATATGTATGTACATTATGTAAAGTGAGGCAGGTTTCCTAAATACAATCATTATAATGCATTTTTTTATTGTTGCTAAAGTACAATCAATAGCATTAGAACACATAATGTGAGAGAGATTTGCTGGTACTGTACATCTGTACTTTGTAAAAATGTAGTTGTCTGTTTGCGCACAATGGCAAAAAAATTGACCTTTTTAGACGGTCCCTAATCTTCTTTACCACACACATTGAATGTTCAGTGAACAGTCGCAACTTTGTATGCCATTAAAACAATATTTGCTCGTTTTGATCGATTGTGGAGAGTGTTGTAGTTCACCATCTTTGTCCTAAAGATCATGTAGCGGCTTTTATTCAGCAAAAATGTGCTTTATTGCGCTTGTTATTGAGACGTGAAAGTGCGAATGTGCGAATATAAAACCAACTTTACCTAAGTTTTATAAAGCACCTTTCCCAAGCTCCAGGTCGCTGTACAAGGAGATAACATAAACACAGCATCAAACATAAGTATGCATCGCATGTATAGGCCTACACATAGCCTACAAATATAAAACAGCAGAACACTAAACAGAGTCAATACTCTAACTAAAAGATAGTTTTTTAGTTGGGATTTGAATGAGGATATAGAAGATTTGATTTATCACTGACTCTACATAACCATAAATGTTGTTTATATATGTAGTCAATGACATCTACAAGCAAACAATTTAAAATAAGCTACTTTAAAATGAGCTCCCCTGCAATTTTCTCTGGTTTTGTGCCATGATGCCTGTGGCCTTTAACCATATCTGTTCATAGCTGAGTGAGCAATTCCTTTCCCTGTGTCTGTCCAGATGTTGGCCTAATTTGCTATGACTATCAACGTATGCACTCTTACAACTCCATCTCCATGCGAATGAGTAAGTATGGCCATGTTTACTTCTGGGGAAGCACGTTTCGTGTTAGCGGACACTTACCTTCTAGCGTGCTTTCATAAGCGCTGTTGAGTGGATCAAAAGCACCAAAGATTTGAGGCAGGAGGTCAGCGCTTTTGATAAACTCCCACACTGATATCACAAGTGTCTAATCGTACGTTCAAGTCCTCATGGGAAGTTTGTATTTACGATGTGGGAAGTCGTGTTTACGACGGCATAGGTGCGCTCAAGTCACTTTCGTCGGAGTAAGATGGCGGTGTACTTTATCTTAATTAATTACACAAAAATACAGCAAGGTTCTTAAACTCTACTTATAGAAAATGAAGTTAAACGCACCATAAATAGTATTGTGGTATTCCGCCATGTTGTTCACTGACATGACCCCAACTCATAAAGATCGGGGCTTAAAGAAAATCCCACTCGTATTTACGACATTGTGGTGGCGTTCATGTGCGTTCAACTCGTAAATACGATCTTTACGACCTGACTTGAACGCACCATATATGGATGTTTAATTCACACTTTTTTATAGATAGATAGATAGATAGATAGATAGATAGATAGATAGATAGATAGATACTTTGGGTACAGCGTACTTTGGGTCATGCTAGTCCTCACTTTGTAATGCACAAAAAGTTTAAAAAAAAGAGACATTGCTTAGCATGTTTCATAATGATATCCTCATTTTACATGCGCCGAATGAGCAACTTCATTATGGTTGTCTTTGTAGAGCTGTTTCCCGGTGAGATTTGAAGTTGGGGTTGGCTGCTGAGTCGGGGTCTCCACCTCCACCTCATGTCCTCCTGGCAGCGTTCCTCTTTTGGACACTGGCAGCAGCTTGTGCCCCACACCCCCTCCCAGATGTTGTGTCTTGAGACAGATGTGCAACCCAGCTCAGTATCCAAGGAATCTAGGTAATGTGTGCTTAAGAGGGGAGATGTCTTACACTGGCTGATGAACAGAGCCGCCTTAACCTAATGTTAGGCCCCGGGGCTGAGAGGTTTTGTAGGCCCCCCATCCCCTCGATTTATAGAGTCTCATTTTAAAAAAGTGTAATAGCTTATCTAGGTAATCTACATCACAAAATGCATTAGTTTCTTTCGAGACCTACAACAGTGAGTTTTTTATATTGTTTTTAATTTTAATATTGTTATTAACATATCACTGAGCACATAAACACAAGAAACTTTATTTAACAGCCACACACTGCAACTAAATTTCAACTTTATGCAAATGAGAAGCGATTTTCGCGAGCGACAACCAATAGGAAAGAAGCCTTTCAATGGAGCTCAGCTCCCGTCACCGTCTCGAGTTCAGTGCAGGCAAGACAGAAGAGTTCAAGGGCGATTTCACTGTTTTATATGATTTGACTGTAACTAACCACAAACATGGATATAATAAAATGATGCATGGAAAAGAAACTTTCGACAGTCTCAGTGAGTTTAATTCATACATTTATAGTTCGAGTGTTGTAGTTTTATGATGCAAGTTTAGCACTGCTGCAGTTCATTTTACAGTTTCCCCTGCATTATGTTGACTATTAGGGACAAGAAAATTGATTATTTGTCAAATTCGGATGACGTTTTAGTAATTTATGACAGTATGAGTGAGTTTAATTTGTAGATTGATCGATCGTTAATCTAGTAAATTATTTAATCCACTGAACACTGCTGTGTGGTAATATAAAAACACTCCCAACAGCATACTGTTTCTTTTGAGCCTAATTCCTAGTCAAATTAAAATGATATAGTTGTATAATATCACTTGTAATGGTGTTTTGTATAAATGTGGCCAGACGAGCAATCTAAACGCCTCATTCGCGCCGCGGGACCTCTAGACGCGCATAAACGCGTCTTTGCATTGATTTAACATTGAAATCACTCGCGCCAGACGCTCTATTCGCGTTTGGTGTGAACGCACCATAACAATAACATTAGAGCGACAGCACTACCAACGCCCACAAGCGACTAGCGACAAAATCTGACAAGTTAAAACAATATGACCTTTTCAGCTCATCATGAACCTGAACATGGGAGGCCCCTGAACTTGGGAGGCCCCTGGGCTTCAGCCCAGGTAAGCCCGTGCATTAATGCGGCCTTGCTGATGAAAGGAAGGAACATGCCAACGCAACAGCCCACCTGGCATCCAAACAGACGCTAACAGAAGGAGAGCTAGCATTTTATTAATGGAATTATGTAGACTACTATAGAAATGACACAATATTTGCTAAATGTGAACTAAGAAGTCATTTCTTTGATAGATTTACAGTAAGAAAGAGGAAAATAAGATTTTTTAAAAGAAATGATTCAGCAAGTATGCATTAAATTGATCAAAAGTGACACTAAAGCCATTTATAATGTTTCATTTCTAATAAATGCTGTTCTTTTTAACTCATTTTGAACTTTCATCAAATCCTGAAAAATGGTTTTCACAAAATATTAAGCAGCACTACCATTTACCAAATCATCATATTCGAATGATTTCTGAAGGATCATGTGATACTTTTTGAATTTGAATATTACAGAAATTAAGCTGCTTTATTTTAACATAGGCAACTATAAGTTTAAGTATGATATGGAATTATTTATCTATATAAATGTACAACAAAGACAATTTAAGCAATTTAACAATTAAAGTCTTTCTTAGTCAAAGAAACAATTATTGGGCAACATTTTTCAGTTTTCCTTGGCTGATATTTGAGGTACATTTAAAGAGAAATTATATATATATATATATATATACACACACACACACATACACATACACACACACACACACACAATGCAAATAGGCATTTTTACAAATTGCCTTAGTTCACAGTAGAGTCCAAAACAAACTCAAATACTCAATACTCAAGGTTGTGTATGCCACACATAGGCAAGCTTTATTACTGGAAAGACAAAAGGAGAAGTCATAATTTAAAAAAAATAACATTCTGAAATAAAACAGTGTAAAACACGAAACAGAAAATAGTTGCCTGCCTCAAATGATGAATCCAAATAAATAGGACTAAGCAGTTTTACATTAAGCACATCTTTGTCAATCCACAACATGAACAAATATTTAATCTTGTGACATTCTTTTAGATGTCTTACAAAGATTACAAAACAGGATATGTACAACTGAAGAACTAGAGGACATGCTTGAAGTATATTTGTATTTTGTACCAAACAGTGTGCAATGGCAGCATAATGACTGAATGTCCTTCTTCATCTGGGACGCTCACATGATCCAGAACTTCACAAACATAAATCGGCAGCTACAATGTATGACCAGCCATGTGACGTGTTTACACGCTGTTCATACTCCCTAGCACCCAAAATTCATTTTCATTTTATTTACAAAGTCACTAGACAATGCAAAAAGGAATTTGGTGTGTGATCACAGTGGCGGAGCTTGTAAACAGCCACAGTGGCTGCCTGCGTCTCATCTTCCGCCACTGAACAAAATATTGATTTCAAGTGTACAGAAATAAAGCAAAAACAACTATTTGAACAATAGTTAAAAAATGGAAAAATATCTTTCATTAAACAGGACCAGCCTGTTCGGTTTTATTCCAAAAGTCTGTTTCCATTTCCAGTTTGGCCTTGAAGATTCACAAACATCAAAGCCCTTATCAGGTCAGCTGATCCATATATTAAAATGTCCAGTCTGAATCTCCTTCCAGTCCATCTCCTCCTCATGCATTAACCGCTCGTATGCTCATGAACAGAACACTAATATTCCTATTTGGTTGAAAATGAGGGAAAAAAAACGTTGCACTCCAATGGTCATATTTTCATCTAATTACTTTAACAAAGGCTCAACAGAGTCACAATATATTGGCTTGTTTGTACAGCAGCACTGATGTATATCCACATAAATATACGCATGTCCACAAAGCATTAGCATGAATTTATAATACCGGTAGCCTTTTTTGTTTTAATTATTGCCACTGTACACACTTTGAATTATAAGCACTTGAACCATAATTATTGCTTTGTGGTGGAAAGCAGACGTAGCACTTTGCACAAGAAAACACATTTTTATTTTTCCCATTGAGAATCAAGTTTAGAAGCACATTGGACGATATCATCCACAAATATTTTTGCTGCTAGTGCTGCAAATGAGCATGGAGGCAATGAAATGGGAGATTGCTACATAAGATGCATGAAAAACTAAACCCAAGCTGGTCTGATCTTAATTGTCTCAAACCAGGCGATGTACAACCTTCTTATTTTAAATCTGTTCGTTTCTGAAAACATAGTGCTACGACATCTCTCGAGGTCATTTCAAAAAGGAAAGAAGATTCATCGTGCCAAATTCGATCCGAACTAGCACAGGGATCGCTTCACAAATTCATGGTTGTCTACACTACAGAGCAGCAGGAGATGTTAAGATACAGATAATCACTGTAATATATTCCCCAGTGACACCCATCCTATCTCTCAGATAGCTATTGCCTCTAAAAATAGAAGCATGTATATATCAGACAGTGTTCTAATAGAGGAAATAAGGGAAAATTGACTTTGGTAGCATCATAAATGGTCTTTTTTTACACATATTTTTGGCCCTTGTTTCCCTCTATTCCTCCATCTTAGTGTTCAGATATGAATGGCTCCCATTTAAAAATCACATTTCGCTTCCTGCACTGCAGCCAATTCGACCAGCGTGATAATGCCAAATGGGCCTCGTTCTCCTCTACATGACCCAGGCCTCACGCACAGCTCCCCAACGGTCCCGGCTTCACAATTCCCTTGGATCGGTTCCCTCAGATTTAGTCATTAGTGCATACTGTAGGCATGTATTTTGAATCTTACACTAGAGAGCTGGTATTTATACATTGAATAGCTTACATTGAACATTGGAACCTCTTTTAAAACATCTGTTTCCTAAGTTGAATCATTCCGAGCTTCAACTGGCACAACGACAGCAAATCTCTCAAAAACAAGGAGTGAATAGATGACGGCTGATGATTGAATCTCGTTTTGAAAAAGCAAGATACAGTACTGAAAATACATATGCACTGTTGAAGAGCTCAGGACAAGGAGGACAGCGAGGTGTCCACTTGCTCTGAAAGGTGTTTCTTTGGGGGGTGAGGAAGGATTCCACACGTCAATGATGTGGCAATCGGAACCCACCCCCTTCCCCAGACCAAAGCGCAGGGAATGGTGTAGCTTTTGTTATGGGGGGTGAAGTTCTCCACTCACATTACTGAGCAACTCTTGGCCTTCTCCTTCTTGAAGGTGGAGGATAGGAGCTCAGATTTGCTGGGGAGGTGCAGCAGGCGTTTGGACAGCCGGCGGGTCGGGCTCGGCTTGGCAAGTGGCTGCAGCTTGTTAATGCAAGCCAGCGCAGCTGTGCGGAACACGCTGTGGATGCTCTTCTCGGAGGTGAAGGCTGAACACTCCAGATAAGCCTCGGCACCCAACTGTTTGGCCATGGCAGAGCCCTGTGATGGGAGGAGATGCACAAAAAACTCAGTTCGCTGTAGGTTCTTAATAGAAGCCAAAGATACAGGTCATAGATTCAAAAGCTTTGTTCATGTTGTGAGTTGTCTATATAGGCAGTTGCCTTTTAAGACAGCGTCCGAAGTAAAGAAAAGTGTCTGATTTAAAGATTTAAAACAGTGGTTTATGACAACCCCCTTCCTAAATTATACAGGACAGCTATGTTTTCATGTACCCATTAACCAGATAAACATACATTGCATTATTATACATAACTATTAAGTATGATTTTATAAAGTGAACATGTTATTTCCACTAACTCCAAAGCAATTCTTTAAATATCACCTAGAAAATATGTACCTAGCTGATGGTGTATCTTTTTAAAAATAATAATAATACTTCTTTTCACAATATATACATACACACTACTGTTCAAAAGTTTGGAGTCGGTAAGATCTTTTTAAAAAGTTTTTGAAAGGATGCAATTTTTTGCTCAAAAATACAGAAAAACTGTAATATTGTGAAATATTTTTACTAATTGAAATAATTTTCTATTTTTAATATATTTTAAAATGTAATTTATTCCCTTGATGTAAAGCTGAATTTTCAGCATCATTACTCCAGTCTTCAGTGTCACATGATCCTTCATAAATCATTCTAATATGCTGATTTGCTGCTCAAGAAATATTTATTATAAATGTTGAAAACAGTTGTGCTGCTTCATATTTTTGTGGAAACTGTGATACAATGTATTCAGGATTCTTTGATGAATAGAAAGCCCAAAACAACAGCATTTATTTGACACAGAAATATTTTGTAACATTATAAATGTCTTTACTGTCACTTTTGAATAATTGAATGCATCCTTGCTGAAAAAAAAAGAAGAAAAAAAAAAATCTTACTGACCCCAAACTTTTAAATGTGGTAGTGTAGTTCAAAAAGCAGTTTTACAGAGAAAATTGCCTTACAGCCTGAGTAAGCAAGATCAATGCAACAGTGGAAAGAAACAACGTGTGGCTGTACCTGCTCATGAGTGATGGGTGTTTGTTTCTGATTGGACAGTTCCATCAGCGTGCAGACATCCGTCCGAAGGTCTGTCTTGCAACCAACGAGGAGAATACGAGTACTGGGGCAGAAGTCGAGGATCTCAGTCCTCCACTGCAAAGAGACAGAAATATATTAAATAATTGTTTTGCAAGAACTGATTAATCTTACAGAGCAAACACATTGTTCTGTATAAATAGGGTTGCATAATGACAATTATAATCTTGATTCTTAAGTGCCAAGCACTTCTGGCAAGTATGGTGTGATAAATATTGCAGCCCAAAAATGCTGAAGTACAGTAAAAAAGCAAAAACAAATGAATCATTCATAAAGAAGTCTAAATTAAACTTCATAATCCCACACGAAGCACATTTTTAGGTTACCTGACAAAACATTTTACAGTAAAGAAAGCCCAATGCAATGATTTCTTGAGGTCAGTGGTGGGTTTGAATATGAATAGGAATATCTAGTTACCTTCTTAAGTCCACTGTCAAAGATATCTGGGCGACTGATGTCAAAACATAGGAGCACGGCATCGGAGTCACTGTAGCAGAGGGGTCTCACATTATCATAGTATGGAGATCCTGAAACAAGAGAGAGATGCTAATGAAGAGATGACTACAATGATGAGAGAGGAAATCAGCAGAAAATAAAATGTCATTTAAGAGGTAGAGAATATTTTTAAATGTTGCATTTCAATACAAAATTATGACAGCAAGCATTTTTTAAATCCACAAACCAGGAACATTAACAAAATAAATAGACAATTTTGGTGTATTGATCAAATCCTACAGTAAAACAGGAACATTAACAAAATAAACATTAAATTTTAGTTTTTAGTTTAAGACTTAAGTTAAAATGATTTTAAAAATAATGTTTCATGACCCTGCACCCTGAATCACAAAATAGAGTAAATAAATGGAATAAATAAAATAGAACATTATTATGTGACTGTAAACGCTGTAGAATATTTAGAAGTTTTATTATTTAGAACTGTAAATCCGTATATGCACATGTATGCATGTACGTACGTAGGTATGTGTGTGTGTGTGTGTGTGTATAGCCTACATGATATGTGATATATAGACTGGAGTACAAATAAAATAAGTAAAAAACAAAATTAACTTCTTAATATTTTACACCAGTACATACATAGCTGACTGTCTGTGAATGTCCTGTATATATCTGCAGACAGAAGCAGACAAAGGCCAGAGGTAGAGCTCCCCTGCTCATCATACATTCTGTTAAAGCCCTCTTCCTCTCACTGCTTGCCATATTGGCATTTTAAAGATGAAGAAACTGACAATTGAGCTCTAAATCCTCATTGATCTATGTGTCTCACTCTCTCCCTCGATTTCTTTTTTTCCAGTGGATTATGCAACTGGAGTGATGGGGCTGGGGTTGGCACTTCAAAAGCCCCCCCCCCATACCTCCAGTCCCTCTGTTTCCACAGCAACAGCCTTGGAGTCAACCATCTGCAGAGCGCCGTCTTCCTAAAGGCATCCCTTAACTGCCCATCAATCATTTGATACAAAGCAGTGCCCACCCACTTGGTACTGAGAAGATGCTGGAGAGGCGTAAACAGCCTTATATACACCTCACTATTGCAGAGTCTCCTTTACTGGATGGATTTTGCATGATTTTTTCCTTTTGAACCTCATGTGTAACAGTCTTCACGTCTTTGCAAGAGTCAGTGAAACAATTATTAGCCATGCACTGCAGTCTAGAAGCCTCATAGTTAACAATATTGATTGAACTTTGTTGAAAAGGGAGCTTACTTTAAAAAATCCAAAGGGGAAAAAATCTGCATCAGAACATGTCACACTTATGAATTGAATCAGTTCTTATTTCTTTTTAGAAAATCAAAACTTTTCGGTGCGACCAGTTGATTCCCAAATAACTGATTCTTTGATTCTTATTATTTAATCAAATCACATACAGTGTGAACAGCGTGGTCTAACTGATTCCCAAATAGTTGATTCGGTTCTTTTTTAGTGACTCAAACTCCCACGGTTTATAACTTACTTTATGTAGAATATAGTATAAAGTCTGAAAAACGTATTTAAAAAACTTTTGCAAGAACTGTTACATGTTTTTTCAAACATTACTTTCACACAAGTAGGCCTACTAAAATAATAGTTCTTTATGATTCCAATCTGTAAACATCAAGTAAAATCCCCAAACAATACGTTAAATATAAAATTTTATGTCATGTTGATTTTAAGTTGATTAAAACTTATCCAACATGACTCTTATGAGCATGAATCACTCAAAAAGACTCGGTCTTAAACTGTTGTTTTGAATCAGTCTGATGAATCCTTTACTCAATATACTCAAATATTTTTAATGTTGAGTGGAGTACATTCAGTGAAGGATTTATCAGACTGATTCAAACTGATAACTCATGACTTTGTGAATCTTTTTGAGCATTTAGTTGAAGAATTGCTCAAAAGGGTCATGTTGACTAAGTTTTAATGAACTAAAATTCAACATGAAATTAAAATTATGAAGCCAATTTCCCTCATTTCATTATGGAGATCACTGGTTAAAGCAGGAATGGGTTTAAGTGAGTGCGAGCCACACTGCAGACATATCTTCACTCTGAAGCACAGATCACCGCCTCTTTCCTCTATTACCGGGACATCACGAACACACAAACCTGGGCGTGAGGCTGCATTAAATTGCTGTTGATCTTAATGCAGCGATCGATATAGATGTACACAGAGGGACAAGAAGCCATTTCAATTAATCTCGGCAAAATGGCACATCCCAGCAGTCAGAGACAAAGACCTCCACATGGTGAGCTTACCAAAACTCACTCAAACCACTGTTTGAAATCTGAAAAGGACACTGTGACACTTAAGCTGTTGGCAGGGAGCGCTTCCTAACATCAGAATCATGTACCACCTGCAGTCTTGGATCACAGAACTGCACTATGTGTGCAGGGATGTTCAATAGTGAACAAACCGCTTCTCCGCTCTCAACCCTGGGCCACATGTTCCCCGGATAAACAAGATGAGGATGTTATGCTGCCTGTGTATTACCAGACGGAGGGTTGGTGAAGCGTGCAAAAAAAAAAAAAAAGAGCAGAGTAGAGTCACTACAATTGCACTAAATGCTTTTTGTTGTGAAGCCATGCCTGGAGCAAACTAGCTTAACTGAAAAGTGGGCCAACGTGAGCATGTGTTTGATATGAGATGGCCTTTTCCTTGGGAGTCTTGTAAAGAGAACAGATGGAGGTGGAGTGGGCTGCTTTTGTGTGCCGCACAGACCAGAGCCGCACCGCATTCCATCTGCTGATCCCTTTCACTCTTTGAAAAACTATTTTAGCAGCGTTTCAGCATTGACTCTGAACTATGAATGTAACTATCAAGTTGCATCAGACATGTCCTGAAACATAATGAAAAAAATAAATCACATTCAAACTAAAGATTTTTGGTGCGCACCTGAGTGTGCTTGACGTCACAGTTTGGATTGTAAAAACGTCACTTGAAAAGGTGGTCTTGGGTATGATTCACTTCAGTACTCATTAAAGGAGTCATGTCACAATGCTCGTCCCTCATGACTAAGCCTTCTCTGACAGTCTGAATGAGACCGTGATAACAGATCCTGTCAATTATTACTGCTTAATGTCAATTACTAGGGAAAGAAAATATCACTCCAGTGTGAAGAAGATGGTATCATATAATGAAAAGAAGAAAGCTTTTTACCCAAGTGAATGAGCTTGCTGTCTGTATTGAAAGATGAGAAAGTCTGGCGGCAAAAATAATGCCACACAATACGTCATTTTAGTGTTGTCACTAGCTCAATAAAACAACCCATGACTAACTCAAGAACATATAACATCATTATTTTAATGAACTGTTTAAAAAGACTCATCAGTCGGACGAATAATTCACTTAATGAACTGAATCAATCAGGGCCGGGTTTCCCGATAACGATGTATCTTAGCTCTTAAGAGCGCTTTCTACGTGCAATGTTACGAACGCTCGCAGCAATTCCACGAGCGTTTCCCAAAAATGCACTTAACATGAACGCGCGAGAACGCGCTCTACGTGCTACTTAAGAGTCGCTGTCCATTCGTGAAGTGCTGAAATATAACCTTATATGGAATCGTATTCTGAACGTTTAGTCTTAATTATTAGGTTTAACATAATAATCGTCATCTGTGGATTAGCAATCAAGACAAGTCTAAAGTCTACATTCAGGCGGAGATAGCCTACTGACAAAATGTATGAACAAAAAACAAACAAACAAGAAAAGATACCTTTCAAAAAAGATTAAATTAATGTAGGCCTAATTTTAGACGAAACAAAGATGTTATTTTTAACAGATTTAAAGGACACCATACAAATAAGGAAAAACAAAACATCTGGGTGGACATTGCAAACTAACTGCAACCCGGGGTGTTCAAAGATCAGGGCAGGTGGTCTGCAAGAAATGCCCAATACATGGCTGGTTTTCGTGCACGTCAGCAAGTCATTGACAGATTTTTTTTTATTCATCCATATTTTGCCCAGTCTTTGAAGCATATTTCCCACATTGCTTCGTTCTTTTATGATTTTATTTTGTTCATTCATTTAATTTAGATGTGCATTTTTTCTTCCCTTTTTTATTATTTAATTTATACATTCATTTAAACAAAAAACAAGTACAATAAAGTGTACAATAAAAAAGTACAATCAAAATCTTATATTTGTACTAACTTTGCAGTGTAATTGTTAAATCTAGATAAAAGTGTAATCTGCCGGTTGTCCTGCAGGTGACCTCATAAATCTGTCTTCTTACGATGCACTTGGTGATTTACGATTACTCCAGAGCACTCGTAGATCTACGAAGATTTTCAAGTGCTACTTAAGTTACGATGCTTTTGGGAAACAGACCTTAATATTAAGATCAGTCGTACGAAAACAAAAGTTTAAAAAAACTAAAGTCTCACCATTAAAAGTCATGTCCCAAGCACACAATTATAATGTACTCTTTTTTTGAAGTGATTCCAATCATATTTCAAGCAATTCAAAACCATCATGGCAAACAGTGCGCATCTGAAGTGTCTCAGCTGAAGGAAATAATCCATTATTTATTGACTTTAATATATTGGCCAAATTTTCTGACTTGTAGTTAAATATGTGCATCTGCAACAGATATTATAACAGAACTTATAAGCTGAATAAGAGTAAACTCCGATGTAGTAGAATATGTGAGAATTAATCAGCACTCTGAGACTCATGTAGATGCGAGCAGGGGGCTGAGAGAGGTCAACGTTCACAAAGGAGCTTGAAGCAAGTGAAAGCCCCTGTCCATCTTCCCACTAGAGATGAGAACAAAACCTAGAGCATTCTCCATATCCCCAACCCCCCTTTTCCTTAAGATCCCAGAGATTCCATCACATAACATGATGGGAGCTCAACAAAGAATCCCCCTCTCTCTCACTGCGAGGGGCTGGCCATGACCCCTCAGGGAATACCGTTTCAGAGCTGTGGTGTTGTTTCCTCATTGGTGCCTGTCATCAGCTGCCAATGGCCACTGGAGAGCACATTAATCTACTGGCTGTTTTAATGTGCTAATGGAGCACTATTTTTACACATCCGATCTTGTGTAGTCATCCCATACTGAAGCAGCAGAATTTATATTCACAAAAATGTACATCCATCAGCGTAACAGCAAATGCCACCTAATCCATTGCTAATGCCCCAATGCAAATTAAATATAGCCTCCATATTAGAAATACAGACGCCATCTTCTAAGAGCCTGCAGAAGGTCCAATTGGCTGTCGTGATTAAGTGAGAGGATTGATTTTCACCTGTAAATCCTTCCTGGCCCTCAAAGAAAGCAGTTGGAAACCCAATGATGAGGTCAGCGCAATCAACGAGGAGAAGACAAATAAGAAGCCGCGTTCACATTGAGCAGCATCACTGAGCTGATATAAATAGCACACAGCATATAACCGAAAACAACACTCCAAATCAAATCTGCCACACTGTAAAATGTTCTTATTATGTCATAACATTTTTGTTTTTTAATCCATCTCACTCGTCACAATTTCTGTCATTTCTACTTGAGTTCAAGCTAAATTTCCTTTAGCGGTAATTAAATTCAAAGTGATCGAAAAAGTGCAATGAACCAATTACTGTAGGTTATGACTGTGGCACCAGCTTGATTTTACGTACAAAACTAAAGCAGCAATTACACCTTTTTTAAATGCACACTGAAGGTAATGGGACATAATTTAGCACTATGAATATGTATGAATACATTACCACTGAAATGTTTGGGGTCAGAAAGAAAGTATTAGTATTTCAGCAAAGATGCAATAAATTGATCAATGGACAGTAAAGATATTTATAATTCTACAAAAGATTTCTATTTTAAAGAATCCTGAAAAAAGATTCACAGTATCTACAAAAATATTAAGCAGCACGATGTTTACAACATTGATAATGCTCAGAAATGTTTCTTGAGCACTAAATCAGCATATAAAATGATTTCTGAAGTAACATGTGAACACTGAAAATTCAACTTTGCCATCACAGGAATAAATTACATTTTAAAATACATTAACGTAGAAACATTTATTTTGTAATATTACTGTTTTTTCTGTATTTTTAAACAAATATATGCAGCTTTGTTGAGCATAAGATACTAATAGTGTTCACCTGATGTTGCTACAGTATATTTTGCCTTCTTAGTGGGAGAATATAGTTTTGTGAGAAATACTTAAGTATCATTTTAGTTTTTTGCCAAATGATCAATTTATCTTTTTTTCCTGAATTTATGGATGCAGCCAATTCCGTTTATATCCGAGAGTAGTTTGAATTGAAATATCCATTTAACTTGATGAAAATACAGTTTGAATTCTACAACACCAGCCATGATTAAGAGCTAAAAACTGGATAAAACTCTGGTTTGCCCTCTCATCCTCATTCAAGCCCCGACTCATCCCCTTAAACCGTACTCTCTCTCAGCTGGCTTGTCTCCAAGCAGACTAAATCAGATCAAAAAGCATGAGCAAAAGGCTAGGGCATATTAACAGCACATATTTCATTCAGCAATCTGTACATGAAATCTTAATCCTTGCTCTCTCTCTCCCTCGCTAGCAATCATTATCACACACGTACAACAGACAAACACATTATAGAAACCTAGTCCTTTCAGCCACACTTCACAGTCAGCGGACAGCCAGACGTTACTGGGTGCTAATGATGCTTCTATTGGCAACACATCCAAAGAGAAATGAGGTTATCATGTCTGTCATTTACTAGGAATTCAGAAATGAGCAGCGAGGAGTAGACATACACAGCACATTGTAATCAGGTCAATAGGCTACAATGGGAAGCCGTGGGGAGATGTGAACTGCCTCAGTGATCATGTACTCGTTAGACTACTGATTATATTCGGCAGTTGTTAGAAAGACAGACATAGTCTATAGTCTCATGCCTGATGCATATTGGACAAAAAAGTACGATTTGGCAAGCTCTGATCTGATTGGCTGACTTCACGCAACTTCCGGGATTAAGGGCATACAGGGTTTATTAGCAGTCATCTTGAAAACAATCACATTAACATGGCACTTTTGAGGATGAAATAATCACTGGATTTTCAAATTCAAGTATCAAATCTTTGAATGCTATTTAAGTTAACTAGATATCCACAAGCAGAATAGTCTGTAATTACTACTTTTGGAACAGACAGAAGTTCTGTACTCATTTTTCACACCCTGTTAAAACAATTGGTTTGTCCACCGGACACTCTTTTAATCAAATGCACATAAAATAGTTGTTATAAGGTGTTCTATTGCAAACCGAGCATCTGTTACAATTATTCTACATTTACATTTTCCTACACTGCTTCAGAATTAGCATAAATAATATGTTTAATATTCAAATCAGGTTTAGTTTAGTAATCAGCATGACTGGATTGGCCCAACACAGATCAAAACAAGCCAGACTGTTTCCTTGAGCAGAATATAAAACAGCTACAATTCGTAACAACTGTAAGGAATGTAGTGACTACAATTCAGTGACTACAGACTATCAAGATACTGGTACATTTTCTAACATCAAACAATTCTGTGGTTTCCAATTTCCAGTGTTTTCCCCAGACAATTTCAATTAGACTATGAATACACTCTTAAAGCAAAAATGCTATATCTGATGATATTAACTACACAGATGCAACATTATTATAATACTGTCATGAAAATCATGTCTCAGTTATTTGTCATTTTAATATATGATGTGGACAAAATGCCCCCTTCCTAGTATGGCAAGCCGTTTTGACTTTTAATCATTCGCAGGATATGAATTCTTGATATCAACAATTCCATTTTTACTAGTTAAAATGCTAATTCTTGATATCAGGAATTAGATTTCTACTAGTAAAAATGTTAATTCTTGATATCTGTAATTGTATTTTCACTAGTTAAATTTCATAGGCTGCCATTCAGATTCAATTGTTGATATCAAGAATTGATTTCTTCTTACTAGTTGAAATTCCAATTTCACATATCAGAAATACAGTTCTTACTAGTAAAAATCATCATTTTTGATATCAATAATTACGTGGTTACTAGTGTAAATGTCTGTTCTTGATATCAACAATTGAATTGTGAAAAAGTTCATTTTTGATATCAATAATTAAATTGTCACTAGTGACAATCAGTGCGTTTATATGCACCCTCATAATGCGATTATAATGGGATTTTGGCAATATTGCGATTAAACTTTACCTCATGTAAACGCAATACTTTGATCAAACTATTGCGGTTAAGCTCTAATTCGTAGTAAACATATTCGCATTAAACTATGGCGTACGCCAATTTTAATCACAATAAACAGACATATAAACACCTTAATCTCATTATTACCGCTCTGACCAAAGTGCACATGCGCAGACGTACACGGATGCCGTGTGTTGTTCACACAACTTCATGAATGAACTCTGTGACATTATTCGGAAGTTGACTCTGCTTATTAGAAATAATTGCATTGGTGCACATGTAAATGTAGTCAATGTTTATTTTTGATATCATGATTGTGATTGTTATTAGTAAGAAATAGATATCTGATAGATATCCATTTTAGATATCTGAAATTACTCTCCTAATTATTGATATCAGAAATACATTGACAGATATCAGAAAAAATAAATGTTACATGTTGAAATACATTGACAGATATCAAGAATTAACATTTCAACTATTGACAACTGAGTTGTTAAAATGTATATTTTTACTAGTAAGAATTTCTGATATGTGAAATTGGAATTTCAACTAGTAAGAAATCAATTCCTGATATCAACAATTAAATTTGAATGGCAGCCTATGGTGAAATTTAACTAGTGAAAATACAATTACAGATATCAAGAATTGGCATTTTAACTAGTGAAAATGTAATTGTAAAAGTCAAAATTCATGTCCTGGGAATTAATAAAAGACAAAACGGCTTGCCATATATTCCTAGCCCATTTTGACATCACATTAGCTCATAACAGTATACCAATCAAGAATCCCACTAATGTATTTTGATTTAAAGTTGTTATATATCACCAGACCTTATATTGTTTTTCCTCCATTACACATGACATTTCATATTATGTCGAGACTCATACGGTTTCATTTACATTATGATGTCGCTCAAGTTACATAACATGCCCAAAACAAAATGTTACTTTCTATTTCGATGCATTTTAATATTTAGTCACGGAGTCACCCGTTTAATCTTACCTGACGTGTCCCATAAACTCAATTCAACACGTTGGTCATCAAGCTCCAGACAGGCTGTGTAGTTCTCAAATACTGTGGGCACATACGTCTGAGGAAGAGATGCAACATATTAAAACTGATGAACATGCATGTGATGCTGCATGTATGTGATGCTTAGAAAGAAATCAGGGTACCACTTTAAATCTTTTCATACTGTTCCTTGCCTCTACGTAAACCGATTTAATGTTTGCATTATTTTGTTATGCCAGTAAAATCCTAACGGACTTGGTAACCAAAGCATGTCATAATGAAACTACTCTTAACATGCATGAGAGAAACAGTTAACCTAGACATACATGTCGTTCGGAAAAACCATTAAAAATATAATAACAGAATTATTTTAAGGAATGAGCTTCTTTGAGAAATGCTGTACTGACCTCCGGATAACAATCCTTCGCCAAAACCTGTAACATCGCAGTTTTCCCGCATTGAACATCCCCAACCAGCACCAGTTTACATCTGACCACTAGTGGCTGTGCGTTTCTTCTCTCTTTCATGGTTTCACGCTGTCTTTTAACAGAATAAAATAAACAAAAACAAAAACGCCTAAAACAGATCGACACGAGGATGCGTGAGTATGCACAACGGTTTCTGTGGTGATTATACACAACACTGAGCTGAAGTGATTGAACTGTGTGGACTGTGGGCTTATATGTGCCGCACGACAGCCAATCACCTTGCACGATGCTGATGACGTGTCACATTCTTTCCTCCTCCGTCTGGATGGAAACGTATTTCCCCGACGACTCAGCCTTTTGGGAAACTTTTGTCTAATCTATCCGAAGAAAAAATCCGCAAGAATGCTAATTATACATGAGTTATCCAAAATATCCACACTCGGGTTGTTATATGATTACAAAAGACGCTGTACAAATAGATTTATATTATAATCACTCACATAGCCTATAGTTTGCTTCAATGTATGTCTATCACAAACAAACTAAATGATGCCACTTCACAGCTTTTCCTGCATATTGTGGCGTCTTCATTATCTCCCGAGTAGCTATAATTAATTAGATTGTTTTAACTCAGCACCAAAAGCCAGTCAATTGGTTTGTTCACACATTCTTGTCCCTCCACCCTATACGACTTTCCTTTCACCTAGCCTACTTTAATGATCTGTGAATTGCCTACTTTCTTTCAGCGTTTTCCTCTCATTTCTGAGGTCTTTTTAAAATCATAATAACCACCTCAAATGTCTCCCAAACGATACGCCCCCAAACATTTCAATAGCTAATTCTTAAACTATTCGTTTTTTCCCCTGCCATAATACCGAAAACGTGGTTGTTTTCATTATCAAATGTATCCGTTTTGACATGTTTAGTCATTTTACAGTAAAGACTTGCATGACTCCTCTTAAAAATCCCCTTGACTAAAAACATGAAACCATTGTTTACATTAGCCTACTACTGGATTATTGGAGAAATTGCTTTTTGATCCCAGTCTGTGTTTGGACACAGTAGTTTAATTAATGACGAATGTGAGGCTAAAAGTTTATTGGCCTTATGGGGATGTTCAAAATGTCAGCCCTCAGGGAGTCTCAGAAGGCTAAAGTGCTCTGATAGACACTAGGCACAGAGGCTCTGACACTTTCAAGGTTATATTTGTATGTTAAACACCTCAGAGACAGCAGGCTGAGGAGAATAGACCTTACGCAAACACTTTTCCCCTCCCCTAATTCAATTATTCTTCAAACTGAAATTAGACGGTCTAATTTCACATCACCGAATGGTTTCAGAGCAGTATACATTAATATTGTATGTGTATCAGTAAGTTTTATCGTCTAAGTTCTTGTCCCTAAAGTCATACAATGTCAAACTGCAAACAATGTTCAAGATAAAATCTGTGGTGGCATTATAATATTTTGTCTTCATTTTGAACGGAAGCCTTTGTACCCTTTTTATTATGCCATTCAACCTATATTGAACCAGTTAGTGGTATCATAGATAAGGCTTGTAGTATCCGCAGCAGGGGTGGAGACCACATGAAGTATGTATGAGAAGAATTCCCCTGCTGTAACAGCAGGGCACAAAGCACAGGGAAGCAGGTGGAGCTGAATAATCAACAGCCCAGTGTGTCACAACACAATCTGCTGTAGGGGATAGAGGAAGAAGGTGTCAGAAGGTTGCAGTTGGGTTCCTACCTCTGTTTAACCTCAGAGGTTCATGGTCACATGGCATTATTGAAGATAATTATGTAAGACATGAAATATTGTGTGTGTCTAGAATATTTTCCAAATTGAAGTTAAATAATAATATAAATATATTAAATATATAATTATAATTTATATATGTAACATACATACATACATATATATTTTAAGATTTAAATATGTACTTTATAGGTGTCATCTATGATATTCCCTTTGTTCAGAAACATAATTCCACCGATCAGTCCACTAATCTCATTTTTCCCAAGACTAATGAAAGATATGTTATGAAAATCTCATAAAGTATTTTAGAAGTGTGTTGACCAAAATACACATGTTTTTGATTAAGCAAGATGCTTTATATAATTTATCTAAATTCATGCAACATAAAATTAACATACCGGGTCAGAATAGTTTTCACTTTATTATGCTCGGGGTCCCATTACTTCTTCAATGCTTTGACATGCAAAGTAAATTAGGCCCTTTGGCAATTTTTCCAGATTTCCTGCATATTCTGACATTTTCTTTGTGTCTAAAGTAATCAATTAACTTGTTTTCATTCAGCATCAATAGCCACAGACATGAGGACAATAGGACTGTTCACACATTCTCGTCCTTCCTCCTAACACTCTAACCTTTAATGATCTGTGAATCCCCCAATTTCCTTCTGAAATGACCTCAAATATTGAAATATTTCAGTGCATTTATATATTCCCTTTGTCCAGACTCCAGAAACAAGCCACTCTTTTGGGAAACTTTTATTATATCTAAACTGATGAAAGATATGTTATGAAGGTTTTAGACGTGTGTTGACCAAACTATCCACAAATTTCACAATTTGTTTATTTCATTAGAAAGATAGGCTATTTAAAAATGTGCTATATTTATTTACTTATTTACTTCCAGGGACAAATATATATTGCATGCGCTAAAGCAACAAAGAAAGACTTTTGTTTCAGCGATGCCATTACAATAATGCTGGGAAGTTATTCATTATAAACGCATGTAATGTCGTATTTTTGTGTTGTTTCATGCATGTAACTTGTGTAGATGGACGTTTAGCATTTGTTGACAGTGCCAGAGATAAAGATAAACCCTCATGTGTGACAGATGGCTGTGTCATTTGCAGATAAAAATGAAAGCATTTTCAGTGTCAGCCTCTCAGGAGGGAAATGGAGCATACAGAAATGAAAAGAAGTAGCATATGGAAATGGAAAAGCCCATTTGTTCTGCAGCATGTGTGGATCTGATGAATAGTGCGATGAGGTCAAGTGGATCAGCGCAATTGCTCTCTGTCGAACTTTACGTTCCGGTCAATCGATCCGGACCACCGTCTCTTTTTCTCCAGCTCTCTCATTATAGCCAAATCTTTCTTTGAGCTTTGCTATAGGCCCCGTTATGCTCTGATGACAGGGAACGTGATACTGAGAGCATATCAAGCCACAGCAGTAATCAGCTCTTCTTGCTACTAGAACACCAACTGAGAGTGAGAGAGAGAGACTCTAACAACACCCCCTGACCCACAACCGCCCACTTGCAGCAGACAGAGGCCCAGCAGGCAGCTAATTAGCATGTGTTAATGAGTTCCTGTTCCAGGGTGACCCACTCAGCAGTGCAGGAAAAGTGTGGAGGTATGGTGTGTCTGCTTCACGGTGCTTGTAGTAAACACAATTACAAACAAGCCGGACATACTCTGAACTGCAAATCTAGCACATTCATACAGTAGGCCGGGGGTGTCCAAACATGCTCCTGGAGGGCCACCACTGTCCTGCAATATTTAGCTCCAACCCAAATTAAACACACCTGAACCAGCTAATAAAGGTCTCACTAGGCATACTAGGCCCTGTCCCAAATGGCACCCTAAGCACTCGTGGTCTTCCTACGAGTCCGCACTTTCGTGACGTAATGCTGCTTTGACTGTCGGGAAGAAGTCTGCTGCATCAGTGCGGGCTCGGCAAAAGTGCGCATCGAGGGCGCATTTCGACCGCAAAGGGGGGCGCTCGCGAGCACCCTTCTGAGGCCTAAAATGACAAATGGGACACCATCTACGGACTTAACGGACACGCGCACGCGGCACCAATTGTAAATCCACAAGACCGAAAGTGCATATGAAGTGTGCCATTTGGGACAGGGCCCTAGAAACTTCCAGCCAGGTGTGTTGAGGCATGTAGGAGCTAAACTCTGCAGGACGGTGGCCCTCCAGGGCCGAGTTTGGACACTCCTGCAGTAAATGCAATTTGCTGCAGTTAGTTTGCTGCAGTTACAAGCATCTACAGTAAATGCTCTACGTTTCCACCCATGTTCAAGCATAAATCTGAGTGTTTGGTTTAGCCTGACCCCAAGTTTTCCCATATTTTGAGCGTTAGAGTCTAATATATGACAAAATGTGACCTCACTGCTAAATGCATGAACTGTAAAAAGATTAGCTGGTAACCTAAAATGTGCTTACTGTGGTAAAATTAACTTTCATTAAAGTCAACATTTTAATATCACCTGATGAAATTAAGGTTATATGTAAAAAAAAAAAAAAAAAAAATGCAATGCTCAGATCAGGTAGAAATCCTCCTTCAAGTAACTATTGTAATAAAAATGTAAATCTGTAGAAAAAACAGAAAGACAGTGTTTTTGCATTTACACAGATCATCATTTTCCTTTCATTCTGATTGCACTACAATTGCTCCTGCACTGACCTCTAGAGGAAATCTGGAATTTATGTTTGAGATTCCTCGACCATTTTACATGTATGGATGGTTAGTTGATATAAACTACTTTTGAAATGTTGACATGTCTGGTAAGACATAATATACACTTAATCTAAAACTATTTTGAACAGCATCTATAATTCTAATTCTAATTTTGCATGCAGCTTTTATGACCTCATTAACTGACTATATTTAAAAATTCATTTGTCACAAGATAAATTAAAGTAAATTTATCAAGTCTAAAGTTATTAGAACTGTACTCTTATACTAAAATATTTATTGAAATATAATACATGCACAAGGGACAGAAACCAGAGACCATTCTTTTTATTTTATTTTTAATTTTTTTTTCTTCCCCAGAGCACACAATACTTTTGCTCAGCATCAGGTAATACATTTTTCTAAATTCTTTTCCTTTCTTTTTCGCCCAGAACTTAGTGCTGTGTCAGTGTTGTCACATTAGTACAATATGATAAGGTTTCAACTGGAAGAGGGTTTACACACTTACATACATAGTGCTTTTATTGCATTGTAAACCAAAAGAAAACCTCAAAAACAAAATAGTGCATTCATGTTGATTTCCCTTTATTCTGTGATAGACCTTTATTAATACAAGCCAAGTTTCACCTTCCTCCAGTGTTGCATACAGTAAATCGTGATAGAGAACAACATAATATCTAATAAAATAAACAATTAGCCTTGAAAATATACTTTGGAGACCCAAAGACATAGTTTTTGACTATGTACAAAATTCACCTGGAAGGATATCGATCACATTTTTGATTGGGAAGAGCTCATTGTGCTTTAAAGCCTGTGTCTCTTGCTTGTTGCTTTTAATATTCAGTGATTCACAAATTGACAGAAGATTCAACATGGTCCCAAATAACATTTTTGTTCAATATATGCAAATAATATTGTACATGTACATTGTAAACTAACAGAAAGTCATTTGTTTGTGCATTTATATATAGATGAGGGCAATGAATTTTAATGTGCAATCTGTATACTCAAGCAGATGGTTTGTGACGGTTTATACATTTCTATGTCCATTGCATCTTCCCATTCAGTTTACAGTGCAGTGAATTCCTACAAATGTCTGATTGTTTGTCATGCATAGTCATGATTAGGC
Source organism: Abramis brama (assembly GCF_963993115.1). Classification (NCBI taxonomy): domain Eukaryota; kingdom Metazoa; phylum Chordata; class Actinopteri; order Cypriniformes; family Leuciscidae; genus Abramis; species Abramis brama. The sequence goes on along the minus strand of NC_139984.1, from coordinate 20,671,257 downwards.
GCTTCATTGTACAATGGGATTGCATATGCGTGTATGCAAAGAGTAAAATTAGTGAACATTTAGTTAAGAGATTGTCTTGCAAATTAAGACATAAGTCATTCTGTTATGTGTGATAAAATTGGTAAATGTCTTTGTTATTGCATGGAAGAACAGCAGCAAGCAAAACTCAACAATTTCAGCAGCAGATATGTCAGCAAGATCATCACTTATCATGCATATAAGTGTTGATGGTAAAGATAAAAAAATATCAGGACTTATTATCAGTGTTTTAAGACTCTTGAAATGCAGAAAAAGAGGATGTTATTAAACAGTGGTGAAAATGTGTTTTGATGTAATACATCTTACTGTTGCTGTTGGAACAATAGTACGATTATGTACAGTGATAAAAACAATTATTAATACAAAATAAAATATTATTAATATGAATCAAATTAGAATTAAACAATAATTAATACAATAATAATTAAATCATCAAAATAAATAGTCAATAATTCACAAAAGCACATTGCAGCATAAACCATGTTGAAGTTGTAACAAATAAATGTAGTTTGGGTGAAATTTCTTTTACAAGGACGAGAGCATGTCAGCCAACACATCCAGGTTGGTATTAACCAAATTGTACCAAAAAGCCATATATAGTTTGATTAGATGTTTAGTGTTCTCTTTTTAAAAGTTAAAAAGCCTTTTTATTGTGTCATCCTAACTATGCATGATTAAATGGTTAGATGCAGTACGGAGCCCTGCACATGACAGGGAGGAAATAAAATATGTATATCAAGGCCACGAATTAACTATTCATTCCCATAACTTCATTCATTCATTCCCAAAACCTTGCATAATACAAAAATAAATGAAAGAAATTTGCTATATTTCTATAGCAATACCATATTGAAATATATTCTGAATCTAAAAAATGAAATACTATCAAAGCAAAAACATGTAAATTACAATTACATGCTCTTTCAATTTCATTACAATCTATACAAAGGGAAAATTTAGGAATAATTTTAAACTGTAATGTAAACATGGACAATGTTGCTAACTGTTGTTAATGTTTTTAGGTCTGTGTTTTATGAGTGACAAAGTGTGTTTATTGGTTGAAAAGCTTTACAAGTGTTAGAGTTGATTTGAGACATGTATGAAGTGTTTTGGTAGTTTTAGTGCATTTTGAATGTGAAATTATCTTGTGTTCCAAGCTTAAAGTTGGTTAGGAGAACTGCGAGAAGAGTTTTGAAAAAATGACCAGAGTATTGAGAAATGTGTCTTAGAGAATGTAAATAAATAGTGTGCACGACATAATTTGTTCCATCGTTTTACTAAATCATGGCCACATTGTATTAATTCGTTCCCTTGTTTTAGTTAAATCAAAAAGAGGGAACAAATTAGTTCACCGTGGCCACGATTTACTACAAGGAGTTAATGAATTAATAAATAGTGGCCACAATTTGCTAAAACGAGAGAATGAATCCTTAAGTCATGGCCACAATATATCCCCTTCCCCCCCTGCATCATGTGCAGGGCTCCATACTATTTATATAATTTAGCTTTTTTTTAATCACCTGCTGTCCCATCAGAACAGACCTGCGACCCATCAGTTAAGAACCACAAAGTAAATAATACTATATTAGGATGTTTATTGCAATACTGAGATCTAGGTAAAAAATGTATGGTAAACATTCATGTGGTCTGCTTTTCATTGATCTGAAAGTGTGATATTCGTGCAATGTGGTTGTAAATACTGATGAGTTACTAGTGGATTTACCCCGGTTGATATAAAACTAAAGATTCCCAGTGGATGCAGTAAAAAGGACACAAGAAAAGGAGAACAGGACATAAAGAAAAGTAAAAACTTTTTCAGTTACAAATAGTCCCAACTGTAATTTGAGAGTTGTGCTACATAAAGCTTATTGGGTTATTAATTATGAGCTAATCATTTAAATGAAGTGAATTGGGCATGAGCTACGGTCTTGATAAACCTTAAAAAAGCGATGCGGGAGGTGGAGACGTGGTGAGCTGACTGGCAGTTGGGACATGGGGTGCCCTTCTTTGTGAGGGCATGGTATGGATGCTCTGATGCCAGTGCCAGCCTCACCCCGGAGATAAGAGTCAGGCTGGCAGAACCTGGCGGACAGACAGCACCACCCAGGGGTTTGGGGGAAAACCCCTTTTGATCTCAGCGTGGGTCTCAGCAGGGACGTTCAGACCAGTTGAATGTGTGTATACCAGCCAGAGTGTATGTGTGTGTGTTGGCTGAAGGCCTGCAGCAGTGGTCCTGAGATGTAAAGGACGACACATGTGTTAGTGCATGGAAGGGTGTGTGCTGTCACCGTCAGTGAGGCTGGGATTGGTCCGCTTCTCCTCTGGCCCTCATCTCATTCTTCATCCCTCCTCTCCTCCTCTTCTCCTCTTTCTCATCGGGGGGGGGGTGTGGGCAGCTGTTCTGAGCCCCATCTCATTCTGGGGCAGTGAGTGGCTGGCCTTTGAGGAATATTCTGGGGGTCTTTCTGGAATGTTCTGTGTCACTCTATAACAGTCAGAGAGCAGTGGAGAAAGGGATCATTATGGTTATAAACACCCTGGTGACAAGCCATATATATAAATAATATAGAAATATAGAAATATTCATAAAAATATTTAAAAAAAAGCTAATAAAAATGACAAAATTACAAATTTTAAAATAAAAATAAAAGCTAATTAGAAATAATAATAAATACAAGAACAGTAGAATACATAATTCTAAAATAAAACTGGTTTCAGATGCCATTGTAGAAATGCCCATTTAAATTAAATGAATGAATTTACATTAATCTATTCTGCTAGTGAAAGTGTCCAAATATAAATATCCATATATATATTGGTGGATTACCGAGATATAATAAAGAAAGTAGTAAAAAAAAAAAAAAAAAAAAATGAAACCGCCTTTATTAGTCTGATATAAGACTTTATTTTAAATATTTTTCAAACATACTTTTCTTGATGTGTAAAAACTTTTGAATTAAGTAAAAATGAGCATGTGCTCCTTTAAAATGTATTGTTGTTATTATTATTATTTGAACAATAAAAAAGATAATGTATGCAGAATAAACCCTGACCAGGAAATACACATTGACTGTAATGATCTTAACTGACACATGATCATAACTGATGAAAATCGATCCAACACTCACGCTTATTTGTGGTAGTACTCATTCAATTAGCTCCTGCGTCTCTGAGAACTGAAGGTAGAGAATGAGAGAGTGTTTAAGATCAATTAAGCAAGTGAAGTCCATGCAGTTAACATTTAAACACTCACCTGTTGGCTAGAGTTAGCTGAGGGGGGTGTAACTACATTTTGCTCCACTAGAGGGTTCAGGGGGGCGGCGCCTGGCAGGTGAGTGGCACGCCAGTATATATCTAAATATTCGGCCAGGTGTTCGCAGGCATCCTCTAACTGATTCTCATCCAGTATAACATCAAACATTTCCTAATGCAAGAGCAAAGCAGTGAGGATAAACAGTATGTAAAAGTGCAGGATATTGCATGTGTTCATTTGTTGCTTCGGTTTATTGTCCATTAACAGGAGCTGAATGCATGTGCAGTACTGGGACTCACTGGTGGGCACTGTGCTAGTTTATCTCCGGCCATCAATTGCACGTTGAGATGTTTGCTTTGAGATTTTCCTCTGGACTTAATGAGTCTTTGAAGAACCTGAGGTAGATCGAGTGACAGAAAATGAAGGACAAAAGTGGGAGCAATGCTTCGGGGAATTATATAACTTTTAACCCTGTGGTTAAAAAGCACACTTTTCAAACACAAAATTAATTAGTCTATTATCAATGTTCAACAGTAAATATACATGCTTCAAAAAAATAAATAAAAAAATAAATATATATATATTTTTTTTTTCTTTTTTTTTCTTTTTTTTTATGAAACAGCAAATGTAACTTTAATCACAACTCTATGTATTTTGTTTGATAACTGTGTGGCTTAAAACACTCATTGGTCTTGCTAAAACAATTGCATAATATTTTAATAATAATAATATCTGAATAATATTAGGGGCAAAATTGCTGGTTATGGTGGAAATGATAGAGGGACAAAATGGGTCTAAAATGATATAAATCATTTTCAATTTTCAAATAATAATAAATAATAAATAATAATAAATAATAACAGTTTATTTTTACTCGTGATCAGTTTTATAATAATTGAATTATTAAAAGTAATAATTTGTATTTTTTATTATGGATTCCTCATATTTTAAGTCTCAGTCTGGTACAGGGGAAAAATATATTTTTTAAAACATAAAAGCACATTAAACAAGCATTAAAAATCACCTGTTGTCATGTGATTCCCTGTTATAGTCATGTGATCCTGCCATGTGTTCCCTAGTCTGATGTGTCATGATGTCATTGGTTCATTGTTCACAGGTGTCCCTTGTATTTAAGCCCTCATGTTTGCCATGTGTCCTAGACAAGTGTTGTTTCATTGTAACCTCTGTGGGTAAGGTCCTGTCATGTTTATGTTTTGGCCATGCCATGCCATGCCATGCCTTTGTTTTATGTTTGATCACAGTCTGTAAATAAACTGCACTTGGGTTCTCTACAAACTTGCCTCCAGTGGACTATATTACAATAAAAGGAATTTCAAAAGGTTTCCAAGGCCATTTTACAGTAATGTGACCTTTATACATCAACACAAAAGTTGAGTTTGTTTTAACATAAATCTGTAGTAAACGAATCACCCATTTATAGCTTTTTAAAAACAAGTAAAAATGATTTATTGACCCGTTAAATATTGTTGCACCTTTGGAGAGGACACTTTCACATAGACAATGATGGGAGCGAGGGAGGTCTTGAGAAGCTGTGTGGGATGGTTGATAGTATCTGCATCCAAGATCACCAACTGCAGACTTTTAGCCAGCTCAAATATTCTCTCAATCTCACTCTGCACCTCCGCTGAGAGAGACAGACGTGAGAATAGGAACCACATTAATAATGAAACAACAAATGAGATCCTTCATACTCGAAAATACTTTACCACTCATTATATTTATGAACTATTTAGCTTTACCCTTGTATGTTTGTCACTCACCCAGACTGGAGCGAGTGTTCGACCTCTCCATGATAGCTTTCTTATTCAAAACAGACCTTTTAGCCAGAGACAGATCTGCAGTCACCCGTGTGATAGAAATCCTGCCATGAAAAAAAAAAAAAAAAAAACATTCAGAAGACTCGTAATATAGCACACAGGTATGGACCACTTTTATGATACTTTATGGTGCTTTTTTTATATTTTGAAGCTTGACATCCCCAGTCCCCATTCACTGTATTTAAAGGCACATGTATTTACATGTATCTATGTAACTTATTCAATATTCAATACATCATCATTTCCTCTTCCAAAATGTGGGTTTTTTCTTACCCTGATTCACTATGGTAAGCCTATTATAAGTGTTTATATTTTAGACCTAGCGGGATGGTTTTCGCAGGAAATTGCGTACATGCTTCACTCGCCTGTGTGTGTTTCGTCATATCCTTAAACAGAGAAAAGTTGCTCCAGCTACTTTGACGTGTATGGTGTGGGAGTGGCATAGATTAGTTGTCACAATGAGCAAGAAAGCTTGACATGGAGAACACGCTAAATACTGAACCTCCAATCACCCGTTCTCAGAGGAGAGTCTGCTGGCTCTCAAAAGAGAACATGACAGAGCTCATAATAAAATGAAAATCAACACTGGCTTGGCTTTTCGGAGATAGTGAGAACTGAGGACTCTGAACTGTTGTAAAGGTGACACAGAGATGGCGTTTTTATTACTCAACAGGCAGGTAAGGTATTTTATTGAACAGATAAATTGTCATATGTAGCTCTCTAACAGAGTTCATTGTAAAGCATTATCTATTGTGAAGGGTCATTTCATTATAGTTGTTGTAGCGCTGTGCTGGATTATAATTGATTTAATTATAATTGATTTAAAGGCACAATATGTAACTTTTTTTGCTTTAAAAATAGCAAAAATCACTATATCTATGTTATATATTTTTTTTACTTGTGTACTTACATTATCCCGACTGTTTCCAACAACTTTCAAACCAGGAGAAATTTGTAATTTAATTCGAGAAACGACCCGTTTCTTTATTTCCGTTTTGTCGCCGCCAATGCCGTCATATCCGCGTTGTCCCTGGTTTCCGCTCGTGCTGCCATGGCAACCAGAGCTATGAACCAGAGCCGTCTGATAGTAACCAAAGCGACTGACGCGGACAACTTTGTAGTTCGCAATGTCTATTTGCACACTGTTGTTGTTTCGTTCAAACATTATGGACCATGGCAAGCAGACTTTGGATAAAAAAAGGAGAACTAAAACGAGAATCAATATCAGCACGGTGTTTTCGAGATGCCTAGAGCTCCATAGACAGTATATAAACGAGAGCTCCACGTCCGAGACTTCGACCGCTCCTACATGTACTTTATTAAACAGGTGAGCACATTTACATAAAACTAATCAATGTTTTATAGTTCAACAATGATAAAATGTCAGAATATGATCTGTATGTTATTCTAATGTTGATCTAGCTTACTGCTAGTCTCATACAGACAGACTAACACAAACATTTCAACACATTCAAATGCAGTTTAGTGTGCTAGTGTAATGTTAGACCAAGTGAAACAGCGCTGCGTTACCTCACAAGTTTAATTTGTCTAATAAACTGACCTGTGAGTAGTAATTCTGCGTGTAGTTCGGTAGAATGAAATGTCCATATTCCTTTTATATCCGCGGGACTCGCGTCGCGTGTGGAGCTGATAGCTGTCTCTTAGCAATCCCGAACTGCTTCATATCACAGTCATGATAAAAGCATCGATGTATTCAGTCATCCATAAACATTATTAGATCGGTCGGCTTGACGTTGACGACAAGATCCATAATTCTTAGCAAATGTTGCGTCATCAAACTACGCCTTTGTTATTGTAAATAGGTTAGCGACCCCTAGTGGCGAAAAATGCCATACTGTGCCTTTAAAAGGAAGTACCTTGTCTATTAATGGGTATAGATCCAGTAACCTCTTCGGCTAGTCAGCTTGAGATCCTTTCCTTCTCTGGTTATATCTCTTAAGCCTAGTAGTGAATGTTTTATGAGCAGTAGGATAATCTCTCTCTTGTTTTTTAGTTAAGAGAAAGAACCATTATTCATCTGCACAGTCATGCAGAGCTGAAGCACAACCACAACAATAACCCCCTCTGTAAAATGCATGCAGTTTTATTTTTTAACCACTAGAGGGCCACATGTTACATAGTGTACCTTTAAAATGGCCACAAAAAAACACTTTTTTCTTCTAAGTAAGTCAGTCATATGGGTTTGAAACGACATGAGGGTGAGTAAGTGATTTATTTCCATTTTTCCAAATTCACATTTTGGGTGAACTGTTCCTTTAAGCTTATAGCTCACTCACCTCCCGTCAAACCTGTGTTTCAGGAAGTCAAACAAGGCTTTCTGCATCATATCAGTCACCTGTATCAGAGAAGATTGTGAGAAAACATACACACCCCAAAAACTTTTCATGTATAATTAACCTGTCAATCTGAGGTAATTCGGGTCTTGAGCTATAAATAGTGTTAACATATAACCAGTTTGTGAAGAATGTAAAAGGCTAATATAGTTTGGATGACGTGGTTTTATTTAGACACAGAGTGAAAAATGAATGACTCCTGAAATAGAGAGTAGAGTCAGCAGGAGAAGCAGGTCCCTGGTGTCTCTGTTAAAGAGCTGACTGACAAATGTGTCCAGAGCTCTGTGCCACAGCTGGACTTAAATATTTCACATTCCTGAATCCTCTCACGTACCATCTTACACCGCCTGAACAGTCATATATAACAGGATCCAAAAGTGAATGACAAGAATTTACACACCATAATTACCTTCCATGGGCCATGAAACTATTTTGCATCATTTTATTGAATATTATTATGTTATATAAATATTATTTATTAAATATAAATAAAAATACTGACCATAAATATTTTTCATAGGCCATAAAACTGTATTTAGCATTTTTATTAAATTACAATAAAACTATAATATTAAATGTAAACAATAAAATTATTATTTAAATCTAAAATTAAGTATAAACTGCATATATCTTTTTTTCCCCATGACAATGGTATTATTTAAGTTTTTCTTTCATTTGTGACAAACAGTGCAGGTCACTGTGTCACTGGCATATCATATCATATATTAGATGAGTCAATCTCTGCATGAACTTATTGCAAAATGTGATTTTGTTCCAGTATTGCTAAAATGTAATCTATTAAAATAATTTTCTGTAGTTGAAATAAAGCTGAAATAATATATATATATATATATATATATATATATATATATATATATATATACATATATACATATATATATATATACATATATATATATACACATATATATATATATACATATATATATATATACATATATATATATACACACATATATATATATATATATATATATATATATATATATATATATATATATATATATATATATATATATATAGTTAGACAAATAACTTGAATAACAATGAACAAAAGGGAACTGGAGCGCTGCTGAAATCCCTTGTGTCCTCCGGTGCTCTTGGAAGGGTAATAATTGAAAAAAACTTAGGAAAGTGTGTTACACCCTGATGAAGGCCAGTGGGCCGATACGCGTTGGTGTTTTTTAATATTTTTTTTTAGCCCTCTAATAAAGACTTTTGTATTACTTTTTGTATCCACTGAGTGCCTGGACTTGGATTTTTTCCTAAGTTTTTTTCAACTTGAATAACAATGTTGAAATTCAAGTTTATTTTGAACTACTAAAATTAATAAAATTAACTGAAATAAAAATGCATTAAAGATATATAGAAATATTTAAAATATAGATACAAATACTAATAATTATGACAAGCACTAACTTTAGGACTATTTTTATTACTAACTAAAATTAAAATAAAAACAAAACTAAAAATCTACTTCAGAATATTAATAAATACTATAATATTATATAAATAATACTAAAATAACATTGTTTTGTTCTTCATATTGTAATTTTGGTGACTTAATATATAATGTCATCACATTGAGGTACAAGTTAAAAGACACACAAGTCAAATGATTGAGTGATGATTTCTTAGTAAATGGTTCACATGTCTTTGATTTGATTGGTTTGTGTCACTTACAGCAGCGAGTGTCATACTATCATTCTTACATTGCCAGTAACTGTATTAGGAACTACAACATGACAAATGCAAAGTTTTATTTACTCATTAAACTCAACTTTTACTTGCTTGCAGAATTTACCTCATAGCCTTTCAGTGAGGGGCCAACCAGAACAACAGGCCTCATGGATGGAACCACATCATAGGGTGGAACGTGTTCTGTCTGCAACACACACACACACACACGCTCTGAATCTTAACTAACATTTCTCGACATCTAAAGAGTAGCCTCAAGGGATCCAGTTTCAATAACACAGCATTAAAATATCTTACAGCGAATCGTCAGAGAGGCCAGACACTAACTGCGAATTTGCAATACCACTTTTTGAGGGACTGTGTTGCATTATGGAATCAAGGGAGCATCTTTAACCACCTACCTGCTTCTGCTTCTGTTTGGCTTGTTGAAAACAAGAAAAAGGTGTTTAAGAAAATCGGAAATACGCTGTTTTTATGCAAAAGTTTAAGTTTAAAGCTTTATTGATCCCCGTGGGGTAATTAATTTAAGCTTACATGGTAAGTAATAAAGTAATACATGGTAAGTAATAAAATTTAAATAATTTTATACTGAAATATTAAATCATGCCGACAGGTAAAAGCAGGGTATGGGGAAATGAGAGTGGCTCAATAGTACTGGCAGTACAGTAAAACAGTGATGTGTGAGAGTATTTAAATACCTCTCACCTGCAGAAGGAGGAGTAGACCTCCAGCCCCCAGATGAAGCATTCCCTCCCATTTTCCTGTTAACAACATGAACACTTTAGAAATGATATGATAAGACATGCGGATAGCTGAATGCATGTTATCATACTTTGAACTCAGAATCCCATGTGGCACTTTTGAGCTGAGATTTCTTATTAATAGCAAGCACAATTGCAAATCACAGCATTTGAAGCGTTTATCTCTCACCTATGGTTAGTTTACCAAAAATGAACCAGTAGGCTACTAATTATCATCACTGATGCATGTTGACGAGGGTCATTTCTGTCTTCTTTTCGAACAAAGCAAAATACACAAAAGTAACTGCCGATATTGTTTCTAAAATATACGCTACTCGCTATTAACTTGTTTATTTAACTTTTCATGTTTTTTTCGTTTTTTTTTTCAATGCCATGTCAGCTTCTTTAGCTTGAGTTATTAAAATTGAAAATAGAAATGAAAGATATTTAAGACCCATTTTCCTAAAAAATTCTAAAATTACATTTGGAATAAGTTGATTAAAATTAACTGCTCATGGAAACATAAACGAGTGTGGAACAAGTTTTTGAGTGAACTATTCTTAAATTATAATTTAAGGCCGGTTCACACCAAGAATGATAACTATTAAGATAGATAACTATATTAGCGTCCAAACCAATGCATGATATCATACTCCATTCGGTTTATTATAAGCACATATTTCAGTTATGTTCTGTAATCTGTGGCTTTAAATGCTCAAGCTCTTTAAAGCAGCATGGATTCTGATTGGCTGTCAATGTTGTTATCGTTCATCAGCTGGGGAAAAAATCATTGTGAAAGTGATTCCAATGAATGTCTCTCTGTGCCGTTATCGTTATAGCTGTAGTGTGGAGTAGTGTGGCTATTCTTTTATGTTTAGAATGATTTTAAAAACGAACTTTTAAATAGTTATCGTCCTTGGTGTGAATGGGTCTATAGAGTATTCAATGATGAAATGCAATTGTAGTTCAGACCTCTGAGCTGCTTTCTGTTCCTGTTTGATCCGCATGGCCTCCAGTTTAACAGGGCTGGGGATGAAGGCAATATCTGCCCCCTCCTTCACCAGCCTCCCGATCCACCAGTCATTATTATACTTCTGTAGGATGAGAGACAACGTGCTCAATAAAACACTGAAACATTAGCTTACTGTTCACTGTAGTTCATTGATCGATTCCTACCTCTTTTATGTGTAGAAAATCTTTGGTCTCAAAGTTGATGGCAGTACCCTGAACCGGACAGTCTTCATCAAGAGCCCCGCAGTAGCTGACATTGGTTCTCACTGCAAATGCCACAGGTTTGGTCTACAAAAAAGGAGAAAACATTAGAAAAGTAACAAAAACAAAGAAAAGTTAACGTTATTTAAAGATGAGATGTAATTGACTGTGTAACCTTGGCTCTCTCGAGCTGGAGGTGGGCCTGGCGCTCGGCCTCACGCCGAGACGCCTCCTTGTCCTCCTCCAGGGACAGGTCGGAATCCGATGGTCTACTATTGTAGGAATCAGCTGAACTCTGCAAAAAGGACAAGAGTCCAATGTGAGAAATGCTCTTTCTTTACTTTTACTAGTAAATTCATTATATTCACTTTATATGATTTCCTTTTATTGCTTTATTTTCAGTTCTATCATGACAATTCTTGGAAGATTTTTAGCATGATAATGGATATGACAATGTTAATGTATTTGGTCTTGGCGGAATAGATCTGCTGTGCTGCTGCTGCTGATTATTTATATTGTTGTAGATTATTGCTGCTGCAGAGCAAGTAAAGGGCCATGCTACTGCCAATACATACACCAATACGCTGCTGTGGCATGCAAGACATACTGCTGCTGCACAAATAGCATATATCAATGTTATCAGTTGCATATATGGGTGGAGTAAACACTCCCCAGCTATTTAAATGTTGAGCAGCAAGCTCATTGGATGCAGGAACCAATCAGCTTGTTCCATGTAGTAAACGATGTATCAGGTTGTATTAAGGAATCATCAGTCTGTGCAATTTAGGCAGTATTGCCAAAATGTTGCCACGGGTAGGTTTCCACCACCGTAAGTACGATTTCAGCACGCCAACACCCCAAAACACCCCAAAATGTACAAATTCAGAGGAGAATTCGGCGGCCCGATGGAGAAAATCACATTGGGCTATTTTTGGGCTACTTTTGACTGATCATTGGTCTACTTTTGTTGCACAGACCTGGCAACCCTGCATTTAGGCCTGATTTCACAGACAGAGCTTAGTTTAAGCCAGGATTAGGCCTTAGTTCATTTATAACATGAAAGTAGCTTTTATAAACATGCCTTGGAAAAAAAACATTACTGATGTGCATCTTGAGACAAAACAATGCCAGTGATGTATTTTAAGATTTGTCAGTGCAAGTTGCTTTCATTTAAAACAGCTCAAACATGCATTTTAGTCTGAGACTAGGCTTATGCATTGTCTGTGAAACCGGGGGCTGGAGTTTCATGACAGAACTTGGTATTTTTTTCTGACACACAGCAATTGCTGCAAATGCTTTGGAAATTCTAAATGTCAAAATATTTGTCATGCCAATAAATCACCTTAAATTGAAATTTTTTTTTTTTATAAAAGACATAGAATTGTCTTTTGACTTCCAGGGGCATTTTACCTTTGTAAAGGGCAACTTAAATGCTTCTGACATGTTGATATTTATGTCAAATACTTCCATTTAACCAATTACTTTAATCAATCAGAATATAGACTGTTTAATGCAACTCAAAGTTGGCATCCATTTATTTACATGACAATTGCATATTGTAAATAGCCACCAAAAAGTATATAAACTAAAAAATTAATTACTAGGTAGGTAATTATGACATAAATCCTCATGGACGATTATTGCTCTTGATATAATACCAATAATTATGTTGAATAATAGAATACATAAATGCATTCATAAGCTCAACAGAAACATGTGTGGTTGGTTACAATGCTGCAAAAAAGAAAAAGTAATCTGATGCAACGTAAGCAGATCTAAATGTAATGCCGCAGTCAACATTTTTTATTAATTTCTCTTTTAATCACGACAGCCACATGTTTGCCTAATTTTTGCCCCTAGCCCCCATTAATTACTGACCCTAGAAGAAATGCACCGAAAACAAAACACCCACTGACCCTAAACAAGTATTGAAATCCTCCATCCCTCTGATTTCCCCTCCAGACCAGCCTTTCTCTTGCTCTCTTTCCCTCCAAATTCCAGAACACAGTGAGGATATGATTAAATATCAAAGGCAGCCGCAGGGCGCAGGTGTCTGCGACACCTACCGTCGAAAGAGATAAAGCATAATTAAGCAGACACCGGCTAAGATAAGATTCTTATGTGCGATTAAAATATACCTCCCGTCTAAATGAACATGTTAATTAAAAGGCAGCCCTGCTATGGGAGGCATCTCTATCACAGAGCTATCCTGAACCAGCTCTTGGATGATCTACACCATGTTCATCTCTTTCATGTGTTCAGTTTAAAAATATATTAAAAGAAAGATAGAGGAGGGCTTTGAAGCACACACAACACACAATATCAAACACATTTTTCTTTCTTTTTGGCCACTTTTATCAACCGGAGATAACAGTGATGCAGGGTTCGACCGTGTGTCAGTGTACTTGATGTGACACACATTTTGTGTTCCTTACACACACAGTTTAAACGTACATTAACTCAGAGTTGTTTTCAGATGACCCGACAGACTAAGCTATTTTTCACTCAGTACCTGGATCGATAATGTAATCCTTTAAAAGACACGATGCATAGCAACCTCATCCGCTAAGAGTATTTCCACAACACCTTATCCACTTATAACACACATTCTATCCATTAGACATTCCCAGAAAAGGCTGCATACAATGCTTACAGTATGTAGCTTAAATAAAGCTATTAATATTTACTCTAAATGTTTTCAAATTTGTATCATCGGCTACAAAGCATCACTCAGTCATTTGCATTTTTAAGAGACAGTGCAGTCCAAAGTCTGAGAGCAATTTTGAAAATACATCTATTTTTAGTTGTTCTAATTAAACGATTTTTGTGTTGCAAATAATATTTTCAGCAAAACAATTTGAGTGAAAGGCTGGCTAATACTTTACTTAAAGCCTTTATGTATAATGCGTTAAAATGCCTTAAAAAAAGGTATTCATAATGTACTAGGGGTGTAACAATATATCGTGTCACAATATATCGCAATACAAAAATGCAACAATATGTATCGTGGATAGTGACAATATGTATCGTGGATAGTTTACCCAAAATAAAAATTACCCTGTGAGAAAAAATTTAAGTTTTCAGAGTCAGTACTACATTAAACTACAATATATTATGTTGAATATAATGTATAATAATGGGGGAATATTAGTGGGTCCTGATAATGCTTAACATAAGTCTTATGTTACCAGTAAAAAGTGGCCTACATTATTTTAAATATATCTACCCAGTGACAGAGTGCAAGCATATTCGTCTAAAATAATTCTGTATTTTCAGGTTCAGGTTCAGAATCATGAATATATTTATTCTGGTGTCACCATTGTCCAAGCCAATTCATTTACACCCACAATGTTATATCAAATTTACCATTTCATCAACAGTACATTTTTTCGTAACCTTTTATTATATGTCTTGGAGTATCGCAATAATATCGTATCGTGAGTTCAGTATCGTGATATGTATCGAATCGTGAAATTAGGGTATCGTTACACCCCTATAATGTACATTATAATGCATTATATCTTTTCATAAATAATTGTAACAAAAGTTAAAATGCATTAAAATATTTGAAGATTCCTTGTTACATCTGAAATTGTCATGTGTTTGTCATGTGTTTTAATGCATTATACTTTCTAAAGGTGTAACAATTAATAGATGCGTATAATATATAATATCTGTGGTTACAATTATTCATGAGACCATACAATGCATTATAATATGCATTACAAGGTATAATTAATATATTAAAATACTTTTATAATGCATTATATATAAAGGCTTTAAGTAAAGTGTTACCAAAAGTTTAATTGAAAAATTATTTTGAATATCTGAATGTTTTCAGAAGGTTTATATACAAAGTTCTGTCATGAAACTCTAGATGGCGCAGGCCGATGGGTCCTTGACTTAATCTGCTTGCAATCACATCGTTCTCAATAGGGCACAGCTGATTGGTTCTTGCTGTATCAGTAGCCAATGAGCTCACTGCATGCTCAACCTTCAAATACTTGGTCAGCATTTGCTATAGCAGTTGCAGCGTGCTTTCAGAAACCCGTCTACACCTTCCCCAGCTCCACCTGTATGTATCTGCTATGGGTAATTCAATTTTATTGTATGCTATATTGTACAGAAGCAGCGTGTCTTACTTGCTCACAGCAGTGTGTTGCGTATTGGTAGTAGCAAGTTTCGTACTTGCTCTGCAGCAGAAGCAATAGCCAACAGCAGAGTATAGCAGATCTATTCCACCAAAACCAAACATATCAACATTGTCAAATCCATTACCATGCCAAACACTCAAAGAGTTGTCATGACAGAACTTCCTTTTACTTTAATGACAGCAACACTTGAGCTGCATGAACATGATGATCATGATTTGAGAATGATTCAAAGAGCATCTTGAGCTTCAGAGGATGTAAATCTGACTGTTTGTAAAAAAGCCTTCGCATGATTATTGTAATAATTTTACATACTTGACATCATAATGTACAATTTTCCAAAATCCTTAGACTTTTTTAAAGTACATTTTCAATCCCAGATTTTTAAAGGCATTGTATTTAGCATTTTCTTTCAACTGCTGTGCTTTGCAGGCACAGATACATGTGAATATGAATGTTGTGTGTGCAATAGCAGCACACGGTCAACAGGGGGTGAAAAATCAATGAACCTCCACTTGTCCACCAGGCTTGTTAGATAACAGTCATTCATTATCCTATACTTCAAACAGTTGCATGCCCTATTTTCATTCATATTGTCAGAATCTGATTCCCAGTCTCCTGTACGCCTGCTGCAATGTGTTTGAACATGGAGATGATGCAGGACAGATCCTTATTGTGACGAGAACAGGGATCACAGAAGAATCAACTACATGCAACAACAGTGCATTTTGCATTAGTCTATATAATCAGTTTCAGAAGAAAAGCTGAACTACATTGACTGCAATTAAATTATTATTATTATTATTATTTGATTACACATATTTGCCCCTTGGAATTGATATTAAGGGATTTATTTAGGTGAATTTTTTTAATAGTTTTTAAAGTGTTTTTTTGTTTTGTTTGTTTTTTTACCTTTTTGAATATAAAACACACAGCATGCCACGAATTTATGTCAGGTGAATAAACCTATAAAGACCAAAAATATAATATTATGGAATAAAAATATGAAATGATAAAAGCAAAAACAGAAGAATTAAAATTGACCTAAGTTTATGAAAATACATTTATAATAGATTAAATATAATACAAAAACTTATACATAAATATCTGTGGCATTTTGGTCACCTTTCAGTGCAGTGTTTCACCTTAAAACTGGATGATTTAAAAGCACATCCACAGAAAGATATGAGCGAGTTAAAGAGAATAGGCTACATGTTCTCAATCAAACATTTAATGCAGCTGAATGCATATGATGAGTCTGCATGCTGGTCGAAAAGCTAAGGCTCCATCTCGACTGAGAATAATTTATTCATAAAAAAAGGCTTGCATGAGGATATTAATAGACTATGACCCAGGCAGAATGCATGCAAAATTCATTCACTTCACCAAAGCAGCACTGATTGATTACAAAATCACATGGAGTGAAAATGTAATAGAGAGGGAGCGCGCGAGAGAAAATCAGTGAGCGAGCAAGAGAGAGAGCGAGAGCGAGCGAGAGAGAGAGTGACAGAGATAAAGTGCAAGTGAGGGAGAGAGAAAGCAAACTATCCCTACCTTGCAGCTGAGCAGTGCTGCGCTAGAATCGGACGCGGACATTCCTATAGAGACAGCTCGTATCGCCCCCCATCACTCTGTGTCCGAGCGAGACGCGAGTAAAGAGGCTGGCAGAGAGAGGAGAAGCCGAAGCCTCAGCTCTGATGCACTGTCGGCACTCAACGCCTATACAAAATTGATGCCCTGACTGCAGCAGCCGAGCTGTGCTGCTCACTGAGAGCAAACGCCCTCCCTCTCTGCCGATGCTTGCCTTTCTTCCGCCTGCTCTCACATTCAATCAGGCTCCATTTTCTCCCTGCTCCACACACTGGAGATGCGGTTCTGCAGCCAGTGTTGCGGGGGAGGAGATGTTTACCTCTCACACGAGACCCTGAGATCTCATTCTCTTGCAGCAGGAAATACAGTGAAACCCGTCACATTATGATGCCCACAGTGTTGTTATAATGGAAAGCAAGCCTGAATAGGTAAAAATAAATATATTTAATTAGGCTACGTTTAGTTTTTAAAGTATTATATCCCTATTTCTTTCTGTACATCTGTACAAAGCACTGAAGCTTCGGGCCACATATAGGCTAGGCTAGGCTAGTTTTTGAGGTATTGTTGGCTCTTGTAAGCCTCATTTGTAAGCTGCCTTGGATAAAAGCATCTGCTAAATGACTAAATGTGAAATGTTAAAGGGGTGGTTCACCCAACAATGAAAATTCGTCATTTACTCACCCTCAAGTTGTTCCAAACCTGTATGAATTTATTTCTTCTGAAGATATTTTGAAGAAATATCTTTAAAGAAGAAATATATTCTTAAAATAAGATATTTTGAAGAATATGGGTAACCAAACAGTTGAAGGACAGTTGAAGTTTCTGACCTTCTTCAAAATATCTTCTTTTGTGTTCAGCAGAAGAAAGAAATTCATACAGGTTTGGAACAACTTGAGGGAGAGTAAATTTGTTTTGGGATGACCTATTCCTTTAAAGGCAGTTCTGTCACTTACACATCCATTTGGATACAATAATTACTACATAAAAAGACATGAATATTTTAGCTATTCTGTATGCCAGAGATACTCAAACTATGCAGTTCTTTTTTATTTTTAACAGTATTAATAATAGGCCTTGGTTTTTATTTGTTTTTAAAATATGCAGTAACCAATTTTTTTTAGCTTGGATCAATGTTTTAGACCATGCCTCATTTATATCAACTTTTTTTATCCTTATTTTTTTCCCCCATCTTATTTACACTCATATGCATAAATGCTTCCCATATGTAACCTTTCAGGACATTCAAAGACAAAAAAAGTAATCTGTAAAGACAAAATCTGTAAGACTGTGTGCCAGTCGGTGATCTTTGTTTTTGAATACACTGACACTTTGCTTTACAATTGTTAAAATACTTAATAAATTGCCAAACCTTTTGTGAATTAATCTGATTACTGCACTAATGTACTATATGGTGGTAGTTCCCTGGTTTCTCCAATTTTTTAATTTCCTGCTTGTTCCAATGAGCAGAAGATTCCAACACCAGAAGCTAATGCAAAAATTTAATCGGGACCAGACTGAAGCTCACTTGTGCATGAATTAACAATGCAAACAAACACATCTGCCTGATGAGAAACAGCTGGGAAACCAATTGCACTAATGCATTTGGTGCCCTATAATGGGGAACAGTGAATTAAAAGTGAATTAAGTGTTTTTTAAATCCTATGTAAATTAATGATAATAGACTCCAAAAAATTAAACAAAAAAACAATCATTGTTTTGACCCAAAAGTCATTAAATGATCATACCATTTTCAATAGAGACCACTGAAATAAGTGGTCCAAATACTTTTATACAACAGTTCCAGTTTTTTTTATTCATTTGTTGAAAAAAAATTTTTTTTACCGTTTTTTATCGCTCCGGTTCTTTGACGCGTTCCAACTTTTTCTGCAGGTTTTGAGTCTTTGAATCATTCAGTCAACTGATTCGTTCAAACAGGCTGTTTCGTTCATCAATGAAACAAGTGACTTCAAACAATTTGTTCCAAAACACTGAATTCATTCCTGTGAACAACAGGCGATTCTCCTGTCACTTGGTTTGGAACTGTTTTAGTTGGCAGAGCAAAAATACACAAAGTAAAGACCAATATTGCTGTGAAATTTACATTTCTCAATGTTTACTCATTGCTTTTATACAACAGTTCAATAAAGAAGATCACATACGCTCATGTTTTTCATAGCATCATAAAACTGGTTCAGTCTGTTCTATTGGTCACTGCATTCATGCAGTGATTCTTTTGTTATAGCACTAAGAGGATTTACCGGTCCGTTGCGATTACATTGTTTTGTATCTTTCACAGCACTGGAAGATTTTCACACAAACTCCCAGGGAGTCTTGATCTAGATAACCTCTCTCCCTGTCCGCTTATCTCTCCAGGCCTGATCCCACTGAGAGTAAATCTGTTCCGCCCAATGAGCGCAGGGATGGATGCCTTCACAGCAGCATTACTGTCCTGACAATTATAACATGATGCAGGACGCTCCACGAACACGAGGCGAGTCAGCTTGCACTCTGTCATAATGGGACGGTACCGAAACTGAATCAGTGGGGCATGAATAGGGACCCTTTCCCTCTTCAGTTTGTATTAAATCAGCATGCCTAGGTTGTTTGGCCCTCTCTCTGAAGCATGTGCTCTGTCTTCATTCAACTTTGTCCACTGTGGCTTTTAGAGCTGCATATCTTGAGGCCATGCTACCGCTGTGCTTTCTTTCATACACTTAATACACATGCTTGCAAGTGGGCGAGTTTGAAAACAAACAAGGCCACATTCGCTCACATACCTCAGCTGTAACAGGGACCATAGTAGTTGGAATTATTTAATAGAAGTACATCAGAGTCCAAAAGCTATATTGAAAATCTGGGATTTAAAATCTGAAAATAATATAATTATTATATAGCTATAAATAATTAGGAGTTTTTTTATATAATAAAAGTAAAGTCAAATACTAATATATAGCCTAATGGGAAATAACTTCCAAAATCAATTATGCCATTCCTGATTCTGTTTATAAATATCTGAAAACAGAGTATAGATATCAAAATTAAATCAGGTATCGGATGAACAAGAGAACAGCTTGGAGGGAGAAAAAAAGTGCGAGGATAAAGCGCTAGAGCTTGAGGTGAAGAAAATCATGAGGGTGAGTGGAGGGACAGAAAGTGAGGATGTCACTCCATCTCAGCCTAAGCAATGGAGAAAGACGGTACATGGTTTTTTTTTGTGCTGTTGATCTAAATATAGCTTTTCTTTCACTCTACTTGCTTTTCTTCTGCTGGGTGCGTATACAGGCTGCCTGGGAATAGACTGATGGCCCATGAGAAACAGATAGGTGGGCTGCTGGGTAAGCCTTCACAGGACATTAACTATGCTACTGTATGCATGCTAGTGATTTCTTGTATATATATATATTGATTATTGAGCTCACTGATAGCATACCAGCTGACATGATGTCAGTTGTGTTTCGTGTGTGGCTGATCGTCAGTGAGGACTTGACTTTGGTAGCTTCTCATTTCTATTTCAGATAAGAACAAGGCTAGAAACATCAATGCCAAATACAATTATTTAAATATATATTTTAATATAACAGTGCAACTTGTTTTTCTAACGCAATCTGTCTTATATCCTGAATTCACATACATCTGGTTACTGTACCAAGGACACGATCATCAAAGATAAGTTCCTATATGCGCAAGGTTATAAAAACAGGAACGGCATCTTGTATTTCAACCACAAGCAGTGAAAGTGGAATATGGACACCAGAATGACGCAAGTCACCCAAATGAGATGACAGCAACATATGAGAGTTATAGATGTATTTTGGCCACACAACATGGTATAGCAGCACTATGGCCCCTACTGATCAAGTGGCTTGACTGAACAACTAGATATCAAGACAGGTTATAAAAGGCAACCTGATCTACAATGCTTTTATTTACAGTTATTCATTTAGCAGATTATTTAGTCCATAATAGTGCAACCTTTCAGTTGAGTACTTGAATAGCACAACAGTACAGAATAAGAGTAAGTGCTGAAGAGTAGAGAAAGTTTTGGAATATGCATTATGCAATTAAATTAAACCATGAGTGCATTTAGAAGTGCTAATACAGCAAAGCATGGTGCTAACAAGGTCAAGGCCATGGGATTGTTTCCCAGGGAAAGCATGAATTGCTAAAATGTATACCCTGAATGTAAAATAAGTTGCTTTGCATAAAAGCATCTTCCAAATCCATGAATTTAAATGTGAGCAGTTTATCTTCAGGAGTTTTTGAAGAATGAAATGAATCTTGTTGAAGACTGTGATTGGACCTTGTGAAGGATGGTTCAAGAATTTCCTTTAGATTTAAGTTTGTATGAACATTAATGTATAAAATGTCAAATCTGTATGTGTCACTTATGTTATCCAAAACAAAAACAAATAAATAATTTAAAGTCACAAATTAAAAATGATTAAGCACTAGGTTAAAAAGAAACCAGATATGTACTCACTTTTAACATGTTGTAGTCATTAATTTATAACTGGTTTTAGTAATTTAGTAATGTTTTTAATGTATTTTATATTGTATTATTTTTTAAAGCCTTTTTAAGGGACCTGAGCTTAAACAGAAAACAGAAATGTTTAGTACATTTTATTTGTCTGATTTTTTAAAAACTTCAGAAACTGTAATGTATGGTACTATATACACTTTAACACTTTATTCAATGTCATAGAGCACTACATTCTAACTTTTATTCCAGCTTCCTGTTAAATGACAGAAAACAAGCATCAATTTCCATATAATTGTTTAAAGGACATGTCTTCACCTCTAAAAACTTTGCTGGTTTATCAAATTTAATCAAGGCTTTTCGCATTGATGCTCCATTGCACACACACACACGCACGCACAAAGCACTCCTCTCCTCACGGGACAGGCTTTTAGTGCTCTAGTCTCATGCAGTATTTAATTGACCCCACACAGGAAGCCCAGCGGTTCCAAATGCACTCCTTCCCCCAACACAAAGGAAACTCCATGAGCGCCTGCAAGTATGCCAACAGCTCCATTATGATAAAACGAAAATCTATGCATATTCCACATAAATCTGCATGATAATGAACATATTTTCTTCAGATTTAATTTAGGTCCATTTCAAATGAAACCGAGAAAAAGAGTTACAACCTCAGCAGTGTCAAACTGACAATCTGGCCTCAATAAGTGACAAAAATGCATTTACACTCTATAGAATAATTCAAGCTCATCATTTCTGGTAAAATAGGTTATTTATCCACTTACATGAGATTCAGATTTCATTGTCTTAAATGTCAATCATAAGCTTTTTCAGAGCACACTGCTAAATACATAAAATATTCATACCAAAGTCTGTGGAACACACTGACTAAACACACCCTTTAAGCATTTTTCTTGTGCTAAAGGTTAGAGAAGTGCCTGTACTCACTCAGTTGGAGGTGTGGAGAGAGAACACACTCTCACAGCTAGCTGGTCATGGTGCGCTCCCTCTCCAGGGCAGAAGTGAAGTGTACTGTAGCATCAAACTCCGGTTCCCTCTCTTATTCCCCCCTCCCCCTGCACATTAGGCTGTATCTATCTCATATTCTCTCTGTCTTATTCCTTTCTCAGCTCCCTCCCCTTCTCCCTCTCTCTCTCTCTCTCTTTTCACCACTTAGTCCTTTATGCCTCTGCGTTCTCTCATTTTTCTAGCATCACATTGGCTCAGTTTAAAGACTCGTGGTATGAGTCAATTTATGTTGTAAAGTTTATGTAGGCTATCCAAAAATAGATCCATGCCTTTGTTTGTTTTTAGATTTGCCAAAATATCAAAGTTTATAATTAAAAGTCAGATATGAACCAATCGGATACGTCCAAACCACATTCATTTAGCTTAAAGGTTGTCTTCAACCTTTTTAAGGCCAAAGATCTATAAAAAATATATAACATTTGTATCTATTTTTATTTCTTATTATTCATATTAGACAAACTTTAGTTAAGACTCCATTATGTATCTTGAGCTAAGAGCAACATTTAGGGGGGGGCGTAAACAATTATTCTTTAAACAATTTATCTACAGTGGATATTGAAATCTACACACCCGTTAAAACAGATGGTTCTTGTGTTGTACAAAAATGAAAGAAAGAAAAATCATATTAGAACTTTTGCACCTTTTGCACCTATGTAATGCCACTGAAAACTAAAGTGACATATTTCAGAACTGAATCACCCTTTGATTCTATAAGTTTCAGAACCGTTGAGGGTTTACTGGAAAACAGGTCTGATCCAATGACAGTTCTGTGGTTTGGGAGAGAATGTTAGGCTGCCAGGTGTCTCTTTTTTCTGTGTTTATGTCCAATATTTGAATACCTCCCATGCGTATTCAGTCTATTGTAGTGAGATGGGGCTGTCTCAGATGTTCTCTGTGCTGCTGAGCCTAGAAATGCATGACAGAACATTCTTGATCAGACTGTGACAGCCCAAAGCATCTTAACCTTACAGCTACAAAATACTCAGAAAGCAGAGAAATCACAAATACACTAAAACACACACACAGACATGCTCAGTTAACAGAGCTGTGCTGCATGTATTGATGCAAAAAGAGAAATTCTGTGAAGTAAACATTTCTGGAAAAGATTTAGACAAGCACTGCATGTTTTTTTTAAAGAAACAGATGGTTCCACAAAGTCACTGTTGTCCTGAACAAAAAATAAATAATTAAATACAAAAATAACAGAGAAAACTCACAGGTTCAAACTCGATACACACACTGAAAAAATTGGATGTTTTAGTTTTATAAGTTATACAAGATTCAACTCATTTTTTAAGTCAGTTTAATGTAATTTAACTGACTTAAAAAATGAGTTGAATCTTGTATAACTTATAAAAAAAAGTAGAAAATTGCTTAACTTATTTTGATGAGTTAAAGCAATGTAAAAACATCAATCATAAGTTATTGATCATATAATTATGACTTTGTATATTAGTAATAATTATTAAAAATACAAAAATATTTAAAGGTTGTATTTAAGTTCAGGTGTATGTTTCATTGTACATTCCTTTTTAAGATTAGTTTAAAATAATCTACTTATCCAATGACAATAGATTAGGATAGTGATCAAATGTATAACTAGAACATAGAAGCAGCAGACAGGAGACGGTGGTTCTCGTATAACTTTTTAATTTCCACTGTCCAGTATCTCTAAGATCCATAATAGATGAGGACATGTTGCTCTGAACAGTCAGGCATGGAGAGCAAGGGAGGAGGCCCATCAATTTGAGTTCCATATGAGTGGTGTATGTGAATAAAACATGAATAGAGGCTTGGAATCCACAATGTTATCAGAGCAGAGATGGAAAGAGAGAGAGAGAGAGAGAGAGAGAGAGAGAGAGAAGGCTAAATTTCTGGCAGGATGTTGGCAGCCCTATGAGCTCATTCAGTCCTTGTGTCTGTCAGTCTGTCCCTTAGACCTGCTCACTGGGTTGAACCCTCTCGCATGCATTATGTATGAAATCTCTTAGGGGCTTGAGTTTGGAGTTTAAAACTTTTTTGAAACTGAGGTCTGTGACAACGGTTTTCTTTAGTCAATGCAAAAGCAATAAGACCAAGAAGATCTCAGGTCTAGTAAATCATCTATTTCTGTAAATATCACCCGTTTAAAAGGATGCAAATGAATGAATGAAGAAATAAAAATATCTAAATAGCATAGCAAAACACATAACAAATGACAAAATCTCTGAATCTTAATCAGAAGTAAAAGTAATAGCAAGAGAAACAGCTGTTCATGCTGCAGTCTAAAATAAACTACAAAGAAGCAGAAGACATAATGTGGACTGAGTCAGGTGTTGCATAACGTGTTTGTGTTGTTCTACTGTCTCTCAAGGGAGCAAACACATGGTATACAGTGGGGAATTAACAGTGAACACTAGACAACAAGCAATGGCTGGACTGTTCGGTGAAAGGGAGAACGATCTTAATTGCAAAAAGAAAAAAAAGAAAAAGAAGAACAGTTCTAAACTGTCCTAATACTACTAAACTGCAACACTACTGCATATGGTTATATGGTTTATACTCACTGACATAATGATTATGAGGCTGTCATGAGGCTGTCATACACATGCCAGTGTGTCAACACTAATGGCTTGACAAAACTACAAGTGTGGTGATGGGGGCAGGGTGGTGTTACAAGACAGAAGGGACAGACACAAGGATGCAGGTAATGGAATGTTATTTTGAACAACCAGGTGAAAGATCGGCAGTGCAGGTGAAGGGCCGTGGGTGAGTAGAGATCCAGACGATTAAACTTGAATGACACAGTTCGTATACTTGCAGATGGAGATCGGATGAGGATACACTGGAATAGCGGAGACTCAGGAGAATCAACTGGAGACGAGGAGCAACGAAGAAGACTCGGAGATAACACAAGGAAACTGGTAAGTAGATTAGCAGTCCTAGTGGTAAGCACAGCGTTAGCGTCTTGATGCAAACGATACCGGACAAAGACTGAGAGTGAGAGTGAGGCTTAAATGCCGGAGGTGATTGCAGTACTGATGATGTGCAGGTGTGTGATGTGCAGGTGTGTGATCAGGAGAGGGAGTGCGGTGTGATTGTGTGAGGGTGGAGCCTGGCGTGGCTGTAACATTACCCCCCCCCTTCACGGGCCGCTCCTGAGGGCTGTGGACCCCGACATCGTGGTGGTCGGCCTCTGCCCCGAGGTGTGGACTTCTCCGGATGGGTGGCGTGGAACTGATCGAGCAGGTTAGGATAAAGTATATCGTCTCTGGGTACCTATGAGCGTTCCTCGGGGTCGTATCCCTCCCAGTCCACGAGGTACTCCAGTAGACCACCACGGCGCCGGGAGTCCAAGATGTCGTGAACCTGGTAAGTGGCACCCTCTTCTAGGATGAGCGGAGGAGGAGGTTCCGCCGCTGCGCCAGGCACTGTGGAAACAGAAACAGAGGGATGATGAGGCTTCAGCAAGGAGACGTGGAAGGTAGGATGAATCTTGTATTGTGGTGGTAATTGGAGTTGGTAAGTGACAGGGTTGATCTGCTTCACGATGTTAAAGGGGCCAATGAACCTGGGACTCAGCTTTCGGCAAGGCAGACGTAACCTGATGTCCCTGGTGGACAGCCAGACCTTCTGACCTGGCTGGTACGTTGGAGCGTCGGAGCGGTGAAGGTCGGCTGTCATTCTACGTCTGCGCAGTGCCTGTTGCAGCTGGTGGTGAGCAGAGTCCCAGACCCTCTCACTCTCTCGGAACCAGTAGTCGACGGCAGGAACATCCGATGGTTCCCCAGACCAGGGGAATAGTGGGGGTTGGTAACTGAGCACGCACTGGAAGGGAGTGAGTCCAGTGGTAGATTGCCGCAGGGAGTTCTGTGCGTACTCGGCCCAACCCAGGAACTGGTTCCAAGAGTCCTGGTGGCCGTGACAAAAGGTACGGAGGAAACGTCCAATCTCCTGTATCTTCCATTCCGTCTGCCCGTTCGACTGCGTATGGTAACCAGAGGAGAGGCTGACGGTCACACCTAGGAGCGAAAAGAAAGCCCTCCATACCTTGGAGATAAATTGTGGTCCTCTATTTGACACAATGTCCTCGGGAATTCCATAAACTCTGAAAATATGTTTGAACATCAGCTCAGCAGTTTGCATGGCGGTGGGAAGTCCTTTCAGGGGAATTAGACGACATGACTTGGAGAATCTGTCGATGATTACTAGAATGCAGGTACAGTGATCGGAGGTAGGTAAGTCAGTTATGAAATCGACTCCTAGGTGTGACCAGGGTCTGTTGGGAACGGGCAGAGGATGAAGCTTACCGGAGGAAAGATGACGCGGACTCTTCGAGATGGCGCATTCCTTGCAACCTCTCACGTACCTTCTGACGTCCGCTGCCATGTTAGGCCACCAGAAGCGTTCTTTTAGCAGCGAGAGGGTCTCATTGACCCCTGGGTGGCCAGTGCCCAGCGACGTGTGGGAAGTGTGGATGAGAGGAGTGCGCCGTGTCCGGGTGATGTAGAGTAAACCTGGTGGGTAACCCGGCGGAGTGTTGGTGGAGACATTGGAGGAGGGCAGGGTTTCCTCAGACCAGGTGATGGGGCTTACAAAAATATTCTCAGGTAGGATATGCTCTGGTTCTTCTGTCCTCTCTTCAGGACTATGGAGACGGGATAAAGCGTCCGCTTTAAGATTCTTGGGACCAGGGAGGTAGGAAATGGTGAAGCGGAAACGGGTAAAGAACAATGTCTCTGAGGTACTCTAGATTCTTGTGATCCGTTAACACCACGAATGGATGTTGTGCCCACTCCAACCAGTGTCTCCTCTCCTCAAGAGCCAGCTTGACGGCTAACAGCTCCCTGTTGCCGATGTCGTAGTTGACCTCCGCCGGGTTGAGTTTGCGGGAGAAGGCGGCGCATGGATGGAGTCTACCTGGGTTCCCCTGCTGTTGGGAAAGGACTGACCTCAACAACGAAAGGTTTCTCTGGATCGGGATGAACCAGGAGGGGAGCGGTGGTGAAAGACTTCTTGAGGGACTCGAAGGCTTGGGTGGCAACAGGTGTCCAGGACAGAGACTTGGGCTTGTGTCGAAGGAGGTGAGTAAGTGGACTGGCGATGATACTGTAGTTCAGGATGAAGTGGCGGTAGAAATTGGAGAATCCGAGGAAACGTTGGAGTTCCTTGATGGTTGTGGGTATGGGCCAGTTGCGGATGGCATCCACCTTCCCCTCGTCCATCCGGATGCCACTACTATCGATGTGATAGCCAAGGAACTGCACTGCGGGTTGGTGAAAAGAGCACTTTTCTGCTTTCAGGAACAACTGGAAATCCCTCAGGCGTTTCAGGACCTCCGCAATGTGGTGGCGATGTTGGGCCATACTCCGGGAGTAAATCAGGATATCATCTATATAGACCAAAACAGGAACTCCCGGAGTACCTCATGTATGAAATCCTGGAATACGGTTGGCCAATCCATATGGCATAACAAGGTACTCGTAGTGCCCAGTAGGGGTCACGAAGGCCGTCTTCCATTCGTCCCCCTCACGTATCCGGATGAGGTTGTAGGCACTGCGGAGGTCCAACTTGGAGAAAACAGTGGCACCTCGGAGATGTTCCAGCGCAGCGGGGACGAGAGGAAGGAGGTAGCGAAACTTGACAGTGATTGCGTGGTAGTCTATACAGGGCCGCAAACCTCCGTCCTTCTTAGCCACAAAAAAGAAGCTGGAAGCAGCAGGGGAAGTAGACGGGCGGATGTAACCTTGATCCAGAGCCTCTTTGATGTATTCCACCATGGCCTTCCTCCGGGAGTGACAGGGGATAAATCTTCCCACGGGGCACTGACTCACCCGGACGCAGATCGATGGCACAATCCCATGGTCGGTGTGGAGGCAGCTTGGAGGCTCGCTGGGGGCAGAAAACATCACTGAAATGGGCATAACATGGAGGAACGTCCACCGAAAGTTTCTCCACTGGACTTTCTATGGATGTAGAGCAAAGGGGCAGCTCTCTGGCCCAAGGAGTAGCCGGCACCGGAAGTGCAGAGAAACAGTTTGGGAAGCAGCAGTCCCCCCACTTCAGTATTTCGCCGGTCCTCCAGGAGATGATGGGATTGTGCTGCTCCAACCATGGGCGCATCACATCAGCGGTGGATTCCTCCAGAACCAGCAAATGTTGTTGTTCTACGTGTAGGGCTCCTACTTGAAGATGTATGGGACCAGCACAGAGATGTACCTGCTTCCGGCCGAGGGGTCTGCCAGTTATCGAGTGAATCTGGTAGATGGACGGCGTGGCGGTAGACTTGAGCTTGAGCTGACGGCAGAGCTGAGCTGACGGCAGACGGCCAGAGATGAAGTTGCCTGCTGACACTGAGTCGAGAAGGGCGATGACTGGAAATTTTTTTTTTTTTTTTTTTACCTTTATTTAACCAGGAAAAGTCCCATTGAATTACAGTAACTCTTCTCCCAGGGAGTCCTGGCCAAGATAGGCGGCCAAAAAAGGCCAACAAATCTCTATACATAGACTATACATATACAAACAAGACATTATGTTTAACTTAAGTAAATACAAACATATAATTTAAAGGGCAGCAAAGTAACATCGGCAGCAGTTAAATTCACAATAGTAGAGAGTGGTTTCAAGTTATCAAACGTGGGAAATATAGCACTCACCATGGGACGAGGAGGACGAATGGGACATTTAGAGATGAAGTGCTCAGAGGAACCACAATATAGACACAGACTCTGGGTCAGCCGTCTATGTTGTTCAGCGCGAGTCAACCGTGCGCCATCTATCTGCATGGGTTCATAGGCGGGTTCTGGAGGGCTGATGGACTCAGGTCGACGGAGGGATGGAAGAGAGAGTAGCTGGTAAAAAGATTGATAGACAGACAGATAGATAGCCAGATCTTTCGCAAAAAGATGGTGGAATTGTAAATAAAAATTAGCCATAAAAAACCCTACTAAAAAGCTTGGCTGTGTGTCTTGGTATAGCCTAGTATGCAGCCGATTTCATGCTTGCGCATCACATGCACGTCTCTCGCTTGCTTTTAAAACATAGTAATCCACTGCTAGCATCATGAACGCACATTCATTCTTTTCCGAATAAACGCCCATAGGTAACATTAATTTTTAATTTGACAGGTTTGAATCAGACTTGGGTAAATTCATCATTGACAGCATTCAAAATGCACTGGTGAAAGGAAGGATTAGATTACCCTATTCCCCATAAATAATGGAACAGCACTTTTCACATTGTCCTTTAAGACTCATAGAGATAAAACTCTAATATAAGCTGATCCAGTTCCGCTTACAAAATCTATCTATCTATCTATCTATCTATCTATCTATCTTAACATAGACATACACTTTTGGTCACCATTTATATACATATTATACATATTATATACACCAATTATTTTAAGCTTATGTAAATTACTGTTTTCAAATGCATTTTAAAAGACCAAATATTCTATGAAGTCTCTCAATTATTATGAGGCCATAAAACTGCATGTAGAATAATTATACAAGAATTTGAAAATGTTAGATGGAGTAGCATGTCACACTGAAGTTTTCTGCTGTTGTCTCGGCATGTTATGTTAGTTACACAAGAACTAAGACTGCTTCCCATGATGCTTGACAGAGAGTCAATATCTTTGGTTGTGCGGGCACAAGGATACTGTAGCTCCTCTCGTTTTTCACTGATCTGGCACTTTGGATGGGAACAGGACTTGCAGTGCTTTCTATTTTAGATTGAACTATTGACTTTTGAAGCAGGTTATATCAATGTCAAAAAGACAAAAGACTTTTGCAAGCTGTCTCTCTCACGCACAGACATTTTTCCTCTTACACTACCAACTTTCAGATGTACATGTAAGACCAAAAATAAACATTCAAAAATGTGAAGAAGGATTTACTTGAAAAGCTTTAGGAAACAATTTTCACTCAGAAATTGCTTGTAAATTTAACAGCATGTTTTCAAGTAAAGGCTACATCATTTTTGGTTGATTCTTAAGTAACGCTTATAGAAAATAGCTACTATAATTTTAATGCTAATACGCATCTCATTTAAATTCCTCAGTAATGTTTACATTAAAGGGATATTTCACCCAAAAATTCAAGTCCTTTCATCATTTACTCACCCTCAAGTTGTTCCAAACCTGTATGAATTTCTTTCTTCTGCTAAAAACGAGAAGGAGGGAATACAGACATGCTTCAAAATATCTTCTTTTGTGTTCAGCATAAGAAATAAAAAAACAAAAGCCTTGATAATAAGAAACCAGTGGTAGCCTAACCTGCAAGGGGGACATTTTGCGAAAGAACATTGTTTTGGTTGTGATTTGGCTCTGCGTGACTGCACGGATGAATATGACCCTTCACAACAGATAATGCTTTACAATGAACTCTGTTAGAGAGCTACATATGGCAATTTATCTGTTCAATAAAACACTTACTCACCTGTTGAGTAATAAAAACGCCATCTCTGTGTCACCTTTACAACATTTCAAATCCCTCAGTTCTCACTATCTCCGAAAAGCCAAGCCAGTGTTGATTCTCGTTTTATTACGAACTGTGTAGCGTTTTCCTTATGTCAGCAGACTCTCCTCTTTTCTGTGTTTTTTGCGTGCTGTGAAACCTTTCTCTATTTATGGGCGAGTGACGTATGTACGCAATTTCCCGCGAAAAAGGACTCAAACAAAGGTCTAAAATATAAACACAAACCAAAGGCTTACCATAGTGATTCAGGGTAAGACAAAAACACGTTTTGAAAGAAGAATTGATTATGTAGCCAAGCTATTGACTCATTATTTACGTTTTGCTAATTTCGAACAAAAAAAGTTACAATAGAGTAGTTACTAAAAAAGGCTGTAGTCTACTTTAAATAAGACTACAGTATGCTGCATACGTTAAATGGATTCATACTAGTTAAATATTGTAGTTTAATTCACTTTAAATTAAATTACCTAATTCTCGGAGGGGAACTGTGTAGTGTAAATTTTACTTGCTTTTTTTTCACCATTTCATTATTCGAGCACAAATAATTACAATGAAACGACACGTAACCATTTGAATATTATATATTAGGCCTATAATATAATTATGAAGTATCGTATTTTAAAAGTATCGAAATCGTATTTTCTTGTCTAATAATCTTTGTTTTATTTACAACTTCAAAATCTTTTTTTTTTTTTTTTTTTTTAGAACACTTAGCCTACTGGTTATCACTAAAACTATATTTTTTTCCCATATGTAATATGCTATTCAGTGTCATCATATTCTTATATTATCACAGCTGAGAATTATGAGCACTTAGAGCTATTGTATTATGTATGGAAAACACTAGGTTATGAAATCAGGGAATGCTAGAATGGATTTTTCATGACACCACAAGGCAAAATTTTGTTAATGCTGCCCTCTAGTGAACATTGTGAAACAGTGCAAACTCAATACTCTAATTTTGCTAGTGCTTGCTAAAAGACAGGCTACATGAAACCTGTTGAAAAATAAAGAATGAGTGAATGATGAATTAATAATTTGCGAAAAATTAATCAAATCATGAAGCAAATTAATCCATCAAATTCTATCTATGTATAACATAATAATAATGATGATGACAATAATACATTGTATTTATATAACACCTTTATACTTAAAGTACAAAGTGCTTTACAAAAGGTAAAAAGAAAGAAGAGCTTTATTAAATATACAATCAAGCAAAAAGACATTAAGAGCTTTACAAAAAATATCCGTCATAGCTAAATAATAAAACAACCACAGTCCTACACAAACCAAAGGATCCAAAACACACAAAAAGACTTCACAAAGTAATAAAAGCTAGTCTATACAAATAAGTTTTTACTAAGTAGGCTAATTTTTGTACTAAGAAGCTTTAAGAGACTTAAAAACAGACACAGATTCCGCAGATCTAATATCCATTGGCAGGCTATTCCATAACATTGGAGCTTCCACTGCAAAAGCTCTGTCACCTTTTATATCTGGATCTTGGAACAGCCCACAATACATACAATATCTGAGACATCTAAATGTTTCATAAGGTCTGAAAAGATCCGCTAAATTATAGTTGCCATAGTGCTTTATATGTCTAAGATAATATAATTGAAGCCATGAGAAAGTGAGTTGATTTAAAGTAGAAAACAGGGCATTGCAATAACCCAAACGAGATCAAATAAAAGCATGAAGCTTCTCTGTGTTTTTAAATTATATCTTATATATTTTATATCTGCTAAGCATGCTTGGAGGACATCTGACTAAACTTGTCACGTCAATGGATCAGAGGGATAAGTATAGGCCTAACTGTAAAATCATCTGCATAGCAGTGAAAATATGATGTTTACGGATCCAAGAAGTACCATATAACCTAAATTGAAAACAAAATGAAACATATAGGCCTATCCCAGGTTGAACTTGGTATATAAACAGACAAGTGTCATAGTTTTCATATTTACTACATCTGAACGAGGAAGTTATTGCAATTCTTTT
Organism: Abramis brama; assembly: GCF_963993115.1. Classification (NCBI taxonomy): domain Eukaryota; kingdom Metazoa; phylum Chordata; class Actinopteri; order Cypriniformes; family Leuciscidae; genus Abramis; species Abramis brama. Next base: position 20,638,392 of record NC_139984.1, on the reverse strand, counting down.
TACAAACCCTAGATGGCAGTATTAGGCACACAAAAATATTTTGTCTGTTGGTTGCAATAAATAGTTATAAAATAAAAAGAAATATTATGTTCTAACATTAGTATAAAAGTTTTCCTTTTGTTAAATTTAATAATCATGTCATCTGAGTTTTTTTTATTATTCCCTCTCTCTCTCTCTCTCTCTCTTTGTGCAGAAACATGGACAGCTTTGGAACATATTTTTAGTTAGAAATAGTTTTTTTTCCCAATATTCTGCTACAAATGCATTTTCCTTTGTTGTATTTCCCTAAAAGAATACTAATATTAATACCATCTTATAAATTAAGATGTAGTATGTAATCACAGTGTGGCATTAATTATTGTAAAAATTGAATCACCATTAAAAGACAAACATTGACTATTTAATAGCAATGTAAATGGATGAGAGGAGGCATGAGATAGGATGTGTGGTTACTGCAGGACAAATCCATTAAATGTCCACTGATCCAACAGAGACAAAACACATGCAAAAAACCCCCCCAAAAAACAAAGAACAACAACATTGAAATAAGACTTCTGTTCTAAAGCTGACGGCAATGTTTTGTCATGGATGGAACCTGAAGGAAGACGAGTAATTTTTCCTCTGACCTCCAATTTCATGCTTTGCTCGGAGCTGCTGAAGATTTAAGACAGGAAATTAAAGCTTCAGACAGAACCGAGTCACAACAGAAGGTTGCAGAAGGTAAATGTGATGTAAGGATGAGTCAGATGAACAGAAAGATAAAGTACAGTAAAGGTGTGCTGAGAGTATGGACTATGGATGCATGTGCAGGGAAACTATAGTTAAAGGGATAGTTCACTCAAAAAGGAAAATTTTGACATAATTTACTCACCCTCAAATTGTTCCAAACCTGTATGAATTTCTTTCTTCTGCTGAACACAAAAGAAGATATTTTGAAGAATATGGGTAAACAAATAGACAGCTGATGGACCCCATTGACTTAAAAATACAATGGAAGTCAATGGGCTCCGTCTACTGTTTGATTACCCATATTCTTCAAAATATCTTCTTTTGTGTTCAGCAGAAGAAAGAAATTCATACAGGTTTGTTGGATGAATGAAAATGAAAATTTTCATGAAAATTGTCATAATTTACTCACCCTCAAGTTGTGAGTAAATTATGACAATTTTCATTTTCATGAACTATGCCTTTAAGGAGTTGGTAGCCACAGCCCAGCTATAACTCAAAGTTCATATATCCTTAAATATTTTCTTCTTGCTGTAAAAGTGGGATAAGGGTTTATTTGAAAGTTAAAGAGTGTGTTTGTGTGGGCAGTTATTGATCTGGGCGGTAGACACTTTCGTGTTATGGGAGGAAGTGTTTATTTAAAGTGACATTATGTTTACAGTGTTTGCTCACTCAAACATGCAGAGGCGAATGCTTTGTGGATATTTTTGTCATATGTTTGCTTATATTAGAAGTATTAGAAAAACAGTTAAGTCTCAAATCTGACATATTTTGGACTAATTATAATGGTCTATCTCATCATTTTGTGCTTGTTCATAGAACAAAAAACAAAAAAACAAAAAAAATGTCAATGTTCCCTTATCTTTTGACCAGTGAATTTCCATGGCTTTTCCAGTCATTTGATATATATATATATATATATATATATATATATATATATATATATATATATAAATCATGTTATAGAGATTGCATTCACAAATAGTAATTTGTAATATTTTACTTGTATATAGGCTACTGTATATTATATTATATACATATTATATGATATTATATATTATATTATATATTTGTATTATTTACAAGCTGAATATGTATACACAGTATATATATATATATATATATATATATATATATATATATAGTATTTTTCCCATTGTGTCTATGTGATTGTGGGATGTGGGTTTAGACCCTCCACAAAAGGTGGTGCCTGTGATTTAAATAATGGAAACCAGTATTGCAATATGGTCATATCTGAAATAAAACACAATGTAAAGTAAAAACAGATACAACCCCTAAAGCATGGCCACAGAGAACACTAGTCACAGATCCGAAAAGGAGACCAAACTGCACTCAAAGGTTACGTGTTCTGTAAGAAGAACAAATAACGCTTTATTTGCATAGTGGGGCCACTGTCCACACACGCACACACACACACACACACACGCACACACACACACACACACACACACACACACACACACACACACACACACACACACACACACACACACACACACACACACACACACACGCATAGAGAGAGAGACAGGAGCACATATTGTTTTTATCAGTGTAGAATCCTCAGGCTAGCCTCACAATGGAACTCCAATAAGCAAAACAGAAAGAAAACATTGTCCAGAACAACCACTTTAAAAGGCAGTGAAGCCAGAAGCCTGTTTGTAATGTTCTGTCATGTAATTATTCTGATGAAAAACATACACTACCAGTCAACAGATAGGACACACCTCTCATTCTGTATTATTACTATTTTCCACATTTAGAATAATACCAGAAAAAACAAGTGTGGAAATTATGTGAGCAGAAAAATGTGAAACAAATCAAAACTATTAAATTTTAGCCTCTTTAAACATAGCCACAGATAACAGCTCTGCACACACTGGGCTTCCCCCATCAACTTTTGAACAGTATTGAATGAGTTTCCATATGTTGAACACTTGATGTCTGTTTTTTTATTTAAACATATTTTAATTAAATAAATACATAAACAGACAATATTTGTTTATTTATTTATTTATCACCTTTTTTTTGTCTGTTTGACAGTCAAGTCAGTCAAGTGTATCCAACCCTGTGGCTGGTAGTGTGTGTTTACACAACACAGAACAATTGAAGATCTTTAGTGTCAGCAGGGTGAATGTGTGAAACATTGTCATGTTCCTGTGTATGATGCATGATGTTCTTTCACCTTCAGTACACACAAACACAGCTTACACGCTTTTTTTTTTCTTTTTTTTTTTTTTTACTGGCCCTGCCTCTAAACCCTAACCTAAATCAGAAACCTGTTGACATATTAGATTTGAAGCAAAACATGGGGAAATTAAGTAGCCTATATATATGCTATATAGCCTATATAGGGACAGTATATGGGAATATATATTATCTGTCAATTTTAAGACTTTCAAGACATGAATGTTTTAAAAAAAACAAAACACCAATTACAGTTATTTCACTTAAATAAAATATTATTAATATATATCGTATAGGCTATTTTCTTTGAATTTCAGTTCATTTTAATTCCAATTTCTTAAATCCTTATTGTATTGTAGTTGCTATCAATTCAGGAATTGTATTTAGCCTACATTTAAAAGCCATTTTCATTTCAATCCTGCATGTGTAACCCCGACAGTATTTTTCATAGCTGGGGTCTTTCCATTAAATGTTATTGTCTTTATACTGAGCTAATATTTAGTATCTAACAATATTCCTACCCCAATTCGAAACCTTCTTGCATTTTATGTTGTAATTTCTATTTAGCGTGTCATCGTGTGGCTGGTCACCACAATGTCAGAAATTTCTGGTTTTACTATCTAAGTGGGGTCATTTGCTCCTCACACACACACACACAGAGAGAGAGAGAGAGAGAGAGAGAGAGAGAGAGAGAGAGAGAGAGAGAGAGGCTGCACCTCTAGGGGGACTCCCGGCTTCAGTGGATAGTGGCAGCGCGTGAAGAAGCATGAAGACCAACGTGACTGTATCAGAAGCGTGCGTGAGAATGTAACCATCGCCCAGTCACTCCCCGTACACGCACACTCACACGCTGTCGGACAAGCGACAGTTCCACTCCGTGATTTCGCTACTGAAGGACACTGCGCTGCTGATTAATGGGGGCTTTGGGTGAGTGCTGCTTGCCCTACGGACGTGCTTTCGCTTACTCTTGAAATGTGTGCTTGTTTTGCAGTGTGTTGTATGGCTTGTTAGCAGCAGCAGCAGCAGCAGCAGCGTCAGCGTCGTAAGAACCTCAGGCAACATGTTACAGTTGCTGTAGTCGTTGATGAAAGCGAATTAACAGTAGTGTAAGGACAGAAATGCAGGTTATGTAGCTGCGTTTGTCTCTCAAGATCAAGCTCTTCACGATCAGGTATGTTGAGTTTACATTCAGCAGCTGTAACCCTACTGCAAAAGGGCTCTATTATGAAATAATGCACTAGAAACCAGACAACCAGAGTATGTTTATGGTGTTTACTTGTTTAACAACTGTGGCAGCATTTAAACGTGGTGTGTCTAAATCATACCATATAAGTCATAATATTGTATAGTCTTGAGTGTTGTGCCTGTAGACTCTCATGGTTTTGCTTTTGAGGTAAAGACTCTGGGAAAGTTGGATAATATGCACTATGCCTTTTTATTTGTTTTTCTCTAAGCATTTTGTGTGTACAGTTTGAGGTGTTAAAGTAAAGGATTGTTCTCCTGTCATCGTGTTAATTGTTTAGTTTTATTGCAGCAAATTTAAAGGTTTGAAATTTTTGTCATCCCTTACTTTTTTCCCTCCTCATGTCTGTACTGTAGGCTACTGAATGAATGGTTGAATCTTCCTGCCAAGTTAAATTAGTGCTTGCAATAGAATGTGAAGCCACAATGTCTCTAGAGTGGGATCCATGAAGGAAAAACCAGCCCAAGTTTCCCACAGACCGCTATAATTTTATTTAGATAGCTGTGTTTGATTTTGATCAATAATTGTGGGGTTAGAATTTACATAATGTTTCAAGTTTTTTGAAATTTTCATCACATTTTCGCTGCTTTTACTAGATCATTTTAAATAATCCTGCAGTAATTAAAAAAAATATTTTTATATGAATTTTAGTATTGGATCATGCTAAAACTTGATGTCATTGTGGTTAAAATCTGTATTTCAAAGCTGAATTGGAGTTGGTTACGTCTTATTTAATTTCCAGACAGTTGTTCAGAAAATCTTTTGAAGTCACTAATGCCCCTGACATGAGGTTTAAGTCGTGACTCATCTGAGAAAATTTAGGGAAGCATGGACAATTTCATCTGAATTACAGAGCGTTGACTTATGATGGCACACGGGCAGCAAGTCCTTTGTTGTCAGACAGCAAGCTTGAAACTGGCGGCTGGCCTGTGTGTGTATATTTTGGGAAAATCTCCATCTTACAACGTGCTGTTTTTGTGGTTAGCTTTAAAAGTCTCTGCAATTGGACGGTCGGATTAACCTAAATCCTTTCAAACATTTGTGTTTGTGATTTTCTTTTTCCCTTATGCACTCATAGATTTACTGTGCGATTGATTGGACAGTTTTAGCATCTGTCAATTCTAACAATACAGTATTTCCTCTTTAATTTTCAGCTCTTTTTATTTGCTTTCACATGAATTAACATTTCTGAGAAATAGCCGGTTAATTACAGCTTGAAATCAATACTCTTTACTAACCTATTGAGGCATAAACATGAATAAACACCAACAACAAATTCAGCAGCAGCTATTATCGAAAGTTATTAGCGGTAATCAGACACTGATAATCTCAGAGGTTTGTCATGTGCTCGTTTTTTGACGCTCTGCTGATGCTGCATCTGCTCTATTTGTGTTGAATCAACAGACTCAGGTGGTCGAGAGATGCAGAGATCCTGGCTCTATACAAGGATTTTCTGTTGACCCTGTGCTTAAGTGGGTGTCCCGGAACTTGACAAACCCTGAGCTCAGAAAAATGCTGGTAATATCATCTCTCTACACTAGAGTAAATGCAGTGCCTTGCTAAAGGGAGCAGTGCCGCCACACAAAGGAGAAGCCACACAGGTAAGTTGACCTCGCTAAACTATTTGGCAATGTTCACTCTGTAAATAAGCTAGCTACCAGTTAAAAGTTTAAACACAGTTGACTGAATTTGCTTCTCATGATCCTAAAAAACTTTTTGAGGCTTATGCTTAAAATGATAAATTTTGTTGACAAATATAAATTGTGGTTATGTAGGAATTTAGTAGGAAAAGCATGGAAATTCTTACAGTATTGTTTAAAAAGAATCAAAAGTGAAATGAGCAACAATTATAGGACTATTTTATTTAGACTTTATTAAAGGGAACATAACTATACTTTTTTTTTTTATGAATTTTGAGAAAATATGAAAGATTTCGCATAGTTGATTTCGTAGTCTTGTGATAAGTTTAAATGTATACTGTTTTATTTGTATTATTATTATTGACATGAATATAGCCTTTGATGCTGATATTGCATGACAAATTAATAATTAAAAATAAAAGAATAGTTATTTATTTAAGCAAGTATTCTGTTCTTCTTATGGACCTTTTTTTTGTGCTGTCAGAATGTCTTGGGTCAATGGCTTTAAAGCTGCAAGAGTGGACAATCATAAGACGGCTTGGGGCGAGCGCAATGGCAGGAAATCGAGGCGTAAAAGGGGCTCGTCCTTGTGCAACCCACGCTACATGAGCTGTCTACGGGACTCCGCGTCCATAGAGCCCCCGTCACAACACTACTCCCGTGCAGCAGGGGGCGCCACCAGCAGCAACTTCAGCACTCGCTGCGTTTGGCAGGAAGACCATTATGGCAGGAAGGGTGATGTGGGTCTGAGAGCCGTGGACCTGGCGTTTGAAGATGCTGAGACGAGGAAAAAGAAAGATGGTGAGGACCCAGATGACGGCGGGGAGGAGCGGAAGGGCCCTGACAGGTGTTTTTCAACTTGCTTGTTGCGTCTGGCTGACGTTTTTCAGTCCAAGAAGTTCAAGTCTGCCAAGCTCGAGCGACTGTATCAACGGTACTTCTTCAGGCTCAACCAGAGCTCTCTTACGATGCTGATGGGGGTCCTGGTTGTGGTTTGTGGGGTTATGCTGGCGTTCCACTGTGTCCAAGGTCCACCAGATGTGGCATTTGCCTCGGTGCTCTCCGTAGCCATGGGCCTTTTCTTAGCCTTGATGGTGGTGTGTAACAGAAACGGCTTCCACCAGGACTACATGTGGATCGTGAGCTACTTGGTCATGGGGGTGTTAGTGGTGGTGCAGGTGTTTGGTTTGTTGATGGTGGAGCCACCCAGTGCGTCTGAAGGGATATGGTGGACGGTGTTCTTCATCTACATCATCTACACGCTGCTGCCGGTGCGAATGAGGGCGGCTGTGATCACCGGAGCTGTGCTGTCCACCATTCATATTATTATGGCTTGGAGACTCAACCTTGAGGATTACTTCCTTTCTAAAAAGGTATTTGTGCACTTCTCAAACATTTAAAATGATTTTAAAGGAATATTTCACACAAATATTAAAATTATGTCATTATTTACTCCTCCCTCATGTTGTTCCAAACCTGTATGCTGTTATTATCTTCCGTGGAATAAAAAAGTAGCTTTCTTTGAAGAACTGTTACCCAACTCTTATCATACAACAGTTCATACTGACCATGACCAAAAACACCATAAATGTACAAGTGTTCCAGGCAGTATATTCCAAGTCTTCTGAAGCTATACGATAACAACTAAATAAAGAACACAAAATTTCAATTATTTGATTATTATTAATTAAAAATTTATTTATTTTATTATTTATTTTAGATTTAATCTTGCCCTCCCTGTTGACTATACCAAAGAAAAAAATAATTTGTATAAAAAAATACAAATAATAAAGAAATTGTGATGGGTTTGCAAAGCCAAACAACGATTTAATTAGTTTATCATTATTATTATTTACAATTTGAGGGATTAAACGTCTTTGGCGTAGTCTGAATTTTTTTTTTGTTAACAACACTAAAATGCCTAAAACAATAAAATTCTTTTCTATGTTGCTGCTAAATAATTTTATAATTTTGTATGCAAATGGGTGATGAGAGAGGTGAGAATTTTATGATAATTAAAAAAAAAAATTGTCCTATTTTGAGCTTGACAGAATTGTCAAAAAGAGCAGTGTAAAATAATTCATTAACAATTTTTCACAAACGTTCCACAGAAAAATATAACAGCATTAAGTTTGATATGACACGAGGGTGAGTTAATAATGGCAGAATATTAATTTGATATGAAATTCCCAGCATGAGAGATTTTGTTTTTGTTATGCATTTATTATCACCATAACTTTTTTAATAAAAGAGTTGCACATAATTTACACCACATGCTTCAACTCTAGTAATGCCAGTGACTGATCAATTGAAGGCACATCTTTATTGTTTCAGTACTTTTAAAGGAATTCCTGGCATGAGTTTTAGACTGTAGATGTAGATTGATCCTAGTTACCAAAGTTTTCTTCCCTTTCAAACTTTGCTTTGTCCTTAACTGCTCTTAATATGATGCATATAGCATTCAATGTTTCTATGCAGTGGCTAAAATGCAATATCCCCCATGTTCGATGTGATCTAGTGCTGACACTGTTAATGCTGGTTCAGTGAGCTTGGGCTTTTGTGTGTTTGCTTCTTAGACAGCTGTGCTGTGGGCTCTCCACTTGGCACTCAGCATGATAGAAATGGATTGGGATAATGGCTGCTGATTGACTCAGGCCATGCCCCAGAGCATGTACTTGTAGATTCTCGTCATAGACATTTGGGATAGGTTCCAACCCTGTGGGCAATCAATGCAGGACAAAAGTCCACTGGTTGTGTGGCTGCAAGTGCCTTATGTAAATGCTCTCTTACAGGGAGCAAGCGAGGTATGCCATCCGTCCATGTTTTCTCCATGATCTTTTGTTTTAGAGTGCAGTAAAGTAAAGTCTTGGGTTGAGGATGGAAGGAGTCCATACTCTTGTAGTTTGCAAATTCAGGGTGACTGATCACGATCAGTTTTTTTTTATCCCATATAATATACTCTACCATTCAAAAGTTTGGGGTCAGTAAGATGTTTTTTTAAAATTAATACTTTATTTCAGCAATGATGCATTAAATTGATCAAAAGTGATAGTAAAGACTAAAGATATTTATACACTGTAAAAAATTATTTGTTAGTTTGACTCAAAAAAGTAAGTTACCTGGTTGCCTTAAAATTGAGTTCATTGAAACTAAAAATGTGAGTTTTTGCAACAAGTGATTTTGTTGTTTCAACTATTATTTTGTTATTTGAATCAAAGATTATTTTTTAACTTAACGTTGTTTTGTTGTCATAACTTAAGATTAAATATTGTATCAACTTATTCAAGCAATCAAAGGGATTAAGTTAACTTACAAATGTAAGTTCACTCAACTTAATTTAATATATGAACAAACTATTTTAAGTTCACTCAACTTAATCTTAACTACATATAGTTTGTTGTAACAATTAACTAAGAAACATGGTTGCCTTAAAATTATGAGTTAAATCAACTTCAACACAACTTAACATGACAAAAGCTTTTTTGTTAAAACCAATTATTCTGGAATAACACAAATAAACCATAACTTTAACATTTATTATAACATTCACAAAAATATTAATTCATTAAATTGTCTCATTATTATAATAATGTTACAATAGTTTTCCATTTTAGAGTTCTTTTGAAGAACAGAATTAATTAAAGGGTTAGTTCACAGAAAAATTTAAATTCTGTCATTAATTACTCACCCTCATGTCGTTCCAAACACGCAAGACATTCGTTCATCTTCGGAACACAAATGAAGATCTTTTTAATAAAATCTGAGTACTTTCTGTCCCTCCATTGACAGCCTATGCAACTACCACTTTCAACTCGTGAATGCACTTTAATATAATATTTTGTAAATAAAGTAGTATATTGTTGTGCAAACAAAGCACTCGCGACGCTTCATAAAATTAAGGTTTTCGTGAAATATTAAAAACAACTAAAACAAATATGCTAAATATCTTCAATTATCATAGTCATTACAAAAAAGACCTTTTTGGATTATGTTAAATAATGGGAATTTAGCTAACAGTAGGTGTTTTTGAAGTTCAACAGTAAATGTGTTATTGGATACACAGAATTTGTTACACAAGTGGTGCATTAAAGGGTGTTGTCCTGTTGAAAGTAATGCACACTAAAACATGACATGATAAAACCCTCTCTGAGAAGTTGTCTCTAAATTCATCCTCAACGGACTAGCTCTAAAATATAAGCTAAAACAATTTGGTATAAATGATCAATCCTGGATGACTAGTATGGAAAGGGGACAAGCTTTTCTTCTTCATCCTGTGGCCAAACGGGCTAATCTGAGAAATGCAGCTATACCTCAGAAAGCTCATCTACTGTTCATTCCCTTTATCTCTCTCCCTTCTTCCATTCTCTCTGTCCCCCACCATCCCTCTCACACCCCTGCACTCCTTCTGGCTGTGCTGCGTGTCCCTCCGAGATGACCAGTGCAGTGCAGATAGAGCGGGTCAGTGGGCGATCACCAGCGGGACAATAGCTGTCTTTGTGAAGATACACACTGATGGGGTGGTGACAGGAATGGCTGTCGATCGACAGTATGAAATAGCGTCGGACTGAAAAAAGACAGTCGCCCCAGGCCTTTCTTTCGATTGCTCTCGCACTCTCTCTCACTTGTAGTCATGAATTCCCTTTTCACAACAGTGCTCATGAGATGGCCCTCAGTTGTGGAAGCCGCAGAGGCTTTATGTGCATGACATGCCGCTGTGTGGGTGAAAAGCTCCACACTGCTGCTCTCTTAAAGTTCTGGACTCGTGACAGGGAGGGAAGGTATTCGATTCATTTTGTTGTGCGATCGGGGTAATTGACATGAAATACTTTTGGAAAGTAGACATGTCCTGCGTCGTGACGTGCTTTAGTCCATACAAAACTGTTTACAATGGTATTTTGTAAATTAATTTTTGTTTAATTCAGTTTTTATGACCACATATTAAATGAGATTATATAGAATATTTTGTACACTGTAAAAATAAAATAAAAAATACTGTAAAACTGCTTCAGTAAAAACATGTTAATTGGTTAGCTTAACATATTGTAAATACTGTCAAATTTGTGGGGGGGTTTTTTGCAAGTAAAAACTATGAATTACCATATACTTTACGGTAAAAACAAACAAACCGTAAAAGACATTCCCAGAAGTCCCTGAATTAAACATCACATATGATTACATTATTTACTTATTTTTCTTATTAGTTATGTACATTTGTATGTTTTGTGTTGCATTTTGTGTTATTTAGTTAATGTTTATTGTGTTATTTTAGGGTGTGTTCACACTTGGCATGATATTGCTCTGTTAGTGCGGTTAATTTGAATAAGTGTGAACGCTGCCATCCGAACCCTGGTGCGCACCAAACAAGTGAACCGAGACCGCTGAAAAGATGGGTCTCAGTCCGCTTCCAAACGAACTCTGGTGCGGTTCGAATGAAATATGGACGCAACACGGACTAAAGGCATGTAAATGAACCAAAAACAGGAAGATGAGACCCTGAAAAGGGCCGAATGCTCACACATACCTGTTTTTTTTTTCTCATCATAGTCGTGATGTTGCCATCACAGTTCGGTACGGGCATCAGAACCTTTTCTCCTCGCAGCAGATCTTTTGTGTGTGTGACGGAGGACTTCCTGTCGCTGTTTTGATGCCTTTACACATTTTAAAAGCTCTTCATGAGTTCTCAGCTGGTCAAAGTACCATTATGTAGGCTACGCACATACAACGAGCGCACTGACCATGAACAGACCGCTTACGATGAATTGTGATTCATCATGTGGCTTTTTATTTTGCCACCTGCATTATTGTGGTGGTTATCAGTACATTTTAAGGAAAAAAAAGGCCAATTTTGGTAAAGTATTAACATTATAGCACTAAATAAAATATACGGTTATAAGTTGTAAAATATACAGGCATCCTGTAAAACTGGAAATATTATTTTTACCATAAATTTAACAGGATTTTTTTTTACAGTGCACAAGGCCTTTTAAAATAAACTAGGCATGGTGAAAAAGTGATTCAAATCTTGTATATTGCATAATCCTGGTCTTACAGTGAATGATTCAACATTGTTCCAAATGTTAAAATTTGTCTTTATATTTTTTATATAAATTTTTACAACTCTTTCTCTATAACATCTTTTCCTTTGCGACATAGTCCACACAGGCTATTGGATAATGTTAATCATTAGCTAAATATCTATTGTTTTAGCAAACTCGCATTCAGTTTTGGCTCTGGTATTTAATGTCCAGTTTTCAAAATTCAATCAATTTCCAATAAAAACAAATAAATGTAAAAAATAAATAAATTTGATATTAATTTAAAAAGTGTCATGTTATGGCCTGTTCACACCAAAAACAATAACTATAAATATAACTATAACAATAACTATATTAGAGTTCACACCAGCGGACGATAATGTTTGTTTATTATAGGCGCACTGCAGTTTTGTGTCTGTCACTTTAAATGCTCTAGTTCAGGATCCAAAGCAGGATCCAATCTGATTGGCTGTCAATGTTTTTATCATTCATCAGCTGGAAAATATCATTCTGAAAGTGATTCCAACTATATCGTTTCTCTGTGCAGTTGTCTTTATAGTTGAGTGAACTCTTCTATTCTTTTATATTTAGAAAGATTTTTTTAATTATATCTTTATCATTATTGTCCTTGGTGTGAATGGGCTTTTATGGATAACCGCCCACTTACAGCTGTTTATGGAAAAAAAAATGTAACGTAAAGCCTGTCGTTCAAATGGAAAAAATGTGTGGTCAACTGACTGCTTATTGACAGGCATGTTTTTTGTTTGTCATATGGAGAAACTGTAGACTCTGTGTTTTCTCTGGCACTGTGTGAGTCCAAACTATGAGAGCACCTGTTATGTGCCTTTTGTTCCAACATTGTCCCGTGGGGTTGAACTAGGCTCATGAAGAGACCAGCAAATTAAAGACATAAATGTAACACCTTTTTCAGAGACACCAAGCTGAACATGTTATTTTTAGCCTGAGACCTGGTTACACGTTTGTGTTTAGTAGCTAAATGAACTGGTGCATAGCCAGACACACACACACACACACACACACACACACACACACACAAGCAAATATGTAGACTTTATTGATTCCTGAAAACATTCAAGTGAAATTCCAGGGAAATTCATAGTGATGAGAACAAACTTTGACTTTATACTCTCTGGAATTGTTCTAAAAGTTTAATGGAAGCAGAAATCAACTTTAGTTAGCGTACCTGTTATAAAGTGAACCGCAAAGAGTGACATTTTGGCCAGATGCCCGGAGCATGTACTGTAGCTATCTCAGGGGGAAAAACCTGTTTGTACAATATGATGAGTAGTTTTGAGATGCGCCGATGGCCATTCTACTGCAGCCGAGAAACAGATTACTGCACTATGTGTGCCACACGTTTTAACTGTACATCAAAGTCTTATGGTTATGTCATGCTGGTTTATAGGCATGTAGTTTCAGAGTGGTGAAAAAAATGCGTCACTAATCAGATTGCAGTATTTGAAGAGTTTTGAATGATTTTGGCTCACTAATTGTTGGTACTTTGTTTGATATAATAATTGTATAGTCTTCAGTTTTTTGTTCAGAACCTGCCTCATTTAAAAAATGCTTTTGAATTATTTTTGGAGGCATTTTCAAAAGAAGCTTTATTATAAGCACTTGAAATTGTGTTTTTCAGCTAAATTGATAATAATTTGGCTGTATTTCCTAATTTTTAGCATCAAATAATACAGGTCACTTGCAGCACTTGTTTTGCAGTGAAAACTTTTTTTTCCCCTGTAATTTACTCAACCTCGTGTCATTCCAAACCCATATAAATTTCTTTCTGCTGTGGAGCACAAAATATATTTTGATGTCTCAGTTTTTTTTTTCTTGTCTACACAATAAAAGTCAATGAGGTCCAATGTTATTTGAAACCCACTGACTTTCATTGAATGGACAAAAAACAGTCATTCAGGTTTAGAACGACATGATTAAGTAATGATAGAACTTTTATTTCTGAGTGAACTATCACTTTCATGAACATTGAATCATTCAATTCTATATGATTCTCATCTGCAATCTCCAAATTTCATTTTAGAAAGCACAAACAAGTGCAAAAAGCTAAAAGCTAAAGCTAAATGTGTCTCAAAATTGTAGCGCCAACAGCTGTTTTGCCTGCTGAGCGATCAATCAAAACTTCTGGCTGACCTCGGGTCAACCTCAAGATTAGCGCTTGCTCTGCCCTGAGCGGTGGACCACCGTGCCTGACTAATCGGCACAGGAGGAGGTGTCATAAATTAGGATTTAATGATAAGTACAATGTTGAACATGATGTGAGTGTGTTGATAAAGGTGATAATAATAGCATGTCTAATAATAACATTTCAAACATGGGTCACGCCAAGGCCTGTAATAGCAGACTCTATGGTTTCCTAATGACCGGGACTTTCTCTTTCAAAGCAAATACTGTGTTTTAGCATTGTGACTGCCAAATTGTATTAGGCTCATAAATGACTGCTCATGTATTAGGATTCCAATAATGGTGGTAAACGGCAATTATCACAGGCTGTGGTGCTTTTCCCTCCTTGTTTATTTCTCTAGTGTTTCACTCTGGGTTAGAAAAAATAAATTAGGCAGCGAATAATATGGTCAGTCATAACATTTCACCAGAGTTTACCCACATAAAACTTGAATCAAAACTCTATATGTGTTATGCTCTACAGCTAAGGTCATTGAGTTTTCTTCTCACTGTAGGCCAGAGGCAAATATAAAGGATTTAAAAAAAACCTTCAAAGTAGTTCACAATGACATAAATTTCAGTCTTTTTCTCATCCAAAGCTATCATATGGATTGTAAAATAGTGCACAAGTCGTATGGACTACTTTTATGGTGGTTTTCTGTCATTTTTTTATGGAAAGGAGCAGCCTAGTTGTCAGAATCTCTTCTTTTGTGTTCCACGAAAGAAAGCAAGTCATACAGGTTTCTAACGACAGAGAGCAAATGCTTTTATATTTTGGTGATGGAGGTTGATATTTTAATCAGGTTTATTTTCACACTCCTTTGATTATCTAAATCTAATCATCAGATTATTCAAGTATTGATGCATTTTCTCATTCTTGTCTTTTTCGTCTGGGGAAACTATTGATTTCCACTGTTGTCTGTCTCTTCTATGTATCACACCTTTGTACCTTTAGGTCTCTCTCTTTCAGTGTATGTTTCATCAGGACCAATTGATGTTTTGTGGGATTTCAGGCCATCTTTTTTTGGATTCAGGCCGTTGTGGTGACCTGTGTGCTTTTGCTGTGCATCGGAGAATTGAGGACTCTGAAAGGTTTAAGTAGATTTCAGAGCAGTATGGCATTTCATTTGGCTCATTGCTTGTAGGAAATTGCTTGATTTGCCTCGGCATTTGACTTAAATTCTGTGACTTGGACTACTGAGAGCTTAATGTCTACAGTATAATCCTTAGATTAGGACGCCTTCACTTTCATGCCATTTTTATTTTGGATTACTTGTGTATTCGTGTGAAGAAATGCTCTGTTTGCTGTTCAACGTAAATTTGTCGAGCACTACCCAGTGCCACTTTACCCTTTCCAAGTTCATCATAATGATAAGAAATTCCTGACATGGTGCTTTGAAGTGTCTCAGGAATATTGCGGTTTCCTGTGAGAACTTTTTCTTAAACACAGTTTCTCTTTGTATGTATGTAAACAAAACATAATGTCCATGCCAGGCAGGAGAAGGAGGAGGTGTTTGTCACGTGCCTGTCACTTGTGTCACTGTGCTTGTCTGACCTTGCGTGCTTGTGAGAGACAGCCTCAGTGCAGTCCTGGAGCACAGTAGTACAGGGCTCAGAATAAAAAGGAGGAACACATTTATTTTATGGACTTCAGTAACATTGGAGTAACATCGACGGGACACTTTTATATCTTTTTTATTTATGTTTTTGTCATCCGTTAACCCAAAATGAAATAAAAGAATTACAATTATTTACTCATTCTTATGTTGTTCCAAACTCATATGCTGTTATTTTTTCTGAAAGAGAAAAGTAGATCTAAAAAAACCAAAAACATTATGAAGCTCTTGCTATACCTTGAATTGCCATTTCTACAGTCTTCAGTGTCACTTGATAATCATAAGAAATTCTTTAAAAAAAAAATCATTTCTTTCTTAGTATTATCAATGTTCAAAACAGTTATTTGACAGCTGCTTAATATTTTTTTGTGAAAACATTATGTCAGGATTTTTTATAATTTATAGAAAGTTAAAAAGAACAGCATTTATTTGAAATTATTTTTTTTGGTAACATTATAAATGCCTTAACTATCACTTTTGATCCATTTAATGCATACTTGCTAAATAAAAGTATTAATTTCTTTCAGATTTCTTTTTTAAATATAGGCTATAACTGAACCAAAACGTTTGAACAGTAGTGTAAACCAACAATTTATTTTTGTTATTGCCAATATTACTCTTATATTTTCATTATATAAATAATTTTGACGGCTACAAATAACTTTAGGCATCACATTAGAAGGTGCACTGATAATGTTCTGTGGCTTTTTGTGGTGTTTGACAGCCCCAGGTCACTATGACCTGTTATATTATATGTGACCCTGGACCACAAAACCAGTCTTATGGGTAATTTTTTTTAAACTGAGATTTATACATCATCTGAAAGCTGAATACGTAATCTTTCCATTGATGTATGGTTTGTTAGGATAGGACAATATTTGGCCGAGATACAACTATTTGAAAATCTGGAATCTGAGGGTACAGAAAAATCGAAATATTGAGAAAATCGCCTTTAAAGTTGTCCATTTCTATTGGCGATAGTGCTGCATCCATTCACAAAAAATAAATGTTTTATATATTTAAGGTGGGAAATTTACAAAATATCTTCATGGAACATGATCTTTACTTAATATCCTAATGATTTTTGGCATAAAAGAAAAATCTATAATTTTGACCCATACAATGTTTTGTTGGCTATTGCCACAAATATACCCGTGCAACATAAGACTGGTTTTGTGATCCAGGGTCACATATGGCACAAGCTAATTCTTCAAAGATTCTTTGTGTTCCACCGAACAAAATAACATTGAGGGTGAGTAAATAATGACAGATTTTTTTGGTTAAAACTATCCCTTTAACCATTAGAACAAACAGGTAAAAACTCCAGATTTCAGTCTCACGCTCTGAAGCTTTTTAGGTCAGTGCTAATTTGTTGGTTTGTTTGGATCCTCAGTTTGTTTTCCCTTGGCTTTCTGTTTTTGATCATTCATTTGTATACAGCTGTCATATGTCCTGAGCCCAAAGGCATCAAGCCTGTTGAACTATTGCTGGATACGTCTAATTCACAGCTGTTTGTTTTGAAGAGATAATTATTGCACTATAAATGGCGAATGCATCTTTTGCACTGCTGAGGGCTTTTTTTCACAGTCTGGAATCAGATGACTGACTCTGTGGCCTATTTGTAAATTTCCTTCTTTCTTCAGGCCGACATGGTAATCTATCAGGGGCCCGGGGCCTCAAACTGTTATGAATGATAAAGAAATAAACCATCCCAATCCCATAGTAGAACATAGAGGAAAAGACTGCCTACATTTGTTTTAAATGGGGAAAAAAGCTTTGACCTTAACCTCATTTCGCTTGCACATCAAATGTTTTTTCCTCATGTTTATGAGTGGACTTTAAATCCCCATGAACTATTTGCCATAAATCATTTAAAATGCTCTGTCGTAAAGTTACTTTTCATATGCCTGCTTTTGAATGCAGTCAGTGATGTAGGGATGAGACCTCAGTAGTTATGACAAGTTCATTCGAGGTCAAATATGTTTTTATGAGTTACTCCTTCCAGGAATTTGCTTGGTAAGGCAGTTCACAGACCACCTTAAAACTTAAAAGCTTTCTCATTCATGCTGCAAACACATCAAGCTGCATCTGACATTCCCTTCAAATAAACATCATGATTAAATTGTCAATATAGTCCTCCTTGGACCTTTAACTAAATCCTATCATAAGGTTGTGCGTGTATACTTGTGTATATAATATTACGTTTCTGGGCCAAGTTCCAGTGCGAGTAGGGCTTTGGCTATATTATGTAACAGCCCAGCGAAACCAGAGCTTTCGCTCAACAGCGACTTCCCAGAAACTGACTGTTTTGCCTACTTATCTATTCATTTAGATGTTCTGCCTCCTCTCTTTTTTTTATCCTCACTCGTTCTCCACCACTCCTCCTGCTCTAATTCCTTCTGATCTTATTTGTTTGCTTTGTGCAATGGCTCCTGAGATCAGGGTTGACAGAGTTTATCCTTATGGTATAGCAGCTGTGCCCAAGCAGCTCTTTTCCATACAATGAAAGTCAATGGTGACCAAAGCAGTCAGACAATAATTTCAGTGAATAATGGCTTAAAATGTAATCTGGTATGCACATTATTTAATAACACTGTTAAATGTATCTTTAGCAAATCTCAAAATGAGTAACCATTTTTCTTGCTTTTATAATGTTATGCCTAAATTCACTTGTAGTATTTAAAATGACTTAGTTTAGTTTTGAGTTTTTTCAAGAACCAGCATGTTCTTCATGTTGGGAGTCGGAGTACCCTCATCACACGGTATGTTTTGTGCCATAGATTCAGTATCAGTATCAGGATAAAGCATATAGAGAGGAAGATGATGATGGAAGAGGATGTCCTTCGGAAAAAGAGTTGGGGTTTAACCCCGGCATCCTGGCCAAATTTGCCCATTGTCCATCATGGCCTCCTAATCATCCCCATATATACTGACTGACTTCATTACTCTCTCTCCTCTCCACCAATAAGCTGGTGTGTGGTGGGCGTTTTGTCAATCAGTGTTTCTATCTCTGAGAGAGCTAGTGGTAGTTAGTGTATTGAGTGGTCCTAGCTTGAGGGGTTTCAGGACGCTGTAGCTCACAGCAACAAACGTCAAGACAACATGTTCTTCCCTGAGGATGGTCCGTGGTATTGTGCCAGGACTGAGATGCTGTATGGGTGGGGTTCCCGGAAAAAAAAATAAGTCAGGAAAACATTGAAATCTCCCAGTGATTGTTTTCCAAATGATCCTAATAAGGAAGATGGTTGATGAAGAGGGCCATTAGCGTCAAGCTTTGTTTTGAAAATCTCCCTTTGTCTCTGGGAGATATGCCACGTGATTTTAAAACATAAATTCATAAGTGTTCTTTCTTTATCTATTGCATGGCCTTGATCCAGTTCCAGATGTTTGTTGCCATTTTTCTCAAAGTTCACTAAATGGCTTCACTGCTCAGCTGAGACCAATTTTAGTTTGGCCCAAACTATGACTTAGCTTAGTGTCAAAGTCCCAGTCTCTTTCCTTTTCTTTCCTTTTCTTTCCTTTCCTTCCCTTTCCTTCCCTTTCCTTTCCTTTCCTTTCCTTTCCTTTCCTTTCCTTTCCTTTCCTTTCCTTTCCTTTCCTTTCCTTTCCGTTCCTTTCCTTTCCTTTCCTTTCCTTTCCTTTCCTTTCCGTTCCGTTCCTTTCCTTTCCTTTCCTTTCCTTTCCTTTCCTTTCCTTTCCTTTCCTTTCCTTTCCTTTCCTTTCCTTTCCTTTCCTTTCCTTTCCTTTCCTTTCCTTTCCTTTCCTTTCCTTTCCTTTCCTTTCCTTTCCTTTCCTTTCAGTGTCTTTTTCCTTTTTCTTTGTGCCTACCTTCCTTCTTTCCTTCAAATGGAAATGTTCAGTTATTGAAAACAATATGTAACATTTTAAACTAAAACAATTTAATAATAATAGAAAAAATCCTCTCTGTCTTTCTTCATTACTTCCTTTGTTCCAAGAAAGTGACAAAGTGAACTGAGAATAAATCCACCCCAGCACAAGTCATGTTTGACAAAGTTAATCGTCTGGAAGTGACACCACTCCCTATATAACTTGATGTTTTCAACTCGTGGTTGCCAAGACAGCAACAACATCTGGATGGATTTCTGCTCTACTCTTGAGTCATGTGACCCCACGGCACATTTAAATCTTAAACACCATCATTATATCATAGTCATGAAACATGTAATGACTTCAGAGTCTGTGATATATTTCTGCATCTTTCAGGGGAGATTGCAAGAGCTTCTCTTGATCATACGCAGTGTGCCAATAATTATTTTGTTAGTCTGTATTTCTTTCTGTTTCTCAGTCGTTTCTCCTTCATGTTAGCTACCTTTGTGGCACTGTTAAATTCTGTTACAAGCAGAAGAAGCTTCGGTGTACCACCTTATAAGCCAATGTTTAGACTCTTTGGAAGGAAAAGTCCCTGTTAAAGAGGAAGGCTGTTAAAGAGTCCCTGTTAAAGAGTTTCTCTGAATAAAATCCCATCATCCCACACTCTTCCCACACCAGCCTTGCTCCATACAATGTGTGTCAGCAACATTATGAGTGGTATGTTTTGGATGCAAAAATGTTGTGTACTGTATACAAATTCTTACTCCCAAGCTGAAAAGTCCTCGCATTAGAGGAAATGGTTTCACAAGTTCATATAATGAATACAGAAGATTTGGAAAGGCATAGTCTGCTTTGGCTCGTTGTGCCTCCACACTGGTACAAAAGGTTCAGTCTGTTTCAGTTCAGGTCAGCTTTAATATGATGATTAAATAAAATAGCAGTGTCTTTGTTCTCTGACATTTCTAAACACACAGTCCCCTAACACTGAGAGACTGACTGCGCACTGTGTGGCTCCTTGTCTTATACACACACACATGCTCAGTGAGTGATCTGGCAGTTTCATTTAATCAGTTTTGCTGTGAGGTAAAAGCATGTGACATTTCTTTTGTCAGATCTGTCAGTTGAAATGTCAACCGCTTTTTTAAATTTCACTGATATGATCTACTCCCAGTCAGTGTGATATAGATGAAATAATACAGATGAACTGAGGCGGGAGATTGGAGATCACAGGAATAAAGCACGTGGGCTTTGTCATGTATCAGTACAAAAGCTTTAGCAGATTAATGCTAACTTCTGATAGTGCTTCTGATCGAATGCAACCATGACGTTTATGGTAAACTGGCACATTTTATGGATTGGCATTTTGTAATTTTGTAGTGGAGTAGTTTAACACATCAAAAATGAGTAACTGATTACCCAATTACTTAAATTAAAATGAATAAATTAAATTAAATTATGAGCATGATACATATACTACTATTCAAAAGTTTGTGGTAATTTTAAAAAAAGAGATTTATACTTTTATTCAGCAAGAATAAATTAAATTGGTCAAGACATTTTTTATCACAGTTTCCACAAAAATATTAAGCAGCACAACTGTTTTTAACGTTGATAATAAGAAATGTTTCTTCAGCAGCAAATCAGCATATTAGAATACTTTCTAAAGGATCATGTGACAATGAAGACTGGAGTAATGATCCTATAAAAATTCAGCTTTGCCATCACAGGAGTAAATTGCTGTTTTTACTGTATTTTTATTATCAAATAAATGAAGCCTTGTTGAGCGTAAGAGACTTCTTTCAAAAACAATAAGTTGGTGAACGATTACTTGCCTGGTTGATTACTTTCTGCACATCTTGTTGCTTGCTTTTTCTGACCACAGTTGGACAATTGGCAATCTGTTGTGTCTGCGGCCACATCCCCATATTTTCCGTGTCTAATCAGCTTGGTGTCTTGGGCCATTGGCGTTAGTAAGTGTCCCTGGAATGGAACAGCCATTTTAGTTTTGGAAAACTTGTGCAGATGGACCACACAACCCACCTTATTGCTAAAATTACGCAAACTGATAACGTCATCTGCTCATATGGATGCCTGATGGGTCTGGCTTTTCTTCCTGAGCTCTAAAATCTGAAGATGTTTGTACATTGACTCTAGGGGCACTTGAAAGAGGGAGTGGAGCTATTTTTCTGAAGCTCTGCTGTGCCATTTCTTGTCAAGTGGATAAATAAAGACCGTTCCTCTTCGGCAAAGAAGAAATGCTTGTTGCAAAGAAATAGGCCTTAACAAATTCTCTCAGCCAAACTGTTTCTGACTGATGGAAAATTGACTAGATGTGTTTGCATGGGTTGTCGATAATAGAACTGTACTCTTACACATAATAACCCACTTTTTGACCTTGTGTGTTCCCAGTTATGTTCAATATTTAATTTAATGTTATGATACCCGATAACATTTCCATGCAAGGAGACCAGGAAGAGGCACTATCTCTGGAGCATTGTCTACATGGAGACATCAGTATCATATAGCCAGAAGTAAAGAGTCTTGCTCAAGAAGGGTCTAGTGGGCCTAGAAAATGAATTCCACATCAACAGGATGATGTAGACGTGTGTGTGTGTGTGTGTGTGTGTGTGTGTGTATGTATGTATGTAAATGCTTAAGAGTCTGTGATTGTATCATTGCAGTGAGTATTATGTTTCTAGCATATTATATGTTTGGCAACAGTTCTTCTAACCTTAACTGATGGAGTGTGTAGCTTTTCATTTCTTATACAACCATGTATGAAGACATATCATGGCCATATTTCAGGATGACAATGTCAAGATGAATCAGGCTCAAATTATGAAAGAATGGTTGGGAGCATGAAGAATAATTTTCACACATGAATTGGCACCTCTGAGTCCAGACATTACATTTATTTAAAGTCTTTGGGATGTGCTGGTGTAAACTTTACAGAGTGCTGGACTCTACAAAAGATTTGGGAAGGCTTGTTATTGGTCAATTTTTGGTCAGGATCTTGTATTGACAATACAAAAGTCAAGCACTCTGGAAAGTAAAGCTGACGCATTACAGTACTGGGAATTTAGGGGAGAAATGGGCTTAATCTTAAAGATCTTAAAATAGGCTTGATTTAAAAAAAAGAAGCAAAATATAGTTTCTTTTGATTTGTGGTGACATGCGACCTTGATATGTTTTTCGTGAGATTAACTGATTAAAATGTTGTCCATGTAACTGTTAGCAATTCTCAGAAACCATTTGCAGTAAGACCGCAAACCATCTTATGTTCTCTTAAACACAGGTTTGGCCGCATACCATTTAAACCTTGTACTGATATAGAGATAAAATACCTGAAACACAAAGCTGATTGCTGAATGCTTTTCAGATTACTGCACAAAGCAGGCCTAACTCCTTACACTATTACATTTAATTGGTCTTCAGCTGTTCTTGGACATTATGACCACATTTCTGTGTGCTCTGTAACTGTGTTGTGTTTGTTTTAATTGCTTGTAAAATATATATGAACTGCTAATTAATTGAATTAGAATAAAAAATAATAAGCTGTTTTAGTAAAGCCTGGGATTGGCTCACAATAATTAATATACGATATTAATTATCCCCCCCCCCCCCCCCCGATAAACACACATGGAACTGATTGCAGCTGAAGGACAAGGGAGGGCATGTTTTGACTTTTACTTTTTTGTTTTGTTTCACTTTTAATCACATCCTCAGAGATATGGATTTCCAAGCATTTTCAAAGCATTTGGTGTTGTGAAGCAACTTGATTCATTCATTATGTCTTTTTGATACAGACTGTTTCCACACTCCATAGAAGTTCCCATTTCCTTAATCTAAAATCCCTGAAATTGTGTGTGTTCAGTATGAATTATATAAGTGAATGAGTAAGTACTACAGTAAGACAGTCAGAGATACCCCACCCCACCTCTGTGGAGCTCATGGCCGATGCATTGTGGTCTCTGTTCTATGTTCATTAATGTGATAATGATCATAGGGAATGGTAGCTGGATCCTCCGAGGTCATGTGTTTCACAAGTAAGAACATTTAGGACTGTACATGACAAGAGTCACCCTTTTCCCATTCAATAAGGCAAAAAAATGTCATGATATGTAGTCAGACATGGTTGAAATAGAAAGACATCCATCCTTCTTGGTTTTCCTTCTAGACTGGAAAAGATTCATAATCACTTGTTCTGTGTTCATGTTCTGTTTTTTCCCCAATTAGTTGTGTGGGGCATAGACATATTTATTTATTTATTATCTATATATGCATTTTTGGTTGCATATATAATTAATTAATTGCAACATTATTACAAACTTTTATTTAGTATTCTTTATTATTTTATTTTATTATTTTAAATGTTTCTATCTATCAGTCAGTCAGTCATGATGGCTACCACCATGAAGGTGCAGCTTTATTTTAACCAAGCTGTAAGCTCTCTAATAAGTGAATGACCTGGTTAATATTAATGAGCCATTTTCGTGACATCAAAATCAGCATGTCTCTGCCCTCCTTTAAAACACACCGAGAAAGGAGTGAGCTTTAAAACACAAATGTTGAAAGGAGTGAGCTTTAAATCTCTATCATTGATCGCAAACAGGAACAGTCTGATGTTTTTTCCACATCCCTCTCTTTGTCCAGAATTCATAATTTACTATTCTCTTTCTTTCTCTGCGTAGCTATGTGCCAATGCAGTGATTCTCCTGTGCACCAACATCATTGGCATCTGCACACACTACCCAGCTGAGGTGTCTCAGAGACAGGCCTTCAAGGAGACCAGAGGATACATCCAAGCCAGAATACACCTTCAGAGAGAGAACCAGCAGCAGGTTGGCAAGCACTCAAGTACACAAACACACCTACCCGGCCACACTCGTTAACCTCATGAATGTGCATGAAGCATGCTGATAGCATGCTGTGCTTTAGGTCTTAGCACAGTAAATCCTAGTGAGAAAAGTAAAGCACAGCAGATTCAACCATACACATAGACAGACGTCTCTATATATGATCGATAATAGAAAAATTAAATTTTTCAAGAAAAAACATACTTTTCAAAAAGGGAATTTAGGGGAAAATGGAAGTTTTTTTTTTTTTTTTTTGTCAATTCCGATATATATTTATATGTATATGTGTACTTATACACATGCTCACTGGTGTCATCTCAAACCTGATCCAGGAGCGCCTGCTTCTCTCCGTGTTGCCAAGGCACGTTGCCATGGAGATGAAGGCAGACATCAACGCCAAGAAAGAGGATATGATGTTCCACAAGATCTACATCCAGAAACACGACAACGTCAGGTACACAAATGCCAAGACCAGTGCATGGTAATGATGCCAATGTTGTTCTCACACCTCCCGAATGTGAACCGACACTGTTATAACAATCAGCACCCACGTGATTAAAGCAGGTGACAAGCCTGGATAAAACACAGACACATTAGACACTGATACCGCTTAAGGTTATCTTTCCAAAGGCTGAAGCTATGTTGAATGCTTAAACGCAGATTAGCGAACTCGCAGTCCTTGAGACATGACTTTCCTTCGTTTTTTTTCTCTGAGGGTCAAGTTGGGATACAGCAACTTGTTATGATATACCAGAAGTTACACAATCAATTAACATAAAGCTGCGTGAAATGACAGCGAGCCACTTCTGTAAAGCAGTTACATATCTGGAGCGTGTGGAATTCAGGGCTTGATGAACATGTTGTCCTGCATAATCCAAGCCAGCTTGAAGCATCTGTGCTAGGAAAACTTGGATGTGTGAAAATGCTAAATGTCACGGGCCGTGTAGGAATCCTGCTTTCCAAATGTTGTGAATTTTATCAGCCATTTATGAAGGCAACAGTGCCATCTATTGCCGCACGATAATGTTGTCCATACAGTGTGTCCATTCTGTCATGTCTTAAATTGTAGTTGATGACCGACTATCCTTCTCATGGCTACGAGGGCTTTAAGGACACCAGCCAAGTCATGCTTTTCTAATTGAAGGATAGACTAAAGTATTGAGAGTGGCCAACCTCCATTCAGAAAGTGAACTGAATCGATGTTTTTTCTCGCTTAGCCCATCAAACCAACTTCAGTGACCCAGACAAGGCGCTCTGTGATTATTGATCTCAATTTCTCTGTCTATCTTTGTCTTCTGTCTGTCCTCTCAACAGTATCCTGTTTGCGGACATTGAGGGCTTCACCAGTTTGGCGTCTCAGTGCACGGCCCAGGAGCTGGTGATGACCCTTAATGAGCTTTTTGCTCGCTTTGATAAATTGGCTTGGGTAAGTAGATAACATTAATTCATTTTTAGTGTTACTGTTCTTGTAAGCAACTTAGATTTTTTGCCTGGTGCTTAATAAAACTCCCCAGACCTTGTTTGGTCTAATTTTCCAATTAAAAGATCTAAAAATACTTTAGATAAGATACGTTTACCTGAAGCATCTCTCCATAAAATAATGATACTTTCAGAGAATGCATCTTTAATATGAGTTTATTTTGTTTTTCTGCTCTGGCAGTGTTTCTTTAGATTTTCATTAGAAGTTAAAAATCAGTTAAAGACAAAATATATTTGTGTTAAAGATACATTATCTTAAAACAAGTCATAGTATCATATGTAGTGTTCTTGTTTTAAGTATTTTATAATATTTTTACGGGTTAAAAAGTCAAAAAGACTAAATAAACTCATTGAGAAATTCTTTTTTTGCAGCTTAACAACTATGGATGTGCCAATTTTACCTTTGTGGCCAGTATCGACAAGCTAGCAATTATTTTCATTTTATGGTCGAAATACTATTTTTGCAATTTTGTCTAAATAAAACATATAATATTTATTTATACTATTTTGTCTCAGTACATTAAAAATAACTAAAGGCTAAAATCAATGCTAGTAGTATATTTAGGTATTGCAACATGTAATGTACAGTATGAAAAATGGATATTCATTTGGAGATTTTGCTAAATTAAATTATTACTGATTTTAAAGAGTAACTTTAAGGGAGTGTTAGATGACAGCAAAGCTAATCTAAATGTAAAAATAGATGAAAATTAGAATGCACAATTAAATATGTAATATCAACTGATGCAAATATTTTTATTTTATTTTATTAGCCGATATGCTACTAAAAACTCTGGGAGCCACCCACAAGGATGTGAACATCATAGCATCCTATTAGTGAGGATTTCTACTATAATAACTGCATAAATCTTCTGTGTTATGTCTGAATTCTTAGGAAAACCACTGTCTGCGGATCAAGATCTTGGGAGATTGTTATTACTGTGTGTCTGGACTTCCGGAGCCGAGGGCAGATCATGCACACTGCTGTGTGGAGATGGGAGTGGACATGATTGAGGCCATATCGTAAGTTTGTCTTAACATCATTTTCTCTATCGATCTCTCTTCCTCAACAACACGTTTTTCGATTAATAAACATGTATGTCGCTCGCTACATGTGCAGATTGGTGCGAGAGGTCACAGGAGTGAACGTGAACATGCGCGTGGGCATACATAGCGGCCGCGTGCACTGTGGGGTGCTTGGTCTGCGCAAATGGCAGTTTGATGTCTGGTCCAATGATGTCACACTGGCCAACCAGATGGAGGCGGGAGGCCAAGCAGGGTAAAAGTGAACACCACCCTTAAAAATGTGATCATTTGATCCGTATTAATAAGTTTCATATTTAAAGTTGGCTGTAAAGACAATAGAGATTTGTGTTAAGCAGTTACCGCACTAAAATTCTTACATTGTGAATTTTTTCAGTCGGATCCACATCACCAAAGCCACACTGCAGTATTTAAATGGTGACTATGAAGTGGAACCAGGTTATGGAGGGGAGAGAAATGCATACTTGAATAAAAACAACATTGAGACATTTTTGGTGTTGGGCTGCAGTCAGAAACGGGTCAGTAACATGCAGACACATGGACATTATTTTGACTGTGATAGTGGCAGTTTTTTTTTTACGACCGCGGTGGTAATTGACCGACTGCCGGCAGTGGTTCAGTGGTTGGGATGTGTGTATCACATATACAGTATAAAACTTAGACCTAAATACATTTTGAATTCTAAAAATAAATAAATAAATGAGGCTCAAACATCTGTTTCGTAACAAACGTGCGTGTTTATTTTATCACTTCCATCAGTGAAATATTTAAATAAATATCAGTAAATCATGGTAACCTAAATAATATAAGAAAGTTAAATAATAAATGAAAAAACATAAGTTTTATATTTCCCCAAAAATGTAAATGCGTCGTCATATATACCGCTCTGAACTTGGAGAGGGCTATGGGACACGTGCTGGACCGAGACAATCTCTAACTGTCTAAAATCTTCATGTCTTCTCCCAATGTTCCAAAGCAAACAGCACTTGTTGTAAAAGGTCTGAAGTGCAAATTTGATCTTCTGCAGGTGCAAGGCATTTAGGGTAAATCTGATGTCGTGCAGCCAGAGAAAGCCAAACTAAATTTCTGCGTTTTACTTAACCACAGTAAAGGATGCGAATATAGTAATTAAAAGTGAACGATAGGAAGAAATGTTTACAATCCCCTGCTAAAATGGGTGAGTTGGAGTGAAGATTTGGGAAAAAGATTCCATGTCCAATGGAATAACTCATGTAATATTGTTCTATTCGTGGAAAATCGGCTGACCAGATCGCAAAACAGATTACAAATGGGCTTTATATACCTCTCTCATTCGGCACATTTCCATGGTTGCGATGTAATATTTAATTGCTAACCTATTATTTCTTTTGTAAACAAAGCTTTGTGCTTCACTTGTGTCGTGATATTCACATAAAACAGCATTTACATACATAAAAATGGGTTTTGTCATACAACCGCCATTGTTACTCGGGCGCCGCGATGGGGCGGTTGTAAAGTTGACCAGCGCAGCCCTATTATTTACAAACAAACTCATTGCAAAAAGTAATTGCTAACCCCTGGTCCCTGCAAATTCTTGAACAGGGGATCTCGATTGCATCGTATTTGGTGGCGGGGGGGGGCTGTGTTTTGTAATGCCCTGATGCAAATGACTGAATTCCCCTTTGGGGATCAATAAAATTTCTATTTATCTGAGCTTGCTGTAGTACTATTTAATTTCCTGTGCGTATGCCTTTGTGCCAAATTTCCCTTGCAGAAAGAGGAAAAAGCCTTGATGGCTAAGATGCAGCGCGCTAGAGCCAACTCTTCAGAGGGTCTGATGCCGCGGTGGGTTCCTGACAGATCTTTCTCCAGGACTAAAGATTCCAAAGTTTTCAGACAGATGGTGAGCTCTGCTCCATCCACTCTCACTCCGCCTCTGACGGCTCACGCTGACTGATCTCCCCTGCACTTCTTTATGAGTGTAGCAACAAGTCATAACTGAAGCCATTTTCTCCGGAGCTTGGCACTGCCTATGTGCGAATTGATTTTTCCCTTTTCCAGGCGATGACTTTTCTGGTTTCCATCAGTGTCACAAAGAAAAAAAACAGGGACAGTAATAGCATGACAAATAAATATTGTGTCAGACCGTATTAATTAGTGAGGGAATTTTTTTAAATCTAATGCACAATATGGCCAAATAATTTTTTCATATGATTTACATGTAAAGAATTTTTATTCTATTTTTTACAAGAAATTACATGTAAAGAATTTAATTCATTTTCCAATAGTTTAATATATTAAAAATAGAATAGAATATTTTAAATCAGTATTTCATGTAAAAATATATCTAAACATCCATAAAAATAAGTTACTTGAAGCAAAGTTGTATCTTGTATTAGTAAGATTTATGTTTTTTTTTTTTTTTTTTTTTTACTGTTTTATTGGTGGCTAATGATTGTTTATATTATAATATATAAAAAATATGCCATAAACTAAAATACAATATCTTAGATAGTTTTGCTTATCAAGTAAGTGTTCATGAGGTATAATTTAAAGAAAAAAAAAAAAACAGTAAAAATAACTAAACATCCTTAAAACACATTTACTTAAGGCAAAATTGTTATACATGTATGAAATTGTTTATTTGTTTGTATATAATGTAGAATGACATTCAAAATATAGCCTACTATAAACTAAAATACTAAAGCAAAGGTGTATCTTGAATTGATGAGATTCCATGTAAACAAAAAATAATTACTGCCACTGGAGTAACTTAAATTAAAATGATTTTAAATTCTATTCCTTAAAATAAAATGTATACAACACATACTGTAAATTAAACGCACCATATGTTAATATATTCAGATTATACTATAAACTAAAAAAATACAGTATATTATCTTAGATTTGCTTCTCAAGTAAATTTTGGTCTCATTTTAAGAGTGTTTTTACTGGAAAACAAGAACCTGATTTGTTCCCCATTTTGCTGTCAAGCTCTCAGTCTCTGACTCTGAATGTAATTCGAAGTCTCTGAGTGTTAATTAAAGTGGCAGTGGCTCTGTGGGGTTGGCTTCAGAGCTGTCTGAGATGAAACTCACAATGTGTTTTTCTACTTCCTCTGTGTTTTTACTGCCCACTGTAACTAATCTACCTGTCTGTTTTCAGGGCATAGATGAAGCCTCCAGCAAAGATAAGTGAGTTCTGGTTTTATTAGGACACAAATCCATTCTCTCTGGCTCTGCGGGGGCTTATGGGTTAGATTTCACAGGCTGTTTTCACAATCTGTGAGTTGCTCAAGGATAGAGCCAACATCAAATAAATATTCTAGGCCAGGTTTCACTTCAGGAAAGCAAATTTTACGACCACTAATAAAAAAACCCTACATTTTATGCCATCCCCTTATGGATGTTATACAGTACCTTAATGATTTACATTTAATGTAATTTTTTTGCTGTCATCTGTATGTTCTTTTTCCCAGCCGCTGTGCCCAAGAGGCTCTAAATCCAGAGGACGAGGTCGATGAGTTTTTAGGTCGTGCCATTGATGCTCGCAGCATCAACCAGCTGCGGAAAGACCACGTCAAGAAGTTCCTGCTCACATTCCAAACACCGTTTTTGGAGAAAAAGGTCAATAGACAGCCTGTAAAACATATATTTAACACTGTCCAGCCCTAAAACAACATTTACAACCTCAGAGTACTGAACAAATGTTTGAACATCTTACAGTAACACCTTTTCCGTGCTTTTAGTATTCAAAAAAGGTGGATGATCGTTTTGGTGGTTATGTGGCATGTACTCTCCTTGTCTTCTGCTTCATTGTTTCTATACAAATCATCATATTTCCACAGTGAGTGGTGTTGAATTATTAATATTAATTATAATAAGGAATTTGAATTAATGTTGAGCTCTTTATTTGCTGTATGTTTGAATGATGTTGTGGATTTTGTCTTGCAGTACACCGTTAATGCTGGGCATGTTCATCAGCATCTTTATTATTCTCGCCCATGTCCTCTTTATATGTGCCATTTATTCCTGCGCTAAGGTCAGTCACTGCCTCACTCGAAAATCTAGAAATCTAGCAATTTCAATTCAAATTAATGTGCAATTAATGACTCTTTTGAAAATGAAGGTGCTTTCTGATTTATTCAAAGCTTTTTCCCTTTTTGTCTCTCTTGTTACTGTGTCTTATTTCAGCTTTTCCCAGTTAGCTTGCAGACAGTGTCAAAGAGGATCGTTCAATCCCGCATCAACAGCACGCTCGTTGGAGTCTTTACGATTCTGCTTCTCTTTATTTCTGCCTTTGTTAATATGGTAGGATTCTCATCAGTTTGTTGCTGTCTGAAAAAAATGTTTGTTCGTTTTTTCTGTTCATCAGTATAATTCAACACTCATAATACCAATAACATAATACCAGCACTCATTCAATAAGATTTTTAAACTCTGGAATGAATTTAATTTAACTTTGATTAATTTTTTAATATTTAGTTATGCAATTATTATTATTATTATTAGTAGTAGTAGTAGTAGTAGTAGGAGTAGTAGTAGTAGAATTAGTAAAATTAGTAAAAGAAGTAAAAGGAGTAGTAGTAGTATAAGTAGTGGAGGTAGTAGTATAAGTAGTTGAGATAATAGTAGTAGTAGTAGTAGTAGTAGTAGTAGTAGCAGTAGCAGTATAAGTAGTAGAGGTAGTAGTAATAGAATTAGTTGTAGAAGTAGTAGAGGTTGTAGTAGTAGAGATAGTAGTAGTGCATTTATTTCAATTACTTCAGTTCTCAGTAGGAGGAGATGACAGCATTTTTCCAGTCATAACCTGGACAAATATTTATGGATTATTAAATATTGTTAAAATGAATTATATGCTGAATTAACACACATTGCAGCCTGATTACCGACTGGAAAAAACGTTATGTTTAATTAAAAAATATGTTTAGCTTTTCAGTTATGCTTTGTACTTCTAATTTTTAATATCTTTTCAGTTTACCTGTGACCTGGAGGATCTGCTGGAATGTATGGCTGGACAGCTGAATATTTCTGATTCAGTCACGCTGTGTTTGCTGTATAATCTGACTGGGCCAGCAAGGGACACTTTCTTCCTGTGTTCCGAACAGCCTTCAGCATGTCCTTTACCCGAGGTCAGTGTGTACATATATGACGTCTCCCTACTGTGTTCAGATACTCTCTCGCTCACTGAGACTGAGTGAAAAATTGTGTTTGTAGAATTTCTACAACTTGATTTGCCCTTGTTGTCATGGTAACAGAATGATGGTCTTGACTGGTTGTGTTCCTGTGCTCCCAGTATTTCACATACAGTGTGCTGCTGACTCTGCTGTGCTGCTCTGTGTACCTGCACATCAGCAGTATAGGCAAGCTGGTCCTCATGCTCTTCATCCAGGTCTGCTTTCTGCTGCTAGTGGAGTGGCCCCTAGCCAGTCTCCTGGACAACGCCGACCTGCTGGTCACCGCCAATGCACTGTGAGTGTTGTTCCCACTACTGATATTCTCTGCTAACATATAGAGTAGATGTGTCGGCATGTGCACACACACACACACACACACACACACACACTACAAGCCTTTCTACAGTATCATCAGTACAAAGTACTGACCAAATTTTCATTTTTCATCTATGAACTAACCCTTTCATTATATATGGGGACAAATGGTACCATTTAATGTAAATTACCCATATAGTAGCATTATTTTTCTTGGTGTTTATGCTCATTTATCATTAGTAGGGGTATATGTTGAGTGGGTCATGTTGGTCACTAATGGAATTTGTCTGTCTTACGCAGGTATTCTTTCAATGAAACAAGTTATTGGTGAGTTAATGTCATGCTTTATTTTTCCATGAATATAAGAGAGTTCAAAGACAGAAGGAGCTTTAGAATACGAGTTATTAGATTCCAATGTTTGCATGTAGTGTGTATTTGTCTCAATTCATTCAGTATGTTTTAAAGCTATTAAATTGGGCTTTCCCGAAGCTCAAACAGTAGAGCATGGCGCTAGCAGTGCCAACATTATGGGTTTGATTCCCAGAGAAAGCAAGAACTGCTAAAATGTAAATGTATACCCTAAATTTAGTGTAAAGGCCCATTCACACCGATAACAATTACTTCAAATATAACTATAACGATAACTATATTGTGTCCACATCAGCGGACGAGAATGTTCTGTTTATTATTGGCGCTCGCTGCAGTTTTATCATCTGCCACTTTAAATGCTTAAAGGGTTAGTTCACCCAAAAATGAAAATTCTGTCAGTAATTACTCACCCTCATGTTGTTCCAACCCCGTAAGACCTTCGTTCATCTTCGGAACACAAATTAAGATATTTTGGATTAAATCTGAGAGCTGGATCACTTCTCCATAGGCTTCTAAAGACATTATAACTTGCTGGCCCAGAAAATGCATTAAAGACATCGTTAATATAGTCCAAGTGACTACAGTGGCTCAATCTTAAGTTTATAAAGCAACGAGAATACTTTTTGTGCGCAAAAACCCCCAAAAATAACGACTTTATTCCACTATTCATTTCCTTCTCTCTGGGCCTCGAGTTTTTTCAGGTAGTGTAATAGCGCAGCGCGTCTGTGTTGCACGTCACACGCATCACACACATGACCAGTGTCAGCCAATAGTGAGCCTACGTGGTGACGTGCAACACAGACGCGCTGCGCTAAAACACTACGTGAAAAAACTCTTGTCATGTTCAAACAAACTAATACTCTTGTCATGTTCTTTGCTCAGTCTCTGGCAAACTCTAATCTATTTGTGTTGTTCTTTTCCCACATAGCCAGGAAACGGTGACTAAAGTGTCTCTGAGGGTGTCGATTCCAGTCGTCCTCACTGTGTTTGTGCTGGCTCTCTATCTGCACGCACAGCAGGTCGAGTCCACCGCACGCCTTGATTTCCTGTGGAAGCTACAGGTGTGTCCCTTGTAGTCTGTCTCTGAATTGATCACTTAGCGAAAAATACATTTCCAGTAGTTGGATCCCAGCATGATCGGTGACTTATCTGCTGTT
This sequence comes from Abramis brama, assembly GCF_963993115.1. Taxonomy (NCBI): domain Eukaryota; kingdom Metazoa; phylum Chordata; class Actinopteri; order Cypriniformes; family Leuciscidae; genus Abramis; species Abramis brama. Next base: position 20,604,519 of record NC_139984.1, on the reverse strand, counting down.
ATTCTTCACCAGGCCACTGAAGAGAAAGAGGAGATGGAGGAGCTGCAGGCCTACAACCGCCGTCTCCTTCACAACATCCTGCCCAAAGATGTGGCTGCCCACTTCCTCGCACGAGAACGTCGAAACGATGAGCTTTACTATCAGTCATGTGAATGTGTGGCCGTTATGTTTGCGTCTATCAGCAACTTCTCGGAGTTCTACACTGAACTGGAGGCCAACAATGAGGGTGTGGAATGCCTAAGACTGCTCAATGAGATCATCGCTGACTTTGATGAGGTAAAAAGTTTGAAATGAGAACGGAAGTATGGTTTTATGATTTCAGAAAACTCTTTGATTTTACAGTACTCTTGGACTTTATTCTGACACCTAATGGTGTGGAGGCAAATGTGCCACACAAAAGCTAACGTTTTCAGTTACCAAATACCAGAAGTATTTGTCATGCATGATTAATTTATTCTGTAACTAAATAGAATTATAATTATGTTACCAAGACAAACAAGGCTGCCACATGTTTCTGTGTTGCTACCTTTATGTAAAAAAAATAGCTTTTAGAGATCTTATTCTGTATGTTCTTTACTGTTAATAGATCATTTCTGAAGAGAAATATAAGCAATTGGAGAAGATCAAAACTATCGGTAGTACGTACATGGCAGCATCTGGATTGAACGACTCCACGTACGACAAAGAGGGCCGCTCACACATTCTAGCTCTGGCTGACTATGCCATGAGGCTACGAGAACAGATGAAGTACATCAACGAACACTCATTCAACAACTTTCAGATGAAGATAGGCAAGTAATTCTTTACCGTGGACACCTGAAAAATATTCATGTTCTGAAGACACCATATACCATATTGAGAAATTGTCTTGCAGGCTCTCAGAGGCTCAGAGCTACTATGTAAGAGCAGACAATGACGACATGTATTTTCTCCACAGGTTTGAACATGGGGCCAGTGGTTGCTGGTGTGATTGGAGCCAGAAAGCCTCAGTATGACATATGGGGCAACACCGTGAATGTGGCCAGTCGAATGGACAGCACAGGTGTTCCCGATCATATCCAGGTAATCACAACATAATAAACTCTTTACTTATACAAGACTAGTTTTGGCAAAACATTATTGAGAATCCCCCATTCATTTACATCATTTAAAGTCAGAATGGATCATGGCTATGTTCAAGATTGCATTCATAAAGATGGTGCTGCCCTCTATCTTCATGTTGCTGCAGTTGCAGTTCAACATTGCAGGAGTTTTGTGTGATTTTTGTAGTTTTTAGCTACTTAGTTACTTAAAAGTAATTTCAAATTAAATTTGAAAATTGAAAAACTACACCAGTTAAATATGTAGAATTAACTATAAGTAAGCAAGGCTTTGTTGGTTGATTTCCCTGAAAAGTGGAAACACTGTGGCTCTGTGGTGGTTTCAAAACATTACTCTTTTTGTTTGGCATCCCAACCAGCCTGGCATAGTAACATTGGTTCAAACAATGGTCTGAGTTTGGGGCGGGGCTATCTGTTTATCCGACCAATGGCAGACAGTTGGATTGTTTTTTTGAAAACTAGTATTATTTTTGCAATTCCCTTTGGTGCTGCAGAAATTATGCACTTCACCTTTCATTTTTGGCTAATTAGAATTGCATTCACTGTATAATAAAATGTTCCTTATTCCTACAGGTGACCACTGACTTGTACCATGTACTAGAAAGTAAGGGCTATCAGCTGGAGTGTCGTGGACTGGTGAAAGTGAAGGGGAAAGGAGACATGACCACTTACTTCCTCAACAGTGGTCCTGCCTGCAGTTAACACTGACCAAATGCCTCTCAATGCACTGAAATGCAGGAAGGACAACAAAATGCTCTGAATGGGATTTGAGCAGATCCAAATATAACCACTCATAAGCTCTCTCGCTCACGAGCATTAGTGGGCATGTGTGGTATTTATATATGCACCTATTGGGAATAATGAGGTACGCTCTACCTGAAAGATTTAATGAAGAACTTTTGCCTTAGATGGAGATGACTTTGAAGAAAGCTTGGTTTTGATTTTTATTTTGTGGGAAAGACTTCTTCCATACCAAAATTTGAATTCTTTATTTATGTTGACAGGTTTTAAAACATGTAAATAAAAAATGATTATATATGCAAGCATCAAGAAGCAAGAAGAAACCGACCAAAGAACAAAGCATTTGAAATAGGAACACTAAACACGTCTGGAAACTGTTTGAAATGTCTGAACAAGTGTTATTCAATTGTCTGGATTTCCTTTTTTGGCCTCGTCACTACCGGCCGTACTCTATTATAAACACTAAAGCAAAAAATGTCTGTCTTCTTTGAAGGCCTTAGGAACAGGAATCCTAATTACAGTGACTTGTATTTACAGTTTGTTTGTATGATTAATTAAGTGATCAACCTGTTTTTCCCTTTTAGTATTTGTGTATAAATGAGGTAACTTAAATGAAGGACAAGAATGGTGTTGGACAAATTTGCTTAGTCATGTTCATTTACTTTTTTGTTTGTGTGTGGAAGGTGTGTGAATGTGTGTGTGTGTCATCTTTAAAGGGCATAATAGCTCACTGTGAGGTTTATAAAGTGAATTTAAAATTGATTGTTGCCAGTTTAAGTGCTAATCAGATTATATGTTTCACATTTCTGTGTTCATTTGTTAACAGATGTTATTTCCCTCTCATTGACATTCATAAATGTGTAATACAAATTTCAGATCTCAATTCATTCCTGTAGAAATTAATGAAAAAAAAGAACCCAAATATGACCAAGACCTCATATAATTCCAGCACAGTACGGTCAGCAAATATACAGTCGTCTTAAGACCCTTGTAAATATGAGTAAATGTGCTGACAGAGGCCCGCTGAGTTTAGTGGTTGCCGATAAAAGTGTCTGGACTGCAAAGTTTTTAGTTTGACAGTGTTCAGCAGCATACATCCATTTCAGCATTTCGTCATGAGCGCTCTTAGTCATGCTTGCACATTTGTCAACATTCTTTAAATTTATGCAATTACTGGTCAAATGCATAATTAGCACTGCTGCAAAGTATTTTTGTACCTTTCCCACAGATGCATATTTGACTTCATAATTGTGTTGCAAGAAACATCCTTCCCCATCCTTAACATGCATTTCCAATATGAATGTACATGTATGTTTAACATTCTCACCTTGTCATGGACTTAGAAGCACATATGGTTTTTAGTTAAAATATGTTTGGGGTACATTGACCTTTCAGGATCTTTTTCATTGAAAAGGTGGCAAATCTATATATTAGGTGTTTTATTAAAGAATAATGTATCAATACCTTATCCACCCAACACTAGTTTGTGCAATTTTTCATTTCGTCACCTTCCTAAAATAATTGCCCAAGTCATTTTTTGACAAAAATGATTTTTTTGCATAAGTCATCTCCTCATGATGCTGGCCACCTCTGGTAAAATCCCCACATCCTCAGTTGAACAGATCATGCATTTCTACCCCTGTAGTATAATGGCCTATGTCAAGAGTGTGACTTAGGCCATTTTATTTGGCCTAAGTCAAAAGATTTTACAAGCAATTTTAAAAGCCAATTTTACAAGATTTTCAAGATGGGAGCTGCATCAAGAAGAACGAACCTCTGAAGTTATTTTTCTTTTTTTTTCTTTTTTCTGAGAAACCTGAAAAATGACTTGGGCAATTATTTTAGGAAGGTGATGATATTCAATTATTGGTTCCGTTTTTGTGTTTTCTGAGAAACCTGAAAAAATGACTTAGGCAATTATTTTAGGAAGGTGACGATTTATAACTGCTCATTTTTATTTCAATGAAGGTCAAGTCCACCAGAGGCAGAGTTGGCATAAAAGCAACAGTCATAAGCTAGACAAAAAGGAGAAATATTAGGCACTTTCCACAAATATGGTGTAAAACAGAACCTGAAATACTCCATCTAACAAGTTGTAAGTGAACGCTTAACCTTCAGGAGCAAAGGTGACTGTAAATATTTATCATAAAATCTTTATAAGTGTTACATGCAAAATCTAGACATCGTGTCATCGTATCATGTTTGATAATTAAAAGGACTTAAATATTGTTACAACAATTAATATAATTTCACAAGATTTAAGTAATGTTTTTACATTTTATGTTAAGATAAATAATTATAGGTCTATAATAGTGTGCACTATTTAGAATGTGCCACTAACTCGCTAGCGAATTTAATACCTCAAAACGAAGCTAACAGATAGACAGACAGGCCATTGTTGCGTGTGAGTGGCTCTAGTGATTGTTGTGTTAATGGACTCTTCTCTTTGTCCGTGTTCAGCTTGGTGTCTTTTCTTCAAGCTGCAGTGGCAGTCTCATGTCAGTCGATAGTTTGTAATCACGATTCTCTCCTACCGAAGTAAGTTACCGACCCCATTTCCTTTTGGCCTGTGCCTTTCTCAAATGTCTGAATAAATATTGTATTCGGTTACACGTATGCGACTCAAGAGGCATTGAATTTAATTGCATCCAAGTTAATAATTTATTTATGTTGAGGTATAGTGTTAACTTACCACATCCTTTCCTGAGCCTTAATTAAGTAATTCGACGTCATCTAATTTTAGACCTGTAAAAGTGCAAAGCAACACTGAAATGTCTACATGTTTAACCGAAGAAAACAAACAAACAGACATCTAAATTAGCATTATGGTAAAATCTAGTGTTCCGTCAAGTGATCTGGTGAACGAATCACTATTTTTGAACGAATCTCTTAAGTGAATCATTCAGGTTCACTGACTCATTTTGGTTCACTGATGACTCTCCACACTGTAAAAACATTTTATTGGTTTAACTTTAACTTAAAAAGGTAAGTTATCAAATTGCATAAAATGTTAAGTTAATTAAAAATGTGATTTAATACAATGAAGGAGATTGGTTTAATCAACAGAAACTCCAAATATTATGTTATTGTTATCTGAACCACATTAATTATCTTAAGTTGATTTGACAAAAGAAAATAATTGTGATAGCCTAACAAATCATGAATATATATATATACATATATATACGTGTGTGTGTGTGTGTGTGTGTGTGTGTGTGTGTGTGTACTTTCTGAACAAATCACCTCCTTCACTGAACGAGTCTGAACGAAATTCGGCCACTGAGAGACTTGTAAACTGATTGATAAATCTCTTTCGCTAACGAGGATGTGTAACTTGAGACAGAGGTGTCGAAAGAATTGTGAATTAGTAAAAATGACTATGGCCATAGGCTACACAATTTAGTTTTATAAAACGCATGCCCAGCAGAGGAGCGAAAAAAATGGAAAAAGAACCCATATCCCAGCAAACTTGCCCATTTGGGGCCCGTGTGGGGTCACTGCAGGCAGAAAATTCTTATTAGGCTAACTTATGATCACTTTTTTAAAAAAAGACACAAAACCCGACTCTTTTTATAACCCACAGAAAGCGTCACTGAATGAATCTTTTTGGTGAACACGAACACATTCAAAAGATTCGAGTCGGCTTTAGGACCCAGATGACGCCCAATCATTTGAACGAATGACACCTGTTGCGTTCAAAGGGAAGCCGGGAGGCCAGTGCTGATGGTCGCGTGAAACCGTCGCGCGCTTAGTTAACGCAATACGTCTAAAACTCGAGGTTACAGAGTAACAACATCCGTATCGACTCACACAGCTGAAACAAATGGTGGAGCAGTAGACGAGGGGACGCGTATCTATCTATCTATCTAAATTATCTGCCTCTTGAGAAGCACATGAATGACTGATTTTATTACAGGTAAACTTTGAAGATTTATGTGATGTATTAAGTAAACGAGTTCTTTATTTGTATCGACGTGTTTCTCACGTCTGTTGGAACCGAGATCTAACTTCAGCTTTATCTTCCTCTCCTCCTTGTATTTGTAATAGTATATAGCCTACTATATATTGTTTTTTTTTCTAATACAAAAACTCCGTTTGTCGTAAATTATCGTCATTTATTTTAAAACAAGGTTGTGAATGATTAAAATCGGTATCGTTCTGTCAATATTTTAACCATTTTCTTGACCATGCTTGACTCACTTCCTTATATCTATTCAGATAAGTTTCGTTTAGTTGTCATTTTGCGAGGCATTATTCAATACAACTTTAAGGAAGTGCTTGGGGTTTTGCGAAATAGTCAAACTTCTCACTAAGGAAAAATGCTGTTTGTTATGTCAATGCAACAATATCCATTCACGCCTTTACTATTAAGCTCAGAAGTCAGTATTAATGCAGGAGAACCAGTTTCAGCGTGAGTGATTAGGAAAGTCTGAACACCCACGTAGAAGAATAGCAGAAGTTGGTCTGTCTCTGTTGGCTATTGCCTGTCTTGGGATTTGTGATGTAGATGTTTTTAAATAGACTGGTGCCATGGGCACTGAGGTTACTGATTCATTTAACACCATACGTTTCATTGTCATCACATTTCTTGCTTTAAATATAATTACTTGAGGTTAATAGTAAAGAATAATAGTGCTTTAAATGCGTCAGTCCTCAAGATGACCCTTAAACTCTTTTCCAAACAGTAGGTGAGATCCAGACCTTTTTTTTTTTTACGTCATGTTCAGTTAGATGGGGACGTGTCACTGTTGTGAAGTGTATTTATGCAAAGCTTCCAACGTCACCCATTAAGTGTGGTGGGAGTGTGCAGTGAGCCACCTGCCGCCACGTGGATCTAGCAGGGCGAAGGAAGGATCAGGTGCAGAAGGGTGTTTGTTGTCAGGTGAGGTTTGTTTGCTCTGTTGCTGTGTGCAGTGTGAGAGCCTGGAGTGCAGGCGTTCTTTGCTAAGTAAAAGTAGTCCTTCCAAGTTGAGGAGTTGGTGTAAATAAACAAAGTTGACAATATGGACTTTATTTGACATTATTTGAGCAAAGTTGACTTTTTTGTGTGTTGTGTTTTTTTTTTTTTTTTTTTTTTTTTTTTTTGAACAGTTAAGTAATGATTGCTTTTCCTTCATAAGTGATATTTGGTCTTTTTTCCCACAGGTGGGTGTCTGAGATAAACCAACAGAATGCGCCTGAGACGTCGTTTCTCCCCCCTAAAGCTTGCAGTTCTGGGCGGCACGCTTTTCATGGTAATTCTGGTGGTGATCCAGAGGGACGTTGGCAGTGGTTCACTTCAGGACCCCTGGTTGCAAGATCTCTCCGTCAAAAAGGAGCAGGTTTTCGGAATGGTCCGCGAAGTGGTCAATAATTTCGGCTTCCAAATTGGAGCCCCGCAGCCCCCGTCAGTGGTAATGCAGCCCACCGTAGACCGAAATTGCCCCCCTGGCTTCTACACTCAGGCGGAACTCAAACCGTGCATGGAGAGACCTCCTCTGGACCCAGAGGCCCCGGGAGCTGATGGCGCAGCCTTCCAGAAGGCCAGTATGTCTACGGAAGAGGAGAAGGAAAAGCAGGAGGGCATGACCAGGCACTGCTTTAACCAGTTTGCCAGTGACCGAATCTCCTTGCACCGCAGTCTTGGAGAAGACACCCGTCCGCCCGAGTAAGAATGGGCACATTGTTTGACACCATGAGAAAATGTAGAATACAAACAATTCATTCAATTCACCATCCAATCCGACATAATAATGATTCCCTTCATAGATTAAAGTTAGGCAGCCGCAGCACCCATGACGTGCGTTATGTTTGCTGGCATTTTATGTGCCTTTTAATTAACGGTGACACATTTGATCTGTTTACACAGAAACTTGAAGGTGCAGACTCCTGTTGATTTAAGGCCTGGGTCTAAAGCTGTATAAATGCTGCCCAAACACTCATTGTTGATTAGAGTCTTTACTGTTCTGCTGCTTATGCAGTTTTCTAATCACATCTTCACCTGTTGCATTACCCTTAAAAATAGGTTGACTGTTATGAGGTTTTCTCTTAAATCTTATCGTATTTAAACACCATGTGGAGTAACTGGCTATAAACAATTAGCATATGTCCTCATTTTCATATTACTGATAAATGCAATGTTTAAACTCATATTTTTGAATTCCATTCAACTCCATAATTTTTTTTATTATGAACTATATGTATATAAATATTGATATAATATAAATATAATGTGTGTATAATATAAAAATATTGATGTATTTTTTTGTATTTATTACTTTTTTCATGTGTCGCTTACAGGTGTGTCGAGCGAAAGTTTCGCCGCTGTCCTCCTCTTCCCACCACGAGTGTGATCATTGTGTTTCATAACGAGGCATGGTCAACACTTCTGCGCACCGTGTACAGCGTGCTGCACACCTCCCCGGCAGTCTTCCTTAAAGAAATCATAATGGTGGATGACGCTAGCACGGCAGGTGGGCCCGGCTTTATCAGCTCCTGCTGTAAAAATTAACCACTCCTAGGAGTAGTGTTAATCTTTGTTCTTGTGCTGATGGCAAACAGTTTTATCTGATGAAATGTTATGGAATGTCACCTGTGAAAGTGCTTCAGCAGGTGAATAAAAAAATATCACCAGTTAGAGAAAAGGGAACCAGTTCGAGATGCAAAAAAAACTGTAGGAGAATCTAAAGAAAGAAAATTATTAGCTAACTAGTCCATAGCAAAACTTTTATTTTTTTTTATGTACCATCATGAGCTTTAGGTCCTTACATTGTAAGGAATGCAAGTGATAAGATAAAAGGAAGTGTGTCAGTTCGCTTGAAGTCTCACCACAGGAAATATCGTTTCATCGGTGCAGCAAGCTTTTTCATGTCTATTTTTAGACAGAAAAATGTCACATTGAACAGTTGACAATTTAAGTTTCAGCTTACTTGTGAATTTTTTTAACACAACCAGTATATAAGCTTGAACTCATACTACTGTTCAAAAGTTTGGGGTTGGTTAGAGTTTTAAAGGTTTTTGAAAAGAAGTCTCTTATTCTCACCAAGGGTGCAGTGATATTGTGAAGTGTTATTACAATTTTCTGTTTTAATATTCTGTTTTTAAATTTTTTTTTATTTATTCCTGTGCTAGCAAAGCTGAATTTTCAGTATCTTTTGTTTTCCTTGATTCTTCAGAAGTCATTCTAATATTCTGATTTGCTGTTTAAGGAACACGTATTGTAAATGTTGTTTTTCTTTTTTCTTTGATTTCTTTTGTAACAGTTTTACTCCACTTTTGATCAATTTAATGCATCCATCCTTTCTTAAAAAAAAAATCTTATTGACCTCAAACTTTTGAATGGTATTGTCATAACTATAACTATTATAGTACTTTGTTTTTCATACAGAAGAAACAAAAATAAACAAGATTACACTAATGTCTTCTTTCCACATTTGATATCGTATGATCTTGTAGAACACCTCCATGAAAAGCTGGATGAGTATGTAAAGTCACTAAAGATTGTGAAGGTAGTGCGTCAGCAGGAGAGGAAGGGTCTGATCACGGCGAGGCTTCTCGGAGCCAGCAAAGCTGAGGGAGAAATCCTCACCTTCCTGGATGCTCACTGTATGTATTTCATCACACTTCATGACTTGCCATGCCCAATTCCATTGTCAAACATGATTTTCCAGTTTCTGTTCACACGTCATTAACATCCACCAGTCTCTTTAATATTTTTTTTTTGTGTGTGTTGTGATGCAAAGTAGTCTTTCAGGAACCTCTTTTCAGGTGTACAGGCATGAGCTTAAAACGGTTACTCCCATGATGTTTTTTTTCCTTCTTCTGGCACTCATGTCATTTGCAAAGTTATGCGCTGTGACAAAGAGCTAGTATGTGAAGCCATTGTAGGCCCCATTGAAGCCTAGCAGCAACTCATGTTACACCTGATGCTTAATTTTTTTCCAATTTGACCTTGTATATAATCAGTTAAAGGGTTGAAATATGTGACATCTTAGCATATATGCTTGAGTAGCACATTTAAAAACCCTTAAGCAACTTCTCTCTTGTCCTGTTTTTGTTAATGAAAGGTGAATGTTTCCATGGCTGGCTTGAGCCTCTCCTTGCTCGCATTGTTGAGGAGCCCACTGCTGTGGTGAGCCCTGATATCGTGACCATTGATTTAAACACCTTCCAGTTCCACAAGCCTGTGGCCACTGCCCGTGCCCATAACAGAGGAAACTTTGACTGGAGTCTCACATTTGGCTGGGAGGCCATTCCAGATTACGAGAATGCTAAACGCAAGGATGAGACCTACCCAGTAAAGTGAGTCATGGAAGTTTTTGTTTTTTAACCTTTCTAAGATTGACAGTTTCCTAGAGTGGCTGCAAATTTACATATTCATTTTGTAGTAATTGACATATCAACATTTTCCTTTCCCAAGAGAGGTGTGCAGTCAGTCATTATCGCAAATAAAACCTGACAGAGTGATCAGAAGTGGTCTTGTATCACCCAAAAGGGTTTTTTTTGTGATTATGATTTTGTGATGTCGTATTTGTTTCATTAGTACTTGCCAAAAAAATTAACAAGTTAAAATATTGAACAAAGTTTAATTTGTCTGATATAAGCAAGAATACTACTAATTTATTTTGTGTATATAATGTATAATGGCAACCCTGATGTTTCTCTATTGGTTAAATCATTTCTAACGTAATCTAACAGGGTGCCATGTATAGATGCATCTGTCACATGTAATTTTGACAGCATGCTCCATCAAAACACAATGTTACACTGTTGGACATTGCATACTACGCAGTGTGTTGTGTTAAGGAAATGCTTCATATATTCATGTCATCTCATCATGTTCTTCAGGATCATGTTCTTCCTGTCAATCTGAATTTTATGAATGAGATTACTTGGCTGGTTGTATCAAGTTTAATTTGAGTATCAAATGAACCACTTTCACTCAGCTTACTATGACCGTGTCTTATAATGGATTACTGAGGTTAGGCTGCATGTCTCATATAGTTTACTATTCATAACATCAGGCAGTATGTGTTCATCTTGAACAAGTGCATTGACGTCTTGTATTTACATCATTTCACCAGCTAGTTGAATAAAAAGATGCTAAATGGAACCTGAATTCAAAATAATCATTGGTATATAAAAATTAATATGAAATGAATTTGTCTTATAATATTTAGTTACAGTATTATTTTAGAGTTGTTTGCATCTGCATGGCAAACTTTGGTAACACTATGAAACCTGTATTTATAATGCATTATAAGGTTATTCTTAGACTTAAGGTATTATAATGCATGCATAGTGCCTTAAGAAAACCATGTGTCATTTCATGAATAATAGTAACAACAGTTATAATGCGGTACATTATAATACTTTCCTGTGTGTGGTTATAACTTTCAAAAGAGTATGATGATTTATAACACCATAAACACTGTAATATCCAATTAAGTTGTTATAATCTATTATAAGTCACATATCTGGAAATTAAGATCTGCACACTATCTTGCTAAATCATGCATATTTACACATTTCTGCATGTTTTTGTTTTTTATATATTTTCCTATTTTGTTAGTTTTATATAGAAAAATTAGTTGAGAAAAACAGAACAAGTTGCAACTTTCTGCCCTAAGAGATGAATGGATGGATAACTGGAAATAACTAACTTTTCTTAAATGAACAACTAAATACTATAAACATGTTTTTTCAAAAACTTTTTTAACTTTATCTGCAAACCATTGTTTTTTCTGAACTGTGTTCAAAAGCAACAGGACCTGACATTGGCTCTCTGGCTACACGTCCTATTCATTTTATTTGCCCTTTTCTTCCTTTCAGAACTCCAACATTTGCTGGTGGTTTGTTCTCTATATCTAAGGCCTACTTTGAGAAAATTGGGTCCTACGATGACAAAATGGAGATATGGGGTGGTGAAAATGTTGAGATGTCCTTCAGGGTGAGTTCAAGCTCTTCATAATTCACCTGCAGCCATATTAATGACTAATATAATGTTAAAACAACAAGTCAAGTCAGCTTTATATATTTTTTGTTTCAAAGCAATTTCATAGTAATAAACAGGAAAATGATGATTCAATGATGCAAACAGAATTCAATTCTGCTGTAAAGCAGAAAGTTTAAAAAGCTGATAGTGTCATTATTCAGCTGAAATCAGTTGTGTGTTGAAGAGCAAGCTGTATGTGTGTGTTCTGTGCTGTCAGGTGTGGCAGTGTGGCGGACAATTGGAGATAATCCCCTGCTCTGTCGTGGGTCATGTGTTCCGCACCAAGAGTCCTCACACCTTTCCCAAAGGTACAAATGTCATCACACGTAACCAGGTGCGCTTGGCTGAGGTGTGGATGGACGACTACAAGCTGATTTTCTATCGACGCAGCCAAAGCGCAGCTAAAATGGCCAATGATGTAAGAACTACTTTCGCTTTCAGAGGAGTCAAATATTAACCTTGTGTTTGTGGTTATGTATCTATCTAGCTTTATACATGAGCGTATGACCAATTTGTTTCCTGTGTGACTGTGTAGAACAATTTTGGTGATATATCTGACCGCCTGAAACTCAGAGAGAACTTACAATGCAAGAACTTTTCTTGGTATCTTACCAATGTCTACCCAGAAGCCTTTGTCCCTGATCTTACCCCCACCAAGTTTGGAGCTGTAAGTCCTTTTTAGAGCACAATGATAACGATTTGCCATTTTAAACCACTCTGGGTACAGACATTTATTTTAATTTGATGGGGTTTTTTTTGTCTGTGTAGCTCAAAAATACGGGAGCACAGCAATGCCTGGATGTAGGAGAAAATAACAATGGGGGAAAGCCTGTTATTATGTATATATGCCACAACATGGGCGGTAATCAGGTATAGTACCATTGCTGTGTCATTCACATTGATATTATGAGTAGTTGAGGTGCTTTTAAAACAAAAGTAACAATTGTTATAATAAGAAAAACTAGTCATTTTGACCGAGGATTTCTTCTTGATCTGAACAGAACAGATGTTCATCATGATGTGTTTGTTTTCAGTACTTTGAATATACATCACATAAAGAGCTGAGGCATAACATAGGGAAGCAGCTCTGTCTGCAAGCGTCTCCTTACCCAGAGCCAGTGAAGATCGAACACTGTACACTGAAGGGCAAAGGCAGTTCTTTGGCTCCTCAACAAGAGTGGGTGTTCACAGAAGTAAGTGTCCTCTCAGAACAGAAATGAATTACTCAATTGGTCTTTCGTTGTTATTACTGTTGTAGTTAGTTTCTGTTTCCTTCCTCTTCTGATTACTGTTTTGGTTTGGGGATGTTCGTTGCAGTTTTTTTGGCAGATCACGAACTAGCTGACATCTACACTTGACTAAATAAAAATATGAAGCTTTAAAATATAAGTTTGATATTTGAAAATGTTATGAGACAGACAGACAGACAGATTCTATTCAGCATGATGGATTTAAAGACCCACTCCGATGAAAATTATGTTTTTCTAGGTGTTAACATGTTCTTGTGTCATTTTTCTGATGTTAGAGGAAATATCTTGAGAAAAATAAGTTCAAAGTTGTATTTCTGAGTATTTCTGCATTCAAATGGCTGTGAATCAGTAGCAGACGCTAAAATGCCAGCTAAAATAGACTGGAGTTGTGACGTAGTAACTCCACTGGGCGGTGCCACAAGCTCATACTCCCCTCCGCCCCCGCGGCTCAGGTTCTGAGGAGTAGAGAAGACGATGGCGGATCAACACCTATGTGCGGTAGCGGGTTGCAATGCTAACTGTACGTTCACACCGCCGCCGACTTGAGCGGCAAAGAAGCTCTGGCCGCCCTGTCAAGGACGCTTGTCAAAAAGTACGAGGAAGCTTGTTGACGCTTTGGCCGCTCTGACGTAGCAGCATTCTATGTTCGACCATGGGAGAAGAGAAGTGTCACACCATGAAAAGTAAACAAAATAAACAAGCAATACATTGACACTAGAAACCTTTTATAATGACAGCATTTGTATAACCGTTTTGGTCACATTATTATTTATTATTATTAATAGTGAGTGCGCGCGCGCGGCCGTGGCTCTCTCTCTCTCTCTCTCTCTGCTATCTCTCTGCGTTCTTATATGCCCTGTCAAGCGCGCCCTGTTAAACTGGCAGGACTTAAAAACACATGCAAATGATAAACTTTCACTCTGATGGTTAAACTGCAATTAATCCGATAATGATAGGAAACCCAGCAACGGCGATGATCAGCTTCTCCTCCGTTTTCTCGGAAGCTCAAGTCGGCGGCGGTGTGAACGAGGGGGAGGGTCGTCTCCGTGCCAACGGCTCCCCCCACAACGCAGTGGCGAATTGCTAATGAGCTACTGCCGCTCTGCTGAAGCAAAGTCCCAGAAAACGGCACAGGTTTTGTGATTTTGGCTAAAAACGGCATAATCATCATTTAAAGACCACTGAGAATGTTTAAAAATAGCTCAAAATATGATCGGAGTGGGACTTTAATTAATCTCAAGTGACAGTAAAGACATTTTTATTGTTACAAAAGATTTATATTTCAAATAAATGCCGTTCTTTTAAACTCTGTTCAAATAATCCTAATAAAATTAATCACGTTTAAAAAAAAAAAAAATTAACCCAATATTAACAACATTAATGATAATGAGAAATGTTTCTTGAGCACCAAATCAGCACATTTGATTTATTTCAGTGTCACATGATCCTTCAGAAATCAATGATGCTGAAATAAATAAATTATATTTTAGAATAAATTGTTAAATCGTAATAATTGTTCATAATATTACTGTTCTGCCTGTATTTTTGATCAAATAAATGCTGCCTTGGTAAGCATAAGAGAATCAACATTAAATCTTACAGACCCAAAACTTTTGTACCGTACTGTATGTGTTAAATATAACTATATTATTAAAATGAATAATTAAATAATGCTGTCATTACATGGGTGAGCAAATTAAATTTTCAGTTCAACTTTTCACGTAAATTTATAACTCCTGATGTAAAAAAAAATTAAATTTTCACTTCTGGTCGCAGGTATTTGGACAGTAATGTAATTTTATATTGTTTATTATTATTATTATTATTATTAATAATAATAATATTAACAACAATAATACTTAGATTTTAATTAGTCATAATGCAAGCCTATATTTTTGATATCATCCTTGGACATTAATGTTTGGTTGGGTGTAGATATCAGCTAGTTTCAAATTGATAGAGCTCAGCTTGGTAACGTTTTACAATAAGGTCTCATTTGTTAACATTAGTTAATGCAACAATGATCAAATTTGTTTTTTAAATCTTTGTTAGTGTTAATTAATAAAAATAGTCATTCATTGTTCATGTTAGTTTACAATGCATTAATGTGAACAGATACATTTGATTTGAATAATGTATTAATAAATGTTGAAAATAACATTAAGATTAATAAATGCTGTAGAAGTATTGTTCATTTTTAGTTTAACTTAATTAGTTCACTAATGAAACCTTATTGTAGAGTGTTACCAAGAGTTCTATACTTTCCTCTCCCATTACTGCTAGCAAGTCTTTCTCAATGTTCATTTACACCACTAGAGAGAGGACTTTGCTTCAAAATTCGAATTGCTGTGCTTTGATACCTCTTTCACCTCTTCACATGAGATTATTTTATTTTATTTCAGGAGCAACTACTGAAGAATCCGTCCTCTGGAAAGTGCCTCCATAAGAAGGGAGACAAGATATTAATGAGCCCCTGCAATCCAACAGACCATCACCAGCAGTGGGCTTTCAGCTGACCTCACACTCCAACCGAGGAGCAAGGACGTTCACTCCTTTAAGACACAAGAGGGAGGCCAGCCGCCACAGCTCACGCTGGCAAGCTCACTGTAGGCCTGAGCAGATGCACTGGGTAGTTCATATCCATAAGCTCCCTAAGACATAGTGATCAGACTGTGGTCAGGATGCTCAGGGAAGACAGTGGAGATCATGGAGCATTGGAGTGTGAACATTCTGGCAGCAACATTGTTTACTTGATGCATTTTATTGCCTGATTGAGGTTTACTGCTGCTTTAAATTGGTGTAGGTTTTATTTATTTTTTAAAGAAATGGAAAATTAAATATTTTTGGAATATTGCTAGTGTTAAGGCCAGTGAATGGCCGGCCTTGCCAACTTGTGGGTTTTGTTCAGCTGTACTAAATTGTCACAAGGCAGCATTGGTTTCAGGTCCTTCTCTTGTGTCTTTGCACTTAAAGCCGTCCGTATGTGAAGCAGAATCATGTGACTTGCATTACTTGGTTGCCGGGGTCTTTTGGGGGAAATCATGCTCTAAAAATGAATACGTGTAACTAATACACAGATTTATTCTTTGAATCTGTAGATTGGAACTTTCAAATGTTTGATTTGGAAAAAAATACACACTCCCTGATCACTTTTTTTGGTGGTGTTTTTTCAAAACCAAATTTGATTTTGTTTGTTTGTTAAATATACAGTATGCATATAAACGTACACACACTGTGGATACCATAGTTTCCACCATAATAACATGGTTAAGGGTTCTTCAGTTTTAATCCAACTCTGATCAAACGCACATGCTTGTAATTTTCAGGTAATCCTGAAGACCCGATTAGCTTGTTCAGGTGTACGTTATTAGGGTTGTGGTTCTGTGGAACTCCAGGGCTGCGTTCAGCCCCGACAAAACGTTGCACAACGTTTTTTAAACAGAAACGGTGATGCGTTGAACACACTGTTCTGATGACGCAAGAGTTGCAACTATGGCAGCTGAGAAGGCCATTCTTTGTGTTCTTTGTGAAGAATTTTCGGAGCCTGATGAAGTCGGTATATGTGTTTAATTAATACTACAAAATATGCCCGATGTTACAGTTACTGCACTTGCCGGCCAGATCAAAAGAGAACATCCCAATCGAGTGAAGGCATTGCTGAAACTGAAATGGAAGCACACATCTTACCTAATTCAGACTAAAACACATCTATTTAGCCTCCCATACTGACTTTATTTGTAGTTCATACTGTTTTAATACCCTGTATTTTCTTTCTCATTTTTAGGAAAAGCACTTAATTACCATTGTTTATTTCTATACCAAATGTCGTTTGCAATGAAGCTAAAAATATAAACAACTACATCATTATGTCGATATCCTATATTTTTACAATAAAACTTACGACAAACATGTCTTCTAATATCCTCAGTTGTTGCGTATACCGAGCTGCATCGAACACATTTGTAAATTACTTTCCTTGAACCCATTGTGCGAGTTCACTTTAATACCGCGTGCTTTATATACATGTTGCTGCTGATTAGACTGCAGTTCTGACACACCCACCAAACAAGAGAAAATCTCAAACCCCGTTGCACACCGGTGCACGTCGTTTCCAGGAAACACGACGTTCAACCCGGAAACCGTAGCAAAACGTTGCGCACCGTTTTGAACGTGAACGTGCCCCAGGTGAGTAATTGAAGAATTCTGAAATTCAAATAACTTGTGATAATTTATTCAGGATTCATTCATGAATAAAAAGTTGAAAAGAACATCATTTATTCAAAATAGAAATATTCTCTAACAATAAAAATCTTTGCCATCAATTTTTTTTATCAATTTAACATTCTTGCTGAATAAAAGTTTTGAGTTAAGAAATATACTGACCAAACTTTTGAACGGTAGGTAGTGTATATTGTTATAAAAGACTTATAAATGCTGTTATTTATTAACTGTGATACTGAAAAAAAGTGTCACAGGTTAAAAAATATTAAGCAGCACAACTGTTTTCAACATCGATAATAAATCGGCATATTATAATGATTTCTGAAGGATCATGTGACTGAAGACTGGCGTAATGACTAATGAAAATTCAGCTTTGCATCAAAGAAATAAGTTATATTTTAAAGTATATTAAAATAGAAAACCATTATTTTAAATTGTAATATTTCACAATATTACGGTTTTTCTCTATTATATGTATTGATCAAATAAATGCAGGCTTGATAAGCATAAGAGACTTATTTCAAAAACATTAAAAATAGTAATGTTTCCAAACTTTGACCGGTAGCCTATTGTATGTCAGAGTGCCATTATTAAATAATTAATTTCTCTGTAATGTGTTGTGATTGAGGTCAACGGTTGAAGCAAAACATGTAATTTCCCACTTTCACCAAAAGGAGGCAGGCGACTTCATATTTTTGTTTGAGAGGGTTGTAAAAAATAAACTCTGAGAAAATGAAGGTTGTTCGTTGAAGATCTGTAAACACAGGTAACATGCTTTCACTGATAGCGTAGGCCTACTTCTATAACGTGGCGTGAGAGTTAGTGCTGTTTAACCAGCAGGTTCTCATTAAATTCCAAACGTTTGTGTTTGTATAGGCTAGATGTTAAGGCTGCTTTTCAACCTTTATCTCCTTTAAATATTTACCAGTTTCCATCGTTTCTGCCTAAACACCAATTACGTGTTAAATAAATTAACATGCTAGCCTACTTCAGTTCAAACAATAGCCTATATCTATTTGAAGACAGGTGGCTATAGTATCAGGCCATGTGTTAACATAACATAAAGCTGTATTAGTAATATTTCTGTGGAAAAATAAATCAATATTTTTAAGGGTCAACAGTATTCCCAGTAGCCTTTATAAGGCGGTACTGCACAGTCCATTTGCACAATATTGAACAAAAAATTGTATACAATTTATATATATATATATATAGGCTATATATATATATAGGCTATATATATATATATATGTATGTATGTATGTATGTATATAGCAGTATAATAACCACACATTTTTCCAGATCACTCTTTCTGAGTTCTTATTTGGGAACTTGATTCATTAGGCTACATATCCATTGAGTTCATCATGTTTGAATATGAAAGGTGTAAATAAAAATGGATTTGTTTTTAATTATCATTTTGTCTTTACTATTTCACTCTAAATGGCCCGTCAATTATCAATATCAATTAGGCCTACACAAAGGTATTTTGTATCAACTGCATAGTTACAGTACATTCTGTTTCTGTGCACACTTCAGGCCACCAGTTTTTAGGTATATTTTGACATTAACACCAGGTGCACAGTCAGCACTGAATGTTGTGATCCAAGAGGAAGTGTTTTTGTCTGTCTTACTGTAAATGTACAACAACTTCAACTTCCTCTTTTTGGTGCAGTATGAGTTTGCTGGTTCATATCACTTGTCCAGAATTGGCATTGCATGAGTGATTCTTTTATGTCACCATATTTCCCTGTAATATGATTTGGTCATGCTTCATTTGAACAGACTATTACTAGAGTTATAAGTAGATATTTTACAACAAGCATGACTAATCATTCTTAACCTTCTATTTAAATTTATTTGTGTTTTTATTTTATAAAAATATTTCATAACATTTTAGTAATTCATAGTTTTCTTGTGACGCCGCACCCTTATAGGAACACCCACCTGCAGGGCAAAACAAGGCTTTTCCTCCATTGCCTGCAGTCACTTTTACCACATTTGTAAGTACTAATGAAGTAAGAAAGTGATGTTAAAAGACCAAATTTATTGAAAATGCATACTGTGTAGGCAAGCAGATGAACCCAGAAAATAAACGTGATGCGCAGTTTCTCGTTTTTCCTTAGAAAACTATTTTAAACAATTCTTCTCGCCTGTCGTCAATAAAGTGTGTACTGAATTTGATCTTTTAATCTCAATGTTTTAGTACATTAAGCAGGGAACTACACTGCGACCAAAATGGTCGCATTTGCGACCTTTTGAAATGCCAATGCGACCCTAATTTTTAATGGGTCGCAAATGTATCACTGATTATTTTTGTAGGCTACCTATGTTTTAGGCAATATGCTATGATTTACTATGAGCATTTATTAAAACAGAAATGTGTATTTTAAGAATACGTTTTATAACGTGCTCTGAGCATTCAACACATCAAGTTGGCTTCAGCCCCGCGACCGTTACGAGACGTACCATTGTTGTACCGGTATCAGTGCTGCGCGAGCTCTCTCTCTCTAAACACGGACGCGCGCACACAGAGAGAGAAGATAATTGTAAAATGAAAATTGACGGGCTATAGTTTAAATTTTGTTCTTGCTTGTTTTTTTGTGTTTTTTTTCTGTCAAAATGTCAGAAAGCATTTTGTATTATCCATCCGTGTTTTTAAAATTCGTTAAATGACGGACGTTTTACTGTTAACACAGCCCTCGTTATATGTCTGATTCGTCTAACTTATACTTGATATTATCTTATTCGTTATGCTATTATTGGACTCCTGTCTATTCATTGTCAACTGTTTTCTATAAATATGTTTGTATTGGCTAACATTTATGCAGCTAATGCGTGTCCTGTTTAAAATGTGCAATGTTCAAACGCAAAGACAGCACGTCACAAATAGAAGCCCTTTTCCCTGTGCTATTTAGTATCATATTTGGATATTTGAATAATAAATTAAGTAGCCTATCTTAATTGTACACAATGTTCCTGTTTTTTTTTTTTTTTTTACTGTTTTCTAGGGGTTTCTTAATTTTAGACAAGTTGACCAGCACATTATATGCAATGCAATATAATGCATGTGTGTCCTATGTGTGACATATTTTGCAAACACAGGTAAAGGTGCCCAATATCAGTCATTTCTAAAGTAAAAAAAAAAAAAAAGTGTTTTGGAAAATATCTCTTTATTTGATTATCAGTAAATTTTTCTATACAGAGATATCGGTATCGGCCATAACAGCAATATTAATATCGGTTATTATCGGTATCGGCCACAATTTTCACATCGGTGCATCACTACTTAAGAGTTCAGGAGTCTGCCCATTTGTGCCAACCATAGCATGTTGAAATCCATTTTGCACTTTATTGTGTACTGTATTTTCTATTGCAGTAAATCTATCCCAACCAATGTTAAAGAAAACAAAAACAAGAAGGTATGTGGTTTAAAAGATGGCAAGTAAAATAAAAAGCACATCTGTATGCAATACAGTTTCATTATTGTTCATTATTATCCAGAGCGGCTTACTATAAATAATTTGTGCGACCAAATCATGTTTTGCGCCAGTAACTGAAAAAGTTAGTAGCGCAAGTGCCACCAGTGGAAAAGGTTAGTGTAGTTCCCTGTTAAGGCAGTTTAAGTGTTTCAGAATGTCCTGCTGTTTTTAATGATTGAAATACTGAAGTAGGTTCTGTATATAGGCCTCAATTTTGTTGACATAGATGGAAAATGGACATGCAGGCCTGTGCTGTATTCTGTGGATGTTTGGCCCTCCAGGTCTCCACACCAATCACATGACTGAAAACTATAAATAGTGCTCTGTTTTGTATTGTTATTTCTGAGTGATGTCATGATTGTGCTTGTCTATGTGGGCTATATGTGTATCTATCTAGTTGAAAGATGAATATGTCTGTCATTCAGCAGAGGCTCATACATGATTTGGAGATTGGGTGTAGGCATTGTGCTCATCTGGAATCCCTCCTTAAGGCAAAAAGGCAATATAAGAGAAATGCAAAGTTTATAGGATAGGATAGCTGTGATGATTAGTTGTAAAAAAAAAAAAAAAAGTAAAAAGGTTAATTATGTGCAGATGTTTTGGTCCCGTTGCGTTGTTATCGTGTGGGAGCAGTTTATGGGAGATGGTTATGCTTTTCTGCTTTTTTGATGTCTTTGCACAGAAATTATCATGTCATTTTTTATTTATTTATTTAAATTTTCATTTTCAAACTTTGCATTTATCCTGGTGTTTCTGGAGACATCTTTAACTCTTAGATCTGGTTGTACCGGTACAGCTAGAAAAAGCCACATTTGGCAAAACAATGATCAAGCAGTGTGGAATGTAGTTCAGTTCTGAGAATTTATTGCTTAAGATGTAACTAGTAATTTTGCAGCTCAGATACAGTCTTGTCATAGATCATTTAGTGATAGATTTTCAAGCTCCTTCTCCACCAGGCTGAGTCATTATTTATTAACCAGGATTACTGGGTTTAAATCTCATCACAAGGTTATTGTGAATAACCTGTAGTTGATCAATATTTAATCAGATGTAAACAGACAGTGATGCTACAGTAGATCTTTTCTCTCCATCAGCCTCTCCTTTATCGGTCGACAGAAGCAGATATTTGATGAGAGGGTTGGGATTCTGATTTCACAAGTTTACTCATTGCAGTTTATTGCTACGTAGTTAAGTCGTTGCTCACGGCAATTCGTTCGAATTTTACGAGGTGGCTAATTCGTACGAATTCATACGACAGCCAAGAAACCTTAAGGATTTAGAGAGGATCTGTAAAGAGGAGTGGACCAAAATCCCTCCTGAGATGTGTGCAAACCTGATGACCAACTACAAGAAACGTCTCACCTCTGTGCTTGCCAACAAAGGTTTCTCCACCAAGTACTAAGGCATGTTTTGCTTGGGAATCGAATACTTATTTCACTCACTGAAATGCAAATCAATATATAATGTGTTGGTTGATATTCTGATAGCCGTTAAAATTATAGACCCTTCATTTCTTTGTAAGTGGGCAAACTTACAAAATCAGCAGGGGATCAAATAATTAATTTCCCCACTGTAACAGTTTAGGCATGTTAAAGTGCATTGTAATGCATTCATGTTGCTATTTATAAAAATACTTAGTTTGACTATATTATCTTAAGTTGTTTCTAATAAACCCAATTAAGTCAGTATCTGTTATCACAAATTGTAAGCAAGCATCTTTCCATCCACTACAGTATTATGAGGCTTTTCGTTTGTAACTACATACTGATGATAAGAATAATATAATGAAGTTTTGAAAGAGAACTCCAAGGAAAGCAAAGACGATTGTTTCGAGATGATTCGTGACACTTTATTAGACAAACACATATATTAACTAGTGATTTTGAACGTTGAACCCACTGACATCCAGTATATGCACATTCCAGTCGAGCTGTGAGAATGTTGTCTGGAATGGGTCCACTCCTTTAAAAATGTCAATCACTGTTTGTGACTGTCAATGTACAAGCCTTACACAGAAAATGTAGTGCCTTCACTGAAAGGACAAACCAGTGGTATCACTCACGTGCGGGATTAAATAACCCTGACACAAAGTTTAATGTTGTTAATGTCAATTGAGTTAACACTAAAATATTGCATACATACTTTTTTGCTCTGCAAAAAAACAACAACTATAAAATCAATGAAATGAACAACATTGTGACAGATCTGAAACTGATCCATCACCTACATATGTTAATCATTATTCTTCAGATTTCCATGAAAATATAGTAACAGCTGAAATATCTTGCTAATGTGAAATGAGCTGTGCGTCTAATACATTCACATTTTAAGACTCTGCACATCCTCTCACCCATCATACGTATTTACATTATATTTTATCTTCTTTGCAATTAAGTCCTCATAAAGAGTGGTATAAAAAGGTCATATGTTACGATGATCACATCTCTTTTCTCAGCTCTTACAGGTTTCATTGCATTGTTGAATTCTCGATGCCCCTGGCAAAGAGACGCACCAGCTGGCCGTGAACTCTGTGGAAAGAGTGTCATATTAGGAATCATTCAAATGAGAAGATGCGAAATATTTGGTTTGAAACTCCTAAATTTCCACTTGATATCATCATCATTCACTGTGATTTGCTTACATCATTGGAACCAGACGTTTGAGGTAAGTAATATATTTTGTTGTTCTTGAAAGAAGTCTCTTTTGCTGAATTTATTTGATCAAAAATACAGAAAAAAAAGTAATATTATGAAAAAATATAGTTACGATAAAACAATTGTTTTCTATTTTAATTATTTTAAAGTATCATTTATTCCTGTGATGGCAAAGCTGAATTCTCATGTCACATGATCCTTCAGAAATCATTCAAATATGCTGATTTAATGCTCAAGAAACATTTCTTATTATTACAATGTTGAAAAAGGTTGTGCTGCTTAATATTTTTGTGGCTACTCAACCTTGTGTGATACTTTCAAACGAACAGCATCTATTTGGAATATATATATTTCTGTAATAATATAAGTGTCTTTACTGTCACTTTTGATCGAATAAATGCATCCTTGCTGAATAAAAGTATTAATTTCTTTCAGAATAAAAATCTTACAGACCCCAAACTTTTAAAAGGTTAGTGTATGATTATTATACAGTTCTTCCATGTGAATTTCCCTCTTGCTTAGTCACACAACAACGTACCTGCATGAGATCTCGGTGTGAGGCAGAATTTCTCCATCACAGTTCCACACTGATACCGAGCGAGGTTTAGTACAGCAAGGCCCACATGCAAAACCTTGTCTCTTTAATCTACTTGTCTCACTTCCTCTCTCCTTCCTCCCTGCGAGATGCTGCTGTGAATGACCTGCAATGTTACCACTGAACAGTTTCTCAGGATCCTCCAGTTCTCTCTCAGCAGAGGTCTGAATTTCTCGATCGGCCTCTTTCTCATATTCCTCTTCTTCTTCTTCTGCTTCTCCAGGGGGTAGAGAAAACCGAACAGCCTTGACACGATGAACTTCAACGAAGGGCAGGTCAAACTGAAATGATAGTTCAGAAATTGTTTTTCTGACTGATTCAGCCTTTAGCTGAGAGTTTATTTACTTGAATGTTATTTGGTTTTACCTGATCCTGTTTGGTTGTGTGCCTGTGAAGGTATGTGAGAAAGCCAAGAGGGTTAGTTTCTCGGACCATGATGAGGTCTGCCGTCCCATCGGCCAGGTGAGCGGACGGCGAAAGACCCTCTGGGCTCCGTGGACATGAGCTTGACATACAGGTGAGAGAGACACACTTGAACCTGCCTTCAATAGTCACCCACTCACCTGAAACAGTGATAAAAGGTTAAAGATTTTTACATCACAAGTGCATAATGGCTTTGTAGGACTAGCAATGCACACTTTGGTACTAACATGACAACGGTCAAATAGAGACGTACAACATACGAACCCCATAGAGACACAGCACAGTGTGATCCCAGTAATAGGGTTTCTAATGAGATGACACAGACAATCATTCTACAAACAGGCAGCAGATGGTCTTACCCTCTAACTCACTGTTGCACTGGCTCACATTAGTGCTATAGAGGGAACTGGAGCTGTCAAAGTGGGGGAACAGCCTCTCTTTGCTCTCTGAACACACACGGCACCTGCACATACACACACAAACATGCTTTTAAAACATTTCTGGGATCCAAAGTTGCTTTAAAGGGATAGTTCACTCAAAATCAAAAATTCTGTCATCATTTACTCACCCTCAAGTTGTTCCAAACCTGTATGAATTTCTTTCTTCTGCTGAACACAAACAAAGATATTTTGAAGAATGTCGGTTGACTTCCCCCATTGACTTCCATAGTATTTCCGCCCCCCCATATTATGTAGGTCAATGGGGCCCATCAACTGTCTGGTTACCCATATTCTTTAAAATATATTAGTTTGTGTTCAACAGAAGAAAGAAATTCATACAGGTTTGGAACAACTTGAGACTATTTTGCGACAGATAAGATTCAGTTTACGGCACTTCTCATTAATTTCCATGGTATCCACAACTCGTCACACAACTCTGACAGAAAGGCTGTAATGTGACTGGTTATCAAGGCACATGTGGCCATTACACTTTCTCCAATCGTAGAGCCACGGACCCTGCTACTGTATCTCTCAAAAATAAGACCATCTCTGCTGGGAGTTGTACAAACCAAGATGGTGCTTACTTTATATACAGAAAGACGGTGCACTCGTATTACTATAAATGGAAGAAAGTTCAATGCGCAATATTGTGGAATAAGTTCCGCCTTCTAAAGAAAAGAGCCAATCGCCGATTGGTAAAGTCATCACCTCACTGAAGCTGCCGTTAGAAGCTACGGTTTCTATAGAAACAGTCAGTGTTCTGAGACACGCGGTTAGGACTGCACATGCACATTAGCTTGGTCTACCTGAAAAATGCAGGGTTTTTTTGTCATGGTTCAAGCATTTGGAAACAAAATATGAGGCTGTTGTTGTCAGATTTCATTGGTGATTTCAAATATGACATTTAATCATAAGCATGGTGAACAGTTTTGGAGAATTTGATGTTTCCCCATTCAAAGAGATAGGAGCTTCACTTGCATGCCCGAGAGGAGTTTCAAAGATGGCCGCCGAGTGAAATGACTTGTCTTACAGGGACTTTGATAATACTTGGTAAAATGTATCCTCGAGCATTGCCATTTTCAATGGCAGTTCAATTCAGTACTCACTAAATCCAATTTTACCCACATTAGGAGCTCGGAGAGTCTTTAAGGCGCACTGTGTTTAGAGGCATCTAGTGGTGAGGTTGCGAATTGCAACCAACAAAAGTTACGGTGGCCGACAGGAAAAGATGTGGTCGTCTGAGACAGTAGAGAGTAGCCAGTTAAGCAATGAGGTTTCTTTACAGAGATAAATTAAGAAATTAGGTCTACTTAATTATTCAGTAAATCGATATGTTATTGTGAATATTGTTACTTTTTCATCATTGTGTCAGTGTTTTATTCACTGACTTTAGCTAGCTTCTTTGCATGAAGAACAACATAGTGACGAAACACGTTTGTCCGTTTAAGGCTACTGTAGAAACATGGTGGCGCAAAATGGCTATTTCAATGTAAGGGAAACCACGGTGTATGTAGATAGAAGCACATTCTAAGGTAATAAAAACATAACGTTTCATTATGTAAGGTATTTATACACCACTGAAAACATAGTTATGTATATGATATTGCATTTTAAATATTACACAATGCACCTTTAATTTTGAGCATTGTGTCTGTGGCATAACACAGAATGTGGTACTGAAATTTGTTTTGAATATTTGCTTTTCCTTTGAGACAAGCTACTAGCAATTCACCAGCTACTCTTCTTCCATTAGAGATCCTACTGCTTGAGCGGCCATGGTAACAGCGCTAAGGAAGGACCTCCAATTCAGAAAAACCCTGAGGAATTCAAGCCAATTGGGTTATTTAATGAGGTAACTGCTAATAACACATAATTCCTGAAAGATGAAGCCACACTAATCGGAACACTAAGGACCCAACCGAATCTACTCATGGATCCACTCAACACATCCACACATACAAACTTTACCAACTAGTGAAGCTGTATAAGTCATGAGGGATTTCTTTCTGTTTATGCACATTTAGTCATATCCTTCTGGTTCCTGTGGGGATTTTGCACTGTTGTTCAGCCTGTTGCTAAAAATGCTCCTTAAAGTCAATATTTTCAAAATAAAATGCTCCTAATGTGATTTTCAGGTAAAAAGACGAAGACAAATATTTACCCTGAGAGGCATCGAGTTTTGTCCCGTGGGCTGGAGATATGGGAATCAGCAGGGAGATATTGCACCAGTCCCGGATAGCTCCTGTTACACAGGTACACCATTAAACCTACAAAAAGAACAAACATACATGAAAATAAGAGCAGAGAGGGGATCGAGGTCTGTTTCTTCACTCACATTCATGATAATGAGTGACAATAAAAGTATAGCATATAGAGAAGCATCTGGCATATCAACCCCTAAAGATTTCCCAAAACTATGTTACTTCAAAAAAGAAAATGATATAATTATAATAAGTGTTAAAGGAATAGTTCAACCAACAATTTTAATTATCCCATAATTTACTTACAGTCAAGCCGTCCTATTTCTATATGACTTTCTTCTTTCAGCTGAACACAATCAGAGTTATATTAAATCGTTATATAGGAGTCGTTATCGTTAAATAGTTATATAGGAGCTTCTCGTCCTCCCTGCCAATCCATCTCTACAGCACAACTTCACTATCCAGCTAGATTCATCATCAATCACCCCATCAAGGTCGGTCAGAAATCTTGGCGTAACATTTGATGACCAGCTGACCTTCACAGACCACATTTCAAAGACAGCTCGATCATGCAGGTGTGCACTGCACAACATCAGGAAGATCAGGCCTTTCCTAACTGAGCATGCAACACAACTTCTCGTCCAGGCCCTGGTCATTTCTAGGCTTGATTACTGCAATGCTCTTCTGGCTGGACTTCCATCATGTGCAACTAAACCTCTACAAATGATTCAGAATGCTGCAGCTCGTCTTGTCTTCAACGAGCCCAAAAGGGCCTACGTCACTCCTCTGTTCATCTCTCTGCACTGGCTACCACTCGCTGCTCGCATCAAGTTCAAGGCATTGACGCTTGCTTACAGATCTATCACAGGCTCAGCTCCCTCCTACTTTCACTCACTCCTACGAGTCTACATCCTTACCAGAAGCCTACGATCGGTCAATGAGTGACGTCTCGTGGTTCCATCACAGAGAGCCACAAAATCACTCTCTAGAACATTCTGATTCACGGTTCCATGCTGGTGGAATGATCTCCCCACCCTCATCCGGAATGCAGAATCCCTGACAACATTAAGAAGACAGCTGAAAACCCATCTCTTCCGTGAGCACTTAACCTCATTAAAAAAACAAAACAAAACAAAAAAAAACCTTCCTTTTCCTTTAAATCCTCGCTTATCGGGCTGATGCTACTCTGAATAATGCCTGAACTTCGTATTTTGAGCACTTCTTGCGTTGTTTTTGTCTCTTCACGATGACTCGCTTAACTTAGTCCTAATTCGTAAGTCGCTTTGGACAAAAGCGTCTGCTAAATGTAAATGTAAATAATATTCTGGCTCTTCCCATCTTTGTAATGGCATTGAATAGTGCCTGAGTTTTTGGAGCTCCAAAAAGCACATCCATCCATCCATCCATCCTAAAAGTAATCCATACGGCTCCAAGGGGTTAATACATGCCTTCTGAAGTGAAGCGATGGGTTTTTATAAGAAAAATATCAATATTTATAACTTTATAAACTATAGTCACTGGCTTCCGGCTACGTGCGTTAATGAAAGAGTCGAGTTCCGGTGGAAGGGTGACCTCTGACCCGACGTATGACCTCTGACCCGACGTATGACATTGGACTCATGATGTAAGCTTAGGTGAGAATAGACGGCTCTTACTAAAAACCACATTACTCTTTCGCGAATGCATATACGCCAGTTTTAAATATGGATATTTTTCTTACAAAAACCCATCGCTTCAGAATTTATTAACCCACTGGAGCCGTGTGGATTACTTTTATGATGGATGGATGTGCTTTTTGGGCTTCAAAAACCTGATGGAAAGAGCCAGGATATTATTTAATACTCTGATTGTGTTTGGCTGAAAGAAGAAAGTCATATACACCTAGGATGGATTCAGGGTGAGTAAATTATGGGATATATTATTTTTTGGGTGAACTATCCCAAAAAACTAGAGAATGCGCAGAGTTGACCTATCAGTATTCAGTCTAAACTTTATTTTTAAAGACAGTTGACACTTGCCGTCCATACCTGAATAATCATATCTGAGAGGGCCCATCCAGCGGTGCCTCTCGCTCTCTGCCAAAACATCGCCATAGAAACCATAGCCCACCATAGAGACAGAATAACGTACCAGTGTGTTTTGATAATGGACAGAACACACATCCAAAGGCTGAGAGTCTCCTGGTGAGTGAAAAAAGGAAAAATATCCAGTTATGCTATTCATCATCATTCACATTTTATATTATTTCTATTCTATTTTATATTGTGTTGCACAAGGGCAAATCTTTTTAATTGAAGTTTGTTTTTAAGATAAAAAAAAACTCTAGAAATGAACATAAATATAAATGTATGAAAACTTAAATATGTTAATAATTCAAGGGTCAGCAACCTTCAGGCACGCGTGCTACCATTGGCAACATTGCCACGTGAGTGGCAAGACAGAGAGGAACATTATTTTTTATATTCTAGTATATAATACAATTTGCATGTTTTTAGGGCTGCTAACCCATAGGTCGGATCAGCTGGGTAACACAGTGCCATTAGCACTCATGACAGTATTGCAGTCGTTATGACCTTTGGATGACTTTTTTATTGTTTGTTGCTCTTAAAAAATGCAGATTACCAATGATGATGTGCAGCGTTGATGTCACAGGGTCATTTATGCCCACGGTAGCGAAACACACACAATCTGTAGAGCCTGTGGAGAAGAGTAAACATAGGGAGGTAAACTAACACTCCTCTCACTATCTTGACCATGCATCTGAATGAAACATCAGTGCTATGAACAGACCACATTCAACGCCCTTTTCCATACTAATATCAGTCACAGCACTATGCAAACATTCACCTGCTGGAATTACGCCAATGTGGAGGTCACATGGCTGCAGCATTACAGTTGGGTCATGTTCTGAAACTCCCGCCTCCTGCTGGGTTCGTCCAATCACTCCGTGCAGAAGCTCGCTGAACATTCCGTCTCCACCCACACATATCACTCTGAACGGGAAAAAAGGTTTGACTGGAAATTCGCAAGAGCTTAATTTCCCAAAACCTTATTTTAGAGTATTATCAACGGGCTTTCTCAGAATATAGTGACGCATATTTCTAAGATGACCCTTTAGGTATTTAGGCAACATTTCTGCTTGAATAACAAAATACAGAGGACAGGGCTCATGTGACATGAATTATTACAATGACACCATTGTTACTGCACTGCACTCTTGAATCTTTACATTTTTTTATTATTATTATTTTAAATAACTTACCCATTGAACCCTGTTAAGTCTTTCTTCAGGATGTAGTCTCTGGCCTGATTTGCTCGTTCAGTCACTAAAAACAAGAAACATCCCCCAGATTTTTTTTTTAAGTCGCTCTATATTTTTTAAAAGGAGTCTTATAATGTGAAACCTTTCCTTGATTTTTTTTAAATGAAGGAGTTGTATGAAGTTTCCGTACAGCAATTCAATAAAAAGTCATTTATTAAAACTAAGCTGCAACAACAGCTTGTTTCTGAAAATTTTGTTTGCAACATTACAATATGTCAGATGGATGAAATAAATATGTCACATGATCCTTCAGAAATCATTCTAATATGCTGATTTGGAGCTCAAAGAACTTTTCTTATTATTATTATCAGCATTGAAAAAAGGTTGTGCTGTTTAATATTTTTGTGGAAACTATGATAGCATTCTTTGATAAATAGAAGACAACAGCATTTACAGTAACTGTCAATTTTGTAAACATTATATTTTTTAATTTTTTTGAGAGTAGTCTCCCCTGCTCACCAAGGCTTCATTTATTTGATCAAAATACAGTAAAACCAGTAATATTATGAAATATACTATTTTAATGTTATTTAAATGTAATTTATTCATGTAATGACAAAGAAGACTGGAGTGATGATGCTGAAAATTCAGCTTTACCATCACAGGAATAAATTACATTTCACAATATTACTGTTTTCACTGTATTTTTGATTAAATAAATGCAGCCTTGGTGAGCATAAGAGACGTGTAAAAATATTAATGTTTCCAAACAGGTACTGTAAATGAAATATTTTGTAACATTATAAATGTCTTTACTGTCACTGTCACAAATTGATTAATTTAATGTGTCATTGCTAAATAAAATAATTAATTCTGCTTACTGACCCTAAAGTTTTGAATAGTAGTGTGTATGTATGTAATTGAATGTGTGTGTGTGTGTAGTAGGAAATGCTATTTTGTCACAAGATTCCATTTATCGGACTATTTAACTTTGCTACTCAACTCAGCCCTCTTCCCAAGTCTCGATAAAGATCTGCGATGTCACTTGAGAACTGCACTACCTGACGTGCAGGCAGTATCAGAGACCAAACGGGGGGACACTTGATAACTGTTCAGTTATTGAACGGTACAGATAAAGTCTCAGTATCTCACCCACAACATGAGAGCTGATGCCAGCCAGCTCAAACAGAGGGGCCACAAGAGAGTGAAAGATCTGTTTCCCCCTCTTCTTTCCTCCGAAAGGATTAATGAACACCAACAACCTGTGAGGACGCGAGGGGCCTGATAGAGGAGAAGCAGATGAAGAGAGAGATGTTAATGAGTCATTAGCGAATAATGAGTCTGAATGAATGAGAAAGGGCATTATTTTCAGCTGTACATACTGTGGGTTTTGAGTGCGGTTCGGAGTTGAGTGACCCATTGATCCCGGACACCCCGGCTAGGACAGCAGAACTGGGTCCTGCCCAGGCTCCATGACAGTCCATGTCCGTTACGCTTCACATAGAACACTTGTGATAAGAAAAGGACAAAAACAAGGTTTAGTCTAACTTTGTTGTATTTGATCCCTGTGGTAAAATAAATCACTTTCAGAAACTTACATGTAAAATCAAGGTCAGTGTCTTCTACTTTCTTCTGGGTTTGGATCTCAACTCGACCCTCCTTCACCCCAATCACCTCTGACACCGGCACTGAAACTAAGAACGACAGAACGACGCTCTTGAATAAGTGATGTACATGTGTCTCATACTGTCAAGTAAGATTCCACCATTCCTACTCAGGCCTTTTGTCCAGACGTTTAGTTGTACAGGGTTTGTTGTCAAGCCTGGATGGTGCTGTTCTACTTGTTTTGAGGTCAATGCAGACAAAGACAAATTGCCAGTAAGAAACTTTTAAACATTATTTTCATGCATAAGCTGAACGTTGAGCATACACTGATATGTTTATGGATTATTCCTTCAATCCAATCCAGCTAGAATATCAAAGAGAACTGTGGATACAAATTTGATAGCGCACGGTGTTACTTTAACCTTTTTCTATATTTCTTGTCAATAATTAAACTAATTGTTATAGTACACCAGGCATCAAATCATTATATGGTGGTTAATTATCTACAAATAAGAGAGACTTTAAGTCACTGATGTACGGTGACCGGGAGGGGACATGTTCGGTTCACTTATTTTTGTCGTGGCCACAACATATAAACTCGTGGGAACGTGATATTAAGTCGTGGGAACGTCATATTAAGTCGTGGCCACGAGATCATTTTGTTGAGGTAACGACATCATGTCGTGGCCACGCGATGCAAAGTCATAGCCTCGAGATCATATGTTGAGTGAACGATATATTTTTCTCGTGGCCACGACTTCATATTTTGAGAGAACGACATCATTTGTCGTGGCCACGAGTTGAGAGAGCCACAGCGGCCAATACTGTAACTGTAGGCTACCATAGCATAGACTGGGCTACAGCAGAGATGGATATGACAGAAGAAATAACATTTTACTTTAAATTAGGAATGTCATATAAAGATATAGTGCGGTCTTTGGCATTAAGACATGGGTACGTTATAAGTGAGAGACACATGAAGCGCATTCTTAGACTTTTTTGTTGCACGCATATTTAGGGACCGTCTCAAAATTACATGCGACATTGGCATAAACGTTTCTAACTTCAATAGCATTTGAAGACAATGACTTACAGTCATAAAACCAACTGTACATTGTTCACCCAGGTCTCATGTATGATGCACACCTTTTAGATTTTTGATATTTATGACAATAAACTGCTAAATCATATGCAAATATTGCTATGTAGTAGGCCTATTTCACTACTGTATGGGATCATACACAAAATATGACAATATTTAAAGCTCAATATCATTTGAAGACAATGACTTACAGTCATAAAACCAACTGTATATTGTTCATATAGGTCTCATGTATGATGCACGCCTTTAATATTTTTGATATTTATGACAATAAACTGCTAAATCATATGCAAATATTGCTATGTATTTCACTACTGTATGGGATCATATACAGAATATGACCATATTTAAAGCTCAATAGCATTTGAAGACAATGACTTACAGTGATAAAACCAATTGTACATTGTTCACGAGAAAAATATATCGTTCCCTCAACATATGATCTCGAGGCCACGACTTTGCATCGCGTGGCCACGACATGATGTCGTTACCTCAACAAAATGATCTCGTGGCCACGACTTAATATGACGTTCCCACAAGATATTATGACGTTCCCACGACTTAATATCACGTTCCCACGAGTTTATATGTTGTGGCCACGACAAAAATAAGTGAACCGAACATGTCCCCTCCCGGTCACCGTGCTATTACATTTCTATGGCATCTAAATATTATTTAATAATTGCAAATTATTTTATAATCATCATTTGAAATAATTTTTTGGTTACTTCTTAATAAATGCTGTTAACTTGGGCTCATATATTATGTCATACATTTTTAATTAATAGTAGTCCATTACGTGCACAGCTGGTCATGTGATGTCAACATGGCTGCGTAGAATTTACTTATTTATTTTTTAGATGACTAGGGCCCTATACCATGAAGCCGGTTTAGGTGGCTAGCCAGGTATGTTTCAGTTTAGTTTGCGATAACCCTGGGTTTTAGGCACCATGAAAGTGGTTTGGCTTTTAGCAGTGTTCATCGCCATAGTAACTTACGCTCCACGGCTAACCCGGTCCGGGACAGGTTATGTTCCAGATAAGAGATCTCAAACCGAACTTAGCAATAAGCTGTGAGCAAAGGATAAAGTCACTCCATCTGTTCTACTCCAAATTAAAGGTCACTACATAGCAAATGATTTTTAAAGACAAAATCGTCTGGCTTTTAGTAATGCTTATTTAGAATATGATATAGATATTATTTATGTTATTATTACACATGTACAATTTTAGTTTATCAATTATTATTACACACAGTTTAAATGAATAAATATATAAAGGTAATATAACTACGCTTTAGAATCAATAGATAAAGCTATAAAATGACTAGCCTACATGTGAGCTTAAATGTTCAATTCTCTCTATATCTTTATCAACTGTATAAACTAACTTCACAACTTTAACTTGCACTGATATAGCAAGACCTTTTCTTTTAGTTGTCCTCTTTCATAGACAGCTATTTTCTTGTAAATTTGTTTAAATTTGTTATATTTTTCAATCTCGTAATATTCTGCAGAAGAGAGAAGTGAATCCCGCTGCTTCTCTCGCGAGAAATAAATCGCGGTTTCACTCTTTCTCAGCATGTGATTGGCTGTTCGCTAAAGCCTGAGTTGACAGAGAAAGTTGATGATCAGCATCATGGTACCAACAAAGCCTGGTTGGATTGGTTTGGTTTTGTCAACTCGAAACTAATTCTGTAACCCTGAGTTTGTTCAACTACCATCATGGAACAGGCCCCTGGAGTCTTCATCTCATTTGAGTAAACATCAATTTGATGAAATTTCTCAAAAGTGCTATTAATTTCTTTGCATAAAAAGTGTATATAGCCTAATAAGTAAAAAAAATTACAGAGTCTGCCTTTAATCAAATAATATTGATACATTATGCATATACATATTATGTGGTTACTCATCTACAAATAAGAATAACTTTGTATAGCTAGCTACCATGTCATGTAATTTTTGTCACTCCCTAAGAATACCCATACTATGACCTTGAGTAGTACAATTACTAAAACAAATTTAGAAATATCCTCCTAAATAACCTTACCCAGAAAAAAATACTTTTTGATTTTTTTTTTTTCCCATGTCATCACATTGTTTAGAGCATAAGAAACAAATGGTAAAAAAAACATTTTTGAAAAATGATATTTTATTCATATGTTATGCTATGTCCTCTGTAGTGGACACCAGGACTCAGTTGTTTAAAAAATAAAATGACATGAAATTATATGTAGCCTATAGGCAAAAACAATGGGCAAAAATAAATGATTTGGGTTTCAGGATTTATTTGAACTAAAATTTGTATAAAGATGATTCTCAACTATGTTATGAAAGATATAACTGAATGAATTGATACACCATTTTACTTTATGCAATATGTGGGTAAAATGGCCATAAATGAATATTCCCATTCAATGCAATGTATCTATACACTGTAGGCATATCTAATGTGCACATTAATGTGTTCTTGGAGCAACATTTAATGAAAAAAGAAGTGTAATAATTGGAGTAATAATTAGCAACATTTTAATAATAATATCTAATATTTCAAAGGAATATTGATGTATAATCAATTCCCTTCTCTGTAACAGAAAGTCATTTTTTGATTTGAAACCCCATAACGTTTTCCTGAGATGTTGGTTTATGAAATACAATTTGAAAAGTAGTCCGATTTAAATTATAATTACAATATATTATCATATTTCCATAAGAGTGCTACATTTGATCACTAAATTAATGTCAGGCATTTTTAAAGACCAAGGATAAGTTGGTTTCATGGTGAAACCTCCAAACATTTGGTATCTCTGAAAAGTCCTGAATGTGTTCTTTACAGGACACCCAGGTTGTGACATGTAGCCATATGGTGTCAGAGAAATTCACTAAAATATTAAGTCTATTCCTGCGTCCCAGGAGGATATAAACACATGTTTACATTTGTTTATCTATCTTTTTTTAAATCACAAATAACTGTCCCAAAACTTTGAGCTGTCTACCTAGACCGCGTTATTGGACTGCGTTTAGAAGGATAATAAATGTCGTACTTGTTTTCCTCTCCCGGTTCCTCTTGTCGATCTCAGTCCAGCTGAAGTACCATCCGCTCAGGAGAGCCTTGTAGCGCTTATTACCGATCCACACACTCGACTCAACTCTCACCGAATCTATCTCCATCATCTCTTTGGTAGTTTCATT
The DNA here is from genome assembly GCF_963993115.1 of Abramis brama. NCBI lineage: Eukaryota > Metazoa > Chordata > Actinopteri > Cypriniformes > Leuciscidae > Abramis > Abramis brama. The sequence continues at coordinate 20,568,280 of NC_139984.1, read as the reverse complement.
TATCTATAGAACCTAATGCTCCCACAAGCAGTATTCAGCGGTATTTTTTATCCATGCAATATTTTCCAAGTTGGCCAAAGCGTCTAACATCTGAAGCGAACAAATATAGGCTAAGCATAATGTTTAGACGTGGGTTAAAAAGAGTCTCCAAGTGTAATAAATACGTTTAGGTAGGATCCGATAAATTATTTCGGCTCCGTCTTCGCTATCCTGTGCTAACCTACTTGACTGTTCCTTACAGGTTTATTATAAAACAAGTTTACTTCCTTTTGAGGTAGCGCACCTGTACTGGAAAAATTTGCATACGCAAGTCTCATTGGATAATGATTAGGCTATGCAGAAGGCAACCGTAATTCATTCGCTCATTCAAAAATTTTAAATAAAACTAATTTAAACTTTATAAAATAAAATATTTGATTCATTTCCTATCTTGTTATTAATCAATTCGATTTTTGGAATTGTAAGTTGTAACATTGTTTAATGTATGAAAAATGCTGTCTGTGCAGTGGTGGGCGGATCGTGTAGATAGACAAAACACTTACAGCCTGCTGGAAATTCAACTTAGATATATTCATGTAAGTTTGTTCTTTCTTTCTGCATCCTTTTGTTTTTACTGTCAACATGCAGTTGGTGTCAGTGTGACTGGTATGACTAGATGACATGGCACTTCATAACACATTTCAACCGTCTTTTTTTTGTTTGTTTTGATGATCATACAATAACTAAGATTAGTCTGAACACATGCAATATTGGCAAATGTTTCACATTTTTAAATGTCAAAAACACAAGTGTCAGTCTTGTTTGGCTGCATTGAGCACACTTTACTCATCTTTGGTCTATTATTGTTTCTGTCAGTGTGTTTCTTTTCTTCCTTTATAGCTGGAAAGTTGACTTTCCTGAAAATCTACTTAACCCGACTGTCTGACTGACTGAAAGGGTTGTTATTCTAACATACTAAATTGTTAGAATAACAAAAGTTGCATGCATTATAATAAAAAGCATGCATCAATAAGAATTGTTTTCCAGTCTGTTCTGTAATATTATTTTTTATAAGCGTGTACTTCAGAACAGTTCCTTGTAACCTCCAGCAGATGGAGACAGTGGCTTAGACAAAAATAAATACACCTGATAATGTTTTTGCTACATCTAATTGTTAAAATAAATCAAATTATTCAAGATTTTAATTTTTAATTTTTTTTAACAGTTTTCAAGATTATTATTCAATAGCGTTCATGTGTTCCTTTCAGGCATAATTTTCCCTTTCAACTTGTCATTTGTGCAACATGGTTGTGAGGGGTTCAAAGCTAATGAAAAGGAATAGCATGAATCATTTGATGACAACCAGCTACTTTGTCAAATGTGACATCATCCATTTTGTGTCAAAAGAAAATGCATACTTCTGCATTTAGACATTTTCTACAGATACAGTGATGCATCTTGGCAGCTTTCCTCATAATTATAGTTTACAGTGTTGTTTTGGAGTTGCTAGAGGGAATCCAGCTGGGTAGATGAAGTCTAAATTGAAAGCAGCTGCTTTATTTTGTCCCAGTTATGGATGTGACCGTGCATGTAAACAGATCCTGTGCAGATGTCCTTGTTATATTGGATGAAGAGAAAAATCTGAATGGCTGAACAGAAAGTGATGACAAGTGATCAGTCTTTTTTTTTTTTTTTTCTGAGGGAAACTTCTTTTCATTACAGGTTACCATAGGATATTTAGCTAGAGGCTATTAGAGACCTTGGCAGACAGTGTTTAAGTGTTTAAGACGCAATTATGAAGATAAATACTCATGACCATAATCAAAAGTGAAATGATAACTTTGGTGTGATTTAACAGTTTTGACTTTTACAAAACTATCTTACTTTTATAAAATAATTAATAACCAAACTGTAGCCTATATTGTAATCAACACTGTCATTTTGTATCAACTTCCCTAAAGTTTCTTTCTTTATCTTTCAAAATCCAGCTGAAGTGATATTTTGCCCATATTGCATATTGCTAATACACTATTTCATGATTCATAGATGTAGAGCTGTTAAGCGGTTTTGCTTATAAATAATAGAGTGAATAAGGGACACTGTGATCATTTGTCTTTGGTATTGTTGTAAAAATGTGATGCCAAATGACCTATGACCAAATGACCTATCCCTACACAATAACATATTGGTAGAAATCTCTAAAAAAAATAATATCCTGGATTTAAAAAAAAAACACTTCACCTGTATTTACACTTGGTGTCATAAGCAAAAAGACAAGTAGGCACTATATTTTTAATAGCCTATTAAAAACATCTGGTAAAGTCACAGTACACATAATATGTTGTGTATTTTCATTTTATTAAAATAAGAATAAAAATGTAGTTTGTATCACATGTAGCCTAATATTTCCCGTTAGTAGAGGCGTAGTCTAGATGTAAGATCCCGTTCCTGGAATTCCATTCCGCCTTTTAAACCAGGCGCTGATGGGCTGTGTCTCAAATCCTAGTGAGCTGCCTACCTAGACACCATGTTTGGGCGTCATAGTTCTGGGACGTTCCGGGTCGCTATCCGCGACTTCAGCTGAGAAGAGCTCACTATGCTGTCTAGCTAGGCAGCTTACTAGGATTTGAAACAAAGCCATCGTCAGCAGTTCAACATTATCGCGCTGAAAGTGATCCGCTAGGCAGTGCATGCTGAACTTTCTGCTTGCCCATTGGAAAGTGGGACCAAGAGAACAAAACGGATATTCACAAGTCAACCATCAGTTTCTCTTGGTTGTATCTCACAAGCACTCAGCAGACGGGTTTTCTTTCTTTCTTTCTTTCTTTCTTTCTTTTTTTTTGGCAAATGAAGTCCCACCAAGCGTGGGACGGAGAAGCGACGGCGGCCTTGCTGTGAAAGAAACGCTTGAAAGTTTTGCGAAGAAATTTCCCATTGGCTTCAAGTGACGGACTTTGATTTTCCCAGCGGCGTGTTTGGAGTCGTGCTGGGTTGGCAGAAATGGGGACGCGGATACGTGCCCACAAACTCACTCTTTTTATTATCCCTTTGATATTTACGTCGCATCTGCTTAATGTAAGTGATTCATCTACATTTTTATACCCTTAATATAACACTCTGTGCTGCCTTTATGTAACAACAGGTAACCGTTTCAATGGAAATGCACGCAAAAAGTTACTTAGCAAAACTTTGCGTCGTAATATAATCCACTTTTTTCTAACTCCATTCTTTTTGCAGCATTTATAAGCTGCGAATTGTATCATGTGAAAGTTATGTTGAGTTGCATTGATGTCTTACGGATATCTAAAGCTCGACTCAAGTGTAGCGTGTGTTCTAGTCCTGGTCTAATTTTATCCATAGAAACGAGCTATTCATAGTTTGTCTCACTGGCGTCTTGCGTGTCTGTATACTTGATCAACTTTATTTATCCTTTGCCACTCATTGATTTAAAGCACTTTCACTGCACACTTAGGCTATACAAAGTCATATATGTAATAATATAATAGTATAATAAGTAATAATGTAATTTCCACATATTTCACGTGCATTCATGCACATTAACTGATTTTACCTTAATATATAATAGTTGCAACCATGGTGAAAAAGGAAGCAGTTTATATATATTATTATGGGTGGGATGATCTCACCCTGTTTTGTGATCGTTTCCGTTCTCATGTTATGATTAAAGCAATGCATATAGACTGCATTAATTTTATAATCTATCCTCTTCACATAAAAGCACAACTTCTACATAGACTTGCTTATTGACTCAATGTTTGTGCTGGGCACTCACACAGAAATTGGCACCTTTGTGAAAACTGTCTTTGAATTCTTGCTTTCATTAGGACTTTGTGCAGTAAATTAGCATTAACAGGAGTAATATTCAAGAAAAGTTTGATAAAATATATTACAATTAAAATAAAGTGGCTGAATGAGGCAAAGCAGCTGATCAAATCATTGTCTATGAGATAATAGTTTAATGTGAAAAACAAATACCTATAGGCCTACATCTCAAATTTCTTGGTACCTGTAATACTGTACCACTTCCAGTCTGCTGGTAGATTCATTTAGACTTTGCTTATGTAGGTGTGAAATTACCTTAACAGCACATAGTCCGTTTTTAGGGTATGCTGCTCTATTTTGCATAAAGTTGAGTTAAAATTACTATTGTTAGTTTGGTTCTTGTAAAGCATAAGAAAACGTACTTTCGCTGACCAAAAACCACCACCCCTCCTGTATGTTTTGGAGTCAATTTAACTAGTTCGCTGAAATTACTGATGTCTTGGAACGCCTTTGATGTTGAATCCTTCAAAAATCCTCTGGATCACATGCTAACGGAAAGTCTTGTCATGTAAAACTTCAGATTCTTTAAATCGGCTTGCGTTCATCTTGCATACCATGTATAATCCCTCTCTTATCATTCAGACACTGGTGAACATGAGCCTCTCTCAGTTTACTGATGTGTAGCAAGGGCCCATTGCCTTTGGTAATTTGAGATCTTTGCTGCTTTGTTTCAGGGACCACTGTGTCAGTCGCAGTATAATTGAATTAAATGGAATTAACGCCATGTGTTTTTTCCATTACAAGCTTGCCTAAGATTTGACAAAGAGTTCAGTTGAACACTCTGGGCTTCAGTTGCCACCGGCATCCCTGGTGTCCTACTGGAATTTCAGGGTCATAAGTATCAATCAGCACTGACAAAACCCCAATAAAAGCACTTTATTACCTTTTAGTTTACTGACACAATCAAGTGCTCCCTCCCTGCTGTTAACTATCAATGGCCTGGTAATTGAGAGATGATCCTTTGCTATTTATTGACACATGTAATTTTTGGGTTAAACTGGCTATTTGTGAGGTCGTTGGAAGTTTTGTGTGATGATAAAGAGTTGCAAGTGGGTTCACGCCCAGTGTCATTCCTTTTGCTTTTAGCTTGTTTGACCTTTTTTTGAGATGAAGAAAAAAAGTAGGAAACTCTTTTGAGAGATGTAGACCTGCAGTTATCGATTAACAAAGTTTCAGTTCACTCAAGCAAATCAGGTTTTTGTTAGTTTGAAACGGTGTTTATTCTAAGTTCTACTTAATATCGAACCCTTGATTTAAAGAGATGGTTCACTCAAAAAATAAAGATTCTGGAAGAATTTACTCACTCATCTCGTTCCAAACATGTATGGCTTTTTTTATTCTGTGGAACACAAATGAAGATATTTAAAATATTTCAGTGTTTTTGGACCCCATTGACTCTTATTATATGGACATAAACAGTTGAAACATTCTTCAAAGTATCTATTTTTGTTGTTGAAAACTACATGAGGGTGAGTAAATAATGACAGAATCTTAATTTTTGTGCTAGCTATCCCTTTAAGGCAGATTGTTATTATTAGCTCTGTTTTCGACTCCACAAAGCCTTTTAAGTGTTCGAGTTTGTCCCGTGATATCCAGCGTTACAATGTGCTATTTTATTTTGAGATGGTTCTCTTATTAGAGACTCACAAATATACTCTGACTTCATCTAGGTAGGATTTTAAAGTAGGTCTGGATTCCTGTGGATATATATTCAGTTAACTGCTCCAGACTGTAGTTACACGCTCAGTTCTGTTGCGTCTTTCACCGTCTTGGCCTCCCATGTATGCCCACATTTACTGTATCTTATGTAATATCTAGATATAGTCCAGCCATCCTAGTCAATTTAACACCCACACGGTCTTCCAAGTAAGCACAGAGGCATCTAGCGCACAGCGTTGGGATAACTGGGCCCGTGTTCAATGAGATTTTTAGGACAGGAGATTATTAATGGTCTCAGTGTGTGCTTTTATATATCTTGTTTGTGAGCTGCTTGTTAGCCTATTATGGTCTTTTACATTCAGCAAATGCTAGGTGCTTAAATGAATTGCAGTAAAATCACACACTTCGAAATTGTATTTATGGCATAATAGAAAAATATATGCTATCTGAGATCTCTCAGGACTCTTAGGGTGTGTTCACACTCGGCAGGTTTTGTTCGATTAAAACTAACTCTGGTGCAATTGCTCTGTTTGTGCGGTTCATTTGATCAGTTCAGTGTGAACGCTGCCCTCCGAACCCTGGTGCGCACCAAACAAGCAGAGACCCCTGAAAAGTTGGGTCTCGGTCCACTTCTAAGCGAACTTTGATGTGGTTCGACTGAAATATGAACTCAACACATTCATACGGCGTCAGAAACACTGTTTCCTTTCAGCAGATCTTCGTTTGTGTGATTCAGTCTGGAGGAATTCCTGCCGTTGTTTTGACTTTTATAAACACTCCGAGTTTTCAGCAGGTCAAAACGCCATCGTACGTACACACATAATGAGCACATTTATCTCAGCACACAGCAATGTTTTGGATGTTCGGTAAGTTCTGCCATTATTGTAGTAGTATATAGCCTTTATATATATTTTTTGTATCTTTAGGTTCGGTCTTAAAAATGGAAGTGTGGACGCTAAACGAACTAGGACTAAATGTATTATTTTCTTTTTTTTGGTCCAGACCAAATGAACCAAGAGAACTGAACTACAAGTGTGAATACACCCTTAGATTTACATTTGTGCATTTGACAGAAGCTTTAATACAAAGTGATTTGTGCAAGTTTATTAATAGTGCATGCATTTCTTGTGAATCGAACCCATAACCTTGTGGTTATATAAGCAACCTTCCATTGCTTGCGTTTTGTGTTTAAAGTCAATATGAAATGAAAATGAATTCAATCTTGCATTTTGTAAATGCATGTTATTGCTCTTATTGGGAACTATTCATTCATTCATTCATATGTTTAATTAACCCGCTTAAACCCCTTCCTTTCACAATCATGTGCAAGCTTGGATTCATTTTTTAGGACAATTGCCACATCAAAATTCAATAAACAACAAATGGGTAGAACCAGGCTCCCGCCCTACATTTTGTTTTCTATTTTGATGCTGTTACACTCGGATGTACGTCACAATACGGTACGTCTGTTACTATCTTTTCATCACAACTTTAAAGGTAGGGTATGTGATTTGCAAAACGGCCGGCAGATTTTGAAAATGCACAACTCAAATGGTCCTACTTTCTTTCCTCCAACGCTGGCCCTGACTCCACCCATTCATGTGGAGGGAGTGGGATGGGGAGAGGGGGGTATGGTACGACCGTTTGATTGACGAGCTTACTGTCCAATGATTCTAGGTGGTCTTGGAAATGATTGGCTGGAGTTTTTCGAGTCCTTCCCGTTCCACAGATGATTAAATTGCTTAATTTTCATTTCAGTGCTTCTAACTGTGGCTGTAAGTGGGTTAGGAATAGGATTTCAAGTGATTTTGAAAAAATGGACAAAAAAGAGAATCACATACCCCACCTTTAAGTTCATTTTCAGTCACTTAGTTTGGTTTATGTCCTCTTTTGGCTCATCCTCTGGTGTGGATAATTTAGAGAAGTTGCTGAATGTAAACGTATTGGCACATCTGGAGAACAGCCTGCTGTTATTTTTTTCTGTTGTGAAGTGTGACTTCAGTTTGGATTGGGGTCAAAGTGGTTAGAACAGCATTTTCGTGTACTGATGTATCGACTCAAGATTTAGAAATCCCTCTTTTTTTGTATTGTTTTGTGTTATAAATAAGTGCTTTGTTTTAAAAAGTACAATCATGTGTATCCGTTGAATTCAGTTTGCCAAGGATTGTTCCCACCCATATCTGTGATCTACTTGCACACATAAATTCCCCCACCCGTTCCGCTTCGTCTGCAGGTAACCTGTGGTACATCACTGTGGGAATCTTCATCTTTCATTTGCCAGCTGTCTGTGATAGAGCAGGAGGCAGACCCCAAACACAGCTGCAGTTCAGCTGGTATTGTAACCCTTGCAAGTGCAGACATGAGTGCTCATTGTGTGGCTTGATGCTTCATAAGAAGCGCCTTTATTCTGACCGCCTATACCCATAATGCAAATTTAAGTTATTTTCTTGATCAGTTATGTCCCACTTTCCCATGCTATGTCAAAACCAATAGGGTCACAACAAGAAGTGCTTGATATATTGCTGCCATTTCAGTGCACGACGTGTTAGATGACTTGGTTGTCGGAAAGCGGTCACCTTCAGAAATGCCGATGGAGCAACTACAGTAACACCAAGATCAGGGATTCACACAGCAAAATCCCCAGAGTTAAATTAACTCTGCTCAGAGAACATTTGGTCCCTCTCTACAGAGAGTTAAAATAACTCTGAAACAGAGTTAAAGTTAATGAGATACTTAAGTGATGATTGGGCATTAATGATGAACACCTGCTGTCAACAAGCAGAATCATTGAAGGAAAGAGTAACAAGAACAGAAAAAAGAGAAACACAAGAACTACAACTGACTTCCAGCCACAGATGAAATCAACTGAAGACAAAATAAGACATTAAATCTCTCAAGATCTCAGCAGAGGAGGATTAAACAACTCCACAAACCGCATTACCAGCTTCACTTATTACTGACCAGATTGACTTTATTTCTGTTATACATTTACAGAAGTTCGTATTGAGAATTAACAGAGGTTTAGATGTTGACGATTTATTGAAAATGGTTGGTCACCATAATGGAGATGAGTGTTTCCTTTAGTTGGGCAGTTTGACTCTTAGCTTATTTTTTTGTGAGTTTGTGTTTTTTGTAACAGTTTTTACCAAAACACGTAATTTGTTGCAAAGAATGCCAGACGCAAAGATGTTCAGGTGATCTAGTTTTCAACAACAAAAAGTAGAATGATGCACTTATATCATCACTGTCCAAAAGTGATCATTTGATGTTAATAGATTATATTCACTAACAATACTCTCTTGCCACAGATTGGACATTTTGAATTTTTTAAATACATAATAGGGGATTTTTTTTTTTCTTTTTCTAAGACACAGACATCAAGAATCAGCATATGAATCTCAACAATGGTGACATGTTTCATGCTGCAATGCTTCCTGGGAGCCATGAGTTTTATACTATTGTGGCTCCCAGCATGCATTGCAGCATGAAACATGTCACCATTGTTGAGATTCATATGCTGATTCTTGATGTGTTTGTCTAAAAAAAATAAAATCCCTATAATGTATTTTAAAAATCTAAATTCAGAATGTCCGATCTGTGGCTAGAGAGTTTTGTTAGTGAATATAATCTATTAACATCAAATGATCACTTTTAGACAGTCATGACATAAGTGCATGTTTCTACTATACGTTGTTAAAAACTATTTCACCTGATCATCTTTGTTTTTGGTTTTCTTTGTAACAAATTAAATGTTTTGGCAAAAACTGTTACATAAACCACAAACTTGCAAAAAGAGTCAAACTGCCCAACTAAAGGAAACGCTCATCACCATAATGGTGATCATACATTTTCAATAAATCGTCAACATCTAAACCTCTGTTAATTCTCAATAAGACCTTCTGTAGACGTCTGACAGAAATAAAGTCAGTCTGGGGTGCGTTTCCCGAAAGCATCGTTGGCCAACTATGGTCGCAAGTTCATCGCAATGTCCATTGAACTCTATTGGTAACGAGGGAACTTGCGACCATAGTTGGCTAACGATGCTTTCGGGAAACGCACCCCTGGTTAGTAATAAGTGAAGCTGGTAATTCTGTTTATGGAGTTGTTTAATCCTCCTCTTCTGAGAACTTGTTGACAGCAGGTGTTCATCATTAATGCCCAATCATCACTTAATTAATCACTTAAGTATCTCATTAAGTTTAACTCTAATTCAGAGTTATTTTAATTCTCTTTAGAGAGGGACCAAATGTTCTCTGAACAGAGTTAATTTAACTCTGGGGATTTTGCTGTGCAGTTTCCAGATAATATGCATACTGATAAATTGCACTGCAAGAATTGATCTAAAATCCTGTGCTAATTACATAGTTTTGTTTTTGATGAAGTGCTAAATAGTGTCTCAGACCCCTGAAAGGCTTTATATTTGTCTGTCTCTATGGAATATTTTGACATTTTTTAGACTTGTATGGGAACAACCTGAATGTCTCTCTTTATTGCCTAGAGCATGAGTCATGTATTATGCATAATTTGCTGTACTAAAAATATCAGTATGGATTTGACCAAAACTAGAAAAATATGTTCTGTGCAGTATAACCATTTATGGATTTTCTTTTTCTCTAAGGCTCCACAACATATCGGTAGCAAACTGGTTATCAGATGATATTAGAGATTTTTTAATGTTTTTAATGTAATTATTGTTATTTTTTTATTCATATTTAATTGTTCATTCTCATTTACCTTATTTTTACATTTACATTACCTTTGCTATTATCTAACACGGAAAGTAAATAATTTATTAATAAATGTAGTATGTAATCTTAAAGGCCCCCTGAAATGAAAATGTAAGTTTTCTAGCTTTTAGCATGAATATGTTAACCTTAAAGTTATGAATAAGCTGATGTGTTCCAAAACAATGACAAAATTCACATTTAGGAGACATAAGCATTCCAAACTTAGTCCCTCACTTCCGCTAAAATGGATCACAGATTTTTATGGACACTGTGGCTTCTCATCACATCTTTGTCCAATCAAATGCTCTCTAGAATCAAAAGCGTCCTGCCCCATATGCTATAAATACCACCTGGCCAAAGCGACCGATGACACGTCACAGAACAATATTGGTTGGAGATGTGTGTTCAGTTGCTCAAACGAGTTTTATTCCATTTTCCAACTGTACGTTCGTTACCATGAAATGGTACACACCTCAAATCCAACGTGTCATTAGCGCTCGGATTCGCTTCCATTGTTGTGTCAAGTGTGACTTGCAGTCTGCGAGGCAAACTAAACGCTATTGACTATTTAAAAAGGGGGAGGAGCCATTCAATATGTCCTGCCTTAGCTTCCTGTTTCAGTCGAAATTACGTCAACGCATCATATAAAGCTGCGCGTTCCAAGGCACTTCAGTTGGCCTTTAGCAAATCTCAAAATGAATATCCATTTTTCATTATATTTTATTACATATTTTCATTATAAGTACATATTATAATGCTGTGATGCCCAAATTCACTTGTTGCATTTAAAAAAATAAATCGTTAGTTTTTTTCTACATTTATTTTGACAAAATAATATATAATTTTACTATCAGCTATTTATCTGTTATCAGCAATAACATGAAAATAATAAATTTACTGCATCCAGAATTCTAATATTGCTCCATCCTTTTTTTTTTCTCTTGAGTTAAAAGGCTACAGTATGCCTACATTATATCTGCAACAAATATGAGTGCCCTGGTCTTCTGTATCATCAGTATATCCCTATATATGATATCAACATTTCCATATCACTCAAAACAGATGGCTTTTGTCAGTGCTTGCTGTAAGTTGTAAAGAGTGTCTTGTGAAAACAGCGTGTGAATAAAGTTCTCCGCAGAGACCTCTTCTTCCATTAATCTTCGACAAGCCTCGGCCTGCCCCAGAAAGAAAGGCGCTACTTTTTCCGAGCCTCCTGCAACCCCCATAGGATATGAGTTCTCCCAGGCTGTTATTACACCACTGAGATCATGTTGAGAAAGAAAAAAGAATTTCAGTGCCCTCAGGTCACAGTATATGTCACAGTGAAAGGAAAATAAAAACGAGAAGATAGACGATTGAGCACTTGATTTTGTAAACGTTCCTTTTATCAATTTTCTAGAAAACAGCCAAAAAGATAAATCTCATCTTTGTGGTCTTTTATGTTCACCAAAAACCAGACATAACAAAGACTTGCTTTGCAGTGTTTAACCAAAACAAAAGCGTAAATGTGTGTCTAAGTGACATTTTAACAAGAGCCATTGACCTAGTGTACTCTGGAAACGGTGATTGAGTGCGCTGTTGGTGATGTACTTCCTTTTGAAGTGGTTGCCAGGGTCTGTCATGTTTTGCCGTTCTGCTATTGGCTCCTTTGAGTGTTTGGGCCTCTTTTCAGTATATCTGCCACCTTCTCTACACCACTCTGCTCGCTGGGTTCAACCGGAGAGGCCACAGATAAAACTAGTTGAGCCACCCAGGAGGCTGATGTACATTAGCATGTCAACAGCTCCTCTACAGGGGCCGGGCACTTCTGGCTCTTGGCTGTTGGCAAGCAGTGCTTCTCTTTGTCATTCAGATGAGAGAGTCGAGATGTGAGGTAATTCTTGTGTTGGCTTACGGGTGAGGGTGTGGCTATAAAAAGATTAAATCTCACCTGACCAAATACTAAGTTGCCAGTAATATTTCATTGTGTTTCTTTTGGTAGATTGGCTATTGACATTTGACACAAGTCCTCTGTGAAGGACTTTACAGTCCTTGGTTCCCTTCAATGTGTGCTCTGTGATAAGAGAGGAAATCTGCACTCTTCCAGTAGAGGATATCTGCACGGCCAAATGTGGCAGTAACACTGATTTCAGTGAATCTCTATTGCAAAGTTGCTGACTTATCATCCTGCCAGGGAACTTAAGTCTAAATTATCTATGAGAGGCAAAAGCCCTTTCCCAATAGCAAAGTTTACTCAGGCTTTCCTGTGAGTCTTTCCTGTACTACAGGGACACAGAAGCAATCTTAGAATCTATGATAATAATTCATGAATTAATTCATCAAATCTGAAAATGCTTTGTAAGCTGTGTATGTCATATGTTTGCATTGTTATTAGCTATGTTTTTGTTTTTATTTGATCTTTTTCCGTACAGCATTTTGGTTCCCCTTGTGGTGTTGAAAGTTCTCTATAAATAGAGTTGAGTTGAGACTAATCTTGAGAGTATTCATTTACCTTTTTCAACTTATATTTTATATATTAACATTGATTTTTAAAATAAGAAATATTTTTTGCTTTCATTGAAGCACAGTATGCTCTCTAAAACATTCTCAAATCAAGCTGTATAATTCAGAAAAATGTTTCTTTCATTATTCTTATTAATTTTGAATTGAGAAATGTTCATTTTTAAATTCAACTTCAGTCAAATCTATTTGTTGTTTCACTAATCAACTTTTTGACCCCACTGTATATTTGCCTAGTTATTTCCCTTCACAATCATATCACAGTTCTGCTTTATTTTTTGCTGCTTTTATAAACAGAGTTCCAGTGTTAAAGAAGATAAATGAAGATGATGTATCCATATAATGTCAGGTGCAAATACAAGTGTGAGGCAGTTGGTTGAAGTAATCCTTGCGTTTGCTTTAGCACGCTCAGATTAATATCAGGCATACCTGGTACCAAGCTATAAGAGCAAACATGTTTAAACTTGAATAATGAAATTACTTGAGAGCCACCTGCTCTTGATGCTTCCAAAACCACATCCCATACTGCAGACTTCTCATAACCTTCAGATCTCACATTTATATTTCCATGACCAGAAGTTTCAGTGCTTTGCTGCAATGTTTTCCATGTAGGAACTTTGCCTCTGATGGTTCCAGGCCATATATTTTATGCCAAAGTCCTCTAATGGAAAAAGTACAATCCCACTACAATCCCACTCTGAAACCTGTTAAAGCAGACCACTGTGTTTACTCAAGGCATGTTATGATTGGTGCAGATACCACAGGCCTTCAGCTATGTGCTCTTATCCAACGGCAAGGGAGTAGCTGACAGTTTGCTTTTGCTCACTTTATTTGAACCTCAAAAGTGTTCCGATTTATCTATCCCTTCCTATATCCATTACAACCACTTTGAGCTCCTATATGATCATTGTTTACAGTGTTTTTGACCTACTCGCATGTGTATTGAATGCTGGCATGAACAGTGGGAAAGAAACCGGAGCTATTGTCTGATATACGAGGAATGTGAATCCTGTGTGGTTAAGTGCTTTGGCAGAATTAAATTACCGCAATGCATCAGTTTGGCCTCTGTTGTGGCCAGAGGTCGAATTTTACTTTAGCTATGTTTGTTATTTTTCTAATATGTCAGGGGAATGTCCTTAATCACTAATCAAAGAAATATCATACCTTCTGTTCTCTTCTTTTTAAAGAACGTCAAAAGATGTGTTTGAACCATTCTCCTGGCAATTTAGAACAAGCGTGAAAAATGCAGAAAGCTTCATTGACTGTGCGCAGCGTATTACAATGTTGTGTTCAGATTGGTCAATCGTTGTTATTTATAGTTTGTAAATTATCATATAGAGAATTTAAAAATTTTCCCTTGCATTCCCCTGCAAAACAAACCCTGGTCATGCCCATTAACTGCTTTTTAAACCCAATTTTAAAGGTATACTCAAAATTATTTCAATATTGTTTGCACTTTTGTGTTTTGTTAGAATCGTAGCTCATGCAAGTTCATTACTTGTGCATGAATTGATCATTATGTATTATAATGATAGTGTTAGAACCCAGCCAAATTATTTATTTTTTTGACTCATCATTAATGATGAATGACTGATGATCCATGTCTCGTGGACATGGACATCTTCAATAACAGTACTGGTATTATGCATTCTTTATTATGCATGCATGTGGAATGTTTGTGGTTTTCAGATAGGGATGGGGCCGATCCGATCCAGTATCGGTATCGGGACCGATACCAGCGTAATTCACGTATCGGATTTTCCCGATCCAACCTGCGGAGATATCCGATATCCATGAGTCATGTCTGCGCTTTAACGTTGTCTGCTGAAATGACTCCAAAAGTGATTCCCGCCGGCGAGTCTGCTAGCTGGCTGCAAACTGCGGAATGGATTTCCTGAACGGAGGCGCGACTCAATGAGACACGGAGTTATGACACACGCCCCTGCTTAGGAAATCCATTTTGCAGATTGTGGCTAGCCAACAACGTCCGCTGTGTGGAAATACTCCACACTGGAAACACCACAGAGCAAGACAGCAAAATCCAATGTTTGCAAAGCCGTAATTCAGAGCTCTTTGAAGCTCCCTCGCGTCGTACAACACAACGAAAGCAATCAAACATTTAAAAAAGCACGTTACTGTGCGTTCACACCAAACGCGAATACCGCGTCAAAGTCACGTCTAGTTGGACGCTTGAATATTTTGAATCTATTTGCGCGTCCAGAGTGAAATTGACGCGCATAAAAAGCAAAAGTTTGAAGCGAAATTGATGGGTCTGAGGGAAAATCCGCTTGTCTGTTTGCAAGATGGCTGATTTTGATCGAGCATTCATCGAGAGAGTTAACTTACCGCATCGGAGCAAGGATCACCCTTCGTGTGTGTGTAAGATGTTTACACTTGCACTTTTCTTTATATTTAAACACTCAAGTATTTTACATTTTGGGAATGTAATAAATATTGACATGACAATTAATTTGAAACCCTTATAGTTGCATATTTGTTTTCGGAATGGGATTTTTCCTGTTAACAATATTTCCTGTTTTTCTAGTTTATTTCAGCATCATATAAAATAAACAATAATGATAATAATAATATTAAAGTAAACACAGCTCTGGTATCGGAATAGTATCGGTATCGGCCGATATCCAAATTCAGGTATCGGGATCGGATCGGAAGTGGAAAAATGTGGATCGGTGCATCCCTATTTTCAGACTAAACTGGCCTAGTGCAATTTTCCCTCCACCCACACATCATGACCTAAAGCCGGGGACACACTTAACGACTGTAAGGCCGATTAAGAATGTAATTTGATACTTACGACTGATCATGCCCAAACGCACGGGGTCGGAGACAGTTGCGTTCAGACGCTGTTCACAGTTGGTAAAATCTACTCCAGTCGTTGGAAACAGTGTGTTCAGTTCAGTCTTAGAATGTTTCAGCTAGTCGTTAAGTGTGTCCCCGGCTTAAACTGCAATTTCACCCTTACAGTGACAGTCATCTCCTTACCATAAAGGCTGAGAATATTTATAAATAGAGTTTGTGTAAAAGAGTACTTTGCCCCCTCACCCGGACTATCCTGGCCTTTAGGTCAAGATGAATGTGAAAATGAATTTTAAAGATATGCATAGGCTTTCTAGCATTAATATTAGGCTATTATAAGCAACATTTTAGTTGAGGACTAAAATTTATATTTGACTAAAATTACGAGAATTCCACTTTTAACAGTTACTAACTTTAATTCTTCAAAGTTTCCAAAGCAGAAAAAGAATAATTTGGAACATGGAAATATAATGTAGATGTCCAAACAATAAACATTGCGTTTCCATGTCAACTAGCCGCAGTTGGCGAGCAGCAGCAGGGAGCGACATTTCAAACCAGAGGTTCTTAATTACCCTGGACTTGGACTATCTTTAACTTAGAGCCAGCAAAAGCAATTATCATTTAAACCAGATAATTAAACAGCCCTTCCAGTGGTGATTGATGACTAACTAGAAGTCCTGCTGCTGTGGAGCAGATTTCTAGCCGCTAGAAAAACTCAAGGCCTTTGGCGTTACCTCCAGGCCTCTATTGTGGTCTTGACATGGGCACAAAGTGTAGTATCAGGAGCACACTACTAGATCTGGCATAGAGGAGAGACTCGCTGAGTCAAATTCCTTGGCACAAGAGCTGCATGTAGGCACAAGTTTACTGCACTTTGTTCTTTTGTGGGGAAAACCTGCAGTGTGGAGATTAGGAACAGAAGTCTCAATTACTAGTAGTGTTTTCACGATATACTGGTACTAGAAAGGTATCACGAGACCCTGCTATTAAAAATGGTACGGTTCCACATTTTATTAGTAGGCTACTGGTACTTTAAGAATGACGGCATTATAATAAGAACCGTATTTCTTAACTTGCATCGACATGACAGCAGGAGTCAGGACGTGTGTGCAAAACTCTGCTTCCTCTCCCTACAGCAGGAGTGAAATATATCCGCAAAGAAACATGCATGCGTGAGAAAATAAAGTGCATGACGTGTTTGATGTTAAAAAGGGTTAAGCAGAGTTAGCCTCCAAAAATAACTCAATGTGCTACTCGCACTGCCGGGCTCAGACCGCCTTTCACACAGCATGCGATCGCAAATTCAGTTCTCATTTGCGGATTATTGTGCTTGAATGGTCAAAAATGTATACGTTCTGACGAAGTAGTGAAACTACTTTTTTTCCCCACTTGATTTAATTTCTTATTTAAATTCATTCAATTACTTTTACTGTCTTTTTAGTTTTTTTCCGTATCGACTCAGTATTGGTATCGAGATATTTTAGTCAGTCATCGCATCGAAGCCATAATTTTGGTATCGTGATAACACAAATTACTAGCCTTTGTTTTTTGACATGTTGGGACAGAATGAGATTTATCATAATTACACATTATTTTATTTGGCAAGAGGCAAAGAACAGAAAGTGCACTGATGGTTGACTTTAAGTCAACATGAAAATTTGTTATTGAAAAATTGACCCGAATGACTTTAATGCACATTCCTAATGAATGAATAACAGACAGACAGGTAGACAGTGGTTAAAGAGAGACCCCTGACATGATTGTAAAGCTCTTTGGATGTACAGTAGTACATATGAAAGCGCTATATAAATGCTTCATTCAATCATTCTTTCAAACTGTGCATGATTCATAGGTGTGCATTATTACAAATAAAAGTCTTCATAATCTATTATCTAAATGTAACACATTGTATTATGGGAATAAATGGGTTGTGAATTTTATTTATTTTTAAATGAATTGAAGTTGTGGCTGGAGAACATGTCTTTGCCTTGGAATCATTACGGATTTATAGGGTTTGTTGGTTAAATTATTGATTTTCATTATACTGATTGATTGATCATGCCACTATGAACTGTTCAGTGTCATTTTATGCTGCTGAGTCAATCCCTTGAATGTAAAAACTCTATGAGACTTTACTTGGTACTAAATTATATATAACGGATCATCTATGAGAGTTCCCGTGCAATCTGTTGGGTGCCTTTTCTCATGGACATCTTGATTTTTTTTTTTTTTTTTTTGTGTGCCTGTAATTAGCCGGAAGGAAATGAAATGTTTCACATCTGTTTCCAATGAATGGGCAGGTAAGGCCCCTCACTTTCCTTTATGTGAGATGTCTCCCCTGGCATACAGATGTTGAGCTGGAGGTATGGCTGTTACTGTGAGAAGTTAAAAAGGCTGGTGTATTTCTTAACTGGGAGGGCAGAGGTCTTTCAGTAGCTTCTGGTTTGTATGTTCAAACTTTTTCCTTGCCTAGTTGGCTCAGCGTACAATAAATACGTTGCTAATAACCTTGCAAATCTCTGTCTGTTTATTTTAACAGAAGAGACTGGTTTTGTGCTTTGTTATTGTTTCCAGCTTCATTATTAAGTGATTGTTTATTTTGGACAATATAGGAAGGAAGGGTGAATAAGTTATGTTTAATTTTAGTCTGGGAGTTTTATCAGGTTTTTCATTTCACAAGATCAAACAGGCGTGGTGCAGTCTGGGGGAATTCCTTCCTTAAGCAGCCATCATGGACAATAGAGCTGTGTTTACACTGTGGTGTCGGTACATCTACCATCTAAATATCATTGTTAGCGATTTCAGATGCTGATATTGTTTGTTGCACATTTCAGTTCCTAAAGGCATTTAATGTAATGTCATTTGGGAAATGAAAAAAACTATTCATTAAGAGTCTCAAACAAATTTGTTCCCCAATGCCTCTTTGAAAGCTCCCAGTGAGCCATTAAGCAGATGCCATAAACCAAACAAACATCCAGTCATCCATTACTGCCAATTTTTTTTGTATGTTTAGAGTAATGGAAGAGACTTCCAGTGTTTTTAATTATTTTTTTTAATCTTTGTGCTCAAGTAACTCTCGTTCTGACAGACTCTTTCAAGATTTCCCTTATCCTCTTCACATTTTCCCCTTGATAGCAACAAATGTGCTCTTTTGAGAGTTTACGCAGCATGCGAGTTACCATCTAGATGTTACTAGTCCTTGTCAGAAAATAATTCAATGATAGAGTGGTTACCTAAACATATTCCTTAGAGGCTGGTTGGTCTTCAGCTGTCTGTTAAATATTAAATATTAAAATGAGAAAGATACAGAATATGTTTGATTGATGATGTGATTCTTGTCAGAAATGTTTTTCACAATAATTCATGCACAATGTCGGCATAAACTTCAGCTAGTTTAAGTTGATTTAAGAGTGAGTTTAGCAAGACAAACTGATTTTTTTACTTACTTTCTGCAGGCTATGTATATTAAATTTATCATTGTCACACACTGACTCATGAGTGTTAAGAACAGACGGTTGCATTACACAGTATTTTGAACTGGCTAATATAAGCACACTTTAAATTAGCATGCATGATACATTTAAATGGCTTTGTATCCTCTGGGAAAACATTGGATATGCTGTACTAAGTTTGCCTATGTAAAATCAGAACTGATACATCTGTCTTTTTAAGGTAGCTGAAGTAATATAATAAATTTATACATACTTTGAAACCATCATTACTTGATCGTTCAACTTCTTTCATTTCAGCCATTACTGATTTTTGGAAACATCGGCCACCATTGGATAAAGTTCAAGAAACGCTTAAATCAGGATGTTGCCATTCAAATCATTGTAAAAACATTTCAAACCTCAGGTATTTAATTTGGACAAGTATTGCGACTGGGCCAGTTTATCTCCAGCCTTGCAGCTTTTCCAGCTTTTCATTCATAATCATAATCAAAACCATTGTCCATTGTCATCACTTTATAGTACTTAGAATCTGACTGCTGTGTCTAGTTTTGGAGAATGGATGTATTTGTTGATGTGACATGCTTTTTTATATGTGCAGGGTTCATACAAGGAGTGGTAAACCGTCTTAAAGTATGTTTATTTTGTCAGTCATAATTCTGAAGTACATGTGTAACACAGCTGTTTAGCTGCTGTTGAATGGATTTTGAAATGGGAAACATATGGTGTGACACAATCTAGTGGGTTTTAAAGAGACAATTGTTTGGACATTGTTGTGGTAAAGCTTTCTTAACTCAACCAGGAAGAATAAATGACTCACCGAAAGACACAAAAAGGTCAAAAGGTGGGTTTACCTTGTAACTTTTACAAAGCTTTTTCGATGTTTACAGTTTTTTTTCATTGGTTGTCAAAGAGGCATGGTGGCCATATGTCAGCTAGTTAGGAATTTTGTTATAGCATAGTTTGGTTTGTCTCAATTAACTTGCAAGAACTTAGGCTGTTGCTGATGTGTTCCAAAATGTTTACGTGTTATGTGCACTAATTAGTAGACCCACTCATTAGTAGGCTGTTTTCCCCTATCTTATTCTTTACTTGTACTACATACTTCTGTATCCTCCATTCTTGTACAGTATATTAGACTTTGAAGCAGTTTAAGCTGACAGCTGTTAAAGCTTGTTGAAAATAAAACCTGGCGTAAGTAAGGAGAAGATACTTTAGTTTCTTCTCACAATGTTTCTGGGGCCTCAAGATTCTCCAGAATTCTGACCCAGCCAGTTTAGAGATAATCCTGCAGATTCTGACTGGCCAACTCCTTGATCCTTTGTCAGTGGGTGACAAGGGGAGGCTAAACCCAAGGATTTAAAACGGAGAATGGAGCTAGAATGAGCCAATCAGAGGACAAGTATTTCAAGCAGACAATGTGGGCACCTGATCCCGTCTCACATGCAGAAGCGAAATAATTGGCTGCAGGAATGTTCAAATACACTGCCCTTCAAAAATAAGATTTTTTTTTGTAAAAGAAATTAATATTTGTATTCAACAAGAGTGCATTAACTTGATCAAAAGTGTCAGTAAAGACTTATTGTTACAAAAAATATTTTAATCAAATGCTGTTCTTTTGAACTATTCATCAAAGAATCATG
Organism: Abramis brama; assembly: GCF_963993115.1. Lineage (NCBI taxonomy): Eukaryota > Metazoa > Chordata > Actinopteri > Cypriniformes > Leuciscidae > Abramis > Abramis brama. The sequence goes on along the minus strand of NC_139984.1, from coordinate 20,547,664 downwards.
AAACGAATGTATCATGGTTTCCATAAAAATATCAAATGGTACAACTTTTACATTTTTTTTTATTGTTAATAAGAAAAGTTTCTTGAGCACCAAATCAGCATATTTGAATGATTTCTGAAGAATCATATGACACAATGATGCTGAAAATTCAGCTTTGTCATCAAAGGAATACATTACATTTTAAAATATATTCAAATAGAAAACAATTGTTAAATTGTAATAATTGTAATAGTTAGATTGCGAGTGACGTGTCCGTACTGAATGTGTGCGTTTGAGTGGAAGAGAGCATGAGAAAGGGAGTATTTGCTTTTCCATAGTAAATAATAAATAAAACGTAATTTTGTGGCAAAAAACATGGAAATAATTAGCTGTTTTTATCAAGTCAAGTCACATTTATTTATATAGCGCTTTTTACAATACAGATTGTTTCAAAGCAGCTTTACAGAGATAACAGGAAAATAATGCAAAAAAAGTTTGTTTCCAGAAGAAAATAGCATCACAGTCCAGCTTAAATAAGTTCAGTGATGTTTCATTTTTGTTTTAAATTTTTTTTTAATTTAGTTATTAATTTAGTTAATTTATTTATTTATATATATATATATATATATATATATATATATATATATATATATATATAATATAGCTATATATAGCCGTTCTGGAGCAAACCGTGATGTCATCGTCCAGCTCAGTTCAGTTCTTGTATAATAGTGTCAAAGCACGCAGATCAATATTATTGTTGAATATTAAATTAAATGTTAATTATAATGTAAATTTAATTTTCCCAACTAAGCAAGCCAAGCCAATGGCAACAAAGGTGGAAAAAGGTGGCAGTGGCAAGGAACCAAAACTCCATCAGGTGACAGAATGGAGAAAAACACCTTGGGAGATCCCAGGCTCAGTCGGGGCCAGTGGCCAACGAACAAACAGTGCATGATTATGATTCAGGCAGCATTACAGGTCAGAAGTCAGATTGGTTTGGAACAATCAGAATATTATCCAGTTCCATCTGGTTTAAGATCAGAGTCATCACATTCACACCGGGATGAAGACGGGTTTGTTGAGGATCAGTGCTGATGGCTGTCGTGTCGATGAGGTCAATTTATCCTGTTGTTATCCTATTGCTATTGTTAACAATTATCCTATTGTTTGCTATATTTGCTTGGTCAGTGTCATTGTGGGTTTTAGTTCTTTTGTTGTTGTAGGCTGTAAGGACCTTTTGAAATATCAGATTCAAGCATTCAACAGTCCCGTAGTATAAGTGTTGAAGAAAAAGATGCATCTTCAGCCGTTTCTTGAAAATGGCTAAAGACTCAGCATTATAAGACATATGTAAGGATGCTCTCCGTGGAGTTTTTGCTAAAACAGTGACCTGTTTAACTGAATCTCACCCTCTGAGTTTATGCTGATGCTGTGGTCTAAACTGCTGAGCAATGACGGCTGTTCCCAGAACACCTTGACCACAGAAATGCTAGTAAAGCCACTCTTTTCTAACTTGTTTACTGATGTGTGGCCTGAAATAACCCCAACTACAGTGCAGTTCTGGCTGCTAAATGTACAGTTGAGCAGAGTTGTCAGGAACCTTCAGTCATGATGCTGAGGCTCTAGGCATGAGGCCTAACAAAAGAGGCTTTCAGTACATTCGTGTATGAAGTCATGGCTTCCACAAGTGTCCTCTCATAAAAATGTATCCGTCATTGTACGAGAAACACAACATACAGAGAATTTATTATTATTATTTTTTTTCTCTGTATGTTGTGTTTCTCGCATATTTTATATATATATATATATATATATATATATATATATATATATATATATATATATATATATATATATATATATATATATATATATATATATATATATAATATATTATTATTATTATTATTATTATTATTATTATTATTTTTTATTTATTTATTTTTTTAACACCCTTTTGGCTTTGGTACCATATTTTGTCAGTTGATCTATTATAACACATCCTGAGAATGGAATGAAAAAAAAAAAAGCATATAGTTTGTTCGTTCATTCATTGTGTTGCTCTTACAGCTAGAGTGTATATGGTGACATCATGGATAATGATTCATTAGTATGTAAGAAAAACTGCATTAAAAATGCATAATAGAAATAGGGTTGGATTGACTCGTTGCATGTGCATTCTAAACATGGTGCTAAAATACTTGATACATTTAAATAAATTGACAGCAGTATTTATTCAATGCTTTTGCATTACTGTTACTGAATCTACATTACAATATGTGTAGAGCAATGAGTCTAGTCTGACTCTTGTGACCTAATTATTTTAAGTGAATCAGAAATATACAATTCTACAATTTGAATTATACAATAAACATACAATTATACGAATGTATAATTCTAATGAGTTGATTCTTCATGGCAAATGAAAAACATTCAGTAATAACATTAAATGTTAAAATGATATTAACATAACATTACATGCAGATTGAAATGTGGCTGCATGTTTTGTTTTAGTATACTTTATTATATGCCAATTATTGCAGTAAAAAATGCTGACCTTAAGACCCAAATTGGGCCTTCGTATGGCCCATTTTTGCACTGCATGATGGGTGATGAATTTACAAAAATGGATGCATGAATCTACAAAATTGTACATATAATTTCCATCATCATGCTTTTAGTCAGTTCTATGTTGAGTGATGAACCTTGATCAACGTTTAACTGATAATGGATGACTTGCTGTTTAAAAACACAGGTGTTGTGCATTAAACTCAAGCACATTAGCTTCCTAGTTGGCTTGTTTTCTGTCCCAGTAGTCCTTCATCCTGCTCACAGCCGTTTTGACAAGGGGCTTGATAGTAGGATGAAATTTCACCTGCAGCTACTTGGCTTGAGTGTTATTTTTACCTCCCAGAGGAATGTGTCTCCATCCACCCAAACACACCTTTCAGTCTGGGTGCGAAAGGGGTCAGTGGAGCTGTAGCATCTTCTGTCCCTGTGTGTTACCTGCCAGAAGAAATTTTATTAATACTCAATCAAGCTACCTCACTGGGGCTTTATATTCCAAGTGTGGGCCAAAGCAGGGCTTTTAAGCCTGCAGCAGTGCTATGAGACCAGGAACAGTTCCCTTTGATCAGACAAACTTCCTCTTTGATTCTCCTGAATGTGCTTTCAAGACATGAGGCAAATCATGTGCAAACTGCATTTAGGGAACTTTTGATCAGGCTTGTATAATTACAGTCATTTCTGTATCTCAGGATCGCAGATTTCAAAGCACACACCCTCTGATTTTCAAGAGATATGAGCTTGCCACTCGCTTTCAAGGCAACCGATTATAGGAATTGATTCTGAAATTATTTTAAAAATGTGAATTTTAATTATGTATTTATTTTTAAATCATCAATATAAAAAACATTTTTTTGGGTAGCTCGACACCCCTTTGTCACCTTGAACTATCATGTTTTTATTGTGTTTTATTTCTTATGTTTTATATTTTTATATTCATTTAACAGCTGAGAGTCTTGGTGTGTGTTCATTATAAGACAACATCTGTTGTTTGTTTTGAGGAACACGAGATTTCTGCTGCCACTTTATTTGTCCTACTCACATAATGATCAGTGAAAGAAAACAGCTGGTTTTTACTTTTCAGTAGCCAGACTGATTGACACAAACGCATGTTCACTGACCCAAAAATGTGCGTTGAGGATCACTGCTACTTTTAAAGAGTCGGAAACTTGCTCACCGTTTATTAATCCCCCCCCCCCCCCCCCCCCTCCCCCCCCTCCCCCCAAAAAAGGCCCTTTTGTTGTAATAACTAGCTTAAGAATTAAGTCACCATATCAGGTTATCAACATTGTCCATAGTCATATGATCATATGCCTGAACTGTTGTCGTCAGCCTCTCACAAAGGTGCGCGGCCAAGTTAATTATGACATAGCTGTGTTGAATAGAGCCGGGACTTATGACCTTGAGAACAAACTGCTTGCGGTAATTCAACTTTAAACCTCTCTTGGCAGACGGGCATGATTATCACAGAAGAATGTTGTTTTGTTTTGGTCAGATATCTCAAGCTTGGGTTGCAAAATATTTCTTCCTTATTGTATTCTGAATGTTCATACTAAAATAATGTGTCAGACATAATATCTAACTAGAGGATATTTTGAAAATGCAGTGTTGTTCTGGGACCCATTGACATTCATTGTTTGAAAAAAAACAAAACAGCTGAAACATTCTTCAGAATATCTTCTTTTCTGTTCCTTTGAGGAAAGGTAGTCATACACGTTTGGAACAACATGAGGGTGAGTAAAGTATAGTTTTGGGTAAACTATCATTTAAAAACTTCACTGAAAGACTACGTTACACTTCCAAATCTTGTGATGAATGTCAGCGTGCGGAATTTAATAAGGCAGCTCTTATTAAATTGTCTTTGACCCGGCGTACCACTGCACAGTGTGGTCTAAAGCCAAGACAACAGGTGGTGCCAGATTAGCTCCAACAGCCATGAGAATAAGGAACGGAAGTTTGTCACCAATGTTGGCTTTGTGGGAAACCAGAGCTCCATGAGTCATCAAAAATCTGCCACAACTTTCTTTATATCATTTGCCATACATGCTGTGAGCAAGGCTTGGATGTTCATTCTCAACATATGAATTCGATTGTTTTGTTGTTTGTTAAAGGGGTCATATAATGTCATTTTTGTACAAGCTAATATGATTCTTTAGGGTCTAAATGAAAAGTTTGTAATATACTTTAATTAAAAATTCTCATTAGTATTGTAAGAAAACACTCATTTTACCTGGTCAAAAACAGCTCTGTTTTCAGCACGCTGTTTCAGTGCATGTGTCTTTAAATGATAATGAGCTTTGCTCACCCCGCCCCTCTGTTCTGTGCGTACACCGTTTAAAATAATAATACAAAAACCATAACGCGTTGTTCATTATTAACGTGGGATTATGAATTATATTGAGAACGTCGTACATAGAAAACATGCCATAATGTACCCTGAGTGTAAAAAAAGCCACATTCATCGTGAAGCGTGCAAGCTATTTGCAAAGATTAATATAAAGATTAATATAAAGGTCAATAAAACGTTACACTCACTTGTTCTTCTGGAGCTTCAGCAGGAACACGAATAGTTGGTACTGATCCTTAGTTCTGGAGCAGCTTCTTAGCAAAAACAGCTATACTGACCCTCGTTTGTAAAGCAGTCTCTAGTCTGGTGAAATGATTCGCGCAAACATGACAGCATTGACGTTGATCGTGGGGAATATTCCCTTCGAAAACAAACTCAGCCACTGCGTCTTCAGCTGTACGGATTTAGAAACATCATCAATATGACTGCTGTGTTCGTTATTACACCCAAGAACAGAACACCACAATCGTTAGACGCCATTCTGCTCAGCACTCCAGCTATCAACAATGAACGCACCGGTCGGCACGCGCTATGATTGACAGCTCGCTCACGAGGGCGCGAGGGCGGGTCTGTGTTTGAAACGCTGCTGTCAATCAGCCATCGTGGGAGGGGCGTCGATATTGTGACGTCACAATATCGAACAGCTTGATTTGAGACAGGAGGAAACGTATAAGAAGATTTTAAAAAAAACCACTGGATGGATTTTTATCATTTTATGATGGTTGTGTACAGGCACTGCCAACACACATTTCAGTACAATCAACTTGTAAAAGTGCATGTACCATTATATGACCCCTTTAAACATAATCATATGTTGAGTGAACTCCTTTACTACTTGAACTATCCTATTTGGACAGAGCAAAAATGAAATTGAAAGGTGAAAATTCTGTCACCATTTACTCATCATGTTATTCCAATGACTTATTTCTTCAGCAAAACACAAAATTATTGCAACTTTGGGTCAACCCATTGCGTGAGTTGGGGCAGGGCTTTCTGTTTGTCTGACCAATAGTGACAGGGGGAGTTTTAAGGGAAAGCTGTTTGACAGCAATTGCACACTACCCCTTTAAACTTTATTTGTCCAAAGTTCTGTGAAACATTCTTCTGAACTGGCTCACTGTCGTTGTCTTGCTGTCAAATTCTCATAAACCTTTGCGCTCTCATCTTGACATATCCTTGACACGTCCACTGCTGCGATAAACATTATTCTGTTTGATTGTGTCTATCCTGTGTCTCGCTTCTCTGGAGCCTTGTGGCATCATTCTTCAAAGCAGTCACTACGCCAAGGTTCCTTTGGAAAGAGGACAGTGTCACCAAGACAAGAAAGGAAGTTCTTCTTAAATGACAGCTAGCTGCAGTACAGAGGCCCTTCCTGTTATAAATAAACAGCTTTTCCCTCGCGCGCTGCCACTGGCCTCAGCACCTCCGCGCTCAGCTGTCGTCTGGGGGAACAAGAGCTGCTCTCGGTCTCCAAAGTACTGGTCACCATAAAGCTCTTATTACCGGAAACACTGCTGTATTTTTAGACTTTTAAATTGCTCTGCCATGTTTATGTTTACTTATCAACAAAAAATAGGCCATCAAGATTAAATCCCTACCACAGACTGACTTTGACCAGTTTTATGAAATTAGGTAGATTGTGGTTTACTTTATTCAGTCGGAATGTAGAGTTGTCACATGATGTATTTGGAAGTCTGCAGTCTTCAGTAGTTCATTTCATATTTGTTTGTTATTTAACTGAAAAAAGTGCAAGAATGAAATCTAGAAAGTGAAATTGGAACACGATTTCATTTGTTTGCTGCCGTGCGGCCCTGCTTAAAAACTTATGAAACTAACTTTGTGATATAGTGTAGGTTGGTTTTTGTTATTTCTAAACCTAATTGCCCTTTCTTAGATATTTCTTCATGGATGATCTTTTAGATAAAGAGCAAAGACTGCAGTTCCATCGGAAATACCATACTTTCATGGTGTTTACGGAATTCAGTTAAAACCTGCACACCTTAACAGTTTTTCTTTTAAGTTTACGGTTGACTATTGTTTAAATGTTCCCAATCTGATGGCTCCTCAGCTCCCATGGCCTTATGAGAAAGTGTCCACAGGTCTTATCCTTAGAAATCTCAGCAGATGTAGTAGGTAATCCGGATATTCTTCACCTCATAAATACTGCGTATTCGGATATCACACTCATGACGTACTGTTTTTTGCATTAACTGCATAATTGGATTTAATATTTCTGATTAAAGGACCCCTCTGATGGATTATATGAATGATTTGCACCATTAAAAAGAATTGGTGTCAGTAAAATATTTCTTTGTTTTTGAAGTCAAAGCTTGCCTTATGAACACAAAGTTCAAAAGAACAGCATTTATTTAAAATAGAAATCTAATTAATTTAAGAATGCAAATCTTACTAACTTTTTTCTTTTGCCAAATCAACTTAGATAATTAATGTTGTTCAGATAACATAATATTTAGTGTTTCTGTTGATTAAACCAATCTCTCTCTTTCTATATCTAAACTCTTTTACTGAAACCTTTTATGACACAAGCTATTGTAAGAGTTCTCTGACCCATTTTTTTACGGCCTCTGTTTCATCCTCTGACATAATTGTGTGAAGGTCTATAAACAAGGGTGCTGTCAGAAACGCATTTCAGGCCCAAACAGTGGAGGGACTGTAGATCCTCTGGACTGTTTTGATGGTGTAAATTGGAGTGTGGTGAAAATGTAATCTGAGGCAATATTGAAACGTAGGGAGTTTAGTACATAGGTGGTCTGGATGTGCAGGAGCTCTGTTGGTTCCCCTGCTGGGGTGATAATTGAGGGGAGAGTTGTTCTTCTCTAGGTGCCATCTGAGCCCCCACAAGTCGCGGAAGCTGCTTCCACTGGAATGCGCTCACATGTTTGGCCCACCCACATGCGTCATTTCGGCAATTAAGATGGTATCAGTTCTCTTGATTAAAACTGAGTTACTGGATGCAATCAGACTGACTTGACACAGTGTGTTAATATTTTATTGACTGCACCCACTTCCTTGATTTTCGGTCATATGGCGTCATGTTGCCAACAAACTGTTTGAGTCATACTGTCAAGCCCAGGCACCTCCTATGATGTTGCCATTATTAGTGTTGGATATGGCCTGGCCTGCCTTCTGGAGACACATAGGCTCTTATTTTATGATCATGTCATATGAGCCCCTGGCTCTGTCTGACCTGCTTGCTGCCTGTCTGAAATGCACCATTTCTGCACTTAAAATACATTACTGTTGATATTGTGTGATAAACGGTGATAAATGGGCACAATTATACATCAAAAAGAACACTTGGTCTCTTGGGACTAGGAGGTTTTCCTTTGTTGCATAGAATCATACTTTCCATAACAGTGAATCAAATGTTGTTTAACCAAACTCATCTTGCATGGCACTTTCCAGGGGAGGTTTGCTTCGGAAATGAGGTACGTGCAGCTTGACAACGTGCACACAAACACTCATGTAGAATGACTTTTCCAAACGTTGGGTCTTGACCTTTAGATTAGTTTCGCTAACTTGGTGAGTCAGATAGTTACCGTTAACAAAAGTGACTCCTATTCTTGAACGGGAAATCCTGATCCTTCAGTCATGGGATTCCAGCAGTGTGAGTAAGACTTCCAGATGGCCGCTGAAGTTACCTCAAGGTGTATTTTTCAATGCCGCACTACTTTCCTACTCTATACAGTCAGGTGAAGGTTTCATAGCACCCACTTGCAATTTGTGTTTGTGCTTCAGTCATCAAGTGGATGTGTATAGCAGTATCAACAGCTGGTATTTCCAAAACATTCTTTGAGAATGTCAGGAAAAAATTGTGAAATGCGAAAGTTTATGCAAATGAGGTGAAAAACAAATGTGGCACTCAATTGTAGAAGGTGAGGGCAAATAAAGACCGTGAAATCTGTCATAAATGATAAGTTTCACAGGGTGAAAAGTCACAGCACACACCCAGAAAGCGGCAGACTGCTTGTGGTTTGGACAGCATTGAGTGGTTTATTCATGCCAGTGTGTAAATGAATGGTTAAAGCAGGGGTGTCCAATCCTGCTCCTGGAGGGCCATTGTCCTGCAAAGTTTAGCTCCAACCTCAATTAAACACACCTGAACCAGCTAATCAATGTCTCACTAGGCATACTAGAAACTTCCAAGCATGTATGTTTAGGCAAGTTGGAGCTAAACTTTGCAGGACAGTGGCCCTTCAGGACCGACTTTGGACATCCCTGGGTTAAAGGGTTAGTTCCCAAAAATGAAAATTCTGGAATCAATTACTCAACCTCATGTCGTTCTAAACCCATAAGACTTTCTTTCATCTTTGAAGCACATATCAAGATATATTTTAATTAAACCTGAGAGATTTCTGTCCCTCTGTTGAGTCTGTAACCGAAAAACTTTCATGCATCAAAAAGGTGAAGTAAGCTTAAAAAGTAGCTCAAATGTCCTGCTTGACACACAAGAACCAATGAAGTTTGTTCTCCTGTGTAACGCAAGCATGTTTAAGCTTCCATGTTATATTTGATGTCATATTTGATGTGCTGTATATATGTGTAGTGAGCAATGTTTAAATGTGATTAAAAGCCTAAATTAAATCCGTTAACATTATCGTGTCTTATGGGTTTTGAACAATATGAGGGTGAGTAAATAATGACATAATTTTTGGTAAACTATTACTTTATTTTGTATATTTCTTCTATTATTGATTATTGATGAAGCTTTGTTCCTAAAATCACAATTGTGGAACTTCCTAAAATCATGGTTGCTAAGACCCTGTTTTATGCCCGGTACTAACCGTTTCAGCTGATCTGATTACAAGTTGACAGTGCTAAATACAGTTTTTACAGGTTTCTAAAACATTTTATGATTGAATCACTCAAGCCACATTTGAAAACCCATGTGACCACATTGCATTTAAAGTGTAATCAGTCAGAATGAATCCTTGGCAGGGCTGCTTGCTCACCTGTAAATCATCCATTGTACTGTAACAAGAGCTTTATTACCAAATGTTAAAAGCAATGTCGACCACATGTGATCAGATCACCAGAGACTTTTTAAAACTGTGCCTAATTGTGTCTTGGTCACCTCATTTCCCTTTTCATGAAGCCAAATCTACCATGCAAGCCCACACAGGTCAGCTGCTTAATGCCTGGTGTGGAGAAACAAGCCCGCAGAATGTGGAGATCAGTGTGAGCTGGATGACTGCTCAGACGTGCTCACGGGGATGGAGTCACTCAATAGCGAAGTGAAGCAGGAGAGCGTCTCACTGGGAAAGCATGTCCAGAGAGTGGAAAAGATGAATAGCAGAGAAACCTGATTGTCTAAACGGTGGCAGAGCGAAACTCCCAGCTTCCATTTCAGCATGGGAAACAGCTGCGCTGGGCACATTTGAGAGCATGTATGTCAAATCTTGCCCTGGAATGCCTGTGGGAGTCTTCGCTCAATCCCAAATGCTTGCTTTGTGTCCATGTGGGAAAGCATGCATGTCTTGGGGCAAGGGTTCTAGTTGCCAGAAGTATGCGGTCAGCCTTTTGACCATCCTTTTCTCCCCCTAAGCCTATGTTGAAGACCGTAACAACTTGTTTAAGAATGTGCCTCATCCAGCGAGTATGCTATGGTTAAAGTGAATGGGGCATGTGTTTGTTGAGAGAAGTTGGTGTCAAATCCTGTCCAAAGTGCTTTGTGTAGTTGAAGTGTATCTCTCATCATGGTCTTTACCCTAAAGGTGCTCAAGCTGAGGTTAAGTGTCAAAATTGACAACTTGTCATCAACTTGCATTCTCCTTCTGAGGAATCTGTCTCTACCTGTATGTCTTTTGCTATTGTTTATCATTTGCATAAATCTTTCCTGTTGTCATCCCTTGGCTGTTAGATTAATGTTTTCTATAGCCGCTGTGTGTAATAGGTGTGGAAAATGTGAATTTCACTCCAACTCCCTCATCATTAATCATAGCATTTTTCCAAAACATAGTTAGTTGCTCTGCTTCCATTGCTAACCAATAACTGTCATGGAACTATTGGTCAAAAAACATTTTCGTAAAATAGAAAATTCAACATTAAATGAAAAACTAAAACTAGACGAAACTAACAACTGGAAAACTAAATGAAATAAAATAATAATTATAATTCATTTTCATAATTAATAAGCTCTCATCCTGTACCGGAAAATCACGTTTTTCCGTTCCATTCCACTGCATTACTTTATTTTTTAATGTAAACACGTGCTAGATGGACATGTTTGACCGTTGCGTCTCGTGTCTTTTGCAGCGTCTCCCGTATGAAGCAACGTTCTAAAAACACGGCAATCAAGTTCAACTTTCAAAGAAGTTCAACTTTTAAAAGTCTCATTTTTCAAAGCAAAACCACTTTCTATGTGAACCAGCCCTAAGAAACAGAATGGCCAAATAAGTATTTAATATGAATGGGTATGAATGAATAAATTTTACTTTTAAGTTACATTTGTTTGATTCTTTGTTCAATCTCAAACAATTTTTTTTTATTAATAAGAGGTTTGCACAAGAGTTAACCCATTTAAGCCCACCGGCAACTATAGTTGCCGCAGTGCATAGTTGTCATTTTCCTTTTGTAAATATTTTTCTAGATGTTGTCCATGTTTTATTTCTCAATGACATGCAAGCAAACAACCAAATAAAGGATTTCAAGAAAAAAAAAAAGGTATTCACTTCCTCCCTGTCACATGAGGCTGTCAACTTCCTACCCCTACTTCCAGGAAGCATGGCGAAGGCAAACCCTCCCAAAGAAAGGTCATTTTAGTGTTACTAACTAAAAAATTTTGTTGACATATATATATCTACATAATCATGAAGGTCTCTAGAATCATCCAAATAAAACAAATTTTACAAGAGATCTATAGTTTTTTGTATACTTAGTCAAAAGTCCAAGCGGCAACTATAGTTGCCGGTGGGCAAATGCCTTCTAAGTACATATATCATGGGAAAATGGGGTATACTGTGTTAATAGGTTAATAAATCAAGTTTATTGGTCTTGTTTAGTGCATAAACATAACTTAACCCTTTAAATGACATCTCTATATAGATTTTTTTTTTTTTTCTTCATTCTATTTATTTGTATTTATTTATTTTCATTTAACTTTTTGATACACAATGCCCTGTTATGGCTGCACTTTGTTCTGCACTATGTTCCACAACTTTCTAACTTTCATTCATGGGGATAACATGGATAATTTGACATGGTTTAGTGTAAGATTTTTGGCCAAATCTTGGAAAATGCCATTTTTAAAGTAAAAAAAAATAAAAAATCACTTTAACCAGTATGGCTGCAGAGCTCTAAAAGTACTAAAAGTTTCAAACTATAAGAAATCTTTTCACAAGTTTTTACAGTTAGATTCATATCTACATATAATGAAATCACAATTATAACAATAAAAGTTACTTTTTGTCAAAGTTTGGCAGTTTTTGTACTGAAAAAAAATCAGTTTTTAAATTTTTTTACATTATGATTAGAATCAAACCTGATCAGGATGTTACAAAGAGAAAAGTTGGAGTTTTTAGAGTTTATCATTTATTTCAAACATCTGTTTTTCATATAATTCTACAAATTTAAAGTGTGCCACTTCATTTCTGTCTATGTGTGTTCTGTGTTGTTTCTGATTTTGAGGATGAATTTTGTCCATTGATCAAATTCATTTGATTCTAATCATAATATAACATTACTGAAAAACAGATTTTTTTTTTTCAGTACAAAAAGTGCCTAAACTTTGACAAAAAGAAACTTTTATTGTTATAATTGTGATTTCATTATATGTAGATATGAGTACAACTGGAAAAACTTGTGAAAAGATGTCTTTCAGTTAGTCAAAAAGCAAATAGCAAATAGTGGTGCTCTGTAGCCATCTACTGGTTAAAGTGATCATTTGTTACTTTTAAAACAGCATTTTCCAAAAGATGGGCAAAAATCTTACACTAAACCATGTCAATTTATCCATGTTATCCCCATGAATGAAAGTCAGAAATGTGGGTGAAAAAGACCCTGAACAGCGCACAATGGTTAAGGCAAATGGATTTGTTGTTTGTTGTGTTTTCATATTCAAGAGATTATAAGCTAGATGCAGTTTTTTTGGGTCTGCATCAAATGTTCTTCGACTTTTATACATAATAAATTTGTTTATGAATAAAGATTGATCTGTTGAAAGCAGTTATTTTGAGATAAATGCCAAATGTTCTGCTCCTATCCATATTTTACATTGAAGGGGTGCATACAACATATTTGCCCACCGGCAACTATAGTTGCCGCACATTCAAATATGATTTTCAAGAAAGGAAAAAAAAACCTGGGGAAAATAAATGCAGAACATGTTCACATAGGACACTATTAACAGGATTATATGCATGAAACCATTCAGAAAAATTTGGGCACAAATGGGTTAACTACAAACATTAAACTTTGCTGAAATTAAACTACTAAATTACTAAAAATGAAAGTAAATATATAAAACTAAACAGAAATGTGTTCACAAAATAAAAAATAAACTAAAACTAACAAAACCATTAATGAAAGTAACTAAAATAAAAAAAATGTATAGGAAATGTGAAAATTTTATATATATATATATATATATATATATATATATATATATATATATATATATATATATATATATATAAACTAATTTAAAAATACAAAACAATAATAACCTTGTTTGGAACGTTCTACATAGGCATAGGAGCAGCTCCACGTGCCACAATAGCGTGAAGAGTTTGATGTTAGCATGTTGCTAGGCTAACAAGCGTGAAACTCTAATAAAGTAATTCATAGAACACTAAAATATTTGTAAAACTCCATTTTTAATAATACAGAACTCTTTGATGAAATATAAGTTTAGAATTGTCTTTTTTTTTGTCTACCGTTTTTAGTTTATTTGTTGCTGAGCTCCTCAGTGAATTCGATTGCATTATCCATGAAGGATGCGTGCAATGCTTCTTTATAATTTGGCTAAAAAAAGGTATCTTAGCTTTTTGAAACTGAGCATCAGAAGCACGAAAAAATTAGGTTCCAGACTAGGTCTTAGAACAGAGAACCAGACCTATTCACTTATACCTTTCGGTTCTGCTTTGACATGGCTAAAAGCAGTACCATATCAAGCAAGGAAGTGCAATTATATGATAAGAGAAGGGTAATGGAAGTTTTGCACTTCTGGCCCTATAATATACAGTGAGTTGTTTTATGGAGGTCAGGAAGTTTGCCCTCCGTTCTGCCTGTGTTAAGCTGTGCTGTGGTGTTCTGACTCAGATGGGGGTATAAAGTGCATATCTCAAGCTTTCACCTACTTACCGCTCTACACTTTACATTCCATTTGTGTGTTTATAAAAACGTCATCCCCATTACGTCCATTAATTCCTTATGTAATACAGTGTGGCGAGTGTAGGTTTCAACTACTGTTATTTATTGCCATTCTGAAGTATTGTATTCCATTTTAGTATCATTGAATTTTAGATAATGAGCAGTCAGGACTTTATAGTTTCAATTAAATTTTCTTTGCCACTGTACTGAATACTGTACCATAATCTAGTAATCAGTTCAGCAGTCAAGAGTTTTATTTATTTTTGTAATTTTTTTTAATTTTATATAGTCTCAAACAGTATTACGATCATGTTGCTTATATAGATTGTAAAGTAATTGTGGAGTTTAGTCATTGAGTCATTTGCGGTAGCATCCGTTACACAGCTGCACTCCAATGTGAACAAAACTAAAGTACTAAAATCCTTTTCTCACGCTGTGCTCGTAAGGCCTTGGAAATTGGACATGGGTCTGATTGGGGGTTGGAAATGCCAGAGAGGGGTGTGTGTGGGAGCGGATAAGCCTCCAGTGCACTTCAGCAGTGCACATCTGTCCTTTCTAGTCATCATTATTACACTATGGAGGTTGAGTGTGAGTCACTCATTAGCAGAAGAGTGGAAGTCCAAGCAAGCTGACCATGACCATCTCATTCCATTTGTATCGTCTGGCTCTCTCTGCTTATCAGTTGTCCATGTGCATAGATATGGTGAATTTGGTGTCTTGCCTTGTAAACTGCAGCTGGGTAAACCAGGCTTTCCTCCAGGCTCAAACATTTCTTGCAAAACTATGCAATCTGATGTTGCTTTTGTCTGTTTCTTTACCGTTCCTGTCAGAAAAAACGGTAACACTTTACAGTAAGGTTCATTAGTTAACTACATTAGTTAACATTAACTAATAATGAACTGCACTTATACAGCATTTGTTCATCTTTGTTAATGTTAATTTCAACATTTACTAATACTTTATTAAAATCTTGTTAACATTAGGTAATGCACTGTGAACTAACATGAACAAACAATGAACAGCTTTATTTTCATTAACTAACATTAACAAAGATTAACAAAAACAGTAGTAAATGTATTGCTCATTGTTAGTTCATGTTAGTTAATACATTTACTAATGTTTAATAAAGGAACCTTATTGTAAAGTGTTACCGAAAAAACTCTTGGCGTTGTGAATGGCATAATTGGAAAGTAAACAGTGAGATTCCTTTGACAGTGGAATGCAGTACGTGTATGTTTGCCTGTGCTGTCATTTCCTTTGGCTAGGTGAACTCAAGCCTTCTAAAAGAATTTGAAAAGTCTGTTGTCATTTACTCACCTTTATGTCTTTTGAAACCCGTTTGACACGCAAGGACATTTCCATACAATGAGTAAATGACTGTCAAGTAATATTTTGAATGAATGACAATTTCTTTCTAATCCTCACATAAAGCTTCAGCATGGCTGCAGAAGACTGGAAAATAGTGCACAAGTTGTATGGGCTACTTTTAGCATGCTTTTATTGTGCCGCCTTTCCTTTTGGAGGTTAACAGCCCTGGTATGGAAAAG
Organism: Abramis brama; assembly: GCF_963993115.1. Lineage (NCBI taxonomy): Eukaryota > Metazoa > Chordata > Actinopteri > Cypriniformes > Leuciscidae > Abramis > Abramis brama. The sequence continues at coordinate 20,531,893 of NC_139984.1, read as the reverse complement.
AGCATATGGGTATGAGTAAATGTAAAAGTTACCTATTCTTTTTACCTTGATACCTTATAACAATAGGCATTATAATCGTACTGTAGTGATTTTTCCTTTTAGCTAAGTTGTGTCTCATATCTGGAGAATTAAATTGACACATACCCATTTACTAATTCTTCTCACCAGAAATATGCTACATTTATGGATGATGACAATGACAGAATGTCTCGTTTTGGGAGTACTCCATCCCAAGGGACAGGGAAGCAGGCAGTGATCACCAAAGGTTCGCTGAGCAGCTTCAATTGAAAGAATTTTGCCAGTCAGCGCTTTCCTTTTGAAAAAGCTCCAGGATTGTTGTTTTAGAGTGTTCAGTCAGGGGAGAAAGGATTTGGGGGGGAGATCAAGTTATTTATTTGCGGGAGCCATTTAAATGGGAACTGTGGCCATGATGGAGATGCAGGGAAATGGGAACTGGCGGGCTATGAAGACCGAAAATGCCAAATGTGGCATCTTGCCAAACACGTATACAAAAGTGAAGATGAGAACTGCGGTGTAGAAGGGGCGATTGAATAAAATCATCAAAGCTTTTGTTACTGAGCAAAGAAGTGAATAAGCAGAAGACGCTGCTGTTTGTTTGGATGAGTTTATGCTAACTATGCTAAATGTATCCGAAGAAGCCATGTATAATGTTTCTCTCATGTTTATTATGTTGTATGTTTTGTCTTGAGATACCAGTAGGCACTGTTTCATCAGTTTGATCATTCATACTTTTTTTATTGCATTAAAGGCATAGTTCACTCAAAAATGAAAATTGTCATTACTCACCCTCATGTCGTTCCCAACCCGTAAGACTTTCATTCATCTTCGGAACATCATCTAAAAGCTTTCTATCCCTCCATTGAATATCCCAGCCTACGCAACTACCACTTTCAAGCCCCAGAAAGGTAGAGAAAACATACTACAATATGTCAAATATGACAATACATGCATCTCCAGTGGTTTAAACTCAATTTTCTGAAGTGACGTGAGTGCTTTGTTTGTGCAAAAAAGCATAATTTACCACTTTATTTACAAAATATTAATCTCCAATGCGCTTTCACGCAACAACGTTTGCTCTTGCGTCAACACATCACACATGCACTGCGTCGCGGTGCACTCATGAACGTGCGTCGGAGATTAATATTTTGTAAATAAAGTGGTAAATGATGGGGGTTTATTTTGCGCAAACAAAGCACTCACGTCGCTTCATAAAATTGAGGTTAAACCACCGGAGTCACGTGGATTAATATAAAATAACAGTTTTCTTTTTTGACTACATTAAAACAATTATTTTATTCCTGTCTTGTCAAAGCTGAATTTGAGAAATTATTCTAATATGCTAATTTGGTACAAAAAAAGAAGAAATATTTCTTATTATAATCAAAGTTGAAAACGGTTGTTTTGATTTAATATTTTTGTGGAAACTGATACATTTTCAGGATTTCAGGAATATGCTAATTTGGTACAAAAAAGAAGAAATATTTCTTATTATAATCAGATAGTTAGAAAGTTCAAAAGAACATCTTTTGTAACATTATACGTGTCTTCACTTTTGACCAATTCAATGCGTACTTAATAATAAGTTACGAATAAAAGTATTCATTTCTTTTTTTAAATCTTATTGACACCAAACCTTTAACGATATTATGTATATGCATTTTTAAATTGCATTCTCTCAACTTCTTTCTTTGACTAGAATGGTGCAAATCTTGCATTTAATGTTAAATACAAGCAATACAAACAATATTAAACATGTTTATATAAGAATAATACATCCTTGCAAATCAGATGTTGTTTGTTTGTGAAATCCTGATGTACTCTTTTGCTGTGTAACATTCTGTAGTTTTATAATAATTACAAGAGATTTCAAATATGCTTTTATCAAAGACTAGAGTTATGTCTGTCATTTTTATGACCTCTCATGGGTTTGACATTAATCTCTGCATGATGAAGTATTTCCTGTGTTAATGGGTTAGGGTGTTACCATAGAGGTAAAAGGCGATCACCTAGATCTTTGTCTAACAATTTCATGTTGGAAATTTATCGTGATGTTTTAATGCAAATACAATGATTTTGAGACATTCTGAAGTGAGACTGCAGTGTCTAAATACTTTTTAGGGCAGCTGTTTACAGGGCTGCCAACTTTTGAGTTTAGCTTGGAGTGAGATTTGTATTTTTTTTGGCGAGGGGGGGTGGGTATGTAAAAACAAATATTGCATCACAGTAAGTGTAATTGTCAAAACATTTGGTAACTAAATAGAATTTTATGAAGTTTAGTGACAACATGTTACAATGTTTACATTGTACAATGACTGGTATAGGATACAGTTTTTATTATTGCTTGACAAAAATTTCAAGATTTCAATTCCATTCTTGTGATTTGATTCCGATTTTGATTCAATATTGATTAATTTGGATACATGTTTATTTTAAATTTTATTTAAAAAAATAATCTCACCTAATGCTGTAAACATAGAGGGCCCAGTCTGCTGGTATTATTAAAAATAACATTAAATTAAATATAATGCAGTTTTTGTTATAATAACAATTATTTAATGACATAAGTAAAAATATAATAAATATATAATATAGTGCTCAGCAAAATCTCCTCTCTAGCTATTTTTTCTATTCAATTAACATGCTATGGTCGTTAAATGGCTTTCCTGAGGTAAATGTAACGTTATGTGACATAATTGTTCTCCTGCTGTTATATTGACCTCTTTCCGTGGTTGAAAAACACTAATTGGTCGATATTATGTATACTTTCGGTAAGTTGTACTGCATCTTTAAAAAAAAAAGTATACTTTCGGTAAGTTGTACTGCATCTTTAAAAAAAAAAGTAACAGGTGATCGGTTCACGTGCACTTGAACTGAGGCGCTCAGCGATCTGTCACGTCACATATACAAGCGCCAAACGTATTTTTGTCTGAATTTCGTAATAAAATTGACGGAATCTAAGAGCTGAGAATTAGTTTAATATTAAAAGTACCTCTTTGCTCCACAATTTTTCTGTGCGTGAGAAAATGGATGTGTGGCGTGAGAGCGTATGAAAAGTGTCAATTGCGTGAGTCTCACGCTCAATGCGTGAGAGTTGGCAGCCCTGGTTTACAATAATTCATGTCTCTGTGACGGGCAAGATATGCTTTTTTTTGCATGCACAGCACAAAGATATGACATTTATCTCTTCTACCTTCAGTGGAGCCAGAAGGCATTGTGTTTGCATCTCTCTTCTGTAGGTCTCTTATAACTCGGGTTGTGTTTGGAGATGCTCATTTCAATCCCATAATTGTGGTTTCATTTGTTTTGACTACAGGTGGCTCAGAGTTCTAAAGTGTGGGATGAGGTGCCCTTTCCAGAGGATTTAGAGGAGGAAAACAAGCGGCCGGGAGGATATGTGGATGATGAAGAGTACTATGATCCTTCAGGAGGTGAGACTCTCTGAATGCCATTGCTGAGTACCTATAATGAAGGAATAGAAATATGACTCCTTTTAACCAAGAACAAAATTATTAAATTGCATAAATGCAAAACTGCATATTTTCATGTTATAATTGTTTAAAAAGAAATTAAATTTTATTCAACAAGGGCACATTAAATTGATAAAAAGTGACAAAGACATTTATAATGTGACACTGAAGACTTGAGTAATGCTGCTGAAAATTCAGGATTCAGATTGCCACCACAGGAATAAATTACATTTGAAAATATATTCAAATAGAAAAATATCTCTCACACACACACACACACACACACAAATTTGAATGCTATTACATATTTAAAAAAACATCTAAAACTAGTTGACCTCACTGATTAACTAGTTGGTTGTTGGATGACTAGTTGTCTCTTGTGATTCATCCCTACACACATTTCAGAATGCTTAGCTTACGTACAGTAGAATGCAGGCTAGCATAGCTAGAAGTGTTTTTCCATGATTCATGGTATTTTTTGTGTTTAACTAAAAATAAAAACGAATTTCTTCTTTTTTTTCTTTCAGATATCAGCGGAGAAGAGGATGGAAGCACTCCTGAGCCGAGTACGGTTGATCCAGGCACGCTTATGACAAGTGAGAATCTTTTTTTATTTATGGAGAGGAAGTATTACTACATGACAATAGTCACACATTTCATATCAGTGTGATAAAAGAGATGCCTCAACAGATCTTGCTGTAAAAGTTGAAAGCATTTTAATCATCTTCTGAGGCATTATATAGAGTTGTTGCGTCTGCTGAATAGTGTCTCAGTCACATCCTGTCACCAGCCTTTGCTCACAGTGATGAGACGGCATCGTCATCACAACAAAGGCCTCAGATTTGTGCCAGAGATCCAAACAATACTAATTTCTCCTTTCATCAGATGAGATGCAGAGGTGTAAACATAACGGCACACATGAAAGTCAGTATAAGAAATAGCGCCACAACAGACGATACAAACTGTCATGTATTGATTCCCTCACGTCCATGTTTAATTCTCGCCTTTCATGATCTGGTAACATTTAACACATTTTTCTTCTCTTTGAGTTTTAGTTTATAAGGGTACGTAAATGGTATTCTTTTGTCACTGTTTTACAGAATTTATGTGTAGTTATATTTCGTAAAGTGGGGTCCAAATGTGTATAAACCTGGAAATATACTATTATTATATAATTTAAGATTCTGTAAAATTTAAAATGAAGAAAGATTACACTATCATTCTAACGTTTTGGGTCAGTCAGATTAAATCATATTAATTAATACTTTTATCCAGTTAGGATGCATTAAATAATTCAAAAAGTGACAGTAAAGTCATTGTTACAAATGTCGATTTGAAATAATTGCTGTTCTTTTAATTTGATTATAAAAATCACCACAAAAATATAGCACCTCAGCTGTTTTTAGGATTGATGAAAAGAGCAGCAAATCAGAGCAACACATTTCTTGAGCAGAAAATCAGCATATTAGAATTATTTCTGAAGGATCATGTGACTGAAAACTGGAGTAATGATGCTGAAAATTCAGCTTTGCCATCACAGGAATAAATTACATTTTAAAATATATTGAGAAATAAATGTTATTTGAAATTGTAATAATATTTCACAATGTTTTTTTTTTAATGGTACTGTATGTTGAAAAATTTAGAAATGGGGGGAAATCCTAAATACTAAGAAATTGTGAAATTCGTGTACATTTGTAATTGATCTTTCCACTTAGATTGTTATGCTAATAATATAATTTGTAAATGAACAATTCTTTAATAATTAATCTCAGACTTTTGATAACCACTAGTTTCATTAATTTAATTTCTTATGTTGTGTGGCATCCAGCCTCATTTTGAAAACAGACCTTGCGTAATTTAGATGCCACATGTCGAAAGTGTCTGAGCCACAGGGCCAGACTTCTGCTTTTTTTCCCCCCCTTTCTAAACTATTCTATCTTTGGAACAACTTTTGCGTCTGTCCTTTTGGAGTCAGTCTGGGCCATTGTATTGCATGACATCATGGTGGAATGATTGTTTTGGTAGGAGCTCTGCAGTCCGACACCTGAGCTTTACCCCCAAAATAGCACTGCGTGCGCACCTCCACACAGATTAGGAAGGGATATTTCTGTTGTAGCTTTAGCGTATTCAGAAGATGGACTTCCAGAGGGTGACGGTGTCAACTAAGAGGTGCCAGATCTAAACAGCTGAATGAGTCAACTCTTAAACATCACCTCTCTGAGACTCCAGTTTATGAAGTGACCACCTCCAGGCTTGAAATTCTCAAAGCAAACATGTAGTTTGGTAACTTTAGACACAAGTTTAGTAGAGTCGCCATCCCTCTAAGCTTGAACTGGAGCATAATGTTGATCTGATGACCCACTAATGATATTTGAGGTTCAGCACGCCACATGAGCTTGGTTTGAAGTCAGGATGCTAAGCATTTTTCTGATCACACTGGAATTGGTAGATTCAATAAACATCTTTTAACAAAAATATCTGCCATATAATGTTTTAAGGCTGGATAGGCTGAGACTGAGTGAGCCAGTTGTAATTCCCCTTCTAAAGGGGGAAGTTTATTCTCTAAAGCCATTTATAAATCCGGGCCTGACAGCACTTGGGAAAGAACATTTGACTTCCTCGACTGGAGTATTTGTGGATGTCTAACCTGTGCGCTCTTTTACGTGTCAACTAAGAGGTCTGCGTAACCACCTTTCCTTCCCTGTCACTGATGAGAGTTCATATCCTGCAACTGTAGCACCTTTTACTCTGCATCCTGTTTTTCTGATGCATTTTCCATCCATACTTTCACATTGGGCGTCTGCACTTGAAATAGTTTTATACGTAAGCCTAAGTGGTCTTTACTAGCCTTAGGAAAGAAAAAATACACACACACATATATGTGTGTGTTTTCTTTCCTAAGGCTAATTCTAAGCCTTTTGATGTGGTCAATTGAAGTGGTTGTAGCTTTGTGCTCAGACAGCTGTGCTGGTAACCCAGAGGTTGTTGGTTTAAACCATAGAAGGGGTGATTTATGAACTCTAGAATTTTTGGGGTCTGTCAACAATCTTCCCTGTGAGCAAGACACTTAACCCCAGGTTACTCCTGTCCCTGTAGTAAGGCATTTGTAAAATTACAAAAATGTGATCATTTCAAAACACGATTGTGTCAAGCACTGGATAAGCAGCCCAAATAAATTATATCCGGCATCTTTTCTTTATCAGTCACAAACCCCCTTAGCATACAAGAAAACTCTTTAATCTGAGCCGCTTTATATTTGTTTGCCTGATAAAGCCTGATAAAGACATGGGATGTCTCCTCACCCTCTTTTGGCTCAACAGAACAGTTTCACAGGCCCTCATACAGACCCTGAACAAAGGAGCTGAGGAGACAAAGGTTACCATAGCATACAGACAGTTGCTTTGAGAAAATGGCCAGGAGATAATTTTGAAATGTGGCCATGAGAATGCTTATCTCAACACCTCCACATGGAATTTGTGTTTGCTTACAGTGCTGACTAGGTGAGAAGCTCGAAGGACCAACTTGTTAATTTGTTAAGTCACCTACCCATAAACATAATCTGAGGTGTTCTGGCAAGATGAAATCATAGTTGTAAAATGAAATCTAGTTAATATCTGTTTCTCAATTCATGTAAATGTTACATTTCTTTTGAAAGCTCTGGCTTACTCTGCTGTGTTGACATATATAATAATATATTAACCTAAACATTATTTGTATTTGAATATCTACTTTTTAAAAAAAGATTTGTTTTTAACATGCATGCCACCAATACATTTTTATAAATGCTATATAAAATGTCATACGTGTTTTTTTTTAAACTTTTTAAACAAAACTTTATTTTTGTTGATTTTATCCTTTGAACATATTCTGCATGTTTATCACTTATCTAAATCCTATTACTGAAAAGTAAAATGGTTCCTTGCACACAAAGATTGAGGGCCACTTGTGCATGACTCTTGAGCTCTGCAAAAGTGAACCGATGTCAAAACATCAGATGAAAGATGCAGAAGTGTACAGGGTCCTAAAACCTTCCAGAAAAAAAGGCCACCCAGCTTTCCATTCCTGCCTGTCCTGGTCGTGCAGTTGATGTAATGGTGTGCGTCAGGGCTGCAAAGATGATAGTTATACAGCAGCATTTGGAGACGTGGAGGGGCAGCTGCGGTTATTTTGGGTTCCATGTTGTTGAGGTCTCACCTTCTCAGAGGAGGCCATATACATTCTGTCAGAAAGAGAAAAGAGCAAAGAATTGAGAAAATGAACAAAATGTGGTTCTTGACTGGTTGGTCCTGACATATATATATCTATCCATTCCATTTTACTTTTTAATTTGTTTTAAGTAAAATATTTACTGAGCAAAATGAAGCCACATCCACAAGTGTCGCCTTAATGTGTATAGGCAATGATGTGAGCTCAGGTTTTTTTTTAAACGTTTTTTTTATTTTAGAATAGACTAATTTTAGACTTCTTTTTTTTTTTTCACCAATTTTTTTTTAATAATAATATCGGTAGTACTGGCTTACCACTTATTGTTTCATGTTAAATCTGGGTTTTGAAGCAAAGCCAGATGAGAACCAAGTTTACTGAACAGAACTTCCTAAATAACCGTCCTCATGAACAGCTTTCATCTCTTAGATACTGCCACTCATTGTTATGGCAGAAACATATGCGTTGCCTTGGAAAATCTTGTCCTCCTCCATAGGAAACATTGCTTTATTTCTCTCACTGGACACATTTGCAGTCACAAATGTCCTTACAATATGACACTCACAAAGACACAGACAGTATTTGAAAGTCATTGAGGTTCTAACCCATTGCTGGCTAATAATTTGCCACATCTGTAATACATGTAGAAAGTTTCAATTCAGAAGTTATGATGATTGCAATAGTTGACCAACAGTAAATGAGATCATTTTATTGCTAATGGAAACATCCTTGGGTCTCACCACAGCTAAGCTTTTTTTTATTGTGCTTCAGGACTTTCCTGCAGAAGGTCTGGGAGTGTCCAGAATGAAAGTAATAATTTATCTTTTGGGAGTTATAAAGTAATTTGCAGCTTTGGTTCCAGTGGCTAAACTAAATAAATAATGTTCATTGTTCAAGTGATCAAAAGAACTTAATGGAAGATACAGTAGCGAGAGAGAGACGGACAAAGAGAAAGAATAAAGTGTGTTCGTGCTTGTTTTATCTTTAAAGGAAGAAAGAGTGCCCGCTTTGTCTCTCTGTGATGGCACACTGAAGGCTTTGTAGTGTGAAATTGTCAGTAGCAGTTCAGTACATAAAAGCACAGTTCTAATAGTGTCGCTTCTTTCAACTCGGCACTTTGATTTTGATGCAGGACGGCTTTGAATTTGTGGATACCTCATTAACACCACTTAGCGTGGGATGGAATGAACAGCAATACATAATCATAGCAATTACCAAAACTATCTCTCAACCGCATTACCACTCTGTATGTCCACGATAACTCAGACGGATGTTCTTTTATATTCTCATAGAAAGTTTGTGAGAATGTGATATTTACTAGTGCTTGTTTTGAGATCAATAATATTTCCAGCTTGCCTTGAAATACTTTTGCATTGTTTCCTTGTCATGAGGGGGAGTAAATAATAACTGAATATTCTACAGTGGAAACCAGAAGTGATTAATCAAATTCTGACGTCAAGACCAATTATCTTTGCCGAGTCTTCAAGTTTGCGAGAGCAAACAGGATGTGCCCGTCCCACTGGTAGCCCAGAATATATCTATTCTACGGGTGTATTTGTGAGAGAAAAGAGTTAAAACTAGACCGTGGAAGTTTGGATGCTGCGCTGGAGTGGAGGATATCCTGCAAACTACAATGACTTAATGAGATCCCACCATGATAATTGTAGCTGGGATTTAAAGCAGGCTGAGAGAATTCTAGCGACGATCTGTGTCTTCATAAGCAGATGTTGATCATATGCAGCGTCACCTCTGGCTCAGTGGTTCACTGTCAATGCTCTGCTGTGCCAGAGGAATGTGGCTCTTAAACGCGCACAAATCAAAATCTGCCATTCAAAATAGAAAACATGCATCAGTAGTTAAACCATGTCTTCTCCAGCTGGGCTGCTTCTACTGGATCTCATACTTATTAAATCTTGGATGTATCATAGCAGTTCATATCCATCTAACCTTCTGGTTTGCATCTATCACAACACTGAGAAGGAATATGGTCAAATCTGCTGTTCTTCCTCTGATTTTGTCTCTATTGTTTCCCCACCGTCCTTGAAATAGAATCTCCCCCACACGTCCTGCCTCTTTCCTCTTATTCCATTCACTGTTTGCACAATCATTTTCCTTTGACCCTCTGACCCCAATGCCTCTGTTCTTTGTCCATGTTTCGGTCCTCTGGGGACATCTTGAGCGTCGAGCAGCGTGAGTACAGTAGGTCGTGTTCTCAGCTGAACTCTTCAATTACGCAGCATTATCTTTGATATGGTTGATTCCCTAACAATGCAACCATTTTAACCTTATGTATATAAACGTTATATTTTGCTCTATTGATTCTTTCCAAGTACTTTGAGTTATCTGGGTCAGTGACGTCTATGAGTGTTCACGATAAATGTTTGAAAAGAATCTAGCTTGTGTCGAATTCTATAAAAGTACTCTTTGTGTTCATGCTGGTTTCATTTGGTTTTTGGAAAAACGTGCATGCCATTTTCAAGATAAATTTCAATAAATGGCTCGTGAGATGTAACAAAGCAAAAAAAAAAAAAAGTAATGTGTTATTCAAGGTGACATCTTAATCATTATTTATAAATATATATAAAAAAAAAAAACATTTTTACAAATCATGATTAATTCATAAATGTCTGTTATATTAATAATTCTGACAATGTTTATCAATAATAATAATAATGTATAAATATCATTACTATATATTAAATTGCATTTTGAAGAGTCACACCACCATTTTAAATCCTTAAATAACCCTGTCATAAAAAGGTCAAATTATCTGATTTTTAAAGAGAATTATTGATCTCGGCATAAAGTCCTGAGGGTCTTCAAAGGGGCCACAGGATGACTTAGGTATTTAAATCAATAAATTATCATCAAAATAATCTAACTCTAATATGATTGATTAGTTAATCTCCTTTAATCCCATTCGCTTCAATAAAGATTGAAATGATATTTAAATTATATATTTTTGTCCCCCATAGTAACTATTTATAGTTCTTGAAACTTCTGGAATCACAAAATGATTTGTGGTTAATTCATTTAATATATAATTAGAATTTCAATTAATTAAACATTTTTTGAAAACATGCAGCTTTCCCATTATCACAAAAGAAATAATGTAGAAAATTTGTAATATTGTCACAAAGTTTGAGAATCATTTCTCTGACAATTTTCAGTTTTTTTTCTTTTCCTTTTTCTGTATGTTTCTCCCCCGCATGAATTTTCAGTTTTACGCTCTAATTTATGCATTCACCATTTGCTTGTAGATCTCCGAGCTGTAAACACAAGCTAAACGGGTTATGCACTTCCATGCTTGAGGGTGCGAAATTGTTTAGCACCAGAACGACAACAACATGCCCTGCCAGCTGGCTTTGTGGCATTGTGATGGATGGAGGTTTTCCTCTCGCAAATGTACATTTGACATTTGGATGGTTTGTGTCTGGGAATAGACTGGTGAAAAATCAGCGAATCTCTGTCCAAGTGCATTCCACAGAGTCGCAAAATAAGACCAGAAGACTACTTCGAGTGTTCGATTCAGAGTAAAGGGTTCTTGTGGAGGAGGAGTGAAGGTCGAGTTGAAAGACTCGTGTTTTAAAGACCAAGCATTGGCTCAATCGGCTCTTTGTCTTCCTCACAGTCACCCGTGTGTCCCGCTGAGGACTCGGCCCACAAAGCTGCCAAAGTTATGCTGTTGTATAGCGAGAAGAGTTTATGAATTAAGCATTTGGAATGCTTTCATTTCACTGTCCTTTCCCTTGTCCGAATGCAGTTTCAGTGCACTCGCTGGCGTTCCACAGGGGATTTCCTAAATGGAAAGACTGAATGGGCTTTTGCTCTGTTCCAAAGCGAGAATGTGGTTTTCTAAGTTGCAGCCTTATTAGCGAGAGCAACTGAGACGAGATTACGGGCTCTGGGCAGTCTGTGCTCTCGAAAGAGAGAGGCTGATGCTTTTACAGTGTGCCCACACAAGTGATTCGATTAATCATGGGTCAGTGCCAACACTTTGACGGGACCTTTTGATGTTGCCTTTCCTCTGTCCAGGCCGTAATAGTCCGGCCATGGTGACATTACAGAAAAAAACAGACAAAGGCAGTCAGTCAAGACCTTCTGACACTCTTACTTTTTCATCTCTGTCTGTCCTTTTAATGACCTAAGTTAACTTTCTTTTCTTTTTTTTTTTGCGGTAATGAGACTTGTCTTCCGCAGAAATGGAGGATGCCATTAATGAAGCAGGCAACCATGTGTCAGTGTTTTGCACAATTAGAAAAGACTGGGCTCTGGGCCACTTTCTTTTCTAAATCGTGTCAGCACTAAGTGCGAATTTCCAATAAACTGTGTGTGCATGGCAAATACATTTGACCGGACGGTGACAGCAGGTGTCTGGATTCTGTGAAAAGCAAGTTAATTAATGTCTGTGATATAATATCAATTGGAATCTATAAATACAATATGAAGAGTAAAAGGTCAAAAGAGTCTTTTTGGGGTGTGTGTGACGTGTGGATATAAGCTGTGTGTCCATTTGGCAGTCACATTAAACATGACTTTGCTGGAGAGTGGCAGCTAACTGCAAGAAAGAGTGCAAATATTGACTTCCCTTTTTTTCAACTCAGTTTGACAAACTGAAATCGGGAAAACCCACCCAGACGAGCTGCCGGGAGGGCAGTAAAAAGGCTGGAGCTTTTTAAAGGTTAATGTTGAGACTCTGGGCTTAAGCCAATAGCATGTATTTGTTTTTGGTATTGAACGGCAGCTTTTTGAAGAAGAATTGGAGCCGCCGATGCTTAAACATTTCCTGAATAGATGTTGTAATGCTGTGCTTCTCAATGATTATTTGAACTTTTTATGACCGAATTTATCTATATTATATAAACAATATTATACATGACGTGCCTCAAGGCCCTACCCGACTATTGTCTTTAGCAGCACGTTTGGTTGTTTACTTGCATGTTTATTCATGGCTTTTTTTAGGTCTTAGTTTGTTTAGGCTGTTCTTTCTGGTCTCCTTGAATGTCACACAAGCACGATATATCTGTATTATATTGGTCATCGGTTGTTATTATCGGTTATCGGCTGATATCAGAATTTAAAAAAATTTAATTATATGTTTGTGTGTGTGTGTATATATAGATATACAGATTGTCTTTGGTGTCATCTAACTTTTATAACACAAAGTTAAATACATTCTTTAGTAAATTTTATACTGTAAATTATAATGTTGTGATACTGTGTTAACGTGTAGAATATAACATGATTTAGTTTTTTTGTGTGTGTTATGTTTAGACAAAGTAATGCAACATTTTAATATTAGACATTTATGATCGATACATTTAGTTGAATTATCAACTTACTGGATGTAGTTATAATATCGGTGCATTCTTAGAATCTAACTTGTGTATAATACAATTATTATTGATAATTGATAAATAATATTTAATCTATGAAATATAAAAATAATTATAATTTATAACCGATAAAATCATCATTATTGAAGTACACTGACAATATTGATTTGTGCATAGTTCGTATATTTGTGTTTCTCAAGTGAAATGTCATCAGATACTTTTATAGAGCCAAATTACATTTGCAAATTGCTCTATATGGATGTAATTCACTATAATAATAATAATTGTCTGTCACTGTTGTTGTGAGTCTGACCACTGCATTCTCGTTTCTAGTTTACTATCGGGCACTGGTGAACTTCACAAACTCATTCCAGTATGGGCCTGAACTTGATGACATCTACTCTCCTGCTTTCCAAGAGATATCGTCTGCTGTCGTTGATACGGTACGTGCAACTACTCAAGGACTGTGACTTTAAGAAATAATACCAAAGGAGTTCAGACAATAATAATTAAGGGTGTGCTCCACATGGGTATTGGGTCATATTACTGATCACATGCCTTTCCTCTGATTCTTGTCTGTACTGTGTCAATGTTTAAATCAGTGTTTACCTGATTTAGAAAAGTGCTTTGTATGGCAAGGCCAGCATGTGGTGATTAATGGCGTTTATTTCCACCACAGCTCGAGTCTGACTACAGCAGGATACCAGGACAGCAGACTGTCAATGTGGTTCTCATCAAGTAAACACAATTTCCAGTTTCAAACACTCTTTTGCATATTCTCATGTAGAAGGATAGTCAGTTTACTTAGGACATTAGGACATTCATGTAATCAAACACTTTTTTGTGTGTGTGTGTGTTATGGGACTTTTTATGATCACCCTGCTGAAAAACATCTTAAACAAGCTGGTCAAGCGGGTGCCCGAACCCTCTGTAAAAACAGGCTGAGATACCAGCTCACTATCTTATGTTGGTTTATGTGGTTTGTTTGTTGTTTTGATTAAGTGTGCTCTGCGTACATTTCGCAGGAAAATCGGCAAAGATGTGTTTGTGGAGCTGGACGTCGGCTCAGATAACAACTCTAATGAATCGCAGATCAGAGGTGTCCTGTTCTCTGTGGTTAAAGAGGGCACCATTGCTTCCTACGATACCTCAGTAATTGGCTTCCAGTTCAGACGGCTTGGAGAAGGTTTGTTCAATACTTTTCTAATAATGATTAGATTATGATTCCTTACTAAATGGTGCAATAAATCATGATAACTGAAATTTGGTTCATTTTGAATCATTTGAATCATTTTGGTATGATTCATGTAAATTAAAAACAAAATAGGCTGCAGACTCAAATTTAGCTTGAGGGGAAATTTTCCATATTAGAATATTGACAAAAATATTTATAAACAAACAATATAACAAACAACAAAATTACATTAATATTATTATTAATTTTATTTTTTTTGGTAATTTTTTTGAGATGTTTATTTTATATTTTGGATAATAATAATTTTGACAGATATCTTGCATGTTAGTTATATTTTGCATAACAACAATTAATAATAATATAACTTGTATTAATAATGATGATTATGATCAAATAAATATGATAATTCATGCATTGAAATTCCAATTGTCAAGATATATTTTGCAAGCTTATAAATGTGGAATAAAACTAACACAATTCATTATTATTACTACTTCTAATAATAATAACAACAATAATTATGATATTGACAGAGATCTTTTGCATGCTTATAAATCGTAGAATAAGAAATTACATTATTATCAACTACAACAACTACATTAATAATAACAGTAATAATAAAAATCATAATAATAATCAATTTGATAATTAATGCATTGTGCAATTTTCAATTGTCAGATCCAATAGTGCATTTTAACACCCCTGTCTTTTACACTTTACAGTCTGTTTAACTATCCATTCTTGCAGTTCTGTTTGGAACTAGTCATCATTCAACAGAATGTAGTATAGATAATATTTGTGTCTGGTTCATAGCTGATACTCTCCCTCCTGTGGAGCCCATCGATGTGCCAGGTTTGTCCTCAACCAGGTCTGCTGCATGGAGACTGTAGCGCATTAGAACACAGTCCAGTCTTGTTCTCTTATGCAAACTGCAAGGAATTCTCAGATTATGTAGTGGCTGGATAAAGAATGAAACCTTTATGCATGTGTACACTCTGATGAAGACCAAAAGAAGAACAAAAGGCTTTGCATGGCTTGTCATTGATTGAAGTGATGCTGATGTCAGGAATGCACCTACCTTGGAGTATAATTTTCAGGCAATGCAACCTGTTTGTGTTTGCAGTGTCTAGTTTTGTTCATATGTGATGGAATTGAGTTTTTTTCAGTCCAAGCTTTCCATAATTTTCACTTTCAATTTAAGGTACCGGATAAGATAATTCAAGACTGAATGGAAAAGCCAGAATGAACATTGTACAGATGTACTTTGGCTTTGTTCACACTGCATATTAAGACTGCATATCCACTTGATCAGACAATAGTCTATAGACTTCCTCATACCATAAGTGCAATGTGTCCTAAATAATGAAAAAAACAAACAAAACATGAAATCTGACCTGCCCTTTTAGACTAAGATGCATTACCAAAACAATTAATTCTATTCAGACTAAAAAAAAAAATCAAAAAGTCTGATTTCGATGCCTGTGTTAACAAAGCCCCTTTGTATCCTCTTGAAATAGCAAGTCCAGCATGACGAGGCTGTTATAGGCTGGCATTGAAACGTTGAAACATCTTTCAACAAAGCGTCATGTACAGTTTTTCTTGAATCACTGCATTTCATTACATACAGTATGTCACTGCATTGTATATGTCTGTCTCTACCACCTCAGTGAGGCCCAGTCCCAGGGAATGCTTGTCTGGTGAGTTCAGATGTCAGGATGGGCTGGACTGTATCCCTCTGCAGTTTGTGTGTGACAAACGGCCTGACTGCAATGACTTGAGTGATGAAATGAACTGTGGTGAGTGAGATTGCTTGATGAACCCTCTTCATTTGCCTTAGAAATGAGTGGCATTGCTTTGTTAATTTTGAACCGACTAATATCTTTTCTAATCGAAATCTATTTGGATGTCATGCATACAATTTTATTTTTTTATGCTTTGTTATGCTATGCTATTCTGTCAATTCAACTGTAATTTAGTGGTATTTTTTGTAATGTATATTCAATGCTTTAGACATCTGAAACCATAATGGCTCAGAATTTTCTTAATTTACGGGCTTTTCTCTAAGCTATTAGCATGTATTAATGTTGAGTTTGTAATTGATTGCTCTAATTATATAATTTATTATCAAAGCTGTTGTTCCTGTACGTCCTACTGCACCTACACCTGCCAAAACCAGACCCCCGCCTGGCCCGGGACCTTGTCGTGCAGACCAGGCCTCCTGCCACAACGGACAGTGTATCTCACAGGATTATGTATGTGATGGCGAAACGGACTGTGCTGACGGCAGCGACGAGTTCAAGTGTGGTAGGACTTTTCATTTACCACAGACACGAAACTGCTTATATATAACCAGTCTATTCTCTGCATTTATTATATATTTTTATTTGTCATTTCACAGGAACTCCATCTCCTTGTGAGCCCAATGAGTTTAAGTGTCAGAACGGCCGCTGTGCCCTGAAACTGTGGCGTTGTGATGGGGATAATGACTGTCAAGACAACTCAGATGAGATGAACTGCCGTAAGTCAGACCTGAGCTTCTATCCACAGATGGGGGAAGTGGTCTGGAAACCTGTTTGAAAACTAGTGTTATTTTTGCAGTTCTGTTTGTTGCCACTAGAGGCACAGAAATTACACACTTTATGACTCTTTAATAATTAATCTTTTTTTTTTCTTGTTTCTTCAGCCACTAAAAGTCCAGGGGACACATGTGCCCCGGAGCAGTTTGTGTGTTTGTCTGACCGCGCATGCATTCCTGCCAGTTACCAGTGCGACGAGGAGCCGGACTGTGCCGACCGCTCTGACGAATATGGTTGTGGTAAGGCATTGCAGTCCAATTAATCTTTAACAAGTAAACATTGGTTGTCATAACATATCACTCTTCTTTCTCAACTTTTCTTTCACAGTCATCTTCACTTTGACTTACTAACACTATTGCTTCCTTTAAATCCATAAAAAATTTGTATTTATGGTCTACAAACCATTCATTTTTAGCGGCTTGTTTTGCCACACTCATACAGCTTTTCAATAACGCATAGATCTCATCTCCCATATATCTTGCGTCGATAGCTTATTTAACAGGCGGATTTGGTATTGTTTCTGCCAGCAGTGCCTCCGGCTCTGGTTGGCTAATCTCGCTTAATGAATCTGCCAAATAAAAGCACCTGTCTGCCAATTTAGAATCAAAGACTTGCTGCGGGCGTGTGTGGTTTCTTGTGTCCATGTTTATTTGACTATTTTACCATTCATATAATACAATTATGTGTGGATTGAAGTTGATTGTACTGTTAAATGATTATATGTTTGCTCTTTTTGGACTTAAGCACCTCCCACTGTGACCAACCCCCCGGAAGAGTCCATCACGGCAGCGCGGGGGGACACTGTGACCTTTACTTGTTCTGCCATTGGTGTGCCCATTCCCATCATCACATGGCGTCTTAATTGGGGACACATACCAGCCAACAGCAGGTAGGTTTGGATGTAATACGAATCGTGGATCTCTGAAATGTTCAAGATGGCCACAATCTATGTTAAAGTCATATAGTCCTGATTCTCTTAAAGACTGAATAAATGAAATTGAAGAATATTTGTGGTTTCATCCATCTCTACTAAATTCCCAAAGCGCTCTTTGCTTAACTCTTTAAGCAAAATAGGCAAGTTAATTACTTCAGCACTTGTCTAAATGAAAACAGAAGGCCACACTCCGTGTTTCAGTTGTGCGATTGAGTCATGTATGCAATAAGAAACAGACTGTTGGCTCTTTGACAAAATATACTTGTGTTGTCGGAGCCAACAGCCTCATGGGCAGCGACCAGAGTTCGAGTTTCGGCTCTTGGATCTTTCCCGATCCCATCCCCCTCTCTCCCAGTTTGCTTCCTGTCATTCCTCTGTATCTCAATAAATCCCAAAAATTGTTTTATTTAAAAAAAAAGGCTTGTGAGCTGTCTATATTCAAAATATTCTTTTGATGCTGCTACTTTCAATTATTATTTGTCTTAATAATGATTAGACATTATTAATATGTACAAAGAGAGCCGTATTTAATTTACTCCTCAGCATGTGCTCTCCTTGTGTATGATTATTTCGAGGCTAGTAGGTTTATTCAATCAGACTTTTATTTTTTCATTTTTCTAAACGGACTAACAAGTCTACAGATAGCAGACCCATTTGAATGGGTCATTTGAATAATACATAAAAAAAACACTAATACGTTTTACATAAAAAAAAATATATATATATATAAAACTTTATTAAAATCCTTTGAAATAAGTTATAATCTGAGTAGGAGTCAATTTAAACTAGGACGGCTACTAGAATGTGTTAATTTAGTGATTAGTGATTAAATATTAAGCATATTATTGACATTAAATTAAAAATAATTTGGAATGCATAAGGAACCATTTACATAGGACACATTCTTTCGTTCAAAAACAGTTGGACAGAGCACAGTGGAATGGAATTGAATGCAGGGGTCTTGAGACAGCCCTAATTTAAACATTATTCTATTGACAGGATCACAATGACCAATGAGAATGGGCGAGGAACGCTTACCATCCGTGATGTGAAGGAAGGTGACCAGGGGGCGTACACCTGTGAGGCCATCAATGCTAAAGGCCTAGTGTTTGCCATTCCTGATGGGGTCCTCAGCCTCTCTCAGAGACCAAACCCAGGTAATGCACCAGGTCCATATGGTGCTTTGTAAACATCTTTGGATTACTGTGTATTATATGTTTGTCCTCGTCTAATGCTTTTCTGAAGAGACATGTCATTTCATCCTTTCATTTGTGAGACACAGGTTATCCTGCTGTTATTTGGCTGCATGTTGCATGACTGTGAGGCTTCTCAATCCTGACGGTGGTGGTCTTTCCATCCTTTGTCTTCCATGTTGTACTTGTCCAGTTGTGTCATCCTCTCTGTACGTGTTAGCAGGTAGTTGCCGCGATGGACACTTTAGCGTGGGCGGTCACTGCATGCCATGCTTCTGTTTTGGCATCACAAAGAACTGTCAGAGCACCGGTCGCTACCGTAACCAAATCGGACTGCGCTTCACAGAGGAGGAGGACTTCAAAGGTACTCAGATGATTAAAATCTACAGTGAGGAAAATAAGTATTTGAACACGCTGCTATTTTGCAAGTTCTCTCACTTGGAAATCATGGAGGGGTCTGAAATTGTCATTGTAGGTGCATGTCCACTGTGAGAGACATAATCAAAAAAAAAAAATCCAGAAATCACAATATATGATTTTTTAACTATGTATTTGTATGATACAGCTGCAAATAAGTATTTGAACACCTGTCTATCAGCTAGAATTCTGACCCTCAAAGACCTGTTAGTCTGCCTTTAAAATGTCCCCCTCCACTCCATTTATTATCCTAAATTAGATGCACCTGTTTGAGGTCGTTAGCTGCATAAAGACACCTGTCCACCCCATACAATCAGTAAGAATCCAACTACTAACATGGCCAAGACCAAAGAGCTGTCCAAAGACACTAGAGACAAAATTGTACACCTCCACAAGGCTGGAAAGGGCTACGGGGAAATTGCCAAGCAGCTTGGTGAAAAAAGGTCCACTGTTGGAGCAATCATTAGAAAATGGAAGAAGCTAAACATGACTGTCAATCTCCCTCGGACTGGGGCTCCATGCAAGATCTCACCTCGTGGGGTCTCAATGATCCTAAGAAAGGTGAGAAATCAGCCCAGAACTACACGGGAGGAGCTGGTCAATGACCTGAAAAGAGCTGGGACCACCGTTTCCAAGGTTACTGTTGGTAATACACTAAGACGTCATGGTTTGAAATCATGCATGGCACGGAAGGTTCCCCTGCTTAAACCAGCACATGTCAAGGCCCGTCTTAAGTTTGCCAATGACCATTTGGATGATCCAGAGGAGTCATGGGAGAAAGTCATGTGGTCAGATGAGACCAAAATATAACTTTTTGGTCATAATTCCACTAAACGTGTTTGGAGGAAGAAGAATGATGAGTACCATCCCAAGAACACCATCCCTACTGTGAAGCATGGGGGTGGTAGCATCATGCTTTGGGGGTGTTTTTCTGCACATGGGACAGGGCGACTGCACTGTATTAAGGAGAGGATGACCGGGGCCATGTATTGCGAGATTTTGGGGAACAACCTCCTTCCCTCAGTAAGAGCATTGAAGATGGGTCGAGGCTGGGTCTTCCAACATGACAATGACCCGAAGCACACAGCCAGGATAACCAAGGAGTGGCTCTGTAAGAAGCATATCAAGGTTCTGGCGTGGCCTAGCCAGTCTCCAGACCTAAACCCAATAGAGAATCTTTGGAGGGAGCTCAAACTCCGTGTTTCTCAGCGACAGCCCAGAAACCTGACTGATCTAGAGAAGATCTGTGTGGAGGAGTGGGCCAAAATCCCTCCTGCAGTGTGTGCAAACCTGGTGAAAAACTACAGGAAACGTTTGACCTCTGTAATTGCAAACAAAGGCTACTGTACCAAATATTAACATTGATTTTCTCAGGTGTTCAAATACTTATTTGCAGCTGTATCATACAAATAAATAGTTAAAAAATCATACGTTGTGATTTCTGGATTTTTTTTTTTTAGATTATGTCTCTCACAGTGGACATGCACCTACGATGACAATTTCAGACCCCTCCATGATTTCTAAGTGGGAGAACTTGCAAAATAGCAGGGTGTTCAAATACTTATTTTCCTCACTGTAGCTTATTTTCATTTGTTTGTGGTTTTACAATTGGAGAATGTAATTGAAGTGGATGCGTAAATTTTTTTGGGGGGATTTTATGTGTAACACACATGCTCATTATTCACCCTGTAAAACCTGACATATGAAATAAAAGTCTGGAAAATATTTTTTATTTTTTTAATGGAACCGTTTATAGATCCGTCTAAAAAAACTGATTTTTTTTTTTTTTTTACATCAGGCTTTTTGGCCCATATTATGATATAGGAGAATATAAAGCTTACACTCAAGGAGGAAAAAATACATAATTTTTATTCCGAGGCCCAAACTGAACAAAAATATGTAATTTGGCGCAGGCTTTTTATATATACATTTATATATATTTTATAGGCTTAGGGGCTTAGAAATTTATATAGCAAATATGCAGCTGTCTTCATAAGGTTAAAGTAACAAATAGTACAGTGGGATTAAAATATGGTTCACTGCCTTTCTAGGTCGGTATCTGACTATCTCTCTTTTCATCCACAGGAGTCAATGTGTCATTTCCTAGTCGTCCTGGCACTACACCACCTCTCTCCACCACTCAGATGTTGATCTATCCAGACAGTGAGGAGTTTCAGCTAGTGGATCTGTCTCGCCGTTTCCTCGATCAAGACTCCTATTGGTCTCTTCCTCGCCAGTTCCTTGGCAACAAGGTTTATCTCTCCTCCACAATACTCTCCTGAGCAAATCTAGAAAGGACGCCAATAAAACATAATCATCAGTCGATATCTCTGATTTTTCCATTCCCATTGCTTTAATATTCTCCCTATAATTTGCTGTCTGTCCTTTCACTTTCGCTATAAATATTTAGATTTCAAATACCTAAGCTACTTGTAGTCTCTTAAATTGTCTTAGGTGTAAAAGATGTGTAAAACGTGCAAAGAAGCTCCTCAGCATCTTTGTATTTTTGACACTGTGCTTTACAGGTTGACTCGTATGGAGGTTATCTGAAGTTTAAGGTGAGTTACTCACTGCAGCGAGGTGGATCAGAACCAAAGGAGAAACCTGATGTTGTGCTGAGTGGCAATGGGCAGAAATTTATTTACCGTCGAGGCAACCCCACTTTTCCTGACGCAATCAACAACAGAGAGGTCAAGTTTACAGAGGTGAGCCGCATATGTGAAATGCTTAAATGTGTATAAATACATTTTTATTAAATATATACACGCTACCGTTCAGAGTTCTTTTTTTTTTTTTAAAGACATCTCTTATGTTAACCAAGGCTTTATTTATTTGATCAAAAATACAGTAAAAAGTCAAATTGTATTACAATTTAAAATATCTGTTTTATATTTTAATACATTTTAAAACTGTAATTTATTCCTATGATGGCAAAGCTGAATTGTCAGCATCTTTACTCCAGTCTTCAGTGCATGATACTTCAGAAATCAGCCTAATATGCTGAATTGCTGCTCAAGAAACATTTCTTCTTATTATCAATGTTGAAAACAGTTGTGCTGCCTAATATTTGTGTGGAATCCATGATGCACTTTTTCACGATTCTTTGGTGAATAGAAGCATTTATGAAATATACTTTTTTTGTAATATTATACATGTTTTTAATCTCACTTTTGTTCAAATTAATGTCTTGCTAAAAAAAATGGTCAAAATAAATATCTTATTGAACTTTTGAACTGTGGTGTGTATATCATTTTTATTATAATTTGTATTATTTTTAAATGTTTTTGAATTATTTTCTGTGTAATTTTTTGCTTTACTATTTTCTCCCTCTCTCTTAAAAAAGGACATTTTAAGGAATGTGCTCAAATAAGGTTATTTCCCAAAAATATAATGAATTCCCAGTATTTTTAGCTCTACGCTAATACAATACTTGTGTAAGACTGACATATAAAATTCTATTAATACCATATACCAAAAAAAAAAAATTGTGATTTCTCAAATATTTCTCAAAAAAATGTTATGTTATTTTTAAAATGTTTTTGCCGTTGTATTGCTTGTTTGTGTTAGGTAGTTCACCTCTCTGTATCTGTGTGTCTCAGGAAAACTGGCAGCACTCCTCAGGACGAGCAGTAACTCGTGATGACCTCATGATGACCTTGGCCAATCTGGAGAGCATCCACATTCGCACCATTTATGACAACCGCATGGCCAGTGTCGGGCTGAGTGACATCAGCATGGATACCACCACCAAGGAGTTCAGCTTGCAGGGGAACCCAAGAGACGTTGAGGAGTGCAGGTTAGTGTGCCTTTAAATCAACAGATAGGATTACAGGCCTGTCAGAAAATATAAAGCTCCTCTCGAATCACCTCTCGCAGTCCTACGTTCCCATGAGTAAAACTGATTATTCCTCATGTTTTTGGTTAAAACCTCTAAATATTTTCTTTTTGTTTGTAATTTGATATATTCAATGAAGAAAAAGGACAGTGCTATTGCCATGGGCAGCACTAAGGGTGGGTTTCAGTGCCCCAAAGGGTGGATTTCAGTGCCCCAAATGTTCTTATTTTTGAGAGTTCTGTGCAGGGATCAGTGCTAAGGTTTTTTTTTCTACTGGCCTGGTTGGGCCAGTGGTTCAAATATTTATTTACTCTGCCAAAATTTTCACTGCGCAGAAATACATACTAATAAACATCAGAAATATTAGGCTGCTGTCCCTTTAAGACCAAATGCACGGATCCAATATACTGTTACACATGCGTTTTCTTTCTCGTCTGTTTATGTTCAGTTAAGACATAACCGACGGTGTTTATGTGAATACTCTCCAAGACGGGCATTTTGACATACTTTGTTGTGTGTATTTTTCCATTCAAGCGCAAGAAGACGAGAGAGAGAAGTCAATTTACGGAAAACAGCACACGAGTGCTGAATTGAGTTCTCTTTTGCATCGTCTTGCGCTTGAATTAGAATGGTTAAAAATCGCTTGAATGTTTAAATTGACCAGAACGTGCAAATGATAACTTTTCGTGACGATGAAGCACTGGCTCGATTGGACAAGTGACAATTCCGTCACTTGTCCCGAGCATCTTTCAGGCCTTATTGTTGAGCCCAGTCTGTGTGAAAGTGTTAATCTTTGCAAACTGTTGATCCCACATAGATGTCCTGCCGGGTATTCAGGCCTGTCTTGTGAGACATGCTCCCCTGGATTCGAGCGGGTCCCTGGACCCTACCTGGGCATCTGTGCTGGCTGCAACTGCAATGGGCATGCCAGTGCCTGTGACCCTATTAGTGGACACTGCCTGGTAAGGATAGGTGTTTTTTATGTTCATAAATATTGATAAATATTTAAATAACAAATGCGTGAATTAGTAGATTACTGTACGCCACACACTAAAGTAGAAATGTCATGTGATAGAGTTGTCAGCATAACACAGAAGGACCTCGGTGTGACAAATGCAAGCCAGGCTACTTTGGTGACCCAAGTCGAGGACGATATGATGACTGCAAACCCTGTCCTTGTCCGTACACAGAGACGTCTCGACGGTAAAGATATCAAACTTGTGTATATTTAAATATAATAATAATAATAATAATAATAATTATTATTATTATTATTATTATTATTACAAAGGTTTTCTGTTTTTCAAAGGTTTTCTGATACTTGCTTCCTGGACCATGACAAACAGGCAACATGTGACGCCTGCAGACCCGGTTACACAGGGCGACGTTGTGAGAAGTAAGGGAGCAGTGCTTTTCTATATATATATATACATGTTGTCCTCACACTACGTTTTGTGGTGCTGGGTGCATGTATAATATTTCATCATCTGTGTTTTGTTTTTTCTCCACAGATGTGCTCCAGGATATGTCGGTCAACCTCTGCAGCCCAACGGCAAATGTGTCCTTGCTGATAGCCGTAAGCATTTTCCCTTAATTTTTGTTTACAATTGTGGTAGTAAAATGAATTATTTATTAGTTTAATATTAGTGGTAAGATTTAATTGCTTGCCTTAAGCTATTTATTTTCTTAAATTGAATTTGTGCCTCATTTTACCCTGAAGGTCAAGCAAAGCTTTAGATAATGATTAACACTCTGTGCACTGAATGCTGGAACGCCAGCTGTTTGTGACCAGGATGTTCAAAGCATTCCAGGTGTAATTGTCAACCATATGGTGTTCTTATCCCTGTTCAGTGATTTCCAAGTGCGATAACAGAGGAACTATCAATCCCATCAGCAAACCATGCTATTGCAAGGTATTGGTAATAAATTGCATTACAGTTTTCTTTTTATTCACCATAGTTCAGAAGTTTGAAAAGTCTCTTATGCTCACCAAGGCTGCATTTATTTGATCAAAAACACAGTAAGCATATTTTTGCTATCTTTGCTATTTTAATATATTTAATAATTTAGTAATTTACTCCTGTGATGGTAAAGCTGATACTCCAACTATCACATGATCCTTCACAAATCATTCTAATATGCTGATTTGGTGTTTAAGAAACATTTCTTATTATTATCAATGTTGAAAACAGCTCCTTAATGTTTGTGTGGAAACCTTGATATTTTTTTTATTTTATCAGAATGCTTTGATGAATAGAAAGTTCAAAAGAACAGCATTTATTTGAAATGGAAGTCTTAAATTAAAATTATAAATGTCATTACTGTCACTTTTGATACATTTAATGCTGCTTTGCTGAGCCCCATACTTTTGAATGATAGTTTATAACCATGTGATTTTTGTAGAATATAAATGTCAGAATGTTCAAACACTGCTTTATCTTCTGTACTGCAGGCTAATGTGGTTGGTGCTCTTTGCGACGAGTGTAAGATTGGCACTTTTCATTTGGGGGCCGGTAATCCTGAAGGTTGCTTGCGGTGTTTTTGTATGGGAGTGACTAAACAGTGTGCCAGTTCAACCTGGACCAGAGATCAGGTAACCACATCCTCTAATCTTGTCATTGTTAAATATTTGTATATATATAAATATATAATTTATATTTGTTGGTTAATCTGAAGGTGCGAGGTGGTGTCAACGGCCAGCTCTTCACCCTTTCCAATGCAGCCAACACTAGGACCATCTCTGAGGGTATCACCCAGAGAGCCAGCGCAGAGGTGGTTTACCGATCCTTCACCAGTATCCCTAAAGATATCTATTACTGGGTCCTGCC
Organism: Abramis brama; assembly: GCF_963993115.1. NCBI lineage: Eukaryota > Metazoa > Chordata > Actinopteri > Cypriniformes > Leuciscidae > Abramis > Abramis brama. The sequence continues at coordinate 20,505,885 of NC_139984.1, read as the reverse complement.
TCAGAATTTCAGAGGGGACAAGGTGAGAACATCCCATGCGATATGATGCCATGTTTACACTTTGACCTTTGTCAAGTAAAATAGCACGTCAATGTGCTGTTTTTCAAAACATGTTTTTCTTTCCTGTGCAAAGGTCACAGCATATGGTGGAGAGCTGCAGTATAGGCTGCGTTATGAGCCGCAGGCTCGCTCGCTAGTGATTGATCGAAAACCAGATGTGGTTCTCCAAGGCAACGGCATCTTCCTGGAGCATTATTCTCAGACCAAACCACTCCCTAGAGTACCAACCACCATCACTGTGCCATTTAGAGAGGTGTGTTATATATGTGTGTACATTTATATGATTTTTGACTTCTCTTTATTGGGTGTTTGCTAAAGAGCATATTTTTTAGATTAATGACTTTATAAATACAAATTGCATATTTTGCAACTATCTATATATATATACAAAAAAGTAATATTACTATAACTATTACTAATAATGATTTTGTTTATATCTATAATAATGTTTTGTATTTCAAATAAATGAATAATTAATCATTAACTCAATACATTTATTTATATTTTAAACAATTTTAGCTTTTTTAATGAATAATAATAAATATAAAAAAAAGTTACAAATATAGAATAAGTTAAACCTTGATCTAGCTTGATTTGCAGTATGAATTCTCATTGCCTGTAATCCTCACAGTCTGCATGGACACGGGCGGATGGACAGCCTTGTACAAGAGAGCACTTGCTGATGGCTCTGGCAGAAATCAGCGTCTTTATGATCAGAGCCACTTATGCAGACAATATGGCTGAGAGCAGGTCATTTTGCTTTTTTTATTTGCTCATTTCTTATACATTGACTTTTGATGTCCTTTTTTATATACTGGATGGCATCACATTATCTTATTAGGCTCCTATCTGTCGCTTAACTGATTTTGTGAACAGGATATAGTGTTTTATCTCCATTTCTCCTCTCTTTAGTATCTCCAATATCCAAATGGACATTGCAGTGCCCCACTCAACAGGAAACGAGAGGGCTCTGGAGGTGGAGGAGTGCGCCTGCCCTCAAGGATACGCAGGACCTTCTTGCCAGGTATATTATGACTTTAAATAGTAACATTCAGTCTGTGAGAACTTGTGCCTGCCTAAGTTAATGCAAAAACCTCCCCCCCCCGGCAGAGGTTCTGAACTATTACCTGTCAAGGTAATAACAGCCCTTTATTATTTCTCTTGATCTCTGAAGGGAAGCTCTTAGCAACTTATGGAACATTTTAGCTCTAAAGCTCTTCAGCATAGACACCTATAAACCCATTCACCTCTGACTCACCCATTGTTTGCAGGACTGTGATACCGGCTACACCCGCACACCTGGACTTTATCTTGGCACCTGTGAGAAGTGTGACTGCAATGGGCATGCCAGCGGCTGTGACTCAGAGACTGGAGATTGCCTGGTGAGTTAACCTTTCCCTTGCAGCAATAATGCTTTTCCTGGATGAATTATGAAGATTTGTGTAAAACAAAATAATATAAAAAAAAAATCAGCTGCCTTAGCTGACTAGTCAGTTGTAACTGGAAGCCTTATAAACTAGGTTGAATTTGGGTTCACCTGACCACAGTTGGACTCAGGTCAATGGATGACAGGTCAACTAGTCAACCAAATGTGAAAAATGTTATCAAAGAAAGGAAATATAGTATATAAAAGAAAAATAAACAAATAAACGAATAAAACTCAATAACTAGTTAACTATCATAAATAAAATCAAAACCAAAAAATGTATACAAAAAAAATCTACATAAATCAGTCAACCTTACTAATAGTCTATTTGGTTATTGGATGAATGGTTGACTAGTTGACCACTGTGGAAATAAAATCAAAGCTAAAATTATATTTGAAAAAATAACTCAAATCTTGTCATTCTCAGTAATTAATTAGTTGTCGGATGACTGTTCGACTATCATGAATAAAATCGAAACATCGAAATTGTTTTAAAAAAAACCCTCCACAAACTAGTCAATCTCAATTATTTATTAGTCGGTCATTGGATGTGTGATCTACTAGTCGACTATAATGAATTAAATCAAAACCCAAAAATGTACATAAAAAAATAATCATAAATTAGTCTTCCTTATTAATTGACAAAAAAAATCTAAATTACAGAAATATATATAAAAAAATACATAATCTAGTCATCTTAACTAGTTGACCCATGCTTAGTCTGGAGTGTTTCATCACCCTTTTCCTTTTTGTTTTAGAATTGCCTGCATAACACAGTTGGGCGCCGTTGTGAAAATTGCCTACCTGGATTCTATGGAAATCCAAAGACTCGTGATCCACAGGCATGTAGACCCTGTCCTTGTCTAGGACACTCCAGTAACCAGTGAGTTTGCCTTTTTCTATTAACTGTATCAAAGATATTTTATTCATATAAAGTGGCTTCAGACATAACCCATAATTCATAATTATTAATTTAATCTAATACTCTTCTTCTACCGAAGGCCTTCATCTTGTTTCTTGGACTCAGATGCACAGCCCATATGTGAATGTCCTGCTGGTTATACTGGAAGACGGTGTGAAAGGTAAGTTTCTTTGGTCTAATGAGAGGATACACCTCCCATTAAGTATGCTAGTAATGCTGGGCTGGCCAAACTGGTGATGGAGGTGATCGGTATCCCTTTACCTATTGCCAGAAAGCATGTGTTTGTTGCTTTCCATTATCTCTTCAACCTTTTGTGATTGAATGGCATTTGTCCGTTGGTATGGGAGAAGCAAGCCTTGAATCAATGCCACCCATACCAATGCGTGTGTTTTTTTTGGAGGAGCTTATAAGTTGATAAGCTGTGGTGCTTGAAAAATCCATGTACGTTTGTCTGAAGTCTGCAGCGTTTTCAAGTTATAAAAATGTCACTTCTTTACTGTGAGAGTAAGGTGTTGAAGCAATTAGTAGCATATGTCACTTTAAAAAGGAGTTGCATCCTTTTTTTTTTGCTTCAGTGCTTCTTTGTAAAGCTCTTGCTACATTTTGAGCAACTTTTTCTTATTTCAAACTCTTCTTCTAGATATTAGTGGGTCTCTAGGGTGGTTTATGCTTCCCATACTGAAGCATAAACAAGTTGATGATATGAATTGTGGATTCCTGTCACCTGTTCAGAGTGCAAAAGCTTTTGGGTGTCTGGGATAAAGAATAAATGGCTTCTATTGTTCAAAAAATTTGGTACCAACGTACCCTGTCTCATCATGGCTCTCAGCATTTCCAACTGCGGAGACTTCTACCTTGAAGGTTCGAAAGATTTCTTCCCCACTGCATGTGATGATGCTTTCTACCTCAACCCTGGGAAAAAGCAAGTTCTGGATACAACTGACCATAATGTTGACAAAAAACTTGATAGTAGAGAAGATGATGACTTTTCAGGGCTTGAAAGTACAACAAGATTTTTGCTGTCAACAACCATACGTAGTTTAAGTCACCGTAGGACTTATGGGGCCCCGCGTTACATGGCAATTCCTGAGGCTCGACAGAAGAGTTTCCAGCTGCTGTTGAGGATGCACTCGAATCGTTTCAACCAGCGCCTGAGTATGCTTGAAAGCAACACTCTGGACATGAAAGACAACCTCGAGAACATGAGGAAGCAACAGAGTCACTTTAGCTCTCAACTGGAGACAATAGCCAGAGTTTTGTCTCCAACTGACAGGAAAGACAGAATCAATGAGCTGTCCAACAAATACACAGACATTGAAAAAAGACTGAGTCAATTAGAACACAAAATTGAGATACTGATTGATGGCTTCACTGCTCTAGCTCAAGAGCTTGATAAAGTGAAACGAGCACGCCACATGGCACGCCCACCACAGGATCGTAGAGAAACTGCTGTGGTTGCTACCACCCGGATTCCAGCCTTGACTACAGCTTGGATAACTAATATGTCTACTAGCAGATTTCAGAGGAGAACAGAAATTCCCAAAACCATACCAACTCCTCGTACCATTTCCACAACTACATTTGTACAAGATAGACTTTCCCAGATCAATGAAAATTCAACTAAGCAAGCAAAGTTCTTAACTAAAAGGATCCAACCAATATCAACAAGAAAAGACATTGAAACCAGTTTCTCATCAAGGGCAGACAACAAAAATAATAGCAAATCTTCTAGGAGAGCAACAGTTCCCAAAGGTATAGCCAACCGTTCCCTTACTACGTCGAGGAATGAAAGGCTTTCAACCTTAGTTACCTCCAAAGAAAGGCAACAGAGAAGAAAGGCACTAAATAAAGGTTCTCTTATCTCACGGGAAAGGAGCAACGGACAAAATGGAACTTCTCAAATACACCACAAAAGTCAAAAATCTACAGAGCCTCAGAGAACTGTGTTGACAAGGAAACCTAGTCAACTATCCCATTTGCCTACACGAGTGCAAGGAGAAAAAGAATCTGCAACTATATTTCAGATTCCTCCTCCATCTCATACAAAAATCCCTCAGTTAAAAGAATCAGCAAAATCTTCCAAGTCATCGAGCAAACCACAAAAACAGGTCCATATTCCTTCAGAAAAATCATCTAAATCTGTAAAAACGCAAAGAAATCATTTGGTAGTAAGTCCGTCCAAAAAAGCAACAGACATCAAGAAACCTTCTCACAGTCTCCAAACAAAGAGAAGACATTCCAAAACTAGATCATCCAATCAAAATCAGTTAGATGTTCCTTCTCATGAAGCGAGAGGTGCATCAGACTTAAGGTCCAGCCAACCTGAAGAGTTTACCTATGCAGCTACTTCTAGTCAACCGTCTGACAAGAGGATATTACATTCCCCTAAACCCAAAGTACAAATGACTACTCCAAGAAGACTAACTCAGAGGAACTTGTCTAAATCCATTAATATTTTAGACATCTTAATGAAAAACAACAGGGGACAAAAAACATTAAGAAGACCCTGGCTAAAACAAGACGGGAACCTTCATATTGTTCTTGGAAGGCTGGCAATTCCCATCAAAATCATTCCCGATTACTAGATGATATATGGATCATTGCACCAGTTTACATTACATTGTTTTTTGTTAGTTTTTTTCTCTTTTAGCCCGCATTTGAGTTTTGCAATCTTATAGAATGCTGTTGTTCAAGTAAATGGGCTTGAGTTTTGAATACACACTGTGTTGCAGAAATGCCTCATATCTTCATAATTCTTGTAAACCAAGTATGTTGTACTTTAGTTTAATGAACTGACTCATTCCTGATGTGTTGTTTTATTTTTTATTTTTTTTCTCAGTGGAATTGTAGAAATAATGTTCAAGTTTCCCCTCCTTTGCTATTGGTCAGCCAAACCAAACAGTTAGCCCCGCCTCCCAATTCACACTTCAGTTTGAGCCAGTGCTGTTATCTCAGGCCAATCAACCTACAAATGGATGGCTTCAGACATTAAAGATTATTTTATGATGTGCCATCTTGGTTGTAATGTTTATACTGTTTTGTGTACTTAGTGTTCAGACATTATGTTGAGTATTTTATACAATTTTATATGCATTCATCTTCATTTATCCATGCTGCCTACTCGTATCATATTGTCTTGTAAAGTTTGTGAACTCCATCAACATAGAACCTCAGTTTGCCCAAATATGGCAAAAGTGATGTATTTTCAGCAGTATACATTTGATTTATTTAAGTATTAGTGTATTAGTCTGGACAACCTTGGAACCTCGAGTTATCAGGTAAGACTTTTTGTCAAGTTCCTCGGCTTCCACAAGCTTGGGGATAAGGTGGTTTTACTCACTTAAACACTTTATTTATTTCAGTCTTTCTCTGTTCAGCAAAGTAGTTTTTCAAAGAGAGAAGGACTCAACATCTGTTGGATGTTGACAGCATTCTTGGCTTTAATTTATCCATCTCCTAAACTTGAAATTATGGGTATTATGCAATGGATCCTCTGTTATGTGATCTAATGTGGCTCTTGTGGTGGCCATTAAAAGATACTAATGTCAGGGGTTTGCTCTTTTGTTGTCCTTGTGGTGAGACAAATGTCAATCTAGCAATCAATAACTGCTTGTACATGCACAGATATTTCATATCGTGTTAAGTATCTACGTTGGTTGTTTGCTAAACTCTTTTCTTGATGTCTTTTTTTTTTTTGTAGATTAAATCATTGTTTTCCAACCCTTTTTTGTTGTATGTACCCCAACAGCCCCATTGGTAAAGCTCCAGTAACACTTCATCAACGAAACATGAAATGTTCATTTTAACTCATCATTAGCATTAATTTTAATGTGTTTTTAAACAGGATTTTCCTGTTTGGTAATTTTCTCTTCATGAACCAATTATCTATATACAAAATCAAAGCGTCTTTAGGTTAGCATGATTATTAGTATGTCTGAAAAATATCCAGACAGTGTTTGAAGAAGCTCTATGCATCATATTCTCAAAGAGCTGTGACTCACAGGTCATAAATCGCTCTTAATTTTCATGGCAGGTCCTGTCATGTCTCTTAAATTCTAAATGTGGTTTTGTTTTTACTGCATGACATTCAGAACAGTTTTTCCAAGGTGTTGTCTGATTTTCCTCAGATGTGCTCCTGGATATACTGGCAATCCCCAACTTGGTCAAAGATGCACGCCAGGCAGCCCTGATGGTGGTAAGACTGGCAAAGATAATATTCTGTAACAATTATTCTTAAAATTAAAAGAATAAATTGAAGATGACTCCTACTTAATTTTTTTTAAACCAAATTTTATAATTTAAATGTGTATTTAAAACAATCTGTTCATAGATTGTTACCTCTGTGACCAAAGTGGTAGTGAAGGATGTAGTGCAACGGGAATCTGTCGCTGCAAGGTAGTAATTTTATTTTTTTTTTATGTTTGCTTTACATTGATAACTTAAATTTAAAACATACTTGTTTGTACTCAGATGAATGTTGAGGGTTCAACATGTTCCACCTGCAAGCAAGGGACCTTCCACCTCAGTCCTGCTAACAAAGATGGCTGTCTGTCCTGCTTTTGCATGGGCGTCACCCAGCAGTGCTCCAGCTCCAATCACTATAGAGATGTGGTAAGAGATGTGATGAGTTAGACCAGTGCTTTTCATCAGTGTGTGTGGGCAAATGTTCATTTTCTGCCTTTTTTCTCCAGGTTTCCACCGTATTTTCCACTGGAAACTACCAAGGTTTTGCTCTTGTAAACCGCCAGCGCACCAACCGCATTGACAGTGGCTTCTCCGTAGAGGTGTCCACAGATGGAACACAACTCTCCTACACTAACTTTAACTATCTTGAACAGGAGCCCCACTACTGGCAGTTACCCAAAGCCTATCAAGAAGACAAGGTAGAGTTTGGCAGCATTATGTATTTCATCATTCTTACAAGTCTTTGTGTCTTCTTACATGCTCTCTTGAAGTATCTTCTCCCACTTTGAATACTGAATTCATTCTGCAAATGCACGCTGCCAAGACCTTTTCTTCTAAAATGTACTAAGGACAGCTCTTCTGCAGCTTAGAAACACTTTTATAGAAGTTGGAGCGTACACACGAGCTATAGTAGGTACTAGTATCAACAAATTGAGTTTGGGTAGGCTTAATTTGACTCATGTGTCTTTTACTTTTTTATTTATTTATTTATTTTGGATGTAATGCACTGAATTAAGTGTTTCTGAACCTACTTGCTTTTTTAGAAGACTAACTCTGCTCGCCCTAGACGAGCACACAAGGTAATCCTTGCAGGTTCAGCGTGTGACCGTGTTTAATGAATGTGTGTGTCTGATGTTTTGATTTGGCCTGTCATATTTCTAGAAATAGAATGATGCTTGATTGGGTCATCTGTGCATTGATCTTTTCAGAATATTTAACTTCTGTACTCATGTTATGGTTTTATTTTGTCTTGACCATGTTCTGAAGTGCATGGGATTTTATGGTAGATACATTTTGACTTAATTTTTTGTCATACTTAAGCCCAGTTTACACCTAGTAACACATTATACTGCACTCACACTTTTTGGGGATTTATAATGCTCTGAATGAAGAAGAGATATGCCATCATAGCCTGTTCATTGCGGTGTCTGAAGAAATGTTGCATGCTCAGTTTAGTGTGACCACAGCTTAAAAAAGAAATGACTCAAAAACGAAAGTGGTCAATGGTGTTTAGTTTTTTTTTGTCTGTTGTATAGTCTTTTAACAGTTTTGAAATACAAGTCATACAGAGATGTTACATGAAGAGTAACTAGTTATTTGTAGTTTAGCTCTAGTATTTTAGCTTTTATATTGAGATTAGAGATTGCTTTGTTCACACAACTAGAGAGACTCCTCGTGGATAAAGGAACAGCTGAGAAAGGACGTCGCTGTATGGCATCTAATGAACGATATGGGTAAAGACCTCTCAAGGTCCAAAAGAGCCGTTGAGGTATTAGAACTATTATTCAACTTTTATTGTTAGATCTCACCATTGACCTGAATCCCATAGTCACTTTAACAGTGTGGCACCCTCTCGTTTCACATAACTCATGGATATTTATTTAGTAACATAATGTACTAAATTTAATCTGAAAGTATGAACTCCGATTAATCCTTCAATTAATGCTTTTAATAAACTGAAAGCGTTGGAAAACGTTGGAAAACTGACAGATTTGCTGAGCTTTCAGTAGAATCAACAAAGCTCAACAGAAACATCCTTGACACTTTCAGTAAACGAATGCCTCCATGTATTAACTCCACCTGTAGATATCTGACACGATGTAAAGTGATGGAAAGAAATTTGAGGAAAAAAGATGGCATTAATCAAATTGAGTTTTGAAAATGTTTTGCTGTTTATGGGTAACACCACTCAAACAGAATGAACACTTCAGGTGAGAGCATACGTTGTATCCTGATTCTTATACTGACATCCTGAGCATTTCCTTGCATCTGTTTGGCTGCATGTCCCATTCTTTCCTCTCAACTCGTTAAAGTTTTGGCATATCTGTCTCTCCGTTCTCTCTTTGCTTCGTTTGCATTCATCCAATCTGGTTTGTGTTTCCGGTCTGATCTATAGGACTGACCGTTCACACTTTAATCTACAAGTGATGAGCCCTGTTTGCTCCATTCATTTGTTCAGTAGTGTACAGTATCTACACTACCATTCCAAGATTTTTTTTTTTTTTTTTGAGGAATTGAATCTTTTATTCAACAAAGATGCATTAAATTCACAGTTAAGGCAATTATATTGTTTCAAAGGGCATTATAATTAAAAATATATAGATCATCGTTTCCACAAAAATACGCAGAACAACTGTTTTCAACATTGATGATGATGATAATAATAAAAATAATAATAATAATAAATGTTTATTGAGCACTAAATCAGCATATTAGAATGATTTCTAAAGGATCATGTGACACTGAAAACTGGAATAATAACTGCTGAAAATTCAGCATTAAAAACAGGAATAAATTACATTATAAAATAAATAAATGTAGCCTTGGAGAGCATAATAGACTTCTATCAAAAAACATTACCATTCAAAAGTTTGGGGTCAGTAAAAAATTGTAGTGTTAATTGATTGCTATAATAATGATGTACTGTAGCATCCGCCCAAGAGATTTTCTCAAAGAACAACTTTGCATTTTACATATTCATTTCATACTTTGTCCAAAATAACTGACTCGTTCACTATATGAGGAATAAATGAGCGCTAGTGGGTGTACTTGGGCACACCTGTAGCTCTAGACATACTTGGAAACTTTTTAATTTGCCCAAAATAAAAAGTACATCCCAATGTTGTTTGAAATCTGATTAAAAAATAAAATAAATCTGTCTAACTTTTTCATGTTTTTTTGTTGTTCAGACTGAATGGATTGAGTTGCAAACACACTAATTCTAATATTTTCTGTCTGTCTGTACAAACCCTTCAAGTCACTATATTTCCTGTTCCATCCATTGCTTTATTCTCACTAGCACCCCGCTGATGAAGTACGCAAACTTGATGATGAAATCTGGGCAATCATCACTAATTTCTCAGACGGGCAGTCTCCCTTCCCTTTTTCTTCATCCTCTCAAACTTCCCATTCTTCATTTGAGGGCCAGCGTTTGCTATCTCGCTCAAGTGTGCGTGACTCTCCTTTCCATTCTGGTTTAACTTCCTCTTTAAGGGTCTCTGAGTCTCACTCAAACGACCCAGGCCCTTCCTCCCACCCCGACTCAACTCAGGTACTGTATGCTCTCACTCAGGGGTGAGTTGACTAATTCAACGTCAGACTAATTGGATAGTGACTAGTTTTAGATTTGGCCTTTACATGTGCTGTTTCTTAACATTTCACATGGTCTTAAAGGTTAGCTCAACCAAAAATAAATATTATGTCACTCTCATGTCGATCAAAACCAGTATGACTGACTGACTTCTTTGGAACACAAAATATTAGTAAAAAAGCTTTTAAGTTAACTATACAGTATTTGTAGGAATGTTTCAACTGATGTTGTCCATACAATGAAGTCATTGAATTTCATTGTATAGACAAAAAACATTTATTTCATTTAAGTCATATAGGTTTGGGATGATATAAGCGTGACAGAAGTTTCATTTTGGGTTAACTATCCCTTTAAAATGCAAAAAAAAGTAATTCTAGTAGCTTAGCACTTCCCTAGTTTACACTAGTAAAACACTTTCTTTTATTCTAGTTCTGTTGTTTGATTTTTGGTCTGGATGTTGCCTTCTCAGCAGGTTGCACTGGGAAAAAACACAGTTGGTCTCCCTAGAGGTCCACGACCTGGCCCCTCTAACAAGGTTGGGAATCATGCGAAAGTTGTGCGCTTTTTTGGGAATCTTGAGTCTAGGCTAATTTGAATATATACAGTATACATTACCATTCAAACACTTGGGGTCAGTAAGAATTTTTTTAATTCAATTTTTGAAGGAAATTAGTACTTTTATTGAGCAAGGATGCATTAAATTGAAGAAAAGTTTTCTAATGTTATAAAAGATGTCTTTTTTTCAAATAAATGCTGTTCTTTTGAACTTTCTATTCAAATATTATGCAGCAACTGTTTTCAACATTTTCAACATAATACATGTTTCTTGAGCAGCAAATCAGCATGTTAGAATGATTTCTGAAGGATCATGTGACACTGAAGACTGGAGTAATGATGCTGAAAATTCAGTTTAGCTATCACAGGAATAAATTACATTTTAAAATAAGTTAAAATAGAAAACCGTTATTTTAAATTGCAATTTCACAATATCACTGTTTTTCTTTGTTAACATAAGAGACTTTTCTAAAATATGAAAAAGAAGTCTTACTGACCACAAACGTTTTACACCATCTACTTATCAGTGAGACCCGGAAAGTCTGCAAACGCTAGTCAAGGTTTGGTGATTTAAAGGATGGCTTTTCCCTGTAGGTGTAGCTTGTAGTGCACACTATATAAAATACACATATTTTTGTATAAAATAGTAAACCAAACTCTGAATTCTTTCTACCATATTTTATCAATTTTTTGAAGATGTTGTAGTGCAGTTAGTCAGTGACTGACAGAATAGATTTCTTTTCTCTCATGCTTTCCTCTGTTCTTTGCTTATCTGCTGCATTTCTCTGTCTTTCCTTCGTCCACGCTATTATGCATTTCCTTCCGCCTGTGCTCCAGTATGTTTTGGTCTACAGTGGGTTCAGCTTGCACCCAGATGACGTGCTCTTCTGGCAGCTCCCGGAGCAGTTCAAAGGGGATAAGGTAAACGCATGGATGGGTTCAGGCCCGCCCACCACTGATCCCCCCCCAGGTTGTCTGATCTGAGACATTAATGAATCACTACCTGAGCCAAAGGTGTGATTGATGGGCAAGCCGAAACATCGCTTAATATAAACCAACCAACCCGGTGTATCTATAATCACGTCATGTCTAGAGTGTTTGTTACTGTCGTGCTGACAGAAAGAAGTGCTGCTGTGGATTTAAGTGAGAGGCTCATATCTGAGATGCTGATTTGTGGAATGATGTTTTTGCTAGCTTTTTTTAATGAAAAACTTTTTTTGTTTGTAAATTGTGCCTTTGTTTAAAAAAGAAAAATGAATATTGATATTCGTTTTGAATGTGTCATGATGTGACAAGTTTCCTGCAGAAAGCATTTTGCCTGTCCTCACTGAAAATGAAACCTCTGTGTGACACAACACAGTCTCTGCTTTTCAGAATATATTATGTAATGTACAGGAAAATGACATTTCACTTGTACTGTCTTTTTTTTTTTTAATCAACATAAAAGCCCTAAAAGAAAGTTATAATAAAAAAAGTAAAACCCTTATTGAAAATCTGAAAATTACCTTTGAAATATTTTATTTGCATTTGGAGCAGTGATTCATCAGTGACAATAAAAACTAACATAATGGGAAATTTTCTAATTTAATGTTTTTTATTCTAATGCAGGTCGGTGCATATGGTGGAAAGCTGAAATATACCATCTCCTATGTGCCTGGACCTCGAGGTTCTCCAATAGAAGATGCTGACGTTCAGATTATTGTGAGTATGATGGCAGATGTTGCATGTATGACACATATACTAAGGTTTCATTCCATAAACGAGATGTTTGAACACTATTGTTCCTCAATATTTCCACAGGGTAATGATATCACACTGGTGGCACGGCAAACCTGGAGAAGGGGGCAAGGTGCCAGAGAGTCACAGGACTTTGAGATAGATTTCAGAGAAGTGAGAACCCATTCTCATCCATTTTATTTCTGTTTTTCATCATTTTCATCATATTGTCATTTGTTTTGAAGGAAGATATGTGGTTCAGCATGATGATTTCTTCTCTGTAGGAACACTGGCAGCGTCCCGATGGCATGCCGGCTACCCGGGAACACCTGATGATGGTGCTCGCGGACCTCGATGACATCCTGATCCGTGCTTCGTATCACACAGAGATGCGCTCATCCAGTATCTCGGGGGTCCGCATGGATATCGCTGTGCCTTACTACACTGGCCTGGCACAGGCTTTGGAGGTGGAGCAGTGCCAGTGTTCTCCTGGTTACCGTGGTCTGTCATGCCAGGTATGAACAATCAAAGCTTTGCTTTGTGACCAACCGGATGAATGGTAGCAAAGGCTCGCTTCCAATCTACTGTGATGATGATGACAGTATTACTCAATCTAGACATCTATTCCATTGTCTTCATGTTCTGTAGGACTGTGCTCCTGGATACTCTCGCACTGGAGGGGGCTTGTACCTTGGCCACTGTGAGCCGTGTGACTGTAACAGCCATTCGGACTCCTGTCACCCAGAGACTGGCATCTGCACGGTATGAATCTTTACCAGCACGCAGTTCTTTTCTAGAAGTGGGATGCATAGAATTTCAAGGGATGCATAGAAGCATACAAACGAGTGTTGCTCTCCCTTTATAGTCAACTTTAGAACAGTACAGTATATCAAATATATTTCTATAATAAATAATACTATAAAATAACTATTAAATTATTATTAAAGTATTATCTAAAATTGTGTCTATATATATATATATATATATATATATATATATATATATATATATATATATATATATATATATATATATATATATATATATATATACACACATACACACACACACACACACACACACACACTATATACATATACATATACATAATATATATACATATATATATATATATATATATATATATATATATATATATATATATACATATACATATACATAATATATATACATATACATATACATATATATATATATATATATATATATATATATATATATATATATATATATATATATATACATATACATATACATAATATATATACATATACATATACATATACATATATATATATATATATATATATATATATATATATATATATATATATATATACACTGTATATGTATATATACACACACTGTGTATGCTTCTATCTATCTATCTATCTATCTATCTTTATTTATGTATTTATTTATGTATTTATGTATTAATTTAATTATGTATTTAAATAAATATTATTTAAACAAATTAATATTAGTTTTCATCCAAAATGATCTAAAAACTGTGTATGTGTATATTATTTTGTATAAATATTTAAACTATTAAATATAAATTGCATTTACTCACCCTCATCAATTAAATACATATTTAAACAAAATAATTAAATTGCATCCTAAATAAATAAAGCCTTTGTAGTCACCTTGAACCATAGTACTGTATGCCTATGGATTTCTTTATATATATTCTATTCTGAATATCTTATAATTAAATAAAATATAAATAATACTTTAAATAAATAATTTATAAATAAATACTATTTATTAATATTTTTAAATAATATTTTTTGTATGTAATTTTTGTAATTATTTAATGTAATTACAATTTATCTAAAAAGTGTGTGTGTGTGTGTGTATAATAACCTAAGTAAATTAAATGTAGCTTTTTCTCACCTTCATAAAAGTAGTCCATACCACTTGTGTGTTATCTTTTTGATTCTTAGAGCTGTCAACACAACACCAAGGGTGAGCTCTGTGAACAGTGTGCTGACGGCTTCTTTGGAGATCCGACTGCTGGAACCCCTGAGGACTGCCAACCATGTGCCTGCCCTGGCACTGACCCCGACAACCAGTTAGTCTTAACATACACCTGCAAACCTTACCTGATTCTGCCAGCTCTTCTTTTCGCAATATTAACCTTATTTGCAGGAAGGTTTTTAATAGTGATTTTATGTGTAGATATTCTCGCACCTGTGAGAGTCTGGGTAACGGAGACTACCAGTGCACTGCCTGTCAGCCCGGCTACAATGGCCAGTATTGTGAACGGTATGCTCGCACTTCCTGTAGTGCAACAAATCAATTAGGCTTGTCTATTATTGTCATCACAATTTTTGATGTGACACTCGTTTTCTTCATAGCTGTGCGCCTGGTTATGTTGGAAATCCACAAGCAAGAATCCCCTGCCGTAGTGGTATCTGTTCATTTATTATCACAGTAACTTTCACGACCCTATGAAATCAAAATTGGAGGTTTGTGACTTTCAAGGTGCATTCAAGCCATCTTGGAATTACCGTAATTATGTGATTCCGACTTGTAAAAAGCGTTTACATCCTCGAAGAATTTGTAATTTCGTATTTATGAGTTTGTAAACTTCTAAACTCCGAATTTTCTGAGTACTCCAATTTGTATTATGTGATCGTTGTACCACCCGACCTCTGCAGATTCATTTTGGCAGTGATAGGGTTTTGCCATTGATAGTGTTTGAGGTCATCTATATGCCAGTGTACTTTAAATTTGAGCAAATATGCATATAAATGCATATAAAATATCCCTCCCAAAAAACACTTTGGAAACCAGTAGCAAATTGTGGCTAATTGGCAGTTAAAGCAAAGGCATGAGCCCTTTCTTCCCCAACTTCCTGTTTTAATTGGAAATACGTCAACACATAAATAACAACACTCGTGATTGATTTCATGGGGTCTCTACACAAACAGTTGACGCACTGCATTTGTGAAACCGCATTTCTGTTGGACAGATTCCAGTAAAACGTGTTTGTCTGTTATCAGCTGCTGCATCTCTGGTGGTGAAGGTGTATCCAGAAAGGGTTCAGGTGGCACAGGGAGCCCAAGTCACTCTCAGGTGCCAGGTGTCTGGATATCCACCACACTATTTCTACTGGTCCCGTGAGGATGGACGCCCAATCTCCAGCACAGCAGAGAGACGCAGACAAGGTACTGCCCGGATTCCTAGAAGCAGATCCCTAGTATATCAGTATATATCTCCAGACGTCACAAATGAGTAACCTAGAGCAGTGTTTCTCAACCCTGCTCCTGAAGGACCCCTGATTCAACTTGTCGGCTCATTAGAAGAAACTCCAGGAAGTAAAATGAGTGTGTCAGAAAGAGGAGACTTTCATAATGTGCTGTGTTGGGGGTCCTCCAGGACCAGGGTTGAGAAACACTGCCCTAGAGAAACCAAGCACCAAATACAAGATCAAATGCTCTGTTTCATATTGCATATATCCTTGGTGGATAAGGAAATACCATAATTGCAACCCATCTCAATGGAAAAACAGATCCAATATGGAGGACATTGCAAAATAAATATAGTGAAAATAATTCATTAATGAATACTTCCGTGTTTTTAGGCTTGCATTACCATTTGAAAGTTTGGGGTTGGAAAGATTGTTTTTGAAAAAATTATTTTGCTTACTAATGCTGCATTTATATGATCAAACATACAGGGAAAAAAACAGTAATATTATGAAATATTATATTTAAAATAACTGTGTTCTATTTTAATATATTTTAAAATGTAATTTATTCCTGTGATGGCAAAGCTGAATTTTCAGCATCATTACTCCAGTCTTCGGTGTCACATGATCCTTCAGAAATCATTCTAATATGCTGATTTGCTGCACAAGAAACATTTCAAAAAGTTCAAAAGAACAGCATTTATTTGAAATACAATTTTTTTTGTAACAATGTTAAAATCTTTACTGTTACTATTGATCAATTGAATACTTCCTTGCTGAATAAAAGTATTAATTTCTTTCCAATTATTTTTTTTTTAAATCTTACTGACCCTAAATATTTGAACTGAAGTGTATGTAACACAACTGACAGTACGAGTTTATAATCATGGGAATCCTTTTCATTCCACCCTGCAGGAGAGGAGCTGCATTTCCCCAGTGTTCATCCCAGTGACGCTGCCGTTTACATCTGCACCTGCCGAGACCAGCGCAGCTCCAATACGAGCAAAGCTGAGATTGTTGTTACAAGTTAGTTGTTTTTTATCACCATAAAACACAACTCTATGCCAGTTATTCAAGTCTTTCGCTCTACACTTTAACGCATGACAGCACAAAGTACATTTTGAAATTGGGTTTTTAAAAGTTGCTTTTGTTTTACCCTCAAGATGCTTTTAGATTCAACAAAAATCAAGTTGTGATTGTCCAAGAACATTTTTGTAAATTGTGATAATGTGAGTTGCCAAGTATGTATGAATAATTTGTAATCGGGGCATAAAACTAACTTTTTAAGACCTAACAATGGCCGGTAACTTAAAGTCCGCGTGAACCGGAAGTTGCAAACGACTTTTCTCCAGTGTTGTGACGTATTTCCCAGTGAAAAGGAATATTGAACAGAGGGCAGGGTTTTACTCTAGCGCTCCTCCTCTCCATCTCTCGCTCATAACAGACTAACGGTTTGAGGGGAGTGGTTAAGCGTTTCCCAACCCAAGTCCTCAAACCTACGTCATCAGGGAAGGTCCTCCAATGCAGAGGGGAGGGGCATTTTATCTAAATTGATTAATTAGATCACTTTAATCTAAATTGATTAAAGATTACGAAGCCAAAAAATTTTTTGGTGTGGATTGACTTGCATGGATGAATTGTTCACCACAAAACGATCAATTTAGGCAAACAAAGTAAATATGGTCAATTTTGATTTCATGTGGACTTTAAGAATTTTTTTAAATATTTTGTATTAAAAATAATACATATTTTGGTAGCACTTTATTTTACAGTCCTGTTCCCCATGTACATACTATGTACATATTAAACTATTAATAATAACTATTTACTAACCCTGATCCTACCCCTAAACCTATCCTTAACCCATGTAGTTACCTTATAGTTACAGTACTTTCTTAGTACACGTAAGTGCACATACTGTAAAATAAAGTGCAACCAATATTTTTACCAGCAATGAAGCATAAATTAATGTATTTACAAAAGTTACTCAGTCAAGACCAATGAGTGATTTGTTCTTTGTCTTTTGTTGTTTGATTAACATTAAAAATAGACAGAATCAGGAATATTAGACTGCTGTTAGGAGCTATTGCACTGATCCAGTATACTGTTACACGCGTTTTATTTTTCAACTGTTTACGTTAAGACATAACTGACTAAGGATACTTGCCAAGATTTTGACATAATTTAGTTTGAGTATGTCTGTTCAAGCACAAGAAGACATGAAAGAGAGTTCAATTCAGTATTTCTCACACTGAGAAGCAGATTTCTAGGCTTGCACTTCAGATGTTTATGCACGGAAAACGTCCCACACAGCGCTTAGTTACAAATTGAGTTCCCTTTTGCGTCGTCTTAAGCTTGAATATTTAAATTGGCAAGGCTTAAACTTTCGTGACGATGCAGCACTGGCCCCGCCAACTGTCGTTCACATTTGTCCATGTTCATGTTCTCACAGTTTTGCATTGTTAGAATTCATAAAAAGGTTTCCGGCCAACAAACGATTGACACAGTTTCATATACTCGCTAACGCTGTTTTTTACGCACATTTGGCGCTTGCTGAGTGTTAATTTTAGGCCCTGTTTGTGGCTCCATAGTTTTAGCCAATCAAATTTTTTTCTTATTTAATAATTTTAATTTATACTTTTTTTTTTTTTTTTGCTTTTTGTGGTCACCATTGGTAAAAAGAGAGAAAAAAAACAATCTTATCTCTTCAAACCCCTTTTCCCTCACCAGCCTTACCATCCAAACCTATTGAAGTCTTTATCGAGGAGCCCAAAGCACAGAGTGTGACGGTGGGATCTACAGTGAGCTTCATCTGCACAGCCAAAAGCAAGGTATGAATGTCTTCTGCACACACATCCACTACAGACATAACCTCACCCTTCCTGACTTCTAAAACAGATGGAGAGAGAGAGAGAGAGAGAGAGAGAGCAATATTTGGCTGTAAGTATGAATGACTGTAAGTGAAAATATTTGCGGACATGTGCTTCTCTCATAGCTGCCAGCGTACACCCTGGTTTGGACCCGCAAAGGCAAAGTCAAGCTGCCTAACCGAGCCATGGATTTCAATGGAATCCTGACCATTCAGAACGTGCAGCCTGAGGACGCAGGCAACTATGTTTGCACAGGTTCCAATATGTTAGGCATGGATGAGGGCACAGCTCTCCTCTATGTCCCAGGTTGGTGATGGCACCTCATCCTCTAAACCTCCCTGCCTTCTAGTTTTTCAGTCTTTCTCAAGCTGCATGTCTCTTTGCTTACCTCAGTCTTTGCCCTATTGTTTTGTCCATTGTGTTGTTTGTGCCAAATTCTGCTTTGCCTTTGGACAACAGCATGGCTAACCCTTCTTTTTGTGTTTAAATTATTGCGTTAATCAAAAATTAGCTTTTTGATTTACTTGCTGAGTTTTCTGTTTGTTTCTTTCCACTTACATAATGGCTTTTCGTGTGGGCCAATGTAAAATCTTTACGCCAGACAAAATTATACAGCTTGTGAATGGTTAAGAAAAGCAAAACTCAGATATATCAAATTTTGTCAATCAAGACTAATCCAGCACCTGAAATTATTTATTTTTCTCAATACAAATTCATGATCATTTCTTTTTTTCCATCATGGCTGTTGCAAGCTAATATCTTGAGCAAAATGTATATTTTTAAGCCTTTTTTGGTTATGAGTATTGGAAATTTTGCTCTTCTATATTCTTTTTTAATTAGGACAACTCATAAATTCCCATAATTATTTTTTGTTGTTGTTATGTGACTCACATATTAAAGCAAACAGATCACCTGTAGTGACTCCCCTGAAGACTGACGGCAAGTTTAGTCATATTAAACGTTTGATTTAAATTTTTTCAATTTATAATATTGTGCTATTGTACAATAAAACATGAGCACAACAAATGTTGTGTGAATTGTTCATTAATCTATTTAAATGTAAATTGTTGAATTAAATTCAGTGCTACATTTTACGTTAAAATGATTTAGATAGAAATGCTAATTTGTACATTGCTATTATTCATGAAACATAAGAACAAATTTCTGTGTAAAATCTTTTTTTGTCAAATATTTTACACAAATAGTCACATTGAATTGAATACTAAAATACATTAAAGTGGATTTATGTACAATTTGCACAGAAATTCATTCTTCTTGTGTTTAATGAATAAGGCCAATCATTTTTCTAACCTCCAGTCTCATATGCATCTTGTTCATGCGTAGTGTTCTTAGTAGTGGTCAGTGAAATCAGCTGCTGGTGTAATTGGGTGTTGTCATGGTGGTGGTTCTGTGTCAGTCTTCTCACTAGCGGGGGATTTTTGTCTTAATTTCTGAGCATGTTTACTGTCATTTCCCTCCTGAGGTGGTCTTTTGGGGTTTATGGTTTATGAGGTAGGGAGGTGTCGTAATTGTAGAAACTGGGACCCGTCTGCCAAAAGGACTGCAAGTGCAATCCCGTTCCCGACTCCAAGATGTGATTCCATCTCTATTTTGTAATGGAAATGTTTTTCAAATTTGTATTTGAAAATGGTGCTATTAATAGTGCAGTAGTTTGAATGTTGACTTTATCCATGAGTGTCATATTTTCCATTTCAAGTTGCTTCAGACAGGTTTTGTACTGTTCTAAACTCTTCAGTTATATTTAGTAGTAGTATTAAATAAAGACATTTCATAGATAATGACTCCCAAATGTTGCCAACAGTGATATTGTTTAGAACATATTTATTTTGACTTGTTTGACAAACTACTGTAAAATAAAATAACGGCTTACGTTTACAAACACAGCGAGTGATATGGCTGAAAGGATGTTTATGCTGACTTTAAGGTTGTATGTGTATGAAATAACAGACTTCATACATTTGTTTCATGCTTTTGTGTTTTTGTATTGTTTTTGTTCTTATTCATTATCTATTTCATTATCTGTACACTACAGGGTGGGCCATTTATATGGATACACCGTAATAACATGGGAATGGTTGGTGATATTAAAGTCCTGTTTGTGGCACATTAGTATATGTGAGGGGGCAAACTCCTCAAGATGGGTGGTGTGTACTAATATATACTAATGTGCCACAAACAGGACTTTAATATCACCAACCATTCCCATGTTATTACGGTGTATCCATATAAATGGCCCACCCTGTAGAATGGTGCTTTATAACTTGTTCTTTATTTCTTTTTAATTAAGCATATAGGTGAATATCAGTTATTTCCTTAAAGCAATATTTAATTTTGTACATTTTTGAAATGGTGCTGCATCTTGAGAAAAGATTTTCTCTTTACATTATGATTCCATTGTATTTTATTTGTCTAAACTGTGAAATGTATGTGCAAATTATTCTTTAAATGGTGAACATATTAAAAGAATAACAGGTAAAACACAATCGCTTTATGGAATGAAACTGAAACTAAAATCCTAAGGTAGGCTTCTATCAATCACAAGCTGTATTTAAAAAAAAAAAATATATATATATATAAGTGTTTATGCCGAGGTAAAGCTTTTACATGTGATGTGTTCTAATACTAACCTGCATGCTTTGAGTTTTTGTCTGAGTGCTGTTTCCTCCACTACTCTTTTAATTATACAGAGAGTGCTTACCTTACACTCAGTTTAAAATGTCTTCTAAATGTGCATTGATTTTTCAATAGGAAAACTCAGTGCCCTCATTGATTCTTAATGGGGCGAACTATTGCTTGGCATTTTACAGCAATTATTAATCAACTTTTCCACCATTGACTGTAATCTCACATACTGTAACAGGTTCTGTAAATATATGATACTGGAGCATAATGGTGTATTTGGGAAGAACTTAATTTGCATTACTAAAAAGCCAATGAGAAGCTTCCTTGTACAAAAAAAGCTTTATGTACTGAATATATCAGTCAAAAGTACTGATATAAAAGGTAAAATTATTATGAGTATCATAACTGAGAAATTATTTTTTTCTGTTTTGAAATGTTTTTAGATTTGACGAATACTGGTGTAATTAGCATGAATGATATCAACCTCAGGCATTTTGAGAGACATTGGTAAAGCTGCCTGTTAAAACTTGTTTTATTTCCATGGAAATATAATATGTAAGCTTGTTGAAACCTATCTAGAGACACCTATCTAGGTGAGAATAATTTAGTCCCCACCCATCAAAGTAATTAAAGTATAATTTCACGGCACCAGCAACACAATAAAAGTGTTATTTTAACACAGAACAAACAAAAGTTCTGCAGCTTCTGAGAAGTTTTTGAGTTGAGTGGCATATGCTTTAAATCACATTGAAATGCTTGGGGTCACCAGTGCGCCACTCTCACAAAACCTTCTGGAGTCTCACTTGACAGTATCTACCTGTCCATCATTCACAGAGGCTTCTCAGTCACAGATGTTTTTCACAGCCTATGAGATGTTTGAAGGACATAGAAAGCGTAAGTCCACATGGTTCTCTCCCTCCAGGCCTGGAGGGACCCGTTTTTTTTACGCATGCAATCTTCTCGGCCTGCATGCTTTTACCATATCAAGTAGTGCCCTGGTACAACCTACAAACCACAAGCACAGTGCTATTATGTCACAAAAATAGCTTTGTAACCACCAATTTTTTGTTATTTGAAATATTAATCCTGTTCATGGACACATTTTCCCCATATACAGGTTGTTGAGTTGTACACATGAGCAGTACTTGATCTGGCTAAGCTTTCATGGCCCATATGGGTCTATTGAAACAGGGAAGCTGCATGTTTGCACAAATGGGGACTTCTCTCTGTTGCTGAAGTGTCTTGTATGATTCTTATTTTATTAGTAATTAAAGTCTAACACGGAGATGTCTTGGTACTCAAGACCAGTTCAGTATCAGATTGGTTAGGTTGTTCTCCAAAATGCATGTTATATGTGACCAAACCAACAAACATCACACTTGTTGCCTAACAGAGAGGGGTTCCCAACACATTTCATCAGCCCAGTATCATCATTTTGATATGCAAGACTATGTTGAGGTATATAGGATACCAAACAACATCCATTGTTCTTCAAAGATCATACTGTGACTCATTCATAATTATCATCAGCCATGCATACATTTCCAGTGCACTGACCTTGGCTCTCTCAATCTTGTGTTAAGAGCAATTTATACAACTGTATATACACTGTATATATATATAAAAGATGGTTTCACCATAGTATGCATTTACATAATTTTTGATAATTAATGGATGAGAGGGTGGGTAGATGAATAGATGGGTATGGTAAACAGCATATATGAGCACGTGGGTGGATGGATGGATTGGTAGAGAAATGGTTTATAGTTGAGGGGTAGATAGAAATGGGAGATAGAGGGGGTACAGGTAGGTGGATATTGTAGATAGATGAGTAGATGGCTGTGTAGATCAATAGATGGATGTGGTAGACAGGATATATGAGCACATGGGTGGATAGATGGATTGGTAGAGGAATGGTTGATAGTTGAGGGGTAGATAGAAACTAGGTAGGGGGGGTACAGGTAGGTGGATATGAGTAGATGGCTGTGTAGAAGGATAAAGAGATGGGGGTTTGTAAAGACAAATACAGTTACTGATATAGTTGGGAGCGAAGATAGCTAAATGAGGTGAGTGGGTAGATAAGTAGATGGGTAGATAAGTAGATGGCTAGATGTTTGGCTAGATGTGTAGACCGAGAGATGAGTTGGTAGATACATGAGCAGATAGGTGGATAGACAGCTAAATGTTTGGGTGGACAAATAGACTGAGAGGTGGGTGGGTAGATAGATGAGTAGACTGATAGATAGGTGGGAAGACAGCTAGATGTATGGATAGATAAAGTAGGTGGATAGATGGTGCAGATTGATGTTGAAAAATAGATGGCTGGGTGGGTAGATAGGAAAGTGCTGTAAATGGTTAGGAAGACAAAATGATAGTTGAGTGGGTAGATGGATAACTGTAGATAGGTGGATAGATATTGGGTAAGTAGACCACTATGTGGTTGGGTCAATACATAGATGAGAAGACAGATGGCTGGGTAGATAGATGGATGGGTAGATGGATGCAGTAGATATACAGTATAGATGGGTGAGTACGTAGATCTCAAAATGCATAGAATTAAAAGTATTTTTTTGAGTTATGGACCAAAATAGGAACTCCATCCAGGAGCCCATCATGGAAAAAACCAACGCTCTAAATGCCAGGACAGCTAAATGAGCACTGTTCAGTCACTGAGAAGCAGACCGGAGCTTAACACAGAGCTTACACAGACCAGTAGTCCGCCCTAGTTGGTGAAAGAAAGCTTTCTTTTGCTCTGTTGCCCTGGAATCCATGTAGATCGAGGGCTTGGCATCCAACCAAGTTGGCACAGACAGCAGTGAGGGCCTCGCCCTGCCAAGCCCTGTCTGCCACTTCTCATCTCCTCAAGCTGGCTGCCACGAGACATGACTTGACCATCAGCTCTGGCAGCCAGACACATGCTGCATACGCTGTCACACCACTATCACTTCATGAACGCTCTCACAAACAGACCTTTCTTACTGTAAATTATGTAAACTCTTTTCTCACATTTCACCCATTTGGCTTTTTTGTATTTTAGTGCTCATAATAAAGACCATAAAGCAAGATTTAAAAAGATTAGCATGACCGTTTAGACCATGATTGAAAAAATCATTCCACTGAAAATGTTCTTGACCACTTCCGTCATTGAGAGAGGGTGAGGTCTGTTCTGAATGGGTAATGAATGGTACTCCAGTTTGGAGTGCCCTACTCCTGTCCGTAATTAACTGGTTTCTACCTCACTGTAGCTACTGAAGGGTCCCAGCCGGTGGCCACAGTCAATCCACCTGTGCTGACAGTCCAACAGGGCCAGCGGGTAGAGTTCCGCTGCTCAGTGACCGGCAACCCCACCCCTGCTGTGGAATGGATAGGTGAGCCAATATTCCTTTGAGAAAACGAATGCATATATTAATACGTGGTCACCATGGTCATGTCAAGTAGGACATGTTTGACATCTTATGTTGGTCCTGAAACAACATTCGTGGTAAACTTTTACAAAGACAACTTATTATGTAATTAAAACACTTTTTGTGTGAAATTAATACAATGTTTCTGCACACTTAATTGCATGTTATTTGCAATTAAATGAAAATAGTTCAGTTAAACTTAAAAGTGCTTTTGACCCACTCATGTACATATTTTGTATGTAAATATACTGCTGAATGTGCTGACAAGCATTTTATGGTAAATTAAATATCCTTTATAATTTATATAGAAAAGTTTGTTTAAATATATTTGTAATTGCACATTATGATGAAGTTGCAAATTAAACATATTTACTAACACAACAGTTAAAATTATAATCAGGTACTTACATGTGCTTTTAGTGTATTAGTCAACACATCAAAATAAGTGTACTTTAAAGCATGACAAAAGATGATAAACGCATGATTTCACATTTTATTTGGACATCATTAGAAATTGTGCTTTTTAAGTCTACCAAAGTGTTAAGAAACATAGCCATGACAGTGTATTCTCTTTCAGTACACTTAAGTGGCCTTTTATTTCATTATATTATCTTGAATTTAATTAAAAATATACTTTTAAGACTTAAAATACAGTAAGTGCACAGTCAATGCAATTAAGCACACTTCTTTTTCACAAGGAGACTGAATGTTTTGAGAAGAAGCCTAAAAAAAATTGGGTTTTCTTTCCCTAATCCCTAAAATCAGATTGATCATTTAGAATGTTGTCCAGCAAGGATGTTGATTTAAGAATATGTCCTTATTT
This sequence comes from Abramis brama, assembly GCF_963993115.1. Lineage (NCBI taxonomy): Eukaryota > Metazoa > Chordata > Actinopteri > Cypriniformes > Leuciscidae > Abramis > Abramis brama. The sequence goes on along the minus strand of NC_139984.1, from coordinate 20,480,475 downwards.
AAAATAGTTTGTTGATGGTGTGTCATGTATACACGCATCACATCAACCATTCCTTCAAATGACTCCTGGAAATCCGTCTTATAATATGTTTTTTTTTTTTTTTTCAGGAGGTTTCGGGAAACAAATCAGCTCAAAAGCCGTCGTTCGTAACGGGCTGCTGACCATCCCGTCTGTGGATCGCTCGGATGAGGGCGAGTACATCTGCAAGGCCCTGAACACGCATGGCGAGCACACAGCCCGAGGAGTTCTACGTGTTCAAAGTACATGTCCTACACAGGAATATTTCAAGATTTATAGTGTAACAAGTTCCTGAATATGGTGAGTGAGTTCTTCTCTACTTTTTAACTGATGTTTCAGGTACAAGTCAACCTCACGGTCTGCCAAACGTTCAAGTGAGCCCTCCGCGGGTGGAAATTCACGAGGGTGAGACTTTACGGTTGTACTGCAGGGCCGTTGGCAGTCCCACCCCTGCCCTCACATGGAAGAAGAGAGGTGGTTCACTGCCTCCACAGGTGAGAAACAGATTCCTCCTGTTGTCATTTATCCTATTACTCAATTACGATTTTTAGGGTTGTGACATTGGTCATATTTTGCCTTGTTTTTTCCTTCCTTTGAGTTTTTCTTTCTGTTTCATCCTGTGTCTTGGTGTTTGTTCAGGCAATTCCTTCTCACGGTTTCCATCAGTTTAAAAGCAACAGTCTCGATGTGTTACAGAGACGTATTGAGGAGCTACAGGTCTGTCCATCTGTCTGATGTCTGTCTCACGCGTCCCATCCCACCTGTCTCGCTTCACTCACCCTCACCAAAATCTGTGAACTAACTGCATGATAATTTATTTATTCATGTGACATCATTAGATTTTTAGCACAGAAATAATCATTACAGATTACTTCTGTTAGTACAAACAGATCTTAGTATGCATAGTTAACTGAATGTGCTGGTTATAGTTCTCGAGGCGTACAGCATATGCAGTCTGGTACAAAAGTCGACATTGCTTCAAAATTCAAAGTCTGAACCTGGAAATAAACTGAAAACAAGTGGTCCTGTCATTAAAGCAAAGACAGGACAAACCAAAGAGTGAAATTCATTTAAATTTTACAATGAAACTTTTCAGTCAAATTGTTATCCTGATAAAAATGTATTTAAATTGGAAAAATTGCTAAATAAAAAGCCAAACAGAAGCAATATCTCAATCGGACCCATTCCTCTGAACCTCACTGTACATGCTTTTGCACCGTTAGATTTGGGTTATTCGAGATATGAGACATGGATGACCTGTCCAATGCCGCTGGAGGGCTTTGGTGTCTTGCGTACCTTGTGTCTTTGTGGGCTGGTTTGTTCTGCCTAAGAGCATTGCTGCATTGTGTCAGCTTTTCCCAGGGTGTGCTCAGGTCTTCCGTGCGGCCATGCAGAAATTCTGTGTGCTCTAGCAAATGGGCCGCTTTGAAAATTTGTGAATGGTTTCAGACACTCATTCAACCAAGCCTGCCCCATCCCAGCTCTACTGCTGCCACGCTTCACTAGATCAGAGTTAAGCGGCTTTGCTCCTGGATATAAAACATCACCCCCTCCCCTCTGAATACAGTTGTGTAGTTTACAGATGTAACTTAGAGTTTTAGAGTTTCTTTGCCATTAGTTATACACATATACATTCATGAATCTGAATCATCTATCCACTGTTATTTTGCAATGCAAAAGTAAGCTATTTTCTGTGAATATGCAAGACTTCTGAGATAACTAGAAGAATAAGAGCCCAATCTTCTGGTTCTGTGTATCTAGCACAAGTTTTCATTTTGCGACCTCTTTATACAGTATAACGGACCGTTTTTTTGTACAGCTGGAAGCGGATGACAGCCGAAATGTTTCACACCCGCTCTTACATTAAAAATAAGGTGGATAAATCCTTATAAAACTGAGAAAGTGTTAATATGTTTACTTTTTAAGGTTGATTTGCTGTTCTGGATAAGTATGTAGATGTTGTGTAGCCGCTAGCTGCTTTAACTGTCCACTGTTACTATGTGTCTTGTTTTGTGAAATAATCAGCCTCACCAACGCCATTAATCAATTACAGGTAATGGCAGTTTAATAATCTGCTCATATAGACCTGTAGCACCATAAATGTAACACCCATAATTAATAACAATGTTATGAGGCGTGAAAAATTACACCGTGCCTTAACCAGATGCGCCAAGCTTCAACCAATTTACATTACATTTTTCCAGGCGTTTGACGTTTCTGTGGTGTCGTGGCGGGTAGCCCTGCCCACAATGGAACCTCATTTGGATATTTGGAGGATATTTGGAATGCTCATTTCAAAATACTACTATTTGGATTTGGATACTATTTAGGATGGATAGTATGCGATTTGGGACGCAGCATGACAGTGTATCCAAGTTAAACGGCTTTTTGAACAAGAAAAAATGTAGGGCGGGACTTGATTTTGTCCATTGGGAATTGATTTGATCATTGTGGTTTGCTGTTGCTGTGGTCTCATGTGAGCTTGTCCCACCCTCGTGCCGAAAAACACATCATCAGAGAAGAGGGAGGGGAAACTATTTTGATTAAAGATTACGAGGGCACATGCATTTTAAGAAAAGTAATGATGAGCACATATAAATCATTTAAATTTGAATAAATACTGCAATATTCCATGAAAAAAAATAAAAGAATTGATTTCAGGGTGACTTTAATCATCAAACATAGAGGATGTGAGACTGATTGTGGAAGTTTAGAATCGGATATTATACACTGTAAACGGTAAAACTATTTGTTAAAAATAAAACAATTCCATGAAAAATATTGAATAGTGAATTGTCACTGAAGTCTGAAGTTTGTGTTTTGCTATTGTCAGCTGCAGCGCGTTGTGAGTGCGAGAACATGAGAGAACTGATCTGATTGGCTACTTTTGTGAGTGATTGTGTCTCGTCATGATGCCTTTTTTCATTTTTTCCCGCGTTCAGTTTGCTGCTAGTCTTGGTCTGGACACGGTGATAGCCTCATAACAAAAATCATGTAAATTACTAAAATGCTAAACAATAAAACTATTTTTTAAAAGTGTATTTGCAGGAAATTTATGAATGTATTTAAACTGTATTATTTAGTGTAATGTGAGTCTTCCCAATGCAAGGTAAGTAATGAGTACAAAACTTGTCTTCTGTTGTTGATTTTGATGTTTATTCCGCTACCACTGTACTACAAACACACTTTGTTGATGTTATTTATTTATTATATTTAGCACTTTTTACAATGTACATTATTTCAAAGCAACTTTACACAGAAAAAAATGTGCATTGCAGTAATAATTTCTAAAATGGTCCTGAAATATCCGTATATGCATATCCCCCTCAGGCCCGTATGGAGCGCACTGACATCGGCACTCTCGTCGTACCCAATATCAGGTCATCTGATGCAGGCACATATTTCTGTGTTGGAACCAACACTGTTGGTTCCTCAGAAGCTTATATTGAGGTCTTTGTTAAAAGAGGTGAGGCAAAGCATCAAACTAATTTAACACTAACGTTTTTTATAGGATATAATTTTAATATTGTCCTCTCGCATTGATCAGGTGAAATCATCCCCTCTGGAGTCACCATCCAACCCTCTATTGCTTCAGTAATTGAGGGAGAGACTCTAGATCTCAACTGCATCGTTCCAGGAACCTCTCCTGCATCTGTCAAATGGGAAAGGGCAGGTGGACCGCTGTCATCTAATCATCAGGTTTATCTCCGTCCATTATTAAGCATATTTGATTTATGTGATCTCATAAGTATCTGCGTCATTAGATTTCTGAGCCACGTGCTTAATATATGAACCATACGTGTGCTTGCAAGGTGCTGGGGACTCAGCTGCGGATCCTGCAGGCCTCTCTAGATGACACTGGTGAATATATCTGTCAGGTGGAGACCGGCCCACCCCCTCGCCAGGCTTCTGTCTCTGTGTCTGTGACCTCCAGCGCCTCCCGTAAGTCCTCTTCATTGATGACAAACAGGAGTGTGTCAATGTCCATCAAGAACTGCATTAATCAAACGCTATTATTTAGGCAGAGGCTGTTTCATAATGTGTCGCCTTGACTCGCCTATCCTCGTCTATCCTCGTATTTTGGTTTTCCGTGAATTGTGTCAAAAGATAACTTATTTTTCAAGACTATTCTTCTCTTAATGTGTCCCAGTGACTGTCAGAAATTAATTTCAGTTTTATGTTTTACATTTATGAGGTAATGTTATGCCAAATTCTGAACCATTATAACTGTTACTTATAAAACCAAATCAACATCAAATTTATAATTATCTGATATAATGCATAAGATATCATAACACAATAAACAATCAGAGAGAAATAATTGTAAGTAATTGGCCGTTGCCTAGTTGGCCGTTGTTTTAGATTATACAGCTACTGTATGTATATTGATATAGTTATTGTTGGGAGTGCTTTCTTTACATTCTGTATTTTTAAGGCTGATTGTGTTCTTCATCAAATATGACTTTATTTGCTACACATTCAACAGTGAATCCAGAACTAATATGACAGGAAGAGGTCATTACTGAAGTACTAAAAGCATAACTAAACAAATCAGAAGACTGCACAATGTACAACAGGCAGTCCATATTGTGTGCAATATTTGCTCACTGTTTTTTGTGGTGTGATTTTGGAGTAGGCCTACAGAGCCCCATTATCTCCATTGAGCCACATAGCGCAGCAGTGAAGCAGGGCGAGTCGGCGAGCTTCAGGTGCCGGGTTCACAGCGGAGCCCAGCCGGTGCGCTTGGAGTGGAAACCCACCAACAACCAGCCTCTTTCAGGTACACTGCTGCAATTCACTGTTATGTCAGTGTAATTAAAAAGATGATACCTGAATATTAATGATTTTGCTTATGTTTTTTTTTGTTCATTAGATAACGTGAAGCTTGGTCCCGACAATTCTGTCATGACCATTACCAATGCCCAGGCCAAAAACCAGGGCACCTATCGCTGTGTGGCCAGCAACTTGTTCGGAATGACTCACAGCATTGTGTCGCTCATTGTGAGAGGTATAGCAACATTTAAAGCAATTTTCAAAAGAAAAGATGGTAGGAGGGGCACTAGAGGTTTTTGGAAAACCAGTTTGGAAACGAGCATTATTGCTATTTCATTTGGTGTGAACCATTTTCTGAATATTTCTGTTCAGATATTTTTGTTGCTCCATTCTCTTATACTTTTGTGTGATTTCATTCTTAGAATCTCCTAAGGCTGTAGTGACCCCTGCAGGACCGGTGCGAGTCAGGGTCGGCGATCCCATCAATCTCGAATGCCAGGCCGCTGGAGAGCCAAGACCCTCTGTGAGATGGCACAGATTGGACAACAACCGCAGGACGATGCTGAGCAGCCCTGTGCCTGCCGATACCAGTGCTGTCATGCAGGTTATGGGCTGTTTGTAGTCAAGCCGTTGTTGTTTACAGAATCAATTGCCTCTGTATGTTAATCAGAGAGTTTCATTCTATGTTCAGGTCTTAGTTGCACGGCCAGAAGACAGTGGCACATATGTGTGCATAGCACAGAATAACCAGGGCACGACTGAGACTCGTGTAGAGGTGTTTGTAGAAGGAGGGGCTCGGGTGCCAACTGTTCCCCGTGCCAGCGTCCGTGAGCCTTTGACAGTTGTGGTAGAAGGGTCAACTGCCACACTTCATTGTGATGCCCATGGTAGGTGCAACCGTAGGCAGCATTTGACAGTTATGATGGTTAAAACCCATAAATACATCTAAATTAAAGAGTGTGCCTTAAAGCTCTTGCATCTTACCTAAAGGATTCCCAAAGCCTACAATCACATGGTCTAAAGAACGGTCTTCTCTGCCTTGGAGACACAAGATAGTCGACAACAGCCTGGTCTTACCTAATGTGGGCCGTCAGGACTCTGGTCAATATGTCTGCAATGCCACTAACCACATGGGCACCAGTGAAGTCACCATCATGCTGGAAGTCGACAGTGAGCTTTATTCATTTATAGAGATGATCATTTGTATTCCTTGTTCACCTGATGCACATATACAAACATTATTATTTTACACTTCAAAATAATATTATGCTTTGTTTTCAAGTAAAAATATCCCTCAAACCAAATACACGTACTTGAAGCAAAATCATATACTGTATTTAGACTTAAGAGAATAAATATTGAAAATCATATATCATGCATGCCACAATTTTGGAGACCATGTCAAACATTTAAATATTTATCATCACTTTTTTTGTTTGTTTGTTTGTCCTGTAGATAACGTAAAGATTAGTCCAGACAGTTCTGTCATGATCATTACCAATGCCCAGGCCAAAAAACAGTGCACCTATCACTGTGTGGCACATATTAATAATAAATAAATAATAATAAATAATAAATAAATAATATTCTCATTCAATATTTGGTCTTGTTTGCCAGAAAAACAAATCTAAACACATAAACACACATAATTGTACATAATTTTAACATTTCTTGAGATATTAATACTTTTACGATAATATATTTGGAATGAATTTATTATCATTTTTAATGGGCAAACTTTTTTTTCCTGTTTTATGCATAAACCTTACCTCATGTGAGATTTAAACTTGATGCCAGTTGGGGAAATACACTAAAATCCTCAAAAAAAAGAAAAGAAATTATCTTACACACTTTTACTTTTAAGTACAGTACTTGTAATTTTTTTAGATAAACAAGTTCATTTATTTTGATTTATTTTGCTTTAGTTTAGATATTTATACTGGAATACATAACCTTTTTTTTCTTTTCTTACATTTTAGCTGCTGTCCAAATTCCACAAACAAGTGTGAAGCATGTTTTCCTGTTCTTGTAAAGCTCTCTAACGCCCGTTTCACACATACTCTGGTGCGTGTTACCGGTGCGTATGCGGTGCAGGAGCAGCACGCGCTATAGTGCTTTCACATGCGTTTGCAGTGCGTAACTGATCCGCGGCTGTACCACAAACACATACTTACTAGTTTTATTTCAAATTCAGAAGTTATGCAGCAACTTTTACAAAAAAGTTTTGTCAGCATTGCGATTCTCTTGTACACATATACACTGTTTAATGGACGTATGCACGCCTATAAACAATTTAAACAATGTAGGCCTATTATTCCATGCATTACTTTTATATTAAGTTGCTCAAGCAAGTGGTCAAATATTTAACCATGTACTTATATTAAAATCGCAAACATTTTAAATTAACTTAAAATTGACAAAAACAGACGACTCCCATGCCTTTTCTTTTGAATTTAAATTTTAATACAATAAATCTTGCATGTCACAAAGAACTTGTTTTTCCACCTCCACGAATGAGACGAGTGTTGTTCATTATGTCGCCTTGTTGAGGTAAATTGTAGTTTTCCTTGCTTTACCCCAGTCTTAAGTAAAAAGATGACTGTGAAAAAAAGTAGTATTTAATTAAATACATTATTGGGAGATTAAATGCATTTATGGTGAAATTCCTACATTTTCAGGTCAATCTGTGTTCATTTTGACCACGAAACATGTGCTGTCACTTTAATTCAGCGTTTGCAGCACAGCAAAAATAGACTCGGTGCGGAATCTCTGCACCGCTGTATACGCACCGCAACTGGGACGGATCGACGGACTGCATCCGCGTGCAGTGTGAAAGCTCTAACCTGTTAACATGGGTACGGAAAAAAATACGCACCGCATACGCACTGCAAACGGAGTACGTGTGAAACGGGCGTAACATGAGCCAGCTGTAATTATCCAACATCCTCTAACTGACATTTCTTTGGTCGGAGCAGCCCCACCCTATGCCACTTCCTTGCCCGATGACGTGTCAGTGCGAGTGGGTGAAGTAGTCCGACTGCAGTGCCTGGCCCATGGCACCCCACCCCTGCGTTATGAGTGGACTAAGGTCAACGGCAGCTTGCCTCCTACTGCTCAGCTGCAAGGAGGAGACCTCCAGATCAACCTGGCCAAGGAGAACGATGCTGGGACATACAAGTGTGTGGCCAGCAACAAAGTTGGCAAGAGTGAAGCGCTGGCCAAAGTCTCTGTCCGATGTGAGTGTTGTCATTTCAGTATCATGCATACATCATGCATTCTCTCAATCTCACAAAGTGATCATCAGATGAATTGTCACTGGCATTCAGCTTGACCTCTGACCCCTGTGTCCTGCAGCACCCCTGTCGGTGAAAGTGTCCCCACAGGTGGAAGTGAAGGCTCTGGGCAGTGCTGTGGAGTTTACCTGTGCTGCTAAAGGAGGGTCTCAGATTGAGATGGAGTGGCTGAAGGAGGGAGGGGTTCTTCCCCCAAATCATCACATTAAAGATGGAGTGCTCAGGTGACATTATCTGATATAAACATTGACTATCAAACATTTAAAGGGTTAGTTCACCCCAAAAGGAAAATGATCCCATAATTTACTCACCCTCAAACTATCCTAGGTGTATATGACTTTCTTCTTTCAGCCAAACACAATCAGAGATAAATTATCAGATATATTGTCTCTTCCAAGCTTTATAATGAGAGTGAACGGTACCCTAGATTTTGAAGCCCAAAAAGCACATCCATCCATTATAAAAGTGCTCCACACGGCTCCAGGGGGTTAATAAAGGCCTTCTGAAGCAAAGCGACGAGTTTTTGTAAGAAAAATATCCATATTTATATTTTCATAATCTATAATCACTGGCTTCCGATAAGGGCCATACGCGAATTGAGTTCTGGCAGAACAGTGACCTCTGACCTGACGCATGAAGAGCCAGGATATTTTTTAATATAACTCCGATTGTGTTTGGCTGAAAGTCATATACACCTAGGATGGCTTGAGGGTGAGTAAATTATGGGATTCATTTTTGGGCGAACTAACCCTTTAACATTAAAATTCAGATTAAAAAAACACCAAAATGGAAACAAGGGTGCAGCAATTATATATAAATTCAACTGATTATCTCAAAATGATGACATTGCTGAATAATTTTGTATTTAATTGTTGGTACAGTCGAGAAAGTCAAGATCTTTGAAATGAGACTCTAACAAAATCTTGATTCCTTGCTATGTTTATGTTATGTTAAATGATATTAATGGGATAGAAGATATGATATGGGATATGGGATAGTTCTCACAATAAAATACATAATATTTGTGCCCCTAATGCTTTAAATTATTATGCTGTGTATCCTTTATTCATAATCTTTGTTCTTATTTGTGCAGAATCGAGAACCTTGAGCAAAGCAATGAGGGAATCTACACCTGCAGAGCTACAAGTCTGTTTGGACAGGCTCAGGACAGTGCTAAACTCACCATTCAAGGTCCCTTATGACATCCAAAACACAATATGTTTCCAAATCTTTGGTTAACTATACTTTAAAAACCCACTAACTGTGCTTTTTGTCTTCACAGCTCTACCCAAAGTGAAGATCAATGTGCGCACGTCAGTACAGACGGTGATGGTGGGCAACTCCGTGGAGTTTGAGTGCCATGCGATCGGTGACCCCGAGCCCACAGTTCGCTGGAGTAAAGTGGGAGGCTCGCTTCCTGATCACGTGGAAATAAGGGGGAACATCCTGAGGATTGATCAAGTGACCGAATCGGATTCAGGACAGTACCGCTGCACTGCCACTAATAATGTTGGCTCAGAGCATTCCCATGTGGTCCTTAATATCCAGTGTGAGTACATTATTATATCCAGGATGTTTATGATGTTTCTTTTGCCATTGGTTTTAATTTGTATTGTGTAAAAAAGACATCAAGCTCAGGGTCTCCTACAAATGGAGTCTCATATTGCAGTGCACAGTATTAAAGGGAAATGCTTTGGGTGTAACTGAACCCTGAATCCTGAAACATATGCACTTTGTAGCCTTGCCTCAGATTGCTGCACAGCCTGAGGCAAAGGAAGTGACAATTGGCTCTGATGCGATCTTGCCCTGCATCGCATCCGGATACCCAGTCCCAACCATCATATGGTCAAAGGTAACCCTTATGTTTCATGGCTTAACTCAACCTAATTTTTTACCCTAAACCCATAAGTTCACACAGCAGCATATTACAGTTGTCAGTCTGTTTAGAGTTCTAAATATGGTTCAGAAAGTGATTCTTTGTCCTCATCTTACAGGTGGAGAATGAGTTACCCTCTAAGTGCAGACAGGATGGACATGTCCTGACAGTCCCTGGTGTCTCACACTCAGATGCAGGAACGTATGTGTGTACAGCTGCTAATAAGCAGGGGAAAGTTGAGGCCTTCACCAGACTCAATGTTCATGGTTGGTTATATATTATACAAGTCTGTTAGTATCCAGTGTAGTTCTTAAGTGGAAATACTGCTTGTCTGTAATTGTGGCTTTGTGATGGCAGCAATAATTTCACATGTATGGTTGGATAATAGACAAGTATAGGTTTGCTTACACATCTTCACAGGAATTGCACACCTGGTTAAGTGTCATTTAGCAGATATTTTTATCTTATCTTTCGGAGTGCTTGTAGATTGAATATTTGGAAACATTCACAAGCAAGACATGTTTTTCATGAGCTATTTCTTCCACTGAAGATTTTCTGAAATGTTCTACTGCTCGTCTCTCTAACATTCGGTCTGTGTTCATGTGGTCTTTCAGAGAGAGTGATGCCCTACTTTACCCAGGAGCCTCTCTCGTACCTCACACTGCCCACCATCAAAAACTCCTACAAAGCATTCAGCATCAAAATTACCTTCAAGCCGGACAATGCTGATGGTAAGGTCCCTCAAAACTATTTTACTGCACCAAAGCTGTTTTAAATATGCAGAGTTTTAATTTCGCTGTCATTGCTTAAAAAAACAATGTTTTTTTATGTTGAAGTGTTGAAAATAGAAATAAAATAGAATAGAATTCTATTATTTATTCACCTTCATGTTGTTCCAAACTTGTTCCATTACCTTGTTTCATCTTTGAGACAGAAAAATTTTCATAATGGCTTATTGTATGCAAATCACCTGCTTAAAGATTGTTCAAAATGTCTAATTGTTTGTTCCACCGAAGAAAGGAAGTCATACAGGTTTGGAAAATCATGAGAATTTTTATTTTTAAAATAACTTTCTCTTTAAAGGTTATGAGCAGTGTTACATGTACTATATGAAGGGCACACTGTTTCTAAAATGTTTAGTCCTTGTATGTAAACTCAATTATTCTTTTTGTTCTTTACCCTCCTTCAACTCTCTTTGGTATGAAGGGCTCATTTTGTATGCCGGTGAGTCTGCTTGCTTGCCTGAGAGTGTCTGAATGCACATTCTGCAAGATTTAATAATGCCATGCAGCAGTGCAGCTCAGCATACTCTCATTGGGCCCTTAGAATGGCCCTAATAAACATATGCAGGCATGACTATAGATATGATGTCCATCAAGGCACTTCTGCTTCTCATTGAGTTGGTTGCAGCATGATGCAGGAACGTTATCATGGACCGACTGAAGCTTTTACACCTTTTAGTGACACTTACAGTATACAGCGTGTGTGCAAAGTTGGGTTTTTTGAAGTTTTAAAAAACCCGGAAAAATAAAATAAATCATTTTAGATTCTACAAGAGAATTTAGGCATCACAACATTCTAATGTACAGCTTTAAAAAATGCCATTTATTTTGAGATTTGTTAAAGATTACATTTAACAGTGTTATTAAATTAATCATTATTAATGTTTTTAAAGATAAACTTTAAGTGAGCATTAAATGATGGCGAAGGTAATCTAAATGCGAAAATGAGCATGTACAAATAAATATAAAATATCGACAGATACCAATAAATAGGGCTGCACGATTAATAGAAATACAACTGCATAATGGGATTATCAAATTGCAAAGGCTGCAAATTAATTATGAGGGGGCACGGCCACCTCGGTCACTATAATAATAATAAATGATTATTTTATAGCTATATTGATATATATAATCACTAAATTTTGGCTTCTAAACAAGCACAGCATTTCATATTTTATTTTAAATCACAATTTTTATCACAAAAATTGCTATTAGAGTTTTCACCCAAATTGTGCTGCCTTATCAATAAAAATATAAAATTGCCAATATCTGCCAATAACTAATATGGTAACCATATATTGTGCATCCCTACATGAAATAAAACTGAAGCTTATGTTTCAGCAAGCTCATCGTTGGTTCTTTTTGAATGCTGACTAATGCCTTCGATCTAAACCAGTGGTTCTCAAAAGGCTTTGCTTTTGAAACTCAAGCAGTGATCCAGCACAGTACCAGTACCAATTTCTGGTTTGCAACCTATCAGTTGAGAGCCACTGGTCCGTACTACCCCATGTGATGGAGACAGGGCAGAGTCATGGCATGTGCCCATGCATGTGGCTTGCGTTGGCAGTGATTGGCATTGTGAGATGCTGAACATGGCAGCACCTTTTCCCTCAGCATGCTGCTTTACTTTCAGTTTAAAAAAGGGCTTTGTGCTTTGGCAAGCTCCATGGTTAGGTAGGGGGAATGCCGCATTGGACTTATCTTTTCCTTTCATGTCCAGGTATGATCATTTATAATGGACAAAAGAAGACCACAGGAGCTGACTTCATATCTTTTGGGTTGGTGGGCGGCCGCCCTGAATTCAGGTGCATTACCTTTCAATATCATACCAATCTCAGAGAACATTTTGCTTCTAAAACTGGATATAACGTTGGCTTTTTGATTTGATGTTCCAAATGCATGCATATTTTTCTTCCACAGGTTTGACGTGGGCTCTGGGATGGCAACTATTCGTTACCCTACTGCCATTAAACTGGGCGAGTTTCACACAGTGCAGCTCTATAGGAATCAGACTCAGGGCTCTCTTTTTGTGGATGGAGAAGCTCCTATAAACGGAACCTCACAGGTGCATATTCCTCTCTCCATATCCCTAATTAATATGCTGTTTTGTGGTGGTATCATGGCAGTTAAACAAGTGGAAACATGTTGTGTGTCCGAGCAGGGAAAATTCAAGGGCCTGGATCTGAATGAGGAGCTTTTTGTTGGCGGTTATCCAAATTATAGCATGATTGCTAAAACTGCAGACCTCAAGACAGGATTTGTTGGTGAGAAAACCCTTATGTTATTCTGTGCCATATGAATTTCATAGGAATGTATCAGTAGTAGCTTTCATATAAATAGCCTTCTTTCACTGAGTTTTTGTCTTTCTTTAAGGCTGTATCAAGCAGCTGATAATCCAAGGTGATGAGGTCATTTTCAAGGACCTTGATAAAAGTTCCACTGGAGTTTCGAATTGTCCCACATGCAAGGACCGCCCATGTCAGGTAATCCCCTACAAACAAAATTATTCTTTGAATCAGCATGCACAGTAACCCCAGTATTTGGTATTTGGACATCTGCGTAAGTCACACAAAAATATGTGAATTTTATTGCTGAAGAAACAAAATATCAAGTATCATGTGATGCTAGTCCTTAGGACTAATGTCACTTTTCTAGGTAGGCACAAACCACAGTGATTTTAAGTGAATGAAATAATATTTGTCATTTTTTGTCTTATGCGATTTTTCTCCAACTTTTTTGGGGCCAGTGTATGTTTTTTGTGTTATTGGCCTGTGAAAACCGATTACCTAATGTGTGCGTTTCAGAATGGTGGAGTGTGTGCGGATTCTGTAGCCAGTCTCTACAAATGCAATTGCCAGAGAGGATTCACAGGGAGCAACTGCCAGCATCACTCCTCCTCGCACTGCCACTCAGGTCAGAATTTTTAAAAGGAGGATCTGCATCTCCATCTAAAGTTGCGAATTTAACTTGTGCGCAAAATTTGAATATCACATAAAACAACAGTGAATAAAGCACTGTTTCCATCCCATGTTCAAGAGAACAAAAATCGTCACTTCCTGAGAAATTGGCACAAAATATCTCTAAGTTGCTGCAATCCGCAGAGAAAGCCACTGATTAAGCTGCTAACTAAGCCACTTAATACACTATAAATGACTTGCACCTCAGAGTACGCAGACAAAATGTAATAAACGCTGTCATGTTATCTTGCATTCTGAGTGCTGGTGTTTGGGTACGCAATCGTGCGAGACAGTCCTGGGAAGTAATTATACCCAACCATTTTGAAGACAGACTTTGACTCAGGCATTTCAGAATGACCAAATTAAGATTTGAGATGGGGTGCAATGTCTTCTTATCAGATAAAAATTGTCTGCCTCAATTGAGCACATAAGTTTTTTTTTAATGCATTTTTTAAGAATTTATGTGCATAATGTTGTTTGTTTCCATCCATTTTTTAATGTGATATCCAAAAATTGATGTTAACCGCAACAGAGGCCTGTGGACCAGATGCCACCTGCATTAACCGACCCAGTGGTTTGGGCTATGACTGCCGCTGTCACTTGGGAAAGTCTGGAGTGAAGTGCATGGATGGTAAAGCTCAATATTTTTAAGAGCACTTTAAGGTCAACTGTGGTTCTCACTTACCCTCTTTTTGACAATCGCAGGTACTCTGGTAACGACACCATTGTTTGATGGAGACGTATCGTACATCGCATATCCTCCTCTCACTAATATTCATAATGACCTCCGCATCGAGATGGAGTTTAAGCCCATGGATTTTGATGGGTTGATGTTCTTTAGTGGAGGCAAAAAGATGAAAGTGGAGGACTTTGTGACGTTATCTATGGTAGATGGACATGTCGAGTTCCGATATGAACTTGGTACAGGTGAGAGATCTGATGATCAAATCATGATATATTCTTTGCAAATTGTTGTTTATTATATATTTTCTTTCCAGTTCAAGCTAAATACATTTTCATTTCCGTGCTCTCAGGTCAAGCTGTTCTGCGCAGTCAAGAGGCCGTGTCTCTGGATCAGTGGCATCGTGTGGTGGCCGAACGGCTCAATAAAGACGGCTCCTTGAAGGTGGACCATGCACGAGAGATCACAAGGTCCTCTCCAGGCAAGGCCCAAGGTCTTAATATCCACACACCCATGTATCTGGGAGGAGTGCCCAGCATGGACATCTTGCCCAAAGCTGCAAATGTTAGCATGCTGTTTGATGGATGCATAGGAGAGGTGAGAATGTATTGCATTGAATTGTTGTTTGCATTACAGCCCACAGTCGTGTTTGGAAATGAAATAGTTTCTTTTGGCTTTGTTTTTCTTTACAGGTCTTCATTAATGGAAAGAAGGTGGATCTCTCATACAGCTTCACTGAGAGCAGTGCCATCAGCCAGTGTGAAGAAGGCAGCCCATGTGACCGCAGGCCTTGTCTGCACGGAGGCACATGTATGGCCAGTGCTGAGTACGAGTACCAGTGCCTCTGCCCTGAAGGACACGAGGGTGAGTTACTCAACCAACGTTCAAGTAGAGATCTTAGTAGAGAGGCTTTATATAATATAATATAATATAATATAATAATAGTGTGTGTGTGTGTATATATATATATATATATATATATATATTTAATGTATTTTTTATATATTTTAAAGGGATCAGGGATGGATTTTTAAAACATTTTTAATATGTTCCTTGAAATTTACGTATAATATTAATAAGTTTTTTTTTGCACAAAAAAATGTGATGTGATACTGAAGATTGGAGTAATGATGCTGAAAATTCAGCTTTGCCAACACAGGAATAAATTACATTTGAAAATATATTCAAATAGAAAACAGTTATTTCAAATTGTAATAATATTTCAACAATTTTACAGTTTTTTTTGTTGTATTTTTTTAATCAAATAAAAGAGGTGAGTATAAGAGACTTCTTTCAAAAACATTAAAAAATCTCACCAATCCCAAACTTTTGAACGGCAGTGTATATAGGCTACTATGTATGCGGCTCCTTTAAGGTTTGTCAGCAAATGACCACTGTTGTGATTGGCGACCTCATGAATAAGATCAATGCCCACTCCCTATTGTACGCGAGTAAGTGTTTTGAAAAAAATCCATATAAAACCATCCTTTACAGACAACGCATTATGAACTCATTTACTTACGGTTTGCGATGTAACTGCTGTCATATCCAATACAGTTGGCTGCTAAAAACAAAAGTTTCTTTGCGAACTCATTACACTGTGCCTCATTCACAAAACGAAATGCTCCGAACAACAAACATATAATCATCCAGCGCGATCCGTGACGCTGTTAAATCCAGGGATCCTTCTGAAGTCTGTACAGAGAAGCAAACGAGCCATTTAAACTGGATGCGTTTAAAACAAACGTTTTAAGCTATGAAACTTGCAGGATGTTTTAATGGTTCAAAGACATCCTGCATGTTAAGTTTGCTAAGGCTCTGAAAATCCTCATTATTAAATTTTATTTCAAAGAATTATTTAATCCAGATTGTATTCCTTTTTTTTATTTTTATATTTTGGTGTTCTTCAGGTGATCGTTGTGAAATAGTGAGGGACACCTGTCGTGATTCTTCGCAGTGCCAGAATGGTGGCAGCTGTGTGAATAACCACTGTGTGTGTCTGGCCGGCTACACAGGCCGACACTGTGAGAAAGGTCAGTTCACAACTGCTTGATGTTTAACGCATTGTTTTGCAAAATCTTTTTGCATATGATCTTTGCCTTCCGATTAGCAACTGTAGGTGTATTGTACACTTTTTGCATTTATTTTTCTATTATATTGTACATAATTGTCAACTCATTATATACAGTCAACTTTATCATTAAGAATATATTATGAGGAGAATGGTGCTAGGTATTATATTTATCAATGTACGCTTTTATTTTACAAACCTTATCTGTGTCTTGGGCACAATAAAAGCTAATGTACATTTCCACTGTTATCGCCATGAAGAAAAAAAGATTCATAGAACAGATACAATTCACTTGTGACCCAAATAGCTGTATGAGCAAAAAATATGATACTGTCAAAATGTTTCCTGTACCAGTAAAGTCTCCAGTGCTATTTTAGTATTATTCATATACTATTATAGTATTTATTCATATTCTCAATTATCTTTTTTTTTTTTTTTGGTTTTCATTCTAATCGTTGTTTGAGTTTTAGCAATTTTGCTATGTGCTTTTGTAATTTATTAGTTTTTTAATACTTCAATTTATTTTACTTTTAGTAATTTTAGTACTTCTGCTTAAACGTATTTTATTTCACATATCTTATTTCAGCTTTTCTCAGTTAATGGAAATAATTTTACAGTTTTTGCTTTGGTTAACAATAACAACACTGTTCCATACAACTATTCTACATTACATTCTACATGTCTTAATGTCATTTAAGATGAGATAAACATGCAGCTAACCAACGCCAATATATGTGCAATGTGACTTTAAATCGCTTTATTATTCTTACTGATATTCTTATTAGGTCTCTTTACACCCCGTTTGCCTCATTTGTCATTTAACAGAATTCACTTTCTCTGTGGGAGTAAAGACATTTCTCTGTAGTTTCATAGCATTCGACTGAAGCACAGCTGTAAGTGATTCATCATAAGGCACCATAGGGAAATGATTGTCCGTTCTCCATAACGCACCGTATCGACATCAGTCAGGCTGCCGTACGTCATCCAGCAGTAGCGTGTTGGCCGGTGAAAGGCCACGTGTGAATGTATCTCACCCCTGCACTCTCATGGCTATATCCCACACACACAGGGCAGGAGTCCAGCTTCACCGAGGCGCTGTGGAATTTGGAGGGTAGTGGGGGAAATGGTACAGTATGACTGCAATCTGCCTGACACGCTCGTCACTAACCAGGGGCGAGCGTCCTCCTCAGGGCCTCCTCAACCCATCTAACACCACCAATAAAACAACAACAACAACAAACGGCTACAATGGGGGAAAAAACAAGCAATACAGGAAGTGAAGCATTTTAGGGGTCTGTTTACAGAGCTTTCATTAGGACCATCAGAAGCAAAGTCAAGCACCTTTCTGATAAATGTATTCATCTTGATTTAAATGCTTTTTTTTTTTTATTATTCAGTGTTGTTGATTTAAATGCTTATTAAAATTATCCTGATAAAAGTAACTTAAAACAACCTTAAAACAAGGTTTTACAGATAATATCTTGAATTAAGTTTATTTTACAAGTTTTAAGCTTAAATCTAAATTAACTGAGGTGTATTCTTTAAACTTTTTGTCAATGGGTAAAAAAAAAATGTCTGAAGGATTATGTGACACTGAAGACTGGGGTAATGGCTGCTGAAAATTATTTATGAATTAATTTAGTTATTTTAAATTGTAATAATATTTCCCTGTACTACTGCGTTTACTGTATTTCTGATCAAATAAATGCAGTCTTGATGAGCATAAAATACTTACAAAAACATAGAAAAGTTACAATTTTACTGACCCCAAACTTTTGTACAGTAGTGTATGTATAATGATTTAATGATGTAATTAATATCTAATAGGGGCTTGACTTTTCTGTTAGTGTTCAAAAGCAAGAAAATAGGAAAAATGTATAAAAGCTTACTGATGCCTTGTAAATAGATCCCTGAAATAATGTGCTATCAAAATGAATGGTCTCTGCACTCTGCACTTAATCGGTTACTGTGTCCTCTGTGAAGTTTTAAATATAATGTTGAGGGGGAATTCTGTGTCTTCGTTGTAAAATGCTTAGGGTACTTTTTGGTGCAGTTTTTGTGGGTAATGTTACAATTGTGACGGTTGCAACGGCGCAACATTTTCTTAAGGCAAACATATACATAGAATTCCCCTTTAGCATCTCCTGAGGCGTCTTTTCCGGTCAGTCGCTCAGCCTCTCACTGCAGTTTCAATTTGTCATCTCTTTCTCATTAAATCCTTGTTTCTCTTTGTTCGAAAACCAACAACCAACATCTTTTCCGCACTGGCACTTTCACCTACGGCAGTGTCTGTAAACAAAATGTCCTCACACTGTGAACAAATACATGTTTTAGTTACTAACCACTGAATATCATTCTTTTAAACACTTGAGCTAACTAGACAGGTGAGTATTCGTCCAGAAACATTGAGCATGAAGCACTTATTGATGAGCACTCAACTGCTCGAGGATTATTATGTGGTTCGAGAGAATGCTTTTTGAGGAATGCTCAGTGTTGTTCTCAGCTGTGAATGTTACTTCAACAGCAGTGTGTATTTGCATTCATTTTTATTTATCTCATGGAGATAAATTACATTTATGTTGGATTTTATCTGGGGGGTTTTATGAATTGCTCTTGATGCACATTTGTATTTTTCTCACAATGCAACAAGCCTGTTATTTGGGATCATGCATTTATAACTCATAAAGATAAATATTAATTAATCAGATTTCAGATTTAAAGGTACAGTAAGCGATTTCTGAGATCAGACCGAGCACCACGACACACTTGTAGCAAATCCGCAGTAGGGGGCGTGTCCACTCATGATGAGGGGGAGAGAGAGTGATTTGAAGATGGCTGAGAGACATTACAAAAGAGAAAAGGTCAGAGGAATATCACTGGGAAAAGGAGGGTTATGATCAGGCAAGAGCTTTAAGACCAGCGTTAATATTAGAAAAGCTTTCCGTCGCTGGAGAGACCTACTGTACGTGGGAAGGCCTGAAAACGGATACAGAGTTTGCTTTGTTTCTGCTCCATACGTGAGTAACATTGGTTTTCTATGTTTCACAGAAGCGAGATATGCTGTTGTTGTAATGTTAGCTATATTAACAGGACAGGCTGGAGCTGGTGTACTGCTGGCAATTAACAGACAACTTTTGCTTGTATGTACGTTTGTATACTGTATGCTCATTTTTGTCCTTCCTTGTCAATCGTTTGTCATCTTTGCTTTTTCCCCCCGCTTTCAGCCACTCTTTCACGTGTTCGTGCATTTCAGGGGTGAGCAATGAAGGGAGGGGTGTGTTTGTTTGGGTTGATTTCAAATATTGACAGTGTTTCTCATAAATCGCTTACTGCACCTTTAATGTAGTCAGGGGTCAGTTCTGTTCATTGTCTGCTTATTCTGCTATTTGGTGAAGCTCCACATGGTGGTAGTATAATCCAAAGTGTTGGCACCTTTTTGCAGTTTGAGATTTATTTTTTGGTTTCTCTTTTGCAGACTCTCCCATAGATTATTCGGCATATTTCCATAGTAATGGATATCTGGCCCTTCCAAAGCCCATGTTCCCACGAAGGTGAGGGCACTCCATATGTGAAACTAATAATAACTGTGTTCAGTGTTCATTTTAACTGACTTAATTAGCCATTTAAATGAATGCTGTCAAGTTCAGCAGTTTTTACCATAGGAAACTTCAGTAACACTTTAGTTTAGGGTCCATTTCTAACTATTAACTAGTTGCTTATTAGCAGGCATATTACTAGGATATTGGTTGTTTGGTACTTATAAAACACATATTAATGCCTTATTCTCTATGACCATATTCTACATCCTATAATCTTACACAATACCTAAACTTAAAAACGACCTTACTAACTATTCATAAGCAGTAATTATGAGTTTGAGGCAAAAGTCATAGTTAATAGTGAGAATTGGACCCTAAACTAAAGTGTGACCAAAACTACGTAGTTTTTAACCCGGAACATCCCTGAAAGGGTAGTTTTGTTTTGCTTAAGATGAGTATTTATTGTTTTTTTTATAATGTTGTCCAGCACTATTGACGGTTTGATTTGTTTCAGTGCTCCTGACTCTCCAGAGACCATTGAGTTAGAGATCAACACTGTGTCTGAAGACGGCCTCATCCTGTGGCAGGGAGTGGTATGTTTGTACACATGAGCCTCCTACTGGAACTTAGGACACATGCACTCAGGGTCCAAAATTAATAACATTTACTGGCCAAAAGTATTTTTTAGTGGTCATGAAATATATATATATATATATATATATATATATATATATATATATATTATAAAAAGGCACACATTTTTACATAAAATTTTAGACCATGCATAGGCAGGGTCCAAATGTTAAATATTTAAATTTCATATTCAGCCTCATTTGACTAAAATGAGTTTGCTTGGAGCTGGTTTGGAATATGCTTTTGTCCCTCACCTCTAAAGCACATTTTAATGGCTGCACTGCATGTTTGCCTGGCTAACTCACCTTCATCCTCCTCAGGAGCCTGCAGGCGCTCTAAGCCTCCGTACGAAGCATGCTAGTATAAAGGTATCCACTCTTCACAAGCAGTCAGACACACAAGTATGTCTGCATTAGCGTGGACGTATCATTATCTTTCACTCACAGCGCACTACTTGCTGGCACAGTTGCTCAAGAGCACAATTATACTAAAGATCTTAGTATTTGTTACATAACTTGGTTAATTACTGCCTGTTAACTGTGAATTCATTTGAAAATGACACACTCAGGCATTATGAACGAGTCAAAAATGTACTTCAGTTATTGTCTGCATGTGTTGTGTGTGATTTCAAATTTGTTCATCTCATAATTAACCTTATGTTGGTCACCTGCTTTTCCACCTGTTCAGTCAACATAACTGTTACTGCAACAGTTTATTGCATTAATTTGGCACTTTTAACAAGTAAGGTACAAAATGGGACCTGAAGGTTGTTTCACCTTCACGAGTTGTTGACTGTTAATCTCAAAATTGTATTAATCCACAGTTAATAATTTTTGTTGATTAAGATTAGATATTAATTAATTAATTAACCTTTTCCTGAAATGGATTGAATTTCAGCAAATTGTCATACATTTGATGCGTTTAAAATTAGCTAGGTTACCTTTCTTAAATGTTTTACAGTTCTCAACAATAACAACAAACACTGAATTTGTGCTTTTAAAAAGTCATTGGACACCAAAGTGTACCATAATGTGAAAATGCCATTAAAGTTAATCATTTACCAAACCTTGTACAGCATGTTATGGAAATAGATATTCTGATTTAATTTTTGACTGTACTTGTTATAATTTTTGTTTTGTTTTTTTACTATCACTAATCACTAATATTAAACACAAAAGAAACGTTATTTGTAGAGACATTTTCATCAGTATACACTACCATTCAAAAGTTTGGGCACAGATTTATAATGTTACAAAAGATTTCTATTTCAAATAAATGCTGTTCTTTTGATCTTTCCAAAATTTATCAAGGTTGCCACAAAAATATTTAGCAGTTTTAACAGTTTTTAAGATTGATAACAATTTTTAAAATATATATTTTTTTATACTAATATTAATTATACTATTAATTATAATATTATACTAAATCAGCATATTAGAATGATTTCTGAAGGATCATGTGAAAGACTGGCGTAATGATGCCGAAATTCAGCTTTGACATCACAGGATTTATAGTATATTTTAAAATATATTAAAATATAAAACAGTTATTTATATTATAATAATATTTCATAATATTACCATTTTACTGTATTTTTATTAAATAATTGCAGCCTTGGTGAGCGTAAGCATAAGACTTTCAAAAAAATCTTATTGACCCCAAACTTTTGAACAGTTGTGTATATCGGTTTTATTAGTATTATTATTACGGTGGGATTAATGTTTTTAAATGAAATGTCTTGTTAGCTGTAGTATAGAAGTAATTCAGTTGCTGAAACAGATCCACACCCATTTATTTCTAACATGCAACATAGTGTCATTTTGGTCTGTGGTTTACATCCATATTCCTTCCCAATGACTCAGAGAGACTGACTTGAATATTTCACTGAAAATACTTTCTAGGAGCAAGGACATCAAGGAAAGGGGAAGGACTTTATAAGTATTGGTTTACAAAATGGACATCTTGCATTTAGGTGAGTAAATGAGAACATTTGCACACTAACAATCCACATGGGTTAATGGGTAGAGTCTAATATGATATAATGACAGTATAATTACCTGATGTTTGATTTAATAAAAAAGAAAACAAAAACACAAGATCTCAAGACTGTGTTAATGGGGTTCTTAGCTGCTACAAGTAAGTTTCAGTTGCTTACTTTTTAGCTGGTCATGATGTGCCCTTGTTTCTCTGATAGTTACCAGCTGGGCAGCGGAGAGGCTCAGATTCTCTCCAGAAAGCCTGTCAACGATGGACAGTGGCACATGATCACTGCAGTTCGGTAATGCTCCTTACCGCTCCAAACCATAATAGAACCTATAAAAGGTTATAAGAAAGATAATTATGAGTGTTCTTTATGTGTCTTGAACAGAACGGGTAAGCAGGGCTACCTCCAGATCGATGGAGGATCTGTCCAACGTGGACAATCACAAGGCAAAAGCATCATGGTGAACACCAAAGGCAACATATACTTGGGTAAGGATATTATAACAATTGTATTTGTTTCCTTGTAGCCTGCTGAGCAGAGTAATGTGATGAAAATGTGTGCATTTATTTGTGTCTATTAAGGTCCACAATGTCAGCCATGTAGTCTGTAGAGTACACAGATGTAATTCTGAAAGAAAGAAAAAAAAAACGTGTATATATATATATATATATATATATATATATATATATATATATATATATATATATATATATATATTCCACAAGAAATTATATAAATACACTAACATTGGTAAAGTTTTTTTTTTTTAAAGAAATTAGCATTTTTATTCAGCAAGGTTGCATTCAATTGTTCAAACGTGAAAGTAAAGATATCTGAAGAATCCTGAAAAAAAAATCATGGTTTCCACAAAAATATTAAGCAGCAAACACTGTTTTCAATAGTAAGAACTGTTTCTTGAGGATGATTTCTGAAGAATCATGTGACACTGAAGACTGGAGTAATGATGCCTAAAATTCAGCTTTACCATCACAGGAATTTTAAATATAAACCAGGTTTTGTTGTAATTGTAATAATATTTCACAATATTACTGTTTTTAATCAAATAAATGCAGCCTTTGTGACTTAAAAACATCAAAACTGTCCCTAAACTTTTAAACAGTAGTGTACATATTTTTGTAGTTTGAAGGATAAAAATTATTTAAAAAAATTAAAACTATGCTCTCTGTAGAAGACATTAGGATGTATCACAAAAATTAAGTCAAGACACTAGACTAAAGGCAAAAATTATATTTTTCAATCACAAATTAGCTTTCTACTTAAACATCCTTTTCAACAAGGAAACACAAATATTGTCAATTTAACAAGTGTATTTAACAAGTATTTATATGAGACTTCCACTAAACATTACAGGAACCGAAATTTGCAAACAGTTTCTCACCTATATTATGACATTACAGAATCTGTTTATATAATATTTACTTCCGGATTTATTCACACAACAACCATATACACAGTGTCTCAATTTCTAGAATACTTTTGGGGCAGCTTGGCTCTACCTGTATGTCTCACCAAAATGCGAAAATATTCCTTACGTTCTGATGCCCCCTACAGATGATATATAGAAATGTCTTTTTCTTGTAGAAGAAAGTCATAAACATTTGAATGTGAAGTAAGATTGCTTGTATTTGGACTGTAGGTGGGGCTCCAGACATGAAAGCATTGACCGGTGGGAAGTATTCCTCGGGTATCACAGGCTGCGTGAAGAACCTCTCGCTGATGAACGCTCGACCAGGAGAACAGCCAGCGCGACCCATCGACCTGCAGGTCCACGCAGAGGAGGGCATCAACGTGGAACGCTGCTCAACATAGACGCAGCACTAAAACAATACCAGAGACTACAGAAAAACAATCCTCATCCACATTCACACTGAGAAACTTGCATTTCTCAAATGCTTACAGGACAAACTACAGTCACACTTTAAGAGACACACACTGATACGTGTTTCTTGGTGCTTCACCGCAACCAAAAAAAAAAAAAAAACACATGAAAGGATTCTTAAACCAAAAAAAGAGAGAAAGAAAAATTTATGATATTAACAAGTCTTCAATTTTTCCGTGTTTTATGCTCAATGAAGGACTTATTAACACAGAAGCTCAGTTTACATACTCCGAACAGTAGCTTTTTAGCCATGAGAAAAAGACGACAAAAGGTTTTAAAAAATAAACATGATGAGCCTTCTATGGTGGGTCAGATCCTATGGAATCGGAGATGTTTTTACAGCACTGAATTTTTATTTATAAGCATATTAATCTATATATATATATATATTATATTTGTGGAGGGAAATGCAAGCTAACAATAACCTGCTCATTTGTTTTCCTAGCAGTGATTCTAGGCTCTAATATTGCGTGTCTGAGGTTTAGTGCCCGAGCTGTGTTAATACTTGAAGACTCCGTTGCCTTCTTTTACTCTGTATTAGGGCCGGTGGGGACGAGCATGCTTAGTTAGATACAATGAGGAACGGGTCTCTGTGAGGTCACAGCACAGAAGACATCATGATGCATCTCATTCTCAGGTGAAGATTGTTGCTAAAAAATACAAATTGGGAGATCATATATATGGTGTAAACTGTATATATTTCACATGATATACCTTCCATGTTTGGTAACATTGTTATGTCTGGTAAATGTGTCTGGTAATAAATGAAAAAACATATGGTGCTAAATTCAGACAAGACGAAAGCAACAAAACAAGCACATAACCACCATTTTAGTTTCATGTAATATTTACTTCTCTGGATGGGTCTTGTTTTTTGTAAGTAATAAAAGCCACAGCTTTACAATAAAATAAAATACTGTTTAGTGTTTACTGATTACAATCCCTCAAGCCAAAGTATTGAGACTGAAATTAATCTTAGTAAATTCTAGATTAAAAATGGATGTGATTTCTCTAAATAGTGATTTAAAAAAATAATAATAATAGCAGGACTAAAATGCTATTGTAGTGGATCTCAAATGTTACAGAAAATCACTTTGCAGCAGTTTTTTCAGTCTTCTCTTCTCTACAACCTCACTAACATATTATTTTTCATGATAGACTTGTAAAAAGGTTTTAGGTGTCTTCTGCCATCACATTCATATTCTGTATGAGTCTTACACAATGTGCATTGAACAAAGGAGGAAATGTGTATGTCACCTTCCAGATCCTCCGGAGGGTTAATGGAGAACTGCTACATCTATGGCGTATCGTTCAGGTTCATTAACTCAATCAGAGTGTACAGGAAGTGATTATTTCTGGCTGCTCTCATTACATTGCAAAATGAGCAGGTCTAAAATGGAGAACAGAGAGAGGAGGCAGAATGGAAGGTCTACAGATGAAATACTGCCTAGTGAAACCCTTCTTTTATTAGTGCTGTGACTTGGAGCTCTAATGAGCATGCTCGCCCACATGGGCCAGACTGGGGTCAAAGGTCACCTAGGCCCTGTGTGTCTTTTTCACCATTTTATATGATTAAGGCTTGTTTGTTCAATTTCTTTAAACAAAAAAATAGTATTACTGCTTAATTAAAGTTGCTTCACTTTTATTATTATTATTTGATTCTGTCTTTTGTCATCACTGATTTCTGAGCCTAAAATGGCTTTAAAGCATGATCACACAAGCTGGTGGTGTTTTGCTAATTTGTAATGCCTACTGCACCACTCAAATTTGTGCTTTTGTGTTTGAATTTTGATGTTGAAATCCGATAGGAAATCAAGATTGCAGAGGTAGGGGGTATATAATAATTGCCCCCAATACACATGACTGTGTGAGTTTAGTGTTTGGCAGGCTGGAACCAATGGCCTCTTTAAAAAGTGTTTTTTTTTTTTTTTTTATGTCAATTTAACTCTTATGACTGTAGGAATTTTTTGAAAGATGAGTAAAAAAAAATCTAATGCAAACATCTCTGATGTTATTTATTGAGGTTCATGTTCTCTCTGTTCTTACTAACATTGTAATGCATTAAATGAAACCTGCACACTCACTCTACACAAGTCCCTCTGACTTAAATGGCCCCTATTAAGCTAATTTACAGCCTCATAATTTAGTTTCTGGGGGTCTACTAGAATTTTTCTTATTTTCATTGTTGCAGAACCTGTTAACAATCTGAATGCTCCGTTTTAGTTTTGGTTTCTTTAAAACCCGCCTTCCGAAAAGTGCTGTCTTCTGCCATGCCCATGATTGGTCAGCTGGCCCCGGTCCGTTGTTATTGGTCTACCGCTTAGAGCATATTTCAGAAATGTAACTTAAAGACTCCCTGTGGTGAAAGTCAAGCTTTTAATGTTGTTTATACCGATATGTCTATATGGTGTTTTTAAAATGCTTTAAGACAAATCATGTGCAAATTCATAAGTCAACACAATTGCTGAGTATTTTCTCCTTGAAACTGCAGTAAACCAAAGACAGTCTCAAAGATACGGTTTGAAATCGTTGGTGTTTCTGACATCACAAACTACCTTGTAACCAATCACGTCAACCGTGTGATCATCAATGAGTGGTTCTCTGAGCTTGAGTGAGTGGAGGCAGGGTAATTTGCATATTCATAGAAGGGTGTAGAGTTACATTCAAGCTATGTCAAGGCATGAAGATTTTTTTTTTTCCAAGGAAAAAACATTTACATATATCATTTTAGTGATCAAAGATGAGTTTTAAGGGATAAAATTATTGACTACAGGGGGACTTTAACATAACGTCTCATGTTGCTTATGCAACCCGAGATGCTGCCTCTTGATGTTGATGCTATGGGGAATGCAAAATGCAGTGTCTCGTTCAGCTTCTCAGGGAACCAGTTTTTTTTTCCCTTTTGAAGTGGAACTTTGACGCTCTGCCTTTGTGTTGACACTACAGGGAACACAACACCAACTACGCCATGACTAAGCAAGAGTCAAGAGTGCGTCAACCCCAAGGGCGCATCCTAACTTGAGCAAAAAGTTGCACAGTGGCACTACTCCCTAAAGCTAGTGTGCACAGGTGCTAGGGAAAACCTTCCTCCCTGTCTGCAGAACAGGCTTAATCCTAGAGCCCCAAGGGCAGAGCTGTAAGGGGGATACACAACATAGCCTCAGCTATACTCTGGTATGCATCGTTCTAAAACCTCTAATCAGTACTTTCAGACTGAGAATACTGAGATAGGCCAAAGATGAGGAGTGGATAGCCAACCGTTTCTCTATGATGCAGTCCATCTCTACTCTGCCCAATCTACACCCTTCAGTATTGCCACCTTTCCAAGGGGAGATATGTCCCCACCGCAAAGCATCAGGGAGGGAGGCAAATGAGAAAAAAAGGACATATTGCAGTTTGCCCAAACTCTGCGTGTAACGTCACAGACTGCCGCCTGCCAATGAATATACTTTAGAAGTGCTTCAGACACCGTTTATGCTGATGGCGTTCCCCAAAGCATCAACACCAAGATGCAGCATGAATATCGTGAGTATAGGCACAATTATAGCCATTCATTAATACCCGCTAGCTTTAACCTCGGCCAATGTTTCAACCATTTTATAAAAGCAATAAGGTACTCTAGGCTAGTGCTGTATCTGAATAAGTCACGGCTGAAGGGCGCTGTTAGGCACGATGCGAATATGAAACATTGGCCGAGGTTCTTGGTTAAAGCCAGTGGGTATTAATGTCTGGCTATAATTGTTGTAAAAATTGTGTTACTAAGACTTCTGTACACCCAAATAGTTGAATTTCCAAAACAGCCTAATACATGAATGAACCTCATCGTCGATTATGGTCTAGTCTGACTCTAACATCATAACTAACATGGTCAGGCTGGTTGTTTCCATGTTCTAATGCTGCGGCAGCTTCCCGCAAAAGCTCACTAACAGATTTCGCCATATCTCGTCGTCTCGATTACAATATAATCACATTTAAATAATTTTGTTTCACACATTCAACTCATGCACACGGGATGTCGATGACTTAACTTTACAGAAGGCGTGTCTCAGCGCCGTTACTAGAATAAGCCACACCCACTCATTAACATAGAATTTGCATGCAGGTTGTCTTTGAAAATGAAAATGAAAACTCTGAAATAAAAGAGGAATTAAAATGAAAACGAAAATTTACATTTGTATTTGAATTGTGTCACTATTATTGCGTGAGCGTTACTAAAGAGCATTGTAAAAACTGTATTTGTAGTTTCTTTTTCACGTTTGGCTTTTCATTTTAATATTGGCAGTAGGCATGTGCCGGTATCAAATTTTCATGCTGCGATTAATTGATTGAGCTTTTATCACGGTATACGGTATTATCACGATATTTTAATTGCTATAATTATTAAAGGTTAAAAATTAACAAATTAAATTAAATACAATTTGGTTTTCATTATAATAAATTATGACACAAGTAAAAATATAATACAAATGTAATATAGTGCTCATATTTAGCAAAATACTCCTCTCTATAGCTATTTTTACTAGTCAACTAATGTGTTTGGTCATTAAATGGCTTTCCTGAGGTAAATGTAACGTTCTGTGACATAATTGTTCACCTGCAGTTTTACTGACCTCTTTCCGTGGTTGAAAAACACTGATTGATCGATATTATGTATGAGGCATAAATACCTTTCGGTAAGTTGTACTGTATCTTTAAATAAAAAGTAACAGAGGATCGGTTTACTTGAACTGAGGCGCTACAGCGATCGGTCATGTCACATTTACAAGCGCCAAAACGGTATTTATTGTCTGAATTTCGTAATAAAATGGACAGAACATGAGAGCTGAGATTTTTTTTCATATCAAAAGTAACCTGCTCTGTCTAGTCTGTCGGTGTCAGTGTCCTCTTTGCTCCGTGATTTTTCTCTGCGTGAGAAAATGGATGTGTGGCGCGAGAGCATGTGAAAAGTGTCGATTGCGTGAGTCTCACGCTGAATGCGTAGAGTTGACAGCCCTGCTTTTAGAAGGGGGATAAATCGTCAGCAGCGTTCCTCCTTCCGCCATGCTTCTTCTCCATGTGATGATTATTTACATTAACTAGAGTGCGCACTGCGCCACATGCACACAGTGCTTCATGTGGGGATTGTTTACATCAGAGTGCGCACGTGTTTCGCGCAGCATATACGCAGTGTTTGTTTAAGCGGTTGATGGAAAATAAGCTAATGCGCGTTCTATAAATATAAATTCTGATCTATTATTTTTCACGGTATTTTGAAGTGCCCGCGATAACAATATCGTGCATATTCATTACCGTGATTTATCGCATTACTGAATACCGGCACATGTCTAATTGGCAGTCTTGCCTCGAGACTGTAGTGAAAATGAAATGTGAAATCACCCATTGCATTTTATTTTTCAATTTGACAGGGATAATGCTGTGAAAATTAAATCATTTAATTTCATTCTCAATTTTGTCACATTTTTTGCGTACAGTTTTCTGTAATGAAATCGTTAATCTGGTTTTAATTTTCATTTTAATAATTTAATTTATTTATTTAAATTTGGCAGAAAATGCCTTCCATAGTTTCATAGTGGTCATTTTTATTTTGTTCACCTTATGTAGTAACATGGAAGTAAACTATTTTATTACTTTATTACCTGCAGGTCGATAGGATGTTATTTTGATTAAATATAATGTGGGCACATAACTTAAAAATTACATTCACAGATAAATCATTTATAATAATACTGTAATATACAATAAAAATGTTAATTTTGAATTCATGTTGACTTTAACTCCCTTTGACGTGGACTTTGTGCTTTGTAACTTTGCAGATTGCTCAAACACCTATTTTACACATTAAAGGAGTGGTAACATAAAAAGCATACACTTTACCTATAAACTTAAATATTACATAGAAGCATCATATTCAGTGTTGTGCTTAATTCTGACCCCTGTCATATTATTTTTCCCCAGCATTAGCTTTATCAGGCCTCAACAAGGACTTTTCATGACCTGTATACAGTAGCCAGCACAAATGTCAAACAGGATTTATCATTATTTACTAGATAGTGTTACATTAAGCACCAACACTTCAAAAGAATTATATTTAAAACTAGACTTCCCTGTAATACTGAAGATATACAGGGTGTTAATTACAGCAACACCTCCCCCTTAGCCTTTCAGAAGAGGCTCGTGTTTATAACAATAATCTTGGTGGGTGGATTCATTTAAATTAATGTAATAGTCTGGTTTTACACAGCACATCTAGGTTATGATCTGTAATCAGATCATTAACAATAAGTGCTTTTGAAGAAAGCAATTGGATATTCAGCAACCTGAGCTTTAGAATTAGTTTATCTACAAAGGTCTTAGTAACACAGTTTCTACAACAAGTATAGCCATTCATTAATACCCGCTAGCTTTAACCGAGGACCTCGGCCAATGTTTCATATTCGCGTCGTGCCTAACAACGCCCTTCAGCCGTGACTTATTCAGATACAGCACTAGCCTGTATCTGTCCGCTGTTTAACTGTTACGTGTCTTTTGGTTATTTTAAGTTTGTGTACAAAAAGAATCACAATGCTGATTTTCATTTCCAGTAACTTCTGGATGAGATCGAGAAAGCGAGTGTACCTGCATTTACAGTAGGCTAGATAAAGCATTTTCCTTCAGGTCAGTCCTATATTCATAATAAAAAATCCGTTTGAATGTCCGGTGTGATATCTTGTACTTTTAACAGTTAATAGGGGTTGTCCGTGCCTATAGTCATGTCAGTTGCGTCTTTCTTCTCCGTGATCACAAGTTTGAGTCATTTCAAAAGTCTTCTCTACTGACTGACTGACTCACTCATTAAGACAGTCTTTGTCTCCATCTAATGGAGAAATAATGTAACTTCTTCTGTTGCTTTATGGTCAGGGACTATTTTTTTTTCTCCAGCGGAAGGAATTGGCTTTTAGTGATTCATTTTACTTCATGAAAGTTGCATAGATACATATGTTTCGGGATTAATATTTGTATTGCTTGGTAACCGTTTTATAAAAGCAATAAGGTACTCTAGGCTAGTGCTGTATCTGAATAAGTCACGGCTGAAGGGCGTTGTTAGGCACAACGCGAATATGAAACATTGGCCGAGATTCTTGGTTAAAGCCAGTGGGTATTAATGTCTGGCTATAATTGTTGTAGAAATTGTGTTACTAAGACTTCTGTACACCCAAATAGTTGAATTTCCAAAACAGCCTAATACATGAATGAACCTCATCGTCGATTATGGTCTAGTCTGAGTCTAACATCATAACTAACATGGTCAGGCTGGTTGTTTCCATGTTCTAATGCTGCGGCAGCTTCCCGCAAAAGCTCACTAACAGATTTCGCCATATCTCGTCGTCTCGATTACAATATAATCACATTTAAATAATTTTGTTTCACACATTCAACTCATGCACACGGGATGTCGATGACTTAGCTTTACAGAAGGCGTGTCTCAGCGCCGTTACTAGAATAAGCCACACCCACTCAT
The DNA here is from genome assembly GCF_963993115.1 of Abramis brama. Lineage (NCBI taxonomy): Eukaryota > Metazoa > Chordata > Actinopteri > Cypriniformes > Leuciscidae > Abramis > Abramis brama. Next base: position 20,448,466 of record NC_139984.1, on the reverse strand, counting down.
TAACATAGAATTTGCATGCAGGTTGTCTTTGAAAATGAAAACTGAAATAAAAGAGGAATTAAAATGAAAACGAAAATTTACATTTGTATTTGAATTGTGTCACTATTATTGCGTGAGCGTTACTAAAGAGCATTGTAAAAACTGTATTTGTAGTTTCTTTTTCACGTTTGGCTTTTCATTTTAATATTGGCAGTCTTGCCTCGAGACTGTAGTGAAAATGAAATGTGAAATCACCCATTGCATTTTATTTTTCAATTTGACAGGGATAATGCTGTGAAAATTAAATCATTTAATTTCATTCTCAATTTTGTCACATTTTTTGCGTACAGTTTTCTGTAATGAAATCGTTAATCTGGTTTTAATTTTCATTTTAATAATTTTATTTATTTATTTAAATTTGGCAGAAAATGCCTTCCATAGTTTCATAGTGGTCATTTTTATTTTGTTCACCTTATGTAGTAACATGGAAGTAAACTATTTTATTACTTTATTACCTGCAGGTCGATAGGATGTTATTTTGATTAAATATAATGTGGGCACATAACTTAAAAATTACATTCACAGATAAATCATTTATAATAATACTGTAATATACAATAAAAATGTTAATTTTGAATTCATGTTGACTTTAACTCCCTTTGACGTGGACTTTGTGCTTTGTAACTTTGCAGATTGCTCAAACACCTATTTTACACATTAAAGGAGTGGTAACATAAAAAGCATACCCTTTACCTATAAACTTAAATATTACACAGAAGCATCATATTCAGTGTTGTGCTTAATTCTGACCCCTGTCAGATTATTTTTCCCCAGCATTAGCTTTATCAGGCCTCAACAAGGACTTTTCATGACCTGTATACAGTAGCCAGCACAAATGTCAAACAGGATTTATCATTATTTACTAGATAGTGTTACATTAAGCACCAACACTTCAAAAGAATTATATTTGAAACTAGACTTCCCTGTAATACTGAAGATATACAGGGTGTTAATTACAGCAACACCTCCCCCTTAGCCTTTCAGAAGAGGCTCGTGTTTATAACAATAATCTTGGTGGGTGGATTCATTTAAATTAATGTAATCGTCTGGTTTTACACAGCACATCTAGGTTATGATCTGTAATCAGATCATTAACAATAAGTGCTTTTGAAGAAAGCAATTGGATATTCAGCAACCTGAGCTTTAGAATTAGTTTATCTACAAAGGTCTTAGTAACACAGTTTCTACAACAAGTATAGCCATTCATTAATACCCGCTAGCTTTAACCGAGGACCTCGGCCAATGTTTCATATTCGCGTCGTGCCTAACAACGCCCTTCAGCCGTGACTTATTCAGATACAGCACTAGCCTGTATCTGTCCGCTGTTTAACTGTTACGTGTCTTTTGGTTATTTTAAGTTTGTGTACAAAAAGAATCACAATGCTGATTTTCATTTCCAGTAACTTCTGGATGAGATCGAGAAAGCGAGAGTACCTGCATTTACAGTAGGCTAGATAAAGCATTTTCCTTCAGGTCAGTCCTATATTCATAATAAAAAATCCGTTTGAATGTCCGGTGTGATATCTTGTACTTTTAACAGTTAATAGGGGTTGTCCGTGCCTATAGTCATGTCAGTTGCGTCTTTCTTCTCCGTGATCACAAGTTTGAGTCATTTCAAAAGTCTTCTCTACTGACTGACTGACTCACTCATTAAGACAGTCTTTGTCTCCATCTAATGGAGAAATAATGTAACTTCTTCTGTTGCTTTATGGTCAGGGACTATTTTTTTTTCTCCAGCGGAAGGAATTGGCTTTTAGTGATTCATTTTACTTCATGAAAGTTGCATAGATACATATGTTTCGGGATTAATATTTGTATTGCTTGGTAACCGTTTTATAAAAGCAATAAGGTACTCTAGGCTAGTGCTGTATCTGAATAAGTCACGGCTGAAGGGCGTTGTTAGGCACGACGCGAATATGAAACATTGGCCGAGGTTCTTGGTTAAAGCCAATGGGTATTAATGTCTGGCTATAATTGTTGTAGAAATTGTGTTACTAAGACTTCTGTACACCCAAATAGTTGAATTTCCAAAACAGCCTAATACATGAATGAACCTCATCGTCGATTATGGTCTAGTCTGAGTCTAACATCATAACTAACATGGTCAGGCTGGTTGTTTCCATGTTCTAATGCTGCGGCAGCTTCCCGCAAAAGCTCACTAACAGATTTCGCCATATCTCGTCGTCTCGATTACAATATAATCACATTTAAATAATTTTGCTTCACACATTCAACTCATGCACACGGGATGTCGATGACTTAGCTTTACAGAAGGCGTGTCTCAGCGCCGTTACTAGAATAAGCCACACCCACTCATTAACATAGAATTTGCATGCAGGTTGTCTTTGAAAATGAAAATGAAAACTCTGAAATAAAAGAGGAATTAAAATGAAAACGAAAATTTACATTTGTATTTGAATTGTGTCACTATTATTGCGTGAGCGTTACTAAAGAGCATTGTAAAAACTGTATTTGTAGTTTCTTTTTCACGTTTGGCTTTTCATTTTAATATTGGCAGTCTTGCCTCGAGACTGTAGTGAAAAAGAAATGTGAAATCACCAATTGCATTTTATTTTTCAATTTGACAGCGATAATGCTGTGAAAATTAAATCATTTAATTTCATTCTCAATTTTGTCACATTTTTTGCGTACAGTTTTCTGTAATGAAATCGTTAATCTGGTTTTAATTTTCATTTTAATAATTTAATTTATTTATTTAAATTTGGCAGAAAATGCCTTCCATAGTTTCATAGTGGTCATTTTTATTTTGTTCACCTTATGTAGTAACATGGAAGTAAACTATTTTATTACTTTATTACCTGCAGGTCGATAGGACGTTATTTTGATTAAATATAATGTGGGCACATAACTTAAAAATTACATTCACAGATAAATCATTTATAATAATACTGTAATATACAAAAAAAATGTTTATTTTGAATTCACGTTGACTTTAACTCCCTTTGACGTGGACTTTGTGCTTTGTAACTTTGCAGATTGCTCAAACACCTATTTTACACATTAAAGGAGTGGTAACATAAAAAGCATACCCTTTACCTATAAACTTAAATATTACATAGAAGCATCATATTCAGTGTTGTGCTTAATTCTGACCCCTGTCATATTATTTTTCCCCAGCATTAGCTTTATCAGGCCTCAACAAGGACTTTTCATGACCTGTATACAGTAGCCAGCACAAATGTCAAACAGGATTTATCATTATTTACTAGATAGTGTTACATTAAGCACCAACACTTCAAAAGAATTATATTTGAAACTAGACTTCCCTGTAATACTGAAGATATACAGGGTGTTAATTACAGCAACACCTCCCCCTTAGCCTTTCAGAAGAGGTTCGTGTTTATAACAATAATCTTGGTGGGTGGATTCATTTAAATTAATGTAATCGTCTGGTTTTACACAGCACATCTAGGTTATGATCTGTAATCAGATCATTAACAATAAGTGCTTTTGAAGAAAGCAATTGGATATTCAGCAACCTGAGCTTTAGAATTAGTTTATCTACAAAGGTCTTAGTAACACAGTTTCTACAACAAGTATAGCCATTCATTAATACCCGCTAGCTTTAACCGAGGACCTCGGCCAATGTTTCATATTCGCGTCGTGCCTAACAACGCCCTTCAGCCGTGACTTATTCAGATACAGCACTAGCCTGTATCTGTCCGCTGTTTAACTGTTACGTGTCTTTTGGTTATTTTAAGTTTGTATACAAAAAGAATCACAATGCTGATTTTCATTTCCAGTAACTTCTGGATGAGATTGAGAAAGCGAGTGTACCTGCATTTACAGTAGGCTAGATAAAGCATTTTCCTTCAGGTCAGTCCTATATTCATAATAAAAAATCCGTTTGAATGTCCGATGTGATATCTTGTACTTTTAACAGTTAATAGGAGTTGTCCGTATAGTCATGTCAGTTGCGTCTTTCTTCTCCGTGATCACAAGTTTGAGTCATTTCAAAAGTCTTCTCTACTGACTGACTGACTCACTCATTAAGACAGTCTTTGTCTCCATCTAATGGAGAAATAATGTAACTTCTTCTGTTGCTTTATGGTCAGGGACTATTTTTTTTTCTCCAGCGGAAGGAATTGGCTTTTAGTGATTCATTTTACTTCATGAAAGTTGCATAGATACATATGTTTCGGGATTAATATTTGTATTGCTTGGTAACCGTTTTATAGAAGCAATAAGGTACTCTAGGCTAGTGCTGTATCTGAATAAGTCACGGCTGAAGGGCGTTGTTAGGCACGACGCGAATATGAAACATTGGCCGAGGTTCTTGGTTAAAGCCAGTGGGTATTAATGTCTGGCTATAATTGTTGTAGAAATTGTGTTACTAAGACTTCTGTACACCCAAATAGTTGAATTTCCAAAACAGCCTAATACATGAATGAACCTCATCGTCGATTATGGTCTAGTCTGAGTCTAACATCATAACTAACATGGTCAGGCTGGTTGTTTCCATGTTCTAATGCTGCGGCAGCTTCCCGCAAAAGCTCACTAACAGATTTCGCCATATCTCGTCGTCTCGATTACAATATAATCACATTTAAATAATTTTGCTTCACACATTCAACTCATGCACACGGGATGTCGATGACTTAGCTTTACAGAAGGCGTGTCTCAGCGCCGTTACTAGAATAAGCCACACCCACTCATTAACATAGAATTTGCATGCAGGTTCTCTTTGAAAATGAAAATGAAAACTGAAATAAAAGAGGAATTAAAATGAAAACGAAAATTTACATTTGTATTTGAATTGTGTCACTATTATTGCGTGAGCGTTACTAAAGAGCATTGTAAAAACTGTATTTGTAGTTTCTTTTTCACGTTTGGCTTTTCATTTTAATATTGGCAGTCTTGCCTCGAGACTGTAGTGAAAATGAAATGTGAAATCACCAATTGCATTTTATTTTTCAATTTGACAGGGATAATGCTGTGAAAATTAAATCATTTAATTTCATTCTCAATTTTGTCACATTTTTTGCGTACAGTTTTCTGTAATGAAATCGTTAATCTGGTTTTAATTTTAATAATTTTATTTATTTATTTAAATTTGGCAGAAAATGCCTTCCATAGTTTCATAGTGGTCATTTTTATTTTGTTCACCTTATGTAGTAACATGGAAGTAAACTATTTTATTACTTTATTACCTGCAGGTCGATAGGACGTTATTTTGATTAAATATAATGTGGGCACATAACTTAAAAATTACATTCACAGATAAATCATTTATAATAATACTGTAATATACAATAAAAATGTTAATTTTGAATTCATGTTGACTTTAACTCCCTTTGACGTGGACTTTGTGCTTTGTAACTTTGCAGATTGCTCAAACACCTATTTTACACATTAAAGGAGTGGTAACATAAAAAGCATACCCTTTACCTATAAACTTAAATATTACATAGAAGCATCATATTCAGTGTTGTGCTTAATTCTGACCCCTGTCAGATTATTTTTCCCCAACATTAGCTTTATCAGGCCTCAACAAGGACTTTTCATGACCTGTATACAGTAGCCAGCACAAATGTCAAACAGGATTTATCATTATTTACTAGATAGTGTTACATTAAGCACCAACACTTCAAAAGAATTATATATGAAACTAGACTTCCCTGTAATACTGAAGATATACAGGGTGTTAATTACAGCCACACCTCCCCCTTAGCCTTTCAGAAGAGGCTCGTGTTTATAACAATAATCTTGGTGGGTGGATTCATTTAAAGTAATGTAATCGTCTGGTTTTACACAGCACATCTAGGTTATGATCTGTAATCAGATCATTAACAATAAGTGCTTTTGAAGAAAGCAATTGGATATTCAGCAACCTGAGCTTTAGAATTAGTTTATCTGTGTTATGTCTGTTTTTTATTTGTTGAACAACAATTAAACTTTTACGCTTAAATGGTTTTGGGAGTTTTTTGTATTTACAAAATCAGGAGAACAGACAGTCTCCATGTAATGCTATCTAGGTGAATCTCTATGTGTTGGTGAAGCAGTATTCCGTCTTCTAAAGCCATACAATAATTATTTCTTTTTGATATAATAGCAGATTGCTAGACTTGTAAGTGCCAAATTGCTAATAATGTAATATTAATAAAGAATGTATTGATTATAAGTAAACAGAGTGCATAATCTTCATATTCATGTTAATTTTTGTGAGCTTCAGGAAGTGGAATCAGCACTGTGCATTTCAAGAAACCCGTAAAATTGTGAAGATTGTGAAGCACTAAAATGTCTGGCTTGTGCTTTTAATTCTAATTTATCCTGATTCTCATGGCATTGATCTTTATGAAAGGGAGTTTTTCATTTTCAGAATTCTTTTCTTCACATTCACTGTCTGCAATGAGGTTAAATGAATAGCTTATAGCTTCCCTTTTTGGTGTGGTTTATTGTGTAAAGTATATTGTAAATGATTACAATTGCTGTATTATCTCTTTCTAATGCATGTAGCATGATGAAATTTCTCACTTTTGACATTCTCACATTTCCTGTTTTAAAGTGAGGAACAAAAGATTAAGTCTTAGTCCAAACTATTCCTATGACATGATCCCTGTTCAGGACCCACTAGACAATTCTTGATTGTGGACAGCTTTTGCCATGTGAGATGGGCGAGACAGAGAAAGATGGGTGGAGTGCTGGAGGAGGTGAGAAATTAGGTCAAAGCTGACAACAGATTTGCTGCTGCAAGATGGTCTGGGAGGAGCTCACCTGCTTAAAAAGAGAAAGAATTTCAGAAGACAAAAGGAGAGCACGGATAATATTGTAAAGATACTAACTGCTCCTGCGTGAAGTGATAGATGGTCAAATATTGTGGCATATCACAAGATATATTCTCACTAGCACAATCATCAAATAAGACTGGGTAAGTTTACAGAATATATATTTTAATTATCTCCCTTTTTTTTACTGAAACCTTTTGAGTGTTTTTGTGGTTGTGTATTCAATAGGCTAACTGAATAAGAAGAAATTCAAATAGAAATGGTGTCAATTAATTTAAGCAATGCCTTTGACTTTTAGCAATGCCATTAATTATGATCATTTGTCACACTTATTCAGTTGTGTTTATTCTTAGATTCGTTTTCATGGACTTTAAGTTGGTTATGGTTAGTCACGTGTTCCTCTGTTTGAGTTTCCCGCTACTCATGTTTCTATGGACACTAATCATCATCACAGCTGTTCTTTAACTAATCACCTTAGCTGTTTCTCAATACCAAGTACGCAAACTTCGGACTTGAGTCCTTGGTAGTTCGTACTTGACAAGTTCGACTCAGGAGAACGAACTCCCGAGGACGGGAGGACGCAAGTCCGATAATTCTGCAAATGGAACAGCGGCGTACTTGATAGCGTCACTCAGCTAGCTCTGGCTACTACGGTTATCTCTTTATGTATATCTAGGCTACAAATAAAACAAAATATGTTATAAACCACCACTCTGCCTCTTTTCATTTTCATTAAAAAAAAATCTTAAACATAATGGCCACACAAATGTGGTTCAGGCAAGGCAACTGATTCTTCACTGCATTTATTTATAACAACACGAAATATAAAACACAACCCTGACTCTTTTTGTTTTCATTTTAAAAATATGATACATAAAAAACATTATAATATTGATCATTAAAACTAACATTTAGCAAAGAGACAGGGTTGTGTCATTTTATTTTATTATATATGTACGTACAGTGAAGAGAATGTAGGCAACATGTATAATAAAATATTTTATGTTTTAAATATATAAAATAAAATGACATAACCTTTTTTGTTAAATGTCATTTTTAATTATCAATAATAGCCATTATAAAAGTATAAGTAGCCTAAAAGGTATAAGAAGCTATACAATAATAAAGCAAACGATTCAAACATAAGTCAGCTCTCTAGGCTACAACGTTAAAGTTAAATAGACTAAATAAAGCTAACTTCACTTTGCCCTCAGCTAAAACGTTTTGCCAGGGAACAAATTATAGATTAATGAGACAAATAAAATAAATAAATAAATAAATCGCCCGTTAGATATACACAAGACGATTTATACCTCATGTTAAACCACTAGACTAGAGACATCCGAGCCAGCGGCAAACGTCAGCAGCACTAACCGAGGAAAGGCTGTTCTCGGCGGGGTACATGAGCGCCGAGCGTCCGATTGCCTGGTTCTCACAACTCTGAAAACGTCAGATCAAATTTTCAAATAGGCGCTATCTTTATAAATAAACCAGAGATTTGAGCTTTAAACAACTATTCTCGCCTGAAATACTCTTAAAACTACATTTCGTGACACAATTACAGCAGTATTTTTAAATTACGCTGGGTTTCTCCTCTGCTATTGACGCTTGCTGGTTGGTGTGAGATGCATTCTGGGATACCTGGCTGTCTCAAGTCCGCACAAGTCACCTCTCGATGCATCCTCGGTAAAAGGGGCGGATCAAGAACATATCCGGGGATTTGAACTGGACTTGGCTGGATGTGAACTTTGAATTGGAACAGTACTTGGGCAGCGACTGATGACGTTTCTCAAGTCCAAAAGAACACAAGTACAGACAAGAACGCATATTGAGAAACGGCTCTTGTGTATTTTAGTTCCTCGCATTTACTCAATGTTTGTCCGGTCTGTTTGCGTGTATGTATTACCTGTTGGATGAGTATTAATATCTGCATTTGAACTTTATTCCTGATAATCTTCTGTCTGACTGCACCTTGCTAACATTATTATTCCATTCTAGACACTGTAATGATTTGTCTTTCTTTAGTTTTTTTTAAGTGTTCCTATTAGATTCCCCACTGAAAAGTCAGAAGAATGAGCAGCAAGGTATGCCACACCTTTTGCATTTATATTATATATTATATTATATTATTAGGTGTGTAATGATACACGTATTCGTATTGAAGCGTTCGGTACGAGGCTTTCAATTCGGTAGGCTACGCATTACAACCGAACCATTTATTTTGGACCATTTTTCCTGCCGAACAAAATTTCGTTATTTCAAATGTAGGCGGCGGCAAGCGCTCTCATAATGTACGACATCAAATGACAAACGTAATGAAAGCGGAATAAAACCGTGCTACTCCTTATTTTGTGCTTCACGGACCGTTTATCAGTTTGGACCAATGCAGCGCGAGCCGATCTTGATCAAGCGACACTGTTACTACACAGCGCTAAGAGATCCAGTAAAAAAAACATTTGAATTCGCCACTGAAGTAATAACATCGCTGCGAGATCTAGAGAGAAGCATTCACATTTCTCCGTAATTAACCGATCAAACAGCGGCAGCGCTGACGTGGAAACCAGGAAGAAACAATGTGCTTTCAAGCAACGTCGGTTTAATTTCGACATTATGAATAAAATTGCTGCCCTCAAATGTTAATCTGAAATAAAATAAACCTTTTTTTATTACTACTACAATATTGCATTTCATTTTTTTTTTAAATAAGGAGCTGTTTTTGTTTTATATTCTCCTAAGAAGAGTCAAGTATAGCTCCATAATTGCTAAAGTAAAAAATGATCATACTTTATGATGTTAGTTTTAAAAAATAAAATCAAGTTAATTTCTCTGGCATTTCTTTTTCCTGTTTTGAAAACATACTGAACTGTGATTTTTGTGAACCGTTACACCCCTATATATTATATATGCATTATATTATATTATACATTCAATATAATATTATTTTTCTTTTCCAGGCATTTGCAACCTGGGTGCTTCTGGCTACAAGTAAGTTTGATTTATTAAGGAAGATATTGGTAAAAACCAATACTGCTATAAGAAAAAAAAAAAAAAATCAATCTCCTTATTTACAGGTACAATTATCACACTCTCCAATCAGAGTAGGTGTCATTTTCTTATTTAAAAAAAACAAAAAAAACCCCACTAAATCTTGCATGCTCTGTCTGTCAGCATATTGATATCCTGAAAGACTCTCACTCTGACCATGGTCTACTTTAATTTGCCCCCTTTTTTTATCAAAACAATTTCCTCTGTTTGGTATTTATCAGGTTGTATAAGCAAGTGGTTTGATCGTGATAACCCAAATGGAAATGGAGATTATGAGCTGTTGGCTGACCTTCTCAGTATGTATACTGAAGAAATATGCCCGAATCCAATCGGCATAGAGGCCCAGACTATCTCCGGCCAACCAGCATCTCAAACAGGAAACGTCTTTGCAGTGTGAGGTTTAATTCAAACAAATTATCTTACTTGTGCTTTACAATGTATTTATTATTCTGTGTCTTTCTGAAGATACAATCCAACAACTGGGTTTTCTTGTGTAAACGCAAACCAAGGAGGAGGGTTTTGTGCCGATTACAAGGTGCGCTTCACCTGCCCAGAGGAATGGTGTTCAAGTAAGTGACATTTACACACAAAAACGGCCGCTGAGCTGTTCATTTTTACAAAAGAATTCAATGATATTATCTTTTTTGGGGAATGAACGATATCTGCTCAACTGGTCATCCTCTATTAGAATGTAGGACACCCTGGTTTGACCGAGATAATCCCGGAGGAGTGGGAGACTATGAGACGCTGTCGTTAACCCTGGTAACATACCCACTACAGGCCTGCGCTCAGCCCATCGCCATTGAGGTCACAACCATTAGTGGCACCCCAGTACTGCCGACTGGAAATAATTTTCAAGTGTACGACCAACAATGTCATTCTCTATGCTAAAATTCTTTCAGATTAGAACAATGACATGGATGTATTTTAAATGTGAGATCTACAGTAGACACAATGGCCTTGTCCCACCAAATATTTTTGCACTACTTATGTACTGAATATCTATTGCAATTCTCTTGGTCAGTCTAGTTGCTTGATGTTGATTAACTGCTTTAAGTGTTTAGAGCAGAATTTTAGAGAATGTAAGCTCATTGCCCTGTATGCACATTTAAATTCAGAGAAATACAGATTTAACACTTGGTCGCAGTTGTAGCACTTGCTTGTAGGACTGTGCATTTTCTGAAACATTTACTCTTGCATATACAGTTGCCCAATTATTTTTCTGTAGATGGAAGAGCAGCGTAGCTACTGCCAAGTCTCTTAACCTGAGTTCTAGAAACTTGAATATACAATTTAACATGCAGAGCGAGTCCTAGAAGCAAGTCTTTCAATGATGTTAACAGATGCATTTTGTTTTTGCAGATATGATCCAACACAGGGCTTTGCTTGTGTGAATGCACAACAGAATGGAGGGTGTCAAGACTACAGGGTCCGTTTCACATGTCCAATGAGTTTTTGTGTTCCAAGTATGTATCTTAACTTCATCTACTATAATTTTATTTGTGTGTATGTATATGGGGTTGTATACATATACATATACATATACATATACATATACATATACATATACATATACATATACATATACATATACATATACATACACACAACCCCATATACATACACACAACCCCAAATCCAGAAAAGTTGGGACATCTTGTAAAATGCAATTCCATTAAGTTGTTCAGAGAACTTTTGTACAGTTTAAAAATAATCTATTTCTTGATTTTATTGCAACTTGCAAAGTGTCCCAACTTCTGGATTTGGGGTTGTGTGTAGGCCTATATCAGTACACATTTGTACATGTATATTATTTTGGCATAACTATTATCTCTGTTCATCAGAGTGTGTAACCAGGTGGTTTGATTCTGACAATCCTAATACAAATGGAGGGGATTCTGAACTCTTGACTGCCCTTCTCAGTTTGTATCCTGGGTACATTTGTCCGAATCCACTCGGAATAGAAGCTCAAACCATCTCTGGCCTGCCAGCATCTCAAACAGGAAATGTCTTTCAAGTGTGAGTCTATCAAAGGATCTGAAATGAAACTGTAAATGTTTTTGTTTTTTTATGTTCTAAAGCTCTTTTGTATTTTCTGAAGATTTAATCCGACAACTGGGTTTTCTTGTGTAAACGCAAACCAAGGAGGAGGGTTTTGTGCCGATTACAAGGTGCGCTTCACCTGCCCAGAGGAATGGTGTTCAAGTAAGTGACATTTACACACAAAAACGGCCGCTGAGCTGTTAATTTTTACAATAGAATTCAATGATATTATCTTTTTTGGGGAATGAACGATATCTGCTCAACTGGTCATCCTCTATTAGAATGTAGGACACCCTGGTTTGACCGAGATAATCCCGGAGGAGTGGGAGACTATGAGACGCTGTCGTTAACCCTGGTAACATACCCACTACAGGCCTGCGCTCAGCCCATCGCCATTGAGGTCACAACCATTAGTGGCACCCCAGTACTGCCGACTGGAAATAATTTTCAAGTGTACGACCAACAATGTCATTCTCTATGCTAAAATTCTTTCAGATTAGAACAATGACATGGATGTATTTTAAATGTGAGATCTACAGTAGACACAATGGCCTTGTCCCACCAAATATTTTTGCACTACTTATGTACTGAATATCTATTGCAATTCTCTTGGTCAGTCTAGTTGCTTGATGTTGCTTAACTGCTTTAAGTGTTTAGAGCAGAATATTAGAGAATGTAAGCTCATTGCCCTGTATGCACATTTAAATTCAGAGAAATACAGATTTAACACTTGGTCGCAGTTGTAGCACTTGCTTGTAGGACTGTGCATTTTCTGAAACATTTGCTCTTGCATATACAGTTGCCCAATTATTTTTCTGTAGATGGAAGAGCAGCGTAGCTACTGCCAAGTCTCTTAACCTGAGTTCTAGAAACTTGCATATACAATTTAACATGCAGAGCGAGTCCTAGAAGCAAGTCTTTCAATGATGTTAACAGATGCATTTTGTTTTGTCAGATATGATCCAACACAGGGCTTTGCTTGTGTGAATGCACAACAGAATGGAGGGTGTCAAGACTACAGGGTCCGTTTCACATGTCCAATGAGTTTTTGTGTTCCAAGTATGTATCTTAACTTCATCTACTATAATTTTATTTGTGTGTATGTATATGGGGTTGTATACATATACATACATATACATATACATATACATATACATATACATATACATACACACAACCCCATATACATACACACAACCCCAAATCCAGAAAAGTTGGGACATCTTGTAAAATGCAATACCATTAAGTTGTTCAGAGAAAACATGTACTTTTGTACAGTTTAAAAATAATCTATTTCTTGTTTTATTGCAACTTGCAAAGTGTCCCAACTTCTGGATTTGGGGTTGTGTGTAGGCCTATATCAGTACACACATTTGTACATGTATATTATTTTGGCATAACTATTATCTGTGTTCATCAGAGTGTGTAACCAGGTGGTTTGATTCTGACAATCCTAATACAAATGGAGGGGATTCTGAACTCTTGACTGCCCTTCTCAGTTTGTATCCTGGGTACATTTGTCCGAATCCACTCGGAATAGAAGCTCAAACCATCTCTGGCCTGCCAGCATCTCAAACAGGAAATGTCTTTCAAGTGTGAGTCTATCAAAGGATCTGAAATGAAACTGTAAATGTTTTTTTTTTTTTATGTTCTAAAGCTCTTTTGTATTTTCTGAAGATTTAATCCGACAACTGGGTTTTCTTGTGTAAACGCAAACCAAGGAGGAGGGCTTTGTGTCGATTATAAGGTGCGCTTCACCTGCCCAGAGGAATGGTGTTCAAGTAAGTGACATTTACACACAATAGAATTCAATGAACTGATCTTTTATTGGTCATGAATGAAAGATATCCACGCAACTGGTTATCCTCTATTAGAATGTAGGACACCCTGGTTTGACCGAGATAATCCCGGAGGAGTGGGAGACTATGAGACGCTGTCGTTAACTCTGATAGCATACCCACAACAGGCCTGCACTCAGCCCATCGCCATTGAGGTCACAACTGTTAGTGGGACCCCTGTACTGCCTGGAAGCAACTTTCAAGTGTAAGTTTAACTATATAATTATTTTATAATAAAATATTACATAATATTATAGTAAAAGTAATTTTGTAATGATTGATAGGAATCTACTTTGATTCTGCAGATATGATCCACTTAAGGGCTTTGAGTGTGTGAATATGCCGCAGAGTGGATGGAACTGTCAGGACTACAAGGTCCGTTACACGTGTCTGCAAAGTTTCTGCAATACCTCCATTCTCCCAAGCCTCCCATTGGATGTCACAAACATGACTAACTTGGAAGTTTAGGCTAATATCTGTCAAACTAAGCTTTTAATTTACATTTAGATTAGAAGCAAATAAAATAAACATTTGATTCCATTGCCATTTCTCGCCTCAGCTCATATCATTGTACCATTGGTGAAGTGCTAAGAACATTAGAGGAAATTGATCATGTCAATTTCAAGACCATAATTCAATTATGATACCTGCATATCAGCAAACTTGTGCACACCTGTATACGTGAAAAATAGTTAAATGTTTATTATAGGCCTCTAGTTAAATTAACAAGTCAGCCATGCTGCTTTTTCCTCATAAATAACATCAAGCATGAAAGTTGGCTGATCATGAAATTCAGACATTAAGTTGTTAATTTTCTTCAAAGATATTGTAACTAAGCAAAAAGAGAACTAGGTGGTAAAAATAAATAAATATATATATATATATATATATATATATATATATATATATATATATATATATATATATATATATATCATGTTGTAATAACGTAATGAACCCATTTTTACAGTGACAGTGCCATAAATACTACTGTAGGTTACCTTAATGCACAGTTAAAGGGATAGTTCACCCAAAAATGAAAATTCTGTCACCATTTACTCACCCTCAAGTTGTTACAAACCTGTATGAATTTTTTTCTTCTGTTAAACAGAAGAAATTTTGAAGAATATGGGTAATCAAACAATTGATGGACCCCATTTACTTCCATAGTATGGAAAAAGTGTTAGGTTACCCATATTCTTCAAAATATCATCTTTTGTGTTCAGCAGATGAATAAAATCATCCAGGTTTGCAACAACTTGAGGGTATAGGCTAAATGATGACACAATTTTCATTTTTGGGTGAACTAGCCCTTTAACTTTTGTTTTTATTGTAAGGAGAATATAGGACAGCATGATATAAATTAAATTGCACACATTAAAATAATATTTTATAATAAAAAATATTACAAAATGTATGTGAATATGACTTCCATTGACTGTCATGTGTGTACAGGAACACTAAAGTGTCTGCATTGGCTCTTTCCCCCCCTCCTCTCTTCTGCAACCTCCTATTCTCGCCGATCGACCAGACTAGGTGCAGTTGATGCCGACATTCTCTGGCCGAACTACGTATTTGTTTTTTGATGCGCGTCGAGAAGGTACTAGAACTATTTCGATGTCATTTCCGGTGGAATATTCCAGTAAATCCTGCCTTTAAAAGGAGACGCGCTGAAAATGCGAACTGCGTTGTCTGTGACAGGTGCAGTCTATAGCCTAACATAAATGTCATCTTCGTCCATTAAAGGCCATAACTGTTTTTGGGGAACCACTGAATGTGAGTAAAATTAAAATACTGTGTCGTCGATATATAAATCCAGCAAAAGCCGTTATTTGTCGCTCGACTTTGAAGGTAAGTTTGTTCTCACATCGTGACATATCAAGTTTTAAAACTACATTTTGAGATGAGAGATACTTGTATTCTTGTTCATATAAGCAACGTAACAATATTGTTATATTAAATGCTTAATTTTAATGACTTGAAAATTCTGGATCGGGCTGAACAAGAATCAGAGTATAACGTTATTCATTCAGTATATAATGTTTAGTACAGTGTGTCCGTAATAAAGTCAAATAAATGTAATTTTGTAACGTAGGTGAGCGCAGAAAACCGATTGCAACTGGATAAGGATACAAGACAATAGCTGTCTGATGTAGAATACGCAGTTGTTTTTAGACTACAGCAATGAGATCGTGCAGTACCTGTTTATAGCCTATAGAAATGAGATCGCGCAGACAATGCGCATACGCAGCCTTTTCAATTGCAGAAGAATTGTGTATGTTTTAGCCACAAATGCCAATTTCTCAATGCATGGGCTACTTAACCTTATTAATAAAGCATAATCATTCAGTTGTGAACTGGCAAGTGTAGTTAACAACTTGTTAAATAACCAGACTTCCTCTTTAGTAAGGTTGAGACAGGTTTCTCCGTATGTAATTTATGGCGTTGTGCAACGTACTTGTGGTCCTGAGGCAGGAGTCGAAGTGCGTTTGAATGGATCTCGGGCATGATCTCGGGGCGTGCGGTCCATATTAACTGCGAATGCTCTGCATACCCAAGCCATTCGTGGACTCTCTTATTATTAACACTATGCATGACTATAAATTCCCTCTTTTGAGGTGTAACGTTACCATAAAGCTTACGTGATAGAATTTTGGTAATACGTATGTAACTGTCAGTCATTTATTTGCCAAACGATGGTGAGCGGATCCACACAACAGCTTTGGCGCCCACGCTCTGTTGTTATGCATCGTCATCATCGTCCTGCGTTCTCATTGGTTTGCTGGCATACGGGTATTTTATGCGTAGGGAAACTGTCAGCGAATCGCTCGCCCAAGCCGCGAGATGGTCCTCACTGCACAACACGAAATCCAGGGGGAGGAGTTGGATCCAGATCCAACTCCTCCCACCTTATATATAATTAAACCTACCCATCTCCGCCCCATGATCCCTAAACTCACCCCTAAACCTAGCCATCTCCACCCCCTGATCCCTAAACCCACCCATCTCCACCCCTTAGATCTGGATCCAACTCCGCCCCCTGGATCTCGTGTACTGCAGTGAGGTGCTATTGCAAGCCAATAGGAAATGTGCTGTTGCAGCCAGATCTCAATCAACGAAAATCGCATAATATTTGATACAAAACTCACAAATTAAACTATTTTTATAGCATTTCATTTTCTCTATAGTGATTTATGTTTTAACGGTTAAAAAAACAGACCTACTGTAAGCAGACCTACTGTAACTATCCGAGGTTATTAATCGATAGTCTATGCGTTTGTTAAAGTCGTTGCATTATTTCAACTTGTTTTTTAAAGAGCACATTTTTATTTATTATACTTATATTTATTATAATTATATTTTATTTATTTTTTTATAACATAGGCTACTAATATTTATTAATTATATTATACTTTATATTTTAATAACTTTTTATATTTGAAAAACTTAATCTTTTTATACTTATATTTTTAAATTCTTAATTAAAAAATACTTCCGGCATACATTTAATTTGACACCTGGCATTTTTTTGTTATTTGTTGTCTCTAAATTCGATCTGAGTCTTTTGTGTGTCCTCAAGCCTGGTTTATACCATAGACTGTAAAAAAAGATGGACGACGCCCCCTTCATTTTCTTCCATTGGTGAAAACTGAAGCTGCAAACGTCCTAATATGGCGCTGACATCTTGCGGATTTGGGACCTGCTTCTGTGCAGTAGTGAGCGCGGGACCCGAGTCTGCGCAGTAGTGAGCAGGAAGTAAAGCCGCGATATCAAGGTCCCGCCCTCACTCTCGCAGAAACCGTTAGTACAGTTTACTGCAGAACAACTCATTATGTCAGTGTGAAATAAACCGTTATGGACATGTAGAAATTAAAGCTGAAGCTCCAATCTGTTTTCGAAAATCGCCAAAAAAGTCCGTTGGTGCCTAAGTGACTACTTCCTTTAGAGAAGCTGTCAATCATGATGTCACATTCCCGTTTTTATAGCATCAAATAACTAACTAAAGACCAAACTAATTTAAAAAAACGAACACTTAAATTTACATCAGCGTGAAAAAAAGAAGAAGAAAAAACTACCTAAAATGACAGAAAACATCTTTGGAAAAAAATAATTTGAAGTGTAATTTGATTGTTTAGTTTCCATCGCATTCATTAGACTTCATGGGGAGGCGGGCTTTATGACCTATACTGGGACCAGCCACGGGGGGGGGGGGGGGGGGTGATCGAGACACTTTGGCTTCACTTTTCAGGACTTGTGCGGCACACTTGGTTTATACTCGCCGTGTCTGCACGAGCACAAATGTGCGCGAAAAAAATTACGTCATTGCGGTGTGGGTGGTCGTTCATGGAAACTTATTTCAAATAAACAATTTAAAAATAATTGTGACTTTTATCTCACAATTCTGACTTTTTTCTCACAATTGCGAGTTTACATTTCACAATTCAGACTTTTTTTTTTGCAATTGCAAATGTATATCTAGCAATTCTGACTTTATAATTCACAATTCAGTGGCTGAAACAAGCTTCCATAGCCGTGCCCGTTGAGTGCACACGTGGCGGTGTGCAAGGCATTTTTTGTAACTTTGCGAGCGGCTCCGCTTCCGAAGATATACAACGTACCTTGCCAAGCAGGTATGTCTGTACTGCCATCTTACCGGCACCCAGTTTGAGGCATTGTCTAATTATCTAACCCATACATGCTAATTTGCATTTAGTTCCAGAACAGAAATCTGAACATTTTAAAGCCAGGTTCAAAATTCTTGTTTCATTTTATTATTAGAGTTTTTACAGAAGGGATTTTGGATATCTTTTATTATCACTCCAGAAATCAGAAAATACTGTTAACAACCAGAACAAATTTAACATTGTTTTTCATAATAAAAAGGTATATAAATTAGGTGAATAATATACAATACATGTGTCATGTCTCTTTTTGGTTTTGTTTCATCTCCATGTTTTCATGTCTTTTATTTTGAAGTTTTCCCATTGTCACGTTCTTGGTTTGTCATGTGATTACCTTGACCCCATCTTGTGATCCTTTCATTTGCTTCCCTAGCCTCATGTGTAATGTTCTGATTTGTTCCCTTGGTTCATGTGTCACATTCTTGTTTGTTTATTAGTTCATTGTGTTCCGGTGTGTCTTAAGTCATTAATCTTTGTGTATATATAGCCCTCATGTTTATCATTGCCTCTTGTCTAGCTTTGTTTTTGTAACCCGCTGTGGGTGAGTTTGTTTGGGCCCCTCGGGTCATTTTTAACCCGAAACTCATTATAATTTTTTAATTTTTTAATTGAGTGTTCATCTTAGTGGTCCAAGACCGTAGGACTTTTGTCACACTTGAACCACAAATACACACCCAAAAAATTGACTGGATTTGAGGAGTTTATGGTTATAAGACCCCCTTAGGAATGAATGGAATATGTGAGGAATGCTTTAGTATAGAAAAACCTAAAAATTGTTCAAAAATAAAACTAAAAATGTAATTTAAAGGTAAATAAAACAATTATAAAAACAATGCATTATGAAATAGAAAAATATAAATAAATAAAAAAGTTTTTATGGGCCATATGTTTGCCATATGTCATTTTAGGGCTTCGGGTCATTTTGACCCGCAAGGGAAGGATGAATGTTAGTTCATGTTTTAAGTCAGGTCTTTGTTCATTTTGTATTTTGTGGATGTTTTATGTGAAACTGCAAATGGGTTCTCAGTTCAACTTGCCTTCATTGGACATTCATTACAGAAAGCCAGACCAAAGATATTTTTCGGCATGGACTAAATGACTTAATGAATTGCCTAATGCCGGACAATACCCCTCACTGGACTTTGGCCAAGGACAATGACTGTGCACTCTTACTGAGCGGTTCTTCATTTACTGTGGAAGTTGTGGACACGGGGCCCCTCAATCCCACATTATCTACAACTCCAGAGTCTCGTCACGTCACGAGTGCTATGCCAGAGTCTCTTCACGTCATGGCCGCCACGCCAGAGTTTCCAGACATCTTGGCCGTTCTTACACTGCCGCATACATGTCTTCCAGAGGTAGTGACTGCTACAGCTCCTCCAGAGGTGGCGGTGACCACCTGTGAACTAAGCCCCATGCTACGGCCACGGAGGCTGTTCCCAAACTCTCTGACTCTCTGCCTGCACTGTTACAGCCATGGAGGTAGTCCATGAACAAACTGTGCCCCATGCCATGGAGTCTGTCCATGTCTGCTCTGTTACGCCCAGGTGGGTTGTCCATGTCTCTGCTCCGCCATGGCCTCCTGATCTGTGGGGGTCTTCTGCCCCCTGCAGTGGTCTTCTGTGCATCCGCCGACTCTGTCCTGGTCTCTTGCACCATCGGCTTCGCCTTGGTGGCCTTTTGTTTTGCCTTGGTGGTCTACGGATCCAGGCCCGCCACTGCTCCACAGTCCATGGTCTCAGCCACTACCCCACAGTCCATGGTCTCAGCCATTACTCCACAGTCTCAGCCACTACTCAACGGTCCATGGTCTCAGCCACTACTCCACGGTCCATGGTCTCAGCCACTACTCTAACGTCCATGGTCTCAGCCACTGCTCCACAGTCCATGGTCTCAGCCACTGCTCCACGGTCCTTGGTCTCAGCCACTTCTCCACGGTCCTTGGTCTCAGCCACTTCTCCACGGTCCATGGTCTCAGCCACTGCTCCACGGTCCTTGGTCTCAGCCACTGCTCCACGGTCCTTGGTCTCAGCCACTGCTCCACGGTCCTTGGTCTCAGCCACTGCTCCACGGTCCTTGGTCTCAGCCACTGCTCCACGGTCCTTGGTCTCAGCCACTGCTCCACGGTCCTTGGTCTCAGCCACTGCTCCACGGTCCTTGGTCTCAGCCACTGCTCCACGGTCCTTGGTCTCAGCCACTGCTCCACGGTCCTTGGTCTCAGCCACTGCTCCACGGTCCTTGGTCTCAGCCACTGCTCCACGGTCCTTGGTCTCAGCCACTGCTCCACGGTCCTTGGTCTCAGCCACTGCTCCACGGTCCTTGGTCTCAGCCACTGCTCCACGGTCCTTGGTCTCACCCACTGCTCCATGGCCTAGGCCCAACACTGTTCCACGATCAAGGCCATGATCCAGGTCCTTTTTCTCTTCACGGGCCTGTTTTGATTGGTTCCCTTGGTCCATGTGTCAATTTCTTATTGGTTTATTGGTTCATTGTGTTCAGGTGTGTCTAAGTCATTAGCCTTTGTGTACATAGAGTAAAGCCCTCATGTTATCATTGTCTCTTGTCTAGCTTTGTCTTTGTAACCCGCTGTTGGTGAGTTTGTTTTGTCCATGCTCAAGTTTATGTTCATGTGTCAAGTCAGGTCTTTGTTTATTTTGTATTTTGTTCATGTTTTATTTTAAATAAACTACACATGGGTTCTCACTTCAACTTGCCTTTAGTGGACATTTGTTACTAAATGAACAAACCTTTTGTAAAAACCTATATAGATAACTTTTTTTTTTTGTTGTATGTAAGTGGTATTAAAGTGGAGAATTTTGGCTCAGTGCATGAGGGGAAAAATAGCTTTTAAAGATATGTATTGTAATTCAAATTCTACAGATGCAAATAGATAAAGTAATAAAATAAAAACAATTAAATGTGTCTTAGATGTTTTCTTTCCTCAAGTCTGAAAGAAGACATTTTATAGAATTATAACATGATGTAACAATAACATAACGCCCAAAAATATCTAAATTGTCCAGCGCAAGAAAAACCATGGTTGTTCTTGCCTTAAGTGGGGGTCTTTAAGAGTGCAATTGGCACACACACAAAAAAAAACACCATGTTACAATATTACATAGGCCTAATACAGTGGTGTGTCTTGGTGGGCTGGTCTACCTGTGAGGCAAGACTTGAAAGCACACAATACACTCTGTTTTTTGCTGTAATCCATGATATTATGTTGTTCTTATTGCCATATGTTAAAGCTGCTTTTCTTATGTGGTTTAGTTGCAGTGCTGTTTGACTTGGAGAAATTTGGACACCATCATGATCCTTCTGACTCCTACATCTGGTATGTAGATTAATCGATCAGTATATAAAACATTGGTACATGTCATTTCTGCTCCCTCCACAGCTAAGAATGGCTGTTGGTTATGTTTGGGATTGTTAATAATGCACAGCAGAAGCTGTTTTTCTGCAGTCAGTAATGGTTGGCACAGGCCTGGACTTCCTCATATGCTGAGGACAGCTCTGGAGCTTTAGAGGCAAGGTTGACTTTAACTTTATCTTGAGCTGGATTTAAGACCGTTTTTGACTGTTTATTCATCACCAATAGTAGTTTCTTAGTGGTTGGCTCATATGTCTGTTATTTAAAAACATATGGGCTATTATTTTGCATGACTTATGGTAGTATTTGTCCTGAAGTTGCTTATACTTTTTAACTTGCCTATTTACACAGGTTCAGTTACGCAACTGAAGTGATGTGCTACCTACGAACAGTATTAGACAGTATTAGTGTTCTAGAAACAGATAAACGTTAATCCTGTCAATCCGGGCTTCTGTCACATGGAGCAGAGGAACTAGGCATGCAAGAAGACCTTTGGTAATGGCTACGTGGGGTCTTTTAGCAAAAGTTAGTTGATATGCTCTTTGATATTCATGTCAATTGTTAAGATTACACTGCCACAACAAAAAGGAGGTATTTTCCTTGCTTCAACTCATCCCTTTAGACTTTGGACTAATTTCTAGTTCTTTCTTTAGGTAATATGTAATTTTAGCTTTCGTACTATCTATCCAGCTTTATCTAAAGGTCCATAAACAGGAAGCTACTATGTATCTCACTTATCTTAAAGTGCCCCTGTTATGCTGTTTTAAAGGTTGCTAATTTTGTTTTTAAGGTCTCCTACAATAGGTTTACATCCATCCAAGTTCAGAAAACACTTTCATATTCTCATAATATTGCTCATCTCCTCATTTCTCAAAGAGTCTGAAACAATTTGTTCGAAGATTCAGTCTCTCGAAACCAAAAGCCTACTCTGCTCTGATTGTTCAGATGGCCCAGTCTTGTTGTCATTTGTCTACCATTTACAGCACATGTCAGAAATATTTGAATTTCAACTCCGGAGGCTTCCTCAATCCTCTGCGATTGTACAGACTGTAAGCACAGTATTAATGGCATTGATTTTACCTAATCAATTTGAGCCTGAGTCAGATGATGAAACATTGGAAGAACTAATTGATCAACCCAAACCTCCTTCACAAGAACGACTTGAGCATGACATTTCTCAGTGGTAAGTTTTTACTAAGTCAGTATTAACAAGTGTATTTCCATCAACAAGCCGATATGTATATTTCTAAGCGCACATGTGGGAACTGTATCATAAACTGTCAATAACGGTACATACGTTAGCCGAGCACTAACGTGAATGGCTGATGTAACATTACAGTATGTAAACCAAAATCTCGCTTCATCCTTTCATTACTCAAGGTAGTAAGAAATATTAATGTGCATTAATTGACACAATTTTAGGTAATAGTGGGCCCACAGCTGAAAAGCATAACTATTTCAGTAAGACAATGGGTCACAGTCATTAAGTTTGCATACACACAAATTTGTGCATGAAATCTGTGTACGAATGTTTTCACGAACAAATCATTTTTCACCAAAAACATTTGTACTAAAATCTATTCTAAATGTGTGAAAAAATGAAGGAACAACTGAAACCACATGTACGCAAAAAGCACTTTCTCTGTGAAAGAAGTTATATTTCATCTTAACACAATTATTATATTTATTATATTATATAAAATAATACAATAATAATATGTATAATATATAAATTATAATATTTATAATAAATAATACAATTTAATTCCATCTTAAATATATTTTACAATATATGCAGTGAAAGAGTAAGAAAAGCTGCGTTAAAGCTTCAGCTGTGAGGTTTCTCTGAATAATGCAGATTCATGTACAGCTGGCTAATAAGAGGTCTGTAATCTGGGTCTGTATAAAAGGTGTTTATTGTATTTGAACTGGTTTTATGTATGACACACTTGGCTTGAGGATCTGTTGAGAGAGCGGCATATGTTTGAAGAGTGTCTAAAGGCTGTAAAGGAGTGGTTGTGCGGAAAGCCTTATATGGAGATAGTTTGGGCGTGTTTTATGCAAATGACTAACCTAGTGCACGCGGCCACTCATTTAGAAGACTCCAAATTCACTAAATTAGAATGAGATTAAAAACAAAGTCGTGTGCTCACGCACGTGTTGTGAATTAGGCAGAGATTTTTCGTGAGAAGTTCAAAATAATCAAATAAGAAATAATCCAATTATTAGTGAATGAGACCCATTAACTTGAGTTATCTGGTTAGCTGGTGCACTGGGCGTACACAATATAAAACACAAAACTGTATTTTGAACACTAAGTAGGAAATATCAATAATTAATCATACTTGCAGGTTGTGATTAAGAGGAGCAAGTTGGCGTTTTGCAAATCCTGAGTTGACCTCGTCAGTAAAATGACAGGAACACAACAAAAGGCTATAATGCTATGGTAATTTTAACCCCTGACTCTTCACATCCTCATCCTTTGAAAGTGTTTACAAAGAGAGTGCTTTAGCAGCACAGAAAACAGCATCTTCTCGACATGTCGACAACACAAACCAACTACAGTGTTTGAGGGCGGGTCAAAGTAGAAATTGTTCGTGGGCAGCCAATAAAGACCATTGGATGGCTTTATGCAAATTTGTTATATACAGGTACGTAAATATATGTTATGGAAGTGAGACTGGAATTACTGACGACTCGTTTCGGCAGTTCAGAATCAATTCTTTCTTTTGGGAGACAATAACTTTATTTGTCATGCACTTTGATCTTTAAAACTTTGCAGACCTTTTACATTCACAAACAGCTATATTACACAATACATTAAAAGGTAATATTCGAAAAAGCATAATGGGGCACTTTAATATAAGAAATATAAGAAGGTGTTACTTTCAAAGTTTACTACAACACTGTCATGCCACATTTCATCAGTTAGTCCAATACTAGTGTATTTTGCATCATTTTATGTGAGGCATTTTGTTTTTTGAAACCTGTATAATTATTTTTCACATATAATAGGCCATGCTGATTTTAATTAAAATATTTTTGCATACACATTTATTGTAGAAATTAAGTTACTTGAGACACTATTTGGTTGAACTATAATAGGTCTATACACTACTGTTTAAAAGTTTTGGGTCGGTAAGTCTCTAATGCTCACCAAGGCTGCATTTATTTAATTAAACATACAGTAAAAAGTAATATTAGGAAATATTATTGCGATTTAAAATAATTGTTTTCTATTTCAATATATGATTTAAAATTTGATTTATTCCTGTGATGACAAAGCTGAATTTTCAGCAGCCATTACTCCAGTCTTCACTACCAATATAATTCATATTTACTTACTTTAAGTAAGTAGGCTTTATTCATTTAAGGTTATGTTATTCTCAATGGATATCTCACATTCTTTAATAACCTTTACAGACTTTACAGAAATCATTTGAACTAATTGCCTTAATATACAAACAAACATCAAGCTCTATGGTGAATTCTGTGTGTTGGCATGTGCTGTGTCTCATTGACTGTTTTCTTTCAGATGAAGAGTCGCTTGAAATCGACTGGCTTTGGAATCACATCAAGTTCAGGTTACAAAACACAATAGTAGGAACCCTTCCTTAAAGGTGAAGTGTGTGATTTAATCTTAGTTTAATATGCAGAAACGGCTATAATAAGCCTTTTTTTTTTTTCTTGATTCCCCCTAAAAATGTAAACACTGGTTTTGTGGCACTATCAAAACATCACTCTGTTGGTTTGAGCAGACAGACGTAGCAACACTGGCTCAACCAATGGTGTGGGTTTAAAGCAGAGCTATCTGTTTTGCTAACCAGTGGTAGACGGGGGATGTGTTTGTTTGCTATTGACACGAAAATTACACACTTCACCTTTAAACCTTTTTAATGTCTTTGTGAATGCTATAGGCAAGATTTTTTTGTATTACTGAGCTTAAAATATTTACACGTAATGTGCATGCATTCTTGCATGCTTCCCTCACCTAGAAAAGCAGCACATGCCAAAAAATGAAAGTTGACCTGCAAAGAACTTGTCATGCATACAAATGTTTGTGTCTTTTGTCATTTAAAATCTGCAAATGCGGGACTTGAGCCTCCACAAGCATTCCAATGAAGATCTTTGATAGCATAATGACTGAAATGTGACAAATGATGATGTGAATTTCTCTAGCAAAACACAAATTCAACCACTTGAAATGTTCATTTAGATTTTATGCCCACTGATTTGCTCCAACACAAAGACTTCTTTGTGTGACTTCATTGAAAATCACAGCAGTGTTCCAGTGGCAAAACAGTCTTGGTCACACTTAAAGAAAAGCACTAGAATTTTAACTTTCTTGCTTATTTACCTGTTTTGAGAACATTCACTGTTAATATTCTGTTACTTTTGTAGCACAGTGTGAACCTTTATAGCTATCATCTGTATAGTGTAACAATTTCAGTAGCTGGATGAAATTGTAATGGGTGCTTGAATGCAGTACAAAAAAATAGTTGATTAGTAAATGATTTATGAGAATGCTGCTTTAAGATTTGAATCTGCAGTGCACTGCATGATTGCCAGTTGTTGAGGGTGTGAGCAAGCATAACTTCTTTTACAAAGACAAGGCGTCTTGTTGTAAAAATGGTTATGTCAGCCATTTTTAAGACTCCCTCAATCAACTGATTGCTGACCACTTTCTAAACACTGTAGTCAAAGCAACACCAGATTCTCTTATCCAAATGAACCAAACTCTGACGTCAATCGAACTCGGGTGCGCGCCAAAAGTACCTTAAAGGTTTAAAGATTTTTTTATTATAAATAATTTAAATTATATTTTCAAATATTTAAATTTGTTTAAAGATTGTATTTGAACAAATTGCAGTGCAGTGTAAACAAAACCTTTTTTCCAAAGCTTCAGTTTTAGAGGGCTAATGGTTGTAGATCATGTGATGTTTGAATTGAACTCCAGTAATGTTCTTTCTCAAAACATCTTTCTATTTTCTGTTAATGTGTAATTTGCTATGGTAATAGTGCTTTGTGGTTTCAGTGCACAGGGATGAACAGTCATTTGTAATCACATTTGGTTGTTTTGATCGTGTCATTCAAGTGAGCAAGAGTTTCTTTCTTCGGGTAAATGTCTTTTATTTTACCTCAGCATATCGTTTAGAATGTCATAATTCTAACCACCCCCCCCCCCCCCCCCCCATTACATAAATGTTTATTTTTTATGAAAATGTTTTAAAATACTACAATGATTTGTCTTAACCTCATTTCAAAATTATAGCTTCAAATTATAGTTAGCCCGTCCAACTGAGGTGGAGACAAGTGTGGTAGAGATTCAGGTGGACCCGATGAGCCGAAGACCCAGGGCGACACTGCTGTACTGGAGGGTCGAGGCAGAACTTCAAGCTTGCAGGACCTAGATGGAGACGGGGCCTCGGCAGACAGTGGTGGAGCCGGAGAGAAGGAAGAACCTGGTGGAGCCAAAGGGTTGGAGGGACAAAGTGTAGCTGGAGGAACGGGTGTCCGTGACGCAACCAGGGTGATGACTGACCAAGGCAGAGCCAGAGGGATGAGGGAGCCTGGCAGAGCTTGAGGGATGACGTCCACGGTGGAGCCAAGGGAGCGTGGAGCCAATGGGTCGACAGGGCAAAATGAAGTCCAGGGCTCTGAGGCTTGAGGTGGAGCTTGAGAAGGGATTGACCACAACGACACAGACTTGGTGCTGGGCGAGGAAACTGCTGCAACAATTATGAAGGAGACTTGGAACTGGCTGACTGGCTGCTTTCACATTCTTCAATAGTAACACTAGGTGTCGAATTCATCACATTCACCACAGCATCTGGAGTATGTGCGGGGCTCCACTCCATGCCCTCATACGCTATTAATACCACCACAGGCACGGACACAGGGATCGGCTCTCACACCTGATCAGACTCCTTTTCCAGCTTGAGCTTCGGGATGACTGGCCTCAAGAGTACACTCATACGGGATTGAGTGGATTTTGGGCGCTGGCGATGAGTAATCCTCCTCTTACTCACAGATGGTGAATGGGGCATCCACACTGAAGTGGCACCCAGTTAACAAATTCTTGAAAATTGCTTTCTTTTTCTCACTGAGCCCTGCCCAGAAAAACACACAGGATGGCGTCGCCGTAGTGGATGAGATGGAGCAGGTCTTAGAATTCCTGTGTCTGTTCCTCAAGGGAACAATCCCCCTGAGAAAAGGATTTGTACTGCCGATAGATCCATTCTGCTGGGTTCCATCTTTCTGTCGCAATGAGGTTGATGCCGAGATGAGGAGATCAGGATCTATTTTCACCAGTTTCTTATTTATTAAAAAACTCAAAAAATAACAAAGGGTACTCGGCATATACTGGAATCAAAAACCGTGAACAGAACAACCTTCTAACAGCAATGAAGACGGAACCAAGACTAACTGAAAACAGACTCAATATATATATATACTAACACAAACCAATGAGCAAAATGAGAAACCGGTGCAGTGTATAATCAGTCAATGAAAATCCAGGGTGACATACACTAGGCAACAGAACAGAAAACCAACTCAGAATACAACTCAAACAAAACTCAAACTCAGATCAAACGTATTTGATCAGAGTATTGAACAGACGTATTATTTCATATAATTATACTATTTATTACATAATTATATTGTTTTATTATTCACATAATAATGTGAATACAAAGGTTGTTTTTTAACAAATATGGCTTCAACACTTTTTGCAATAAGTGAGAGAATCATTTGTGGTCCTCTATTTAATGTTAAAAATACTATGTTAATATGTTTTAGAGAGGATAAGTGAATAATTACAAGAATCACATGTTTAGACTATGGAAGAACTTGCACTTTAGAGTTAGTTAGCAGATATTTTAAATAAAGTTTAACTAGTTGACTTCAGTTGAATTCATTCAATTCACACTTTAATATATTTTTATGTAACAGAGCTCTTCAAACATGCACTGAACTCGCTGTTGTGTAATTGCTCATGTTTTTGTTGTTGTTTTTTTTTGGTAGCCTTTTTCCAGGACGCTAACAAACTGCTTCTAA
Organism: Abramis brama; assembly: GCF_963993115.1. Lineage (NCBI taxonomy): Eukaryota > Metazoa > Chordata > Actinopteri > Cypriniformes > Leuciscidae > Abramis > Abramis brama. The sequence continues at coordinate 20,419,644 of NC_139984.1, read as the reverse complement.
ACGAACAGGCTAACTGGGTGCATCTAAAGGAGTTTGCCCGGAAAAATGCTGCCAACTCTCTTTCTGTTGCCAACATGCTCATGGGCATGGCCTCAATCCTCTGCAGTCTCAACGGGTATGCATTCATGCTTTTGATTTGTACTTAACAGAGAAAATCAAATGCATAAATAAATATATATTTTGAGATAAATCTATTTGACTAGGTGACAATTCATTATGGGAATGTTGTTAAAGTAGAAGGAAGTTTAAAGGGAGCAGCCGAAAAAAAGTTTGATCTTAAATTCAGTTTAATCTCTTTGACTTACTTGTAGTTTTGTGCTTTCTTTCTTTATGTCTCTGTTATTCACAGCCATCATCATGCGGCCTGCTGGCTGGTTCTGATCGGTTACCTGCTGGATTTAGCAGATGGAGCGGTTGCTAGGCAACTGAATGCGTGTTCTGCACTGGGTGAGTAGCGTTGAGTTTTCTTAAGTACAAGTGGGGCCAGGAGTGAGTCTTGTTGCTTTAGATTCTTTTATCTTCAGTCCCCTTATCAAGAAATAAAATGAAGGGAAGGAATAAATGATCAATTTAATAATTCAAACATAAACATGTAAAGAAAAGCAGTTGTAAAATTATATTTTGAAAAGCAATTTAAAATTGTGTTATTTAATTTAACAACATTTTGAAATACAGCTGTAAAATCGATTAATTGTGATTATAAATTTAAATGAGTCAATATCTTCCAGAATGTGTTTTAGTCTTACCCTGATTCACAACGGTAAACCTATAATAAGTGTTTATATTTTAGACCTGACAGGATGGTTTTGCAGGATATTGCTTATGTACATCACTCTCGTCACATCTGTAAATAGAGAAAAGTATCTTCAGCTTCAAGGTACACTGTGTAGGAATTTCTGCCATCTAGCGGTGAAATTGTATTTTGCATTCAAACGAATAGTGCTCTCTAGCGCCTCGCTTTTTCAAATGCGTGTTGCAACTACGGTAGCCGATATGTACCAAGAAGCTATGACAACATGTCTTCCAATAGCACTTCATCGAGTTTTCTTTCGGGTGATGAGGTTTGTTATTTCAAACAAACTGCAGCTTGACACACAACGAACAAACAAATGTTACAGTATGAATCACATGCATGAAATACAACCCTTATTACATCAAACATAGCCTATGCTGCTATTCATCAAAGAGCCTGTTTAGCTTTTAACTATACATGTTCTACTGTTATGCTGCCTATATAATAAAGTACACAACCAAGCAATGAAAAAAAGCTTGTAATTTAGACCGTAACATTGACTTACCTGTCGAGAAGAAAGCAGGCAACTTCAGTGTCCCTTTCGAGGTCTTTCTCCTTCATTAGCTCTTTCTACCTGGAAAAAGCTATCTCGACATTAACCCTCGTTTTTTGAAATTGCCGATCACGTTTCCTTTTACGTTCAATTTATTTATTCATTATAAAGTACCGTGCAGTGCAGCCTTTCAAATTTGCCGGGGCAGTGACAAGCGCCTCTCACTGATCTCCTTGTCCGTTTCAGCTGGTATCAGTCACGTGACGAAAACGCGTTGAGGTAGCCTAGTGCTTTTTGTCCCTCTCTGATATTATAGTTTTTCAAGATGGCGGAACGACATGGAAGCCTCCATGGACTTACCCGTCCCATGTAAATAAAAATAAATTCTTTGCTTACGAGGATAAGTCAGATTATTAGCAGAGGTAATTTTACACCAATGAGGACATGTTTATGAATAAACACATTGATTTTAGCTAATAAAATACTTTAAAAAACTACACAGTGTACCTTTAACTTGTGAGTGGCATAGGTTAGTTGTCACAACAAGCGAGAAAGTTTGACATGGAGCACACTAAAGAATCTGCTGGCAAAAAGAAAATGTGACAGAGCTCATAATAAAAAAAGACTGGCTTGGCTTTTCAGAGATGGCGAGAACTGAGGGATTTGAAATATTGTGAAAAGAAAACTCTTAACAGAGTTCATTGTAAATCATTCTAAAGCGTACGCACATGGATTTGTTCTTAACATCGTTCTTACGTTATTGAATTTGGAGTATTCTAAATGAGCGACCGCATGCCCAAGGTTATAAATCATAAAACATGCCCAAAACATGCCCATATAAGGGCTTTCCACACACCCTTTCCTTTCATCACTCTCAGCAAACATGACACTCTCAAGGATGCTATCGCATAATAGCACGTGTAACAAGAACCTCGATAATAGTAAACACCTTTAATACAGACCTAGATTACAGACCTCTGATTTGTTCACGAAAATGTTTGTACGCAGATTTCACGCACAAAAACAAAACAAGCAGGTTTTCTCTTTCAAACCACGAAACCTTGCCAACTCTGTAGTGGGAAACCAGCGGATTGTGCAGGTGGTCACGTCCACCCAGCTGCCTGAAATAGCTCCGCAATGCCCTCACAATGCCAAGTCACTTGTACTCTTGAGCTGCTTACTGTTGTCACTCTGTTGTTCTGCATGACCTCACTGATGGTTGTTGTTTTGCCTCCCTTTTATGGCAATTGAACAGTTCGTTTGTGATGAAGCAGCCTAATTCAGGGGGATCATGTTCTGATTGTTTGTTTTATCCCAATGCTTTGGACCACCAACATATTTGACATTGCTCAAATTGTTGACCACGGAATTGGAATACCAGTCCACTTGTTTGGACACACACTCAAATGTTCCAACCTGTTGAAAACATGCCCCCACCTCTCTAGATAAAGAAACTTCTGAATGTTGTTTATAGATGATGATAATGAGCTTTTTTGGACTGGCATGAAGATTTATCTCTGTTTCTCTTTTCAGATTGTATTAATAGTTTAATTAATAGTTTAGTGCATTAATAGGAATGGAACGGATGGTCGACTGGTAATCCAACAACAGAATAATCGATTAGCATCACAATAACTGTCAGCACAAGTGATGGGAAGTCCAACTCATTTCCGTCAGTCAGTTTGTAGCAAGGTTAGTGTTCAGGGAAGAAGGAGGTGGGAACCGGCGAATGTTCCACATAACTTTAATTAATAAATAAACAAACACAAAACTAAAGTAAAGCAGCAGCCCCTCATGGACGCCTGCTACACAAACATAACAAAACACAATGTAAACCAGGCCAGGCCTGGTCCTCTATCGTCCTTCACTGCTGTCGCTCCTTTTATCCTCTCAGAGCTCCTCCTTGAGACACTCCAGGGGCATTAGCAATCACGCCACCGGCCTCGCTCCATTCCCATGGCTCTCGGCCCCGCACTGCTTGCCACACAGTTCTTTAAAAGAAAATGATTCAGCGACTCTAAATGAAGTTTATTTAACGTTCCGGAGGAGCACGTTCAGGTAATCAACCAATCAGCATCGCAAGAGGAAGCCGGTGTATATATAGCCGTCCCTCACCTCTGTCCCGCATCAGTTTCACAGCATCCCTCCACCACCCCATCACCTCACACTTGGCTGGTTTCTATCCCAGTCAAGGATGGGGAGCACTCTGGGTTCAGGCCAAAATCCGAGCTCAGAGCCCTCCCCTGGACAGCTTGCCAAATAAGCATAATTTACTATATACTCGTGAAATTAAAGAAGTTTTAAGCCAATGAGTGCTGAACTGTGATGCCAGTAACTCGTTTCCACATCACGCTTTGAACCGTAGTGCCTGGCTGTTACAAACTGTGAGCCAAAACTTGGGATTTTGGCATGTCAGCTAGTCTTAGCCTCAGATGTCATGCCCACAGACCATTGGCTGAACGTCTGATGCATAAGGCACACAAAATGGGAAACAATTCGGGAGTTTCAAAGTCATTATCTGATTGGTTGAATTCTAGGGGATTTCCGGGAGACGTGTTAACGGTCTGCCTGGAAACAAAGCCATCGTGACGCCCTTATGGAAGGAGAAAGCTGTCATATTTACAACTGTGACAATGAGCGCATAACAGGATCAACTAAATGCTGGATTTTCAAAAGTATATGTATATAATTTATTAGATGCATCGCAGTCTGTTATTGTAGGGACAGTGTCTTGTGCATTGAATGTTGCGTTTTCGAGATGCAACAATGTGTTTTTTTGTTTTGTTTTTTACTGCAGGTGCGAAGTTGGATGATTTTGCTGATTTCACAACATTTGGAATAGCAACATCTCTCATCTTAAGGACATCCAGTCTACTGGATAACATCCTGTGCATGTTGTATGTGCTGTCTGTATTTACTCGTCTCTGCTTCTTCTCTAGTGGTGAGGAACTTCCACCAAGATTGTTTACATACAATACATACATAACACACAACTTTTGTCTTTAGCTGAACCATTCTGTTTGCCAACCCAAGAGAAATCTCACTCACATATAATGATAAAAAAAACAAAAAAACAATTACCACTTTTATTCAGCAAGGATGCAACCAAATTGATCATAAGTGACAGTAAACACATGTAATGTTACAAAAGATTTCTATTTCAAATAAATGCTGTTCTTTTGAACTTTCTATTCAAATAATCCTGAAAAAAAGTATCACTAAATTGATAGTAAGAAATGTTTGAACACTAAATCAGCATGTTAGAATGATTTCTAAAGGATCGTGTGACACTGAAGACTGGAGTAATGATGCTGAAAATTCAGCGTTGCCATCACACGAATAAATTACAAGTAAAGTAGAAAACATTTCGTTCACAATATTACTGTTTTTACTGTATTTTTGATCAACTGCAGCCTTGGTGAGCATAAGAGACTTCTTTCAAAAACTTCCAAACTTTTGAACGGTATATATCCCTATAAAAAGTGGCTGTCAGTTAGAGATGTGTCTGCTGTTTTCCGCAGGAATCCCGTTCATGTACCGTGGCCTACCATGCATCTATTCCTCTGCCATACTAGTGTGTGTTTCTCTGCTGACTGGAGGAAATATGGCAGTACTGAGAATCTTAGCAGTGGCCATGATTATCTTCATGGTCAGTCAGAACTTCTACCCTCATGACAGAGTACTGGAGTCTCAGGCCTGGAAGAAGGTGGTCTACATCGGAGGTAAAGCCAATAACCAATAAATGACTAGCTATTAATAAATTAAAGTTCTACACTGTTTTGTCTAAATGAATAAAATGCAAAAGAATGAATTAGGCATTACAACATTGTATTAAAATGAATATTCATTTTGAGATTTGCTAAAGGTTACATGATGTAAATGTAATTAAATTGTGGGTGTTCAGTTTATAAATAGGAAAATTAGCATGTACATTTAAATATTTACCAATTTTCACCAAATAATTGCATACATTTTTTTTTCTCTCTGTTTAGGAATTGCCATGGTGTTTTGCTCCTCCTTCCCTCCAGCTTGTGTTTACTACTTGTTATGGTCAGTTTCCTACATACTGTTTCCAACAAGCCTTTGGAGCTGCAAAGTGTAAAAGGGGTAATGGCCTATGAGGCTCATTCGACAGAGAACCCCTTGTGCTTCTGCAAAGAAAAATCAAACCAATTTAGAAAATCAGAAAAATCACTTTTTGTTTTTGAGGTGATGAGCTTCATGAAATCTACATGATCTACAATAGGAGACCTACAGTACGGACATTTTGATTGCTGCTGTTGTTTCATCGCTAAGGATGAGAAATGCTCTTTGCCTCTGCTTCACACATATTGTCATGTGTTTGAAGGTCATGTTGACACAGACACAGTAGATGGTCTCTAATACACTATGTGTGGTGTTTGTTGCACAGTTCAGCCTGACTGATTTAAATCTGAAAAGGCAAGAAGCAGAGTAGAGATTGTCAAATTTGCTGTGGAATTTATAATTGTAGGATTATGCTTATTATTATTATTATTATTATAATTTTAAATTTTGGTTATTGTTTAAGAGACTGATCCGGAAAAGACAACTCAACTCTTAATCATAATCATATTTTCTGCTTTCTTTATTCTGATTACATTGCCCTTTTTAAAATAAATACCATAAGGGAATTTTATGCATATGATCTGTGTCATTTCATGTAAAAAAAACAAACAAAAAACAAAAAAACACTACAGTATGAAAAAAGTAGTGGCTCATGTAGTTTATCTGGTGCCTGGTTCATGTGTGACTTTGATCAACACTTTATGTCCCATATAATATTAGCTAGGCCTTTTAAAACAAATGCCTCAAATATGAAGAATGTGGCAGTTGGTTTAATTTTGATAAATGAGTTTATCTGTATCAGTTGGCCTCTGTTTTAAGGGGTCCTGCTTTCTGACTCAGTAATCAGTAATTACTTGTTTAGCAAGATCTTCCATTGGATTTGCTATGTACTGTTCACAGGTTCAATGGGAGATTGTTATCCTGCAACATAACAGTATTGAGGCATTATTTTGTGTTTTGTGCACCACTTGTGGTTACTTTTTATTAACCTGTTAAGCTGTAACCCCACTTTTGAAAAATCCCAAGAAATGACATACCCAAACTGAAACAGATACAGTTCATGAACCCTTTGTACTAAAAGCACAAGTATGATCTCATTTGAAAGCTGACACCTGGCAGTTTATTGTAAATGTAGAATTAATTATTGTCATAATGACAAAAATTGTTATAAATAGCTTCAAAGTTTTGTAAAGTTATTAGAAATTATTTTTTATGAAACATCCTCATGAAAAAAAAATTGAAGTTGGCACTGGAGCAATCTAGAAATGCACTACAGCTAATGCCACATGTCTAAACATTTTATGTTTAAAATCTTAAGATAATAAGTCCAAAACTCTGTATTTAGTGAAATGTTTTTCAAGACCATGTCATGTGACTTTATTTTGATTTGACGCTAAAATGCTACTGACGTTTATTGTCATCTTCTAACCATCTATCCAGTATATTGTCTTTATTGTTTTGTGGTGCAAACGAGCCCCATTCAGTCTCAGTCTCCCCCTGCACACATTCACACCTCTCCAGCCTAGTTATGGCTCTAAATATGCATTTCTTTTGTCTGCATTATAGTTACTAACGACTGGCTATTCACAGGCTATTCATAGGGTTTCAGTCACTAATTTCTTTTCTTAAAGTTCACCCTTACATTTTAAACTGTATCAAATGCATTTCTTGAATAAAGAAACATTTCAGTAAGCATTCAAAAAATAATAAAAATATAACTTCTAGGTGGCAGGTGCACCTAGGGCTAGCTAGCATGTTAGCTTAGCACACCATCAATACACGACAATTTATGAGATTAAAACCATGTTTGTGCTTATAAACTTACTTTATAAAGCAAATCGAGTATTTTAAATAATTTTTTGTGATCTAATTTGGCTTCAGATAAAAAATCAGACAGAAAATATACTATTGAATAGTGTTCTGCACAACGATTCTATATAGATTAGCATTACATTATAAATATAATCTATTATTATGGAAATACCTGGCATGGATTGAAAAACACAGGTAACTCAAATATCATAGCAAACATGTTTATTGTCTTCAAAACTGCATGTTACAGCCATAGTTACAGCGCGATCTCGTTAGCTTTGTGTGTGTTCGAGGCTTCCTGGATTGTCACATGATTATGGCACTTCTTCATGTTCTAATACTGTGCACAGGGCGGCGAGGGCGCCCTCAGGCTATTGGTATGAATTCAAAACACAGTATCAGAGTTATGCAAACGCTCATAATGATTACATCGACGCATTTGGGTATAAATTCAATAAATATTATTCCTGTCTATAGAAATCTGATGTAAACCTATGAGAATATATCAATATTTCTCCAAATCTGCACATTTTTGAGCTAAAGCCCTGAGGCACGTTGTTTTGTGTATCGCTGTCATGACGACGGCACGGGAGTTTTTTTATGAATGAAAGCGGCTGACGCGCATAATTCATATCAAAGGTATCGACTAATTTTTTCATTTCATAACTCCTGAAACAAATTAAGAAATAACTGTCGCTATAAGTTTCTCAGAATACAATAGTGGTCAAATTCTGAAACTTGAGTCTTATATCTTTTTAATGATGTATAGTTTGTCAAGGTATAACATTAAATCTGATAGTAACTTTGAACTATATATAAATAAAACCGCTTCAGTGCGTCCGCGCTCTGGCAACGGTTAACAGGTTAAAACTTAGTTGGTGTTAAAAAGAAAATGTATTTGTGGTTTTTAAAGGTCTATCTGTAAAGGTTTTGGATGGTATACACCCTTGTACCTACCATGGTATCTATTTCCATCAAAATACTGCAGTAGCCTACTTTTACTGCTGTACAACAGCAAAAAGCAGTAATTAGAAATTTAGTAAATCAAATTAAGTTAAACCCATTCTCTTAAGATGATGTCCTGTGACAGAAAAAAAGGTCATTTAACTAAGTTATTTTAATGGTAAAATCTCACTTGAATTGTCAAAACATTTACATGTATCAATTTAGCAGACACTTTTATTCAAAATAGGCAGGCAGTCACATGAAAATTGTTGTAAGACATGTAGCCTACAAAAGAAAAAGCTTATAGATGAAGGTGAAACACTGAAACCAGAGACAGCTAGAAAAAAATACTCTGTCTTTTTACTTGTTAATACTGTAGACTGAAAAATAATATTTTAAAACATTAAGTAATAAGTACACCTATACTGGCTATCGTTTCTCTTTTAATACCCCTCGCGACAGTTACTAAAACAATACTGTCGTAACGTCGCATTAGATAAATAAATAACGGCATTAGCCATCCCTTCAATCAAAAACAAATTAAAATTAAAGATTCTGAAGGTACTTTCTGATTTTACATTAGTAGCAATAATATATTTAGCCTCATTAATAATATATGTCGCCTCATTTATCCTCCTTTACGTTCATATTTGTCAATTCCGAGAAATAGGGCGACATCTAGTGACGTTCTGCTCGTCATGCCATGGCTAACGAGACTCCGGTCTCTATAAACTAGCTGATATTGATGTCAGTCTTAATGGAACTGAATTTATTGTGCTATTTTTACGCACTGCAGAAATGACAAATTGGAAATCCTCTGAATGTGTAGATCTCATTGACACTGAGGCAGTCCTGCAATCCTCCTGTACTCACAGATGTCCATTTGTTGTTCCGAGCGAAGCGGTTTTGTGTCAGCGAGGTACTTGTACGAGTCCAGAAGCCGAATAATGGCAGAATACACAGGCCGGTCCTTGAAGTTCCACATGCAGCAGTACTTTATTAAGTCATATCTGCAAGTTATGCCAGATAATATGCATTTTTAGATGTTCTTAAACACTTGCAGGTCATAGAGGAGCAAGACAACTATTTACATAGTCAATTAGTTATGTAAAAAATAAAAAATAAATGCAAAGACTTACAATGGGGCTCCACAGTTTTCTGGTCTTTTCATCTGGTAATGGGCTAAAGTGTTGGGCAACACTTCAGACGGATCCAGGTCAGGATAGGGTGGAGACCCTTTCAAAAGAGAAGGAAGTTAAATATAAGACTGCTATTTTGTTTGCCTCATATTATTTTTAATGAAAATGTTCAAAGTAACAACTGGTGTATTAATATTACCCAGGGTTATCATCTCATAAAGCAGGATTCCAAAAGACCATCTGAAAAAGTACGACAGCACGACTTAGAAATCATCGAATCATTAGCACATTGGTCAAAGCGCAGTATTTTTCAAGTGTTCAAAATTTCCTGATAGACTCACACATCACTCCTGTCTGTTATGGGAAGCCTCATTATCCGTTCTGGCGCCTGCCATTTTACAGCCACATTGACTTCTTGTTCCTTGTCCACCATCCTCATCTGGCGGCTCTTAAAAGCCCAATCCAATCCGGACACTTTGACAGAGTGTCCTGAACCAATCAACATGTTCCGGGCTGCAACATCCCCATGAATAATTCTGTGGTAGGAGTGTATGTAGTCCTAAGTAAAAATGAACAAATGATTTTAATGAACGTCATTTACTTGTTTTATGCTCTATAGTATGAGTTTACAGGACATAAATGACTCACCAGACCGGCTGCTACCTGTTTAGCTGCTAGATAAACAGACATCTCTGAAAACACTTGGAAGTTATCGCCTGCACCACATCTGTCCTGTTTAGAGAGAGTTAAGTTGAGAAGAAAAATGAGTGATGTGACTTCACCCATGTATATTCTTTGTCAACGTAGGTGTTTTTACTTCTCGAAGACTCCAGAGGAAATGCAGGAGGTTTCCTGGAAAGCTTGCCTCCAAAACCAGATACATGGGCATCCGGCGTGTCTGACAGTATAACATCTTCACTATATTCTTGTGTTTGCTCACTGCTGCAAGGAAGAGGCCAAAATCCACAAATTCTGTAGCCTCCGATTGATTTGACCTGTCTGAAACAAGATATATCCAACATTTGCAGTCTTTCAGTGTGACTGCAATCATAAATTCTACTATTTTATTTCTTCTTAAAGGAACACTCCACCGTTTTTTCATATTAAACAATGTTATTCCCTTAACTAAGACGAGTTGATACACACCTCTCTCGTCTCAGTGCGTGCACTCAATCGCTCTGGCGCGCGGCGACACTTTGATAGCACTTAGCTTAGCCCAGTTCATTCATTAGGAACCAAACAGAGATGAAGTTAGAAGCGACCAAGTATGGTGACAAAATAAAATGTGGCGCTTTTCTAAGCGGGTAAAAAGGATAACTATAATGTATGGCGGAATAGCACTTGGGAGCACTTCGACTCGGCGCAGAAAAATCCTCTCCCTCTCACTTCTGTCATTAGAACCAACGTGACTTTTTACTGCGCCGAGTCGAAGTGCTCCCGAGTCCCAAGTGCTATTCCGTACTTGGTCGTGTAACTACTCGTGTAATTGTATTTAAATAGGGAAAACGTGGAGGTGTTTGGTCGCTTCTAACTTCATCTCTGTTTGGTTCCTAATGAATGAACTGGGCTAAGCTAAGTGCTATCAAAGTGTCGCCGCGCACCAGCATCAACTCATCTTAGTTCAACTCGTGCATCAACTCGTCTTAGTTAAGGGAATAACATAGTTTAATATGAAAAAACGGTGGAGTGTTCCTTTAAACAGCATGGTGGAGCAGAACTATGGACAACAAAATGAAGAATCATTTTTAATTTAATTCTTAGAAGAAGCATTTCAGAATGATGGATTTGTGTTGTTATGTACCTTTAAGAGTTTTAATCACTACAGCAGTGGATGTGTTGTCCTGTTTTAGCTGAGCTGTGCAGATTGGCCCATAATGTCCCATCTGAAGCGGCTCAACCCCCTCCAGGGTGCACAGAGCAGGTATCTCCCATAGACCCAGAGCTCCCTGTGCAGGCCGCAGGGTCCCGACGCCTGTGTCCAATGGTACAGGCTCCCCTTCTGAAAGACAGTTGATTCAAATATCAATAGGCTATCAAACTAAAAATGAACTTTATGCATCTGACATTTGAGTTCAAAGCGTTGCCTTATTTCACACACCGTTTACATTTGAAGATGAGCCTGTGATAACCTGAGCTGACGATCTTTTGGTAACGAAGCTCCATATTATCTGAGACACAACAATCAGGGTGCTGAGAGCCAGCAAGCTTGGGATAATGATGACCGCAAATGGACCTGATCCTTCCTCATCTGTCCATTCATACAAACACAAGGCAAAATACGTTTGCTGAAAATGTCATCATTATATCTGAAAACAAAGGCAAACGCATTTAAAGTATGTCAGACGCAATAGTAAGTACTGAAAGAAAGCTGGACTCTTTTACGTACAACCGACTGGGTCGGAGCCAGATGAGCTGTTGTATTGGGCCTGTACAGCCATAAGGGGGTCTCTTTAACATTTCCAAAACAGGCTGAATAAAAGACATTAGCAAAATCATATGAATAGAAAGAACATATGTTATTAGAGATGAATTCCAAGAAATAATATCTAAACATCTCAACATATATTGTGAGTGCACGTGATCCTTACCTTACTGGAATAAAGGTGGAAAAGAAACTTTTAAAGAGGTTTCTGACTGCTTTTGGTAGCCTTTTTTTGTTTGCCTCTTTCTGTTAGCATAAAGTCTGATTTTGACTTTCAGAGCAATGACCGTGAGGGTGACTGCCCTCCTCATTAATGATTAACTTAACTATAGAACCCTTTTAACTGTTGCCAGGAGTGCAGTGCTTTTCTAAATTGCAGATTATTTTCACTCATCATTCTCTCTTGAAGTATAGGGTAAAATGACGTGAGATGCACATAAAGATCAAATAGTGATGTCATTATATTATGTTGAATATCAAAGTTGTTTGTGTCTATTTGTTAATGAGAGATTTGTGGATATATTAATGTTTTTAGATTTGTGGAGGAAAAAATGTATGCTTTTATTTTGAAGTGATTAAGATGGCTTCCCAGAATTGGCAGGCACAGAGGGCTGCCCCGCGCAGCATGCCAGTACTAGTGTAGTTATTTTTATTATTTTTATTTAACATTTATTGTATTTTGAGGGGATATTATTCAGTAATTCCATGAGTTAGATGTACATATCAGACATTTTTGCTGTTCATTAAAACATAGGCTAATTGAGTGAATTTGTTGTATTATGTGGTATCATAGTGTTGCTATTATGACATATCTTCAATTAATGGGGAGTTAAATATTTAGCTGTTCATTTACTTGGGTGGCAAGAAGGTTCCCGGTTCGAGTCCCGGCTGTGGAGTTTGCATGTTCTCCCTGTGTCTGCGTGGGTATCCTCCAGGTGTTCTGGTCTTCCCCATAATTCAAAAACATTCAGTAAAGGTGAATTGGAGACACTGAATTTAGGTGTGAATGGAAAGACAGTTACCTATACCCTGGAAAAATCATCGTCAATAAAGTTCATGGCCAGTCTCTCACATGTGGCAAGAGATCGCCCATAGAATCACCAAGAGTCAGATACAATTGAAATTGTTAATTACTGAATGAATACTTTTATATAAGTGATAGAATAAATATAACTTTCAGATGAATATCGATACTGATTCTGTATTGAATCTAGGATTGAGTTGTCAATTGTCATAACACAAAATGTAAAATTATTCAATTTATTCCCCTTAATAACACACTGGCTCATGCATTATCATCATACACACGCTAAACATATATCTAAATATCTAAAAAGTAAATGCATATTGTTCTTAAGGTTAAGGGGAGCATGTTCTCCCATCTTCCCATCCAGAGTGCAATTCTGTACTTCAACAGAAGATGGCAGTATAATACAACATCAAGCTTAGAAGCTTGGCTCTTAACCCCTGATGAGAATGATATACAATATTATTTACATTTAGTCATTTAGCAGACGCCTTTGTCCAAAGCGACTTACAAATTAGGACTAAATTAAGCGAGTCATCGTGAAGAGACAAAAACAACGCAAGAAGTGCTCAAAATACAAAGTTCAGGCATTATTCAGAGTAGCATATATGCCAGACAAGGGAGGATTAAAGGAAAAGGAAATAATTTTTTTTTTATGAGGTTAAGTGCTCACAGAAGAGATGAGTTTTCAGTTGTTGTTTTTAATGTTGTCAGGGATTCTGCATTCCGGATGAGGGTGGGGAGATCATTCCACCAGCATGGAACCGTGAATCAGAATGTTCTAGAGAGTGATTTTGTGGCTCTCTGTGATGGAACCACCAGACGTCGCTCATTGACCGATCGTAGGCTTCTGGTAAGGATGTAGACTCGTAGGAGTGAGTGAAAGTAGGAGGGAGCTGAGCCTGTGATAGATCTGTAAGCAAGCGTCAATGCCTTGAACTTGATGCGAGCAGCGAGTGGTAGCCAGTGCAGAGAGATGAACAGAGGAGTGACGTGGGCCCTTTTGGGCTTGTTGAAGACAAGACGAGCTGCAGCATTCTGAATCATTTGTAGAGGTTTAGTTGCACATGATGGAAGTCCAGCCAGAAGAGCTTTGCAGTAATCAAGCCTAGAAATGACCAGGGCCTGGACGAGAAGTTGTGTTGCATGCTCAGTTAGGAAAGGCCTGATCTTCCTGATGTTGTGCAGTGCACACCTGCATGATCGAGCTGTATTTAACTGTATTATCTTTGTAAAACTAGTAATAATGCAAGAAAGAAATGGCATGTTGATATTGTAAAACAACATCATACAAAAATCATGTTTATGTGCAAAAATGTGTGTGACAGGTGGTGTGAAATTACAAGGTTTATACACAGCAAACCCAGTGGTCTGTGGAGTAGATTTAAATTGGTAGATAAGCCTATTTAAAACCTAATTCAAGTTCTATTTCAAGACATTTCTAACTTTTAAATCACAAATTTTAAATATCTGATCATAAGCATTGTATAATGTATGTTAATATTCTTTTGTTATGCATAGTATGCATATTAATTGTAACTTCTTATTCTTATGATCTTATTCTTATCATAAAGTGGGTTTCATCTTTATGTTCTGTTAATATTTTTCATTTGAAGTACTTTTATTGTTTTTATTGTACAGCATTTTGAGCTGCATTTTTTTTAATGAAAGGTGCTATGCAAATAAATTGATATTATTATGTAAATGTTATAAAGTTTTACCAAGAAAATCCCTTGATTTTCATTTTACCACTTACTATCTTCAAAATATATTTCATCAGGCATTTTCAAGACTGTGATGAAGGGCAGCAAGTATTTTTGTTCTCAACAGAGTCAACCCCTTTCAGCCCTAGAAGCACGGCAGACAGGCTTTTGAAGTTTGCTATTGTGAAATAGTATGGGAAAGCCCGCCCTCTCGCTCTCATTGGCTGTCCCGCTCTCGTCCACTCTGCACCACTGACAGTCGCTGCTCTAGTTTGGCGCAAGTAACAAGGTGAAAATCTTCAAAGTTGCAAAGCTGCGCCTACAAAAATCAACGACGTGCGATGACAGCTCTACACAGACAACAACAACAACAACCCACACAAGAGGGCGTTTCTACGTGAATCATATGTCGTGGGACAGTGGACCTAGTTAGTCGTGATTCCCGATCCAGGTACAATTGTTGTTCGTCGTTTCCCGTGAACGCGCCGGTAGCTGATGTCATTGGAACAGGTGCGCGAAACCCAAGTTAACAACAGTCGCCCTAGATCGCGAGGGATTACACACGGATGTGAGTGTTTTTCTACGGCGTTTCATTCTTCAGCCGGTATTACCAAGCGAGGCTGTATTCTTTTTTATGTGCCTGGAGAAAGGCTGTCCTGCCTCGGGTGGTAGTTTATTGCTATTTCCGTGTCTTTTTCTCCTAGAAAGCGCTTGTTTGGATCGTGAAGACGATATTTGGCGACACTTCTTGGTGAGCAGTGAGGTCTAGCATAGATTTTAAGGCAATGAAGAGCCCGTTTACCTTCCTTTGAGCTCGTGTCTCAATCCAGATGAATTTACGTGAATTTTGACTGAACCATACAGGGAATATGCTTTAAGAACCGAGCGATGCCGACTCTGAAGTTTTGAAACCTTTTCTAATCTTTTTCACCAAGACATGGGAATGAAGCCGCTGTGCTTTACTGCGCTTTAAACGCTTTTGCATAAGGAAATATCCTGTTTTTAAGAGACTCGTTTACGAAAGGGATTAATCATGTCCAAGACGCTGAAAAAGAAGAAACATTGGTCCGGTAAAGTGCAGGAATGCGCCGTTTCGTGGGGTAACGCCGGGGAGCTCAGCGCCATGCTGGAGATACTCGGGGGAGCCGAGGACGGAGAGTTCCCGTACCTCGGACAGGTGTTGTCGGACGCGTTAGTGTGCCATGTCGGCAGACTACCTGGTCCCGGAGATGTGCTTCTGGAGGTGAACGGCACGCCTGTCAGCGGACTGACAAACCGAGACACCCTCGCCGTCATCCGCCACTTTCGCGAACCCCTCCGTCTGAAGACTGTAAAGCCAGGTTAGTTTGTTAACCCAATTTCTAAAACATAGTGAGCTTCAGTACCAGCCTAGAGACAACGGGTTGTCACTCTGCAATTAGCACTATGGTTCATTTTTAAAGCCCTGGTAAAAGCTAGTTTTTAAGACCGTGTTAAGTAACGTTTCGTATTTGTAATTTTGAAAGAGGACTGCTTGTGCTCGAATGTTACGTAGCCTATGTTATTCATGGACTTTGGCCAGTCTCAGAAACTTTCACGCGCTGTGTGTACTAGTTTCAGTGTTTCTGAAGTCACCTGTCTTCTTCTGTATGGCTGCTTTACGGCTGAAACTCAATTGTTTTCTTAACTGATGGTTTTTATAACATTAACGCTATTATTTCCCAGTTTATTAATGTGAAGCAAAGCGCTGTGACTTGACTAGAAGACAAAATACAACCTGAGAGGATCTGAATGGCGAAATTGATAAGCGGTTATTATTGTCCAATCAATGTTATTGACCTGATAAATATGCAAATAAGAACGATGGCTTACAAATCTACAGTGTGAAATATGGAACACGATAACGCAGGGCTAAGGACATTTCAGGTAATAATAATTACTGTTATTTAGGCAGCTCTCTAGGTTTTGAGACAGCCAATATCAACCTTGTATTCTATTGCTAGCATTTGGTTATAATTACTTAGTTGGCATTTTGATTAAATGGGACTCTCAAGGAAAAAGTGGATTTTAACGTAAGCCATTTATCACTGTTACCACAACAGGAGGAAATTGAGACTATCCATCATGAGGAAGTTTTGATACCACTAGATGCTTTCTGTTTGTGGGGAACCACAATGATTTCATTAATCGTGCTGCTGGTAGATACTTTTACTTTCCATAGAGACTCCCAAGGTTTATTTAAGCTGCTAAAGCCAGGTTACAAGTGTTTACAGGTGTTGGACTGTTAATCTCCTGTTTGTTGGAGAGAAATAATGAGGATCTACAAAAGGCGGCCAAGACCTTAGCTTTCAGGACAGGTTGGGATCAGAGGCCATAAAATACAGACATTTTTCTAACAGAATCACCATGGGTACCAGATAACATAATCTAGCTTTGAATTGTGTAACATTACCCGTTTGTGGATCATATTACAGAAACATCCTAACTCAGAATCTTATCTGTCTACACGTGACCAAAAAGCATTTCGTTTACCATCTCATTTAAAACCTTGTCAGATTTTAAAGTCGTGATAAAAATCAAAATGGACTATCCTTTAAAAAAAAAAAAGTATTACTGTATTTACGTATGATTTATCCATGCATATCATTTTTAAATTCATGTGCCCTCATTCTCTAATGGTGTTTGCTAGTGTTTACAACCTGTCATTCACATTTCAGCCATAGCAAACAACGATCCAAACAAGTCCCAACATCAAGGACAAAATCAAGACCCGCCCCACATTTGTTCTTGTTCGAGAAGCTGTTTCGCTTGGATATACGTCACAATAGTGAAGAAAAGATGATTGCAACTTTATGCCAACTTTAAAAGGATGTTTCATGAATACAACCCCCGCATCATATAAGAAGTTAAGAGTGAACGAGTAGGCCTACTCTTTTATTGTTTTAAGAGTGCATGACTCTTCAGTATGTCTGTGCGACTTCACGTCACCAAAAGCTGATCCAGATGCTATAGGTATCTCAGCCATTCAGCTAGAAATTGTGTAAACTCATTAAACATTTAGAGCTTTGAACTTGGTGTGTGTAATCCTCTTTGCCTGCAGCACAGATGTCGTCTGACTTCCCAGCTTCCCCCTTCAGCCACTGTCCACCTCATTTAGCGTGTTAGCTTGCCTGAAGGATTACCATTTGACTCCTTTATGCCAAATAATGCTCTTTTGGAGATGATTTTAATCATAGAGTTTTATGTTGCTATGGGCACTCTCTACGTCTGTTTAATTTGGGCTTGCAAATGAAGTAGAGTGGATTACGTAACATGAAAATGTAGTTCTGCTTGCGCTTCCTAATCAGTGTAAATTGGTATTAGTGAACGGGTTAGCATCAGATGTCTCTTACTGATTATTTTAACGTAGTGTGAGTTTGTTAAAGCTGCCAAAGCCTGCAGCTTTGAACTGAGTCCAAGTCTAATTGATTCAATTACTATCTTAAATCTGTGGTGTGCTGTCTGGCTTGTGACTCAGCAAGAGGACTGGACACCTGAAAGCCTGTATTCTATTAGAAATGTTCGGTTTTGCTACAGTATGTCAGGCTGGCCGTGGTGCTCAAGCGGACAGGATCTCTGTGTTTCAATTGTTTTTAATGGAAAAAACAATTGTGAACTGTTTACTTATAGTTAAGCTGGGATGAGAAAGAGGCTGTTTTAACAGAAAAATATGAAGCGCTAGTGGTGTAACAATGATTCAGTTTGATACATGACACTGATCTCACAATAAGATACTCTCATGATACTTTAAACAAATAATAGAGTTAATATGGTAAGTTTTTTTTTAATCATTAACAACAATAACCTTAGTTAAAACCTTGCACAGGGCAGTGGTGACACCATAGACATATTTATGATTAGGCTATGTTTAGTTGAAAATACAGAATTAAATTGGACACACATGCTTGCTCTCTGTCCGACTGCTTGCATTTAGTTGTAATTATAACCCAATTACCTTAAATATGCTCAAATGTGTAACTTTCTGGGTTTACCATATTTGATGCGCAATTACCATATTTGATGGTAAATTAAATTTGTCTAAACTTTAATTTTGGTGAACTATATACACACTTGCATGATTGGTCATTATATCGTCAATGATTTTAAGTAACATTTTTACATTTTAATTAATCGGGATTGGATATTTGATATTAGCTATTTAAATGTGCATGCTCATTTGGCGTCTAATTGCTAATTTGAAATGAATATTTAAAAAACACTAATAATACAAAAACGCTGTTAGATGTAATATTTAGCAGTTCTCAAAGTTAACCCATTTTTCATACTGTACATTATACTGTTGTGATGTTTAAATTCACTTGTCTTGAAGCATTTAAAAGTATTAATTTTAGTTGGTAGTTTTATTTTTTGTTTAGAATTGTACTTTTTTTATATTGGCTAATATAACATTTTAATGTTGGTGTATGCCTAATTTTATATTGACTTCTAAAGAAAGAGCATCTGAGTTTCTTATGTTCCTGCCGCTCAGTGGCCAAGTGTATGTGTGTGTGGCTGAGTGTTTTCTCTCTGTCCCTCAGTTTATGTTTAATTCATACCATCTCAATCATTGATGAGGAGTCCATAGAAGAGGCCAGCTCAAGAAGATCAGATGGTACCAGGAGACCATTTAGCCTTAAATTCTCGACACAGCTGATATGAAGCTCAAGGGCCTTCATCCTTTGGCTGGGCTCAACAAGGCTCCTAGGCCACAAATGGTGGAGCATAACTAAAGTTATGGGCAAATGTTGCTCAAGACAGTAAGAAAACAATGCAAGGAAGCAGCTTAAGGAAGGAAAATGTGAATATTTTTCCTTTCTCAAACAGACAAAATCATTTGTGAAGGGTCTAAAGTTAGCCAGCATAGTTTGCCATGTGTCGGTGAGTTTTACAGAGCCTTCTCTCTATCCGCTGTATCCTTTCCTGACCAGTGGACTTGTGGCTCATGCTCATCTTTTCCAGTCTTATCTGTTCCAAGGCGTGAAGCTTCTTGGCCTCCCACATATTCAGTCTAACCTGTCATGTCCTCCTCCGTTTTTCACCCCCACACCTTTTCTGCCAACCCGCACTCACACATGCATGAGACCACACTAAAAAAAATGATTTAAACCTAAAAATGTTTAGAATTTTGAAGAATTTAAAATGTTATGACATAATGTGAATAATAAATCTTTAAGATTCTGCACTTTTGCATAGATTAGAGGTATTCAATTAAAGCTCTAAGAGGTCCAGCCTCCATATTTCCATCCCAGCGGAGGTCCAGGCAATACTTTTTTGGAATAGTTACATTTCCATGTGGACAGCAGTAGTACTTTGTAAAAGTAAAAAGTCCTAAATAGCCAAAATTGCCATCAAGGGAACACGATATTGGGGCCAAAACAGAGGTATCTCAAACAAAATGTAAATTGATATGTGTTTGGAGCTAAAATGTCATTATGTCTTCTCGGCTTGTACGGAAACAATAACTGTCTGCTATTAGGTGACCCCTGGTTTAGACATTTATCACTAACCAGATAAACTAGTTTGTAATATTTTGTGAAAAATTTGTTGGAAAAAAAAAAAGAAAGAAAAGTCTATTACTTTGCATAAAATTTCTATTAGTGGCCTTTGACTTTTGGACCAAATAGTATTTTACTTTAACAGATGCCAATTTGCCAAATGGATAAACAACAAATTTCAGGGTGTAAATCATCTCGATTTCATAACCATAATTTTGCACTGCCGTCATACATCCGGACCAGATGAAGGAATTTTTTTTTTTGTGTGTGTCATACATCTGTGAAATTGTGCTCAAAGCCATTGTCTGAGTGTGGCCTTGATTGACCGCAATGGTGCAATTTCCACACATTGTGTTAATGTGCGAGCGGAGGAAGGGTGAGGGAGTGTATCATTACTGACTCACAGGCTGACTTACATTAGTCCTCCTGTCGTGATGCTCTAGGGCATTATGAAGCAGTGATTGTTTTGAGACTCATACCGTGTTTTTGGTTTGTTATCATGGCAAAGTTTTTCGTATTAATCTTGTCTTTACTTACATATTCTTCCAAGTCATGACAAAGGAACAACTGTCTCATTTTATTAGATCGTAACTAAAACTTTACATTCAGCACTGTTATTTTTTTAGGTTGCGTACTGTAGTGTCTCCCCTTTTTTCAGCAGTGTGAGGTAAATCTGTTTTGTTCTTCGCCAGTTGATTACAGTAGTTAATGGAGTAGACAGGGGTTATATCAGCTTTGTGAAACAGGGAGGTAGCTTTAATGTGATTTCCTTTAATATGTTCGCAGCTCATGAGCGGTCTGTCACAAGCAGCAGCTCTGGTCATATAACTTTACTTGACATGCATCTATAAAACTGTACCACAGCTGCTTTAGCATTCTGTTCAAGTCTGTTCATCTCTCTGAGGGCCTCGGGCTCGTTGCTTAGTCACCAAACAACATTCACGCAATTTCGGTGTAAGAATAAGAAATAATTTTTTTCGGTGGTAATCATCTCTAGTGGCTGTTACACAGATTTGACAGGAGCAGAATGCATTTTCTCTCCCATCCTCGTTAAATCCGCTTTTTTATCAGTCGGTCTTGTGTTATTAAAAGTGTGTTTGCATGTTTCAACCTGCCTCAGAGAAATGAATAAAACAGTTTCTCTGTTGGCAACACTCACATTCTAGTGTGGTTCTTCACAATTTGAGGAAAATTTAGGAAGTTTCATTTTCAGGACAACTTTTTTTTAATTTGCAGAGATGTGATATGTTTAATTGTGCTATGCTGTCATGTTGTATAGTGCAAAAAGTCACATTCTTAATGTGAACATTTGTCCAATTTTCCAGATAAAATATGTAAAAATCATTGAAATGATAATTGTACTTGAAGAAATGCTGCATAAGGTTTTAAGACTTTCAGAGACTGTATCTTTAAAACAAATGGATTTTATCTTACTGTGTCGGCAGATTTTTTCCCCACTGATTTTAACTCTATATAAGTAAAAAGCTAAATAAAATAATATATAATTTATAGAATATAAAATATATAAAAATGCCAGTGCAATAAGACAAAATACGTTTAAATGTTGGATAAAGAAATTTTATATTCAAGATACAATCTTTGAAAACAAGTCCTAAAGAGACACAAAATGAAATGTGTCATTGTTTTCTCACCTTCTGTAAAAAAAAAAAAAAATTGTTTTTGTCCATATAATGACAAAATTTACCCCATTGACTTTGACTTTTATGTGAAAAAAAGAAAAAAGATACAAATATTTTTGTCATGACAGTGAATAAATGTTGACAGATTTGTCATTTTTGGGTGAAATATCCCTTTAATAGCTTGTGCATTGTTGCTATATAAGAATAGGTATTTCATTTATTTTAGATATTTTCCATTGAAAGCAAGTCAAAAAAGACTAATTAAACTCATTAAGAAGTAATTGTTTGCAGTAGTAAGAGATACTACCACCCACTGAGAGGAATTCAACAGGAAAAGCAACATTTCAGTCAACCTGTAGGCTGCCAACAAGTAATTGATTGCAACATTCATGAAGTGAAACATAATTTGTTAAATTACCACTCTGTAGTTTAATTTTAAGTAATGCCTTGCAGATTCAATTGCTCCCCACATCATTCCATTAAAAGAGGAGCACAACTAAAGTATTTTTTTTTTTGGGGGGGTCATCTGTACACCTCCCGTCTGGAATAATTCCCAAATCTGCTCACACACCCTCAGCTTCCCATGCATGAGGGGGATGGGTGCGGCAGAGCCCAAGATAGGAGCATCTGCTTGGAATATTAAAGCATGTCTCAAACCTCTCCTTGCAGAAACCATCTCACACGCTCAGCCCCTTTATCAGCCTCCCTGTCAGCGGGAGTATGCAGAGAGCTGCTGTTGTTGCACTGGTACTTGTCACTGCTTGTGATGTGC
The DNA here is from genome assembly GCF_963993115.1 of Abramis brama. NCBI lineage: Eukaryota > Metazoa > Chordata > Actinopteri > Cypriniformes > Leuciscidae > Abramis > Abramis brama. The sequence goes on along the minus strand of NC_139984.1, from coordinate 20,397,299 downwards.
TGGAACATTCCACCATTCCACCACTGTTGATCTGTCTGTGGAGTCTTAATGACAAGCGATGACATGGAAATGAAAGTGGAAGGGCTGAGATCACCAAAAGTGGCTTTTAGCGATGTCATTTTTTCATTTTATTTTCACAGATGTTGGCTGCAGGATGAGAAAGCGGTTTCATTCGGTGTCATCCACAATCCCAAGAGGCATTTCCTCAATTTCATGCCAGCCAGTCGTGCATTCCTGTTTATGCGACTTAATTGGCTCGCATCAGAGAAGTCACATTCCTGGTATTTATTCTCCCTGGAGATATGTGGTCAGCGTGACCCACGCCAACATTACATAGACTTCCAGCTGAAAACCACATGGCAGCTGATGGATCAGGTCCATTGAAGCAGCCTGGGAGGTGTTTTTCCATGCAAAGATCTGATATCTCATCTCCCAAGTACTGTTATTGTCAAACCGAGTGGGCTTTGATATTTTCAGTCTGATTTGCAGCAATCGTCTGCAGTTTCTCAGTTAATGCGGCAACGGGAAATGAAAGGATGCTTATGCTGTGAGGGGGAATGGACATGAATAATTAACGGACAAATGAATGCAGAATGTTTGATTGTGTTCGTGCCCGTCGTCAACAAGTGAGGAGGATAAAGATTTCTTGTCACTCTTGGTTGTGACAAGAACCTAAAAGAGCTTTACTAAATGAATAAAAGTGATCTGGATTAGGAGAAAAGCAGCTGTGGAGCCGATAAGGAGATACAGCATTGCAAAACATTAGAGAGATGGGAACGTGATTTTTAGTGCTTAAAGCCAGGCACACACTCAAGTCAAGTCACCTTAATTTATATAGCGCTTTGTACAATACAGATTGTTTCAAAGCAGCTTTACAGTGATAACGGGAAAATGATGCATTTTGACATGCTATTTTAAAACAGACAATATTTTGCTAAATGTGTGGTTTAAAAACCATTTAAATGGATATACACATTCTTGTGTAACTTACTTTTTATGTCAGACATGTTTTTAATAGTCTTCCTCAGTAGCTCACTCCCAATATCTATTTTATAATTTATGGCCATTTTTAAAGGAAATAGTGATTTATTTGCACAAAAATTGCTTTATATTCATAGTAGAGACGCAACCGCACTACAGTACTTGCGTGGGGAAACAGACCTAAGACATCAGAAGGGCATTAGGCCTCCTGAGTGGACAAAGCAAACTCTGTAACAAAGATAATGAACCGAATTTATTTCTTCAAAGGACAGAGAGGTGGTCTGTGGTATAAACAACTCCCCCACCCCACCCCCTTTTTTTTTGCCTTATTGTGGCTGTTTCTATGATCCAGGGGTCTTTATTATTCTTGTGCTGGCATGTAGTGCATACCACCAGAGAATGAAAAGTGATGGCCTTTTGAAGTCTTAATGCCTGCAAATAACTTGCCCTTCTCTTGAGCACTCAGTGTGTGTGTGAGCATGCTTTTGCATGAAAATGAGAAATTAGGACAGGAATATGGATTGTTCCTCTCTAGTGCCCTTTTGAGATGAAAGGTAATTACACTGATAGGATTTGTGTGGTGCTGAGGGTTGTGTAGACGGTAGCTATTTGTTTGCTCACTTTGTGATTATTCAGATCTCCACAGATGTTTCCTGCCGGTCGTATGTAGCATTATCACAGGTGCTTCTCCGTACGGCTTTATTTACAGGAGGCTTTTCTTGCCGTGTCTTTTGGTTATTTTAAACGGATCATGTTAGTTTCACAGCTGAAATCATCTCTCACCTGTGTAAACATCCCTCCTCCTCGTTGAATGTGACTTTAATTCATGCTAACAGCACACTGCCTGAATGACTGAATCTCAGACCGCTGCTGTGTCCTCCAAGGCCTCAACAACATCAGACCTTGGAGGACATTTAGAGGATGTGGAGGAATTTTAAGCCTCTCTCCTCTGTATAATGTCATTGGAGCAGCTGCATGCGAGTCTTTTAGATTATTTTGATTATTGCATTTACCAAGAGTCCCAATGTCCCAGCATACCTTGGAAAGTGTATTATATAATGAGAGAGTTATAGCTGAATTGACAACTTGTTTGTGGTTCAGTGGCGATTCTTTTAAGACTGCACGAGAATGACTACCCAAAAATGTCTTGCGTTATGGTAATAATGTCAGTTGGTTGTTTGGTCTGGTCCTGTCCTTCCTTCGTACTTGCCTTTTTCTTTTCTTCTTTTCCTTCCATCCTTTTTTTCTTTCTTCCTTACTTCCTGACTTCCTTTTTTCTGTCCTGACTTCCTTTCTTACTTCCCTTCCATTTTGACTTACTTCCTGCCTTTCTAACTGCCTACCTTCCTTTCCCCCTTTTTCTTTTAGCCTCTTTTTTTCTGACTACCTTCTGTACTTCCTTCTTGATTTCTTACCTGCTTGCCTTCATTTTTCTTGTTTTCCTGACTTCCGCACTTCCTTCTTGATTTCTTACTTTCCTGCCTCTATTTCTTCCTTTTTTCTTTGACATTTTTTCTGACTTCGTCTTTTCTGTCTTCCTTACTTCTATTTTAAATTCCTTCTTGCCTGCCTGTTTTCCTTTCTTGCTTCCTTTTTCCTCCTGACTTCCTCCTGTCCTTCCTTCCTTCCTTCCTTCCTGATGCCATGCTTCGCTTTGGAAGTCTATAAAAGCATAATTTGCATAGGAAATATCATGTATTTGATTATTGGACATTTTGCTTTAAATCAATGTTTTACTGGCCCACCTGGAAGCCCGGCTGTTTTGTTTAATGGTTGGGTGAGTTGTAAAATGGGTGGGGCTTTGCAACAAATGGCCAATGATTGAAACTATCCTGGCTTCATGGGGTTATACCGTTGTTTATGCAGTTGGGAGAGCATTAAATGATACATAACATCTCACCCTGCATTAAACGATGGCAGTAGTGCTTCATGATGGGGCGGCTGTCTGTGACTGTGAGTTATCGTGAACTCAATCTAAATCTGAAATGGATGGCCTAGAGACAATCTCCTGCATTAGATGACAGTGAATGATTGTATTTTTTCTTCTAACCTTCCCAGCGTACAGTTAAATGCTTCACTTATCTCATTGCAGCAGCTCATCTCTACACCCACAAGATTAGTACACCATGTCCTCATCAGAATTCATGGATGTCAAGATCTCTGCGCAGGCCATTGGCTAGCCATGATGGTTAGGTCTGTTAACAGCTTATTGATCTGCCTAGCCTTGTCCTGTTATGCCAGCATTCTAGCCAAAGCTTTGAGGCCAAGGTGAAGGGTCAGGTGAAGAGCAACCAAGACCACTAGCAATCCATATGGTCTTAAAGAGGATAAATGCAAATGGTTTTCCCAGCCCAGTTCAGTTGACGGTACAGAGAACTTGTATGGCTAACCTGACTGCATTATCAGGCCACATAGAATACAAACCTAGAATACTCAATGCAACCTTTGATGTGAACAATGTCTCAGAGATCAAAGACTGTGTGTGTGTGTCTTGTGTGTTTAAATGGCATTAGAATAAAGACCAGTGATCTCTTTTATTTTTTCATGGTTGTCCTTACTTGACAACCTGATCTTGTTTTATGAATCGCTGATGCCATTTTTGTGCTGAAAGGTGTAAAATCTTGTCCTAGGGCACTTTGGCATACTGTACATCTAAGAAACATTCAACAATTATATCATGACAGCATTGAAGATATAGTTCCCAGTTGGTGCTTCATAATTGACCATCATTATTATGGCACTTGCTTGACGGCACTGCATTGATATTCAGTGTGAATATCAATGCAGTTGAATAACACACTAATTGAATATCACATTCATTTTATTAATTAACATCTTTAGTATTGATCTTATGCAGGTAATTTAGCTGAAGCGCTTTCATTTCATGGAAATAGTAGAAAGAATTAAAATGTTAATTACTATTTAAATAAAAGTTTAATATTATCCCATTGGCTAAGCACTTAAAATATAGACAACAGCAATGTTCTGATTTTTGCATACCGAGTTTTGATATATTATGTGTGTAAAATTATAGTATTAAAATAGTATTGACACACACACACACACACACACACACACACACACACAAAAAAACACTGCTACTATCTGGACGGTCACGACTTGTGCATCCTCATTTTCACAGCCCAAAATGTCAACATCTCAAACAAAAGGTCTAACAGAGCCCTGAAATCAGTTTTAATTTGATTGGGTGTCATTCTGTCCAGCTCTTTGCTGTTCTTCAATCAGTACTCCTCGGTTGTTGCCTCTCTGGGCCCTCGTCCTTTTTAAAAAAGTCTGAGTAGTCTCTTGACTCGTATGCTTAAAATGTGTGAATAACCACTGGACCAGCTTTTCCTACATTTCAAGTCCCTTATCAGCATAAGCTTTCTAGTTTCATGTCTTCTGAGACTATTTTTCAGCTATAAAAGCTAAGATAATAAACTGGGATGCAGGGATGGCACTGTGGTATTAATATAAATTTGAGGCTTGGAGGCAGATGTGTCTGCACCAATATCCACAAGTGAGTTTTTTTGTTTTTTGTTTTTTTTAACACCCAGCCTGCTTTATTATCTAGAAAAAATAGTAGACTGTGAGCTATTGCAGCAGCAGTGGTTTAGGATTATGACAAGTCAGCTCCAGTTACAGAAAACAGAAATGCATTATTTAACATGGTTATACAGATGAACACACTGAACTGAGTATAATGTGGTAACCTGTGTCGACCAAACAAACTATAACTCAATGTATTTTAATAAGCTGAAATGAAGAATGACTATTTTATTTAGATGTAAATAAGCACTCTAAATGAATTCTAGGTAATATGTTGATGTTAGCATATCTGTCTGACTAACAGCTCGTGTTTATGGTGAATAGAGAATTCAAAATAACCAGGGAATGTGAAGAATGTCCATTTGTACACATTGTTACATTGGTGGAAGGAGCTTACAATGGCTTATTGTTAACAGGCGTTTGCACTGGCTCTGTCATACAGCTGCGCTTTTCTTAGAGACCCTGTAGATTCAGCATGATAGATGATTTTAACACTTTTTTTCTGATGGAAGACAAATGGTAATCACATACATATGAAATGCCATCGATTTAATTTACAATGTAATATTTAAAAAACATTAAAAAAAAATATATAAAAAAAAAATCTTATGCTCACTGAGGCTGCATTTATTTGCTCAAAAATACAGTAAAAAGTATACTGTACATTTTTATTACACTGTAAAAAGTGATCAGTTGACTTACAAAAAAAAAATGAGGAAACCCGTTGCCTTAAAATTACTAAGTAAATAAACTTCATGCTTAATAAAAAAAATTAAGTAATGTGAAATTGTCAAGTTTTATTTTTTTAAGTTTATTACTATAATAATTTTAAGGCTTACAAAATTTTAAGTAAGTGAACTGAACACTTTTTACTGTGTACAATTTAAACTAACTGTTTTCTATTTTAATATATTTTAAAGTATAATTTATTCCTGTAATGGCAAAGCTGAATTTTCAGCAGACATTACTTCAGTCTTCAGTGTCACATGATCCTTCAGAACTTCATGGAGCAAGTTGTGCCCTCATGGATTCTGCCAAGTTAATATCACTAAGTAAAACAAAGAAATTATGGCCACATTTCACTGCAGCAGAATACGGTTGTCGGCCCTATATTTGAGTCCTTAATACGGTCACTTTCACACACTGTTCAGTTAATTATGGGAGTGACAACAGCATTCTCTGACAACAGCATTCTGTGACAACAGCATTCTATGACTGAACTCACACCCCCACAGGTGTCTGTATAAAGTTAAAAAATACTGGGACAAAGAAAAAAACAGTGAAAATGTAAACAAAAACTTACTGAGTAAACCTTTAACTGAGTGTTTTTGTAAAGTTTTCTAAGGGTCATTAAGCACCCAAGAGCCTTGTTCTTCCTTGCTTCCACCTTCATCCACTTGTTTTCAGTATTTGTTGGTGTATTAAAGGGGATCTTTTCTGAGGTTTTCCTGGAAAGGGGTCAGTAAGCAACATGCTTTAAGCATCTGAGCTAATGTTTAAAAATGCCTTTAATTCTACACTTACATGAACTCATTCTTTAGCACAACCCTTTGGACTTACTCCTATTGTGTTGTTCTGAGAATTCCTTCCAGCTTGTCATTGAGGAGGAGGTGGCTGTGGTGGTGGGGGTGTTTCAGAATATTAACAGAATGTGGCCCGACCACTAGCATGGTGTCATCACGCAGGAATGTTAACCTTTTGATGCGAGGTACTTGCGTTTGCGCAAGCTTCTTCTGTTTGCATAGCCTACTCTTGTAGCTTCTTTGTGCGTTATTTGTTTTCCACAATATGAACAAGCCATATGCTACATTGTTGTAAATGTCAGCTGTAGCGGAGACACGCATAGCAGATCTGTAAACTAAAACATTCCCGCTTTGACCTTGCAACCTGAGCTGAATTCCGAAAACATGGACACGCTCACACAGGGTAAAAAAAGCATCTCATCTTTCTCAGATGGAAATGCCTTCGATTAGATGTATTAAGCTTGGATTCATAAGCTGCCATCGCTCACAGGTCGCAAATATCGAGGGAAAACGGGACCGCCAAGACTGCAAATGAGCTCCTTGGGGGTCAAGGAAATAGCCGAGCTCTTTCACTGATTCAACACTTTTTCAGCACTCGCTTTTTGGCTTCGCAAGCACCTCCCAGATGATGGATAAAGTTGAAATAGTTGTTGACAGCCACCCCTTGAGAGCCACAACCTGCCTGACCATGATCCAAGGACATAATGAGAGGGGTTTTGGACATCTGGCACTTTTGGACGGGAGCTTGTCGCTGCTTGCTGCTTGCATTCTTACAAATGCCAAACTAGTTTGGAACGGCATGATGGTGCTGTTGAAATTTTGTCATTCCTGGCCTGTAGCCAATTGAAACTAGAGTAAAACTAGACAGTCAAGTCTGTGAACTCAAATCCGCTTATAAATGAATCATGATATTAAATAAGCTGTGTGATGGCATGGAGGTCCATATGAGCCCGGATTCTCTGTGTTCTGATCAGTGTGAAAGGCCCTCTGTGTGTCTGACTCCAGCTGCCTCCTTTTTTCCCACTAGCAGATGCATGGCAGCTTGTGCCTCAGTGGGAGAGACTTTTCGTGCAGCTGGAGCAGACCTTGGCCACCTCTGTTCCTCAGCTTGTATCATGAGACCAAACTGACAGTGCCCGATTTATGACTGTCCAAGGCCCGGATGAACTGTGTTTGACAGCACCAGACTCCGCTCGGCAGCTTCCCTTTTCCTGAGGTTCAGCTCATAAAACATTTTGAACATTTTTTTAAAAAGGCTTCATCAGTGGAATGCGCAGCCAAGAAATGGGATTCGTTTTAAATATAGCAACGGGAAATTGGCAAACATTTTGAGAAAATCCAAAGGGCATCTTTAAATCATACAGAAGTGTCATGCCCTTTTAAGCTGTCAATTCAAAACAAAATACTAGTTTATGGAAGGTGCTAAATTGCCTTAGTTATTTAATAACTTAAATTAATTAATCATAATTAGATAGATATTGGTAATATTTATATTATTACAGTATTTTTATTAGTACTAATTATCAGCTAAAACAAGTTGTGCAGGATGCTCCTGAAACCATTGGTACTGTATTGCATATTCACAAATCTTCAGCATGCATTTTAGAAAATGTGTTTATGATTTAGTACATGACTTCAGCATACTGCTTGTCTGGCTAATTGTACAAGAGTTTTTTTTCCTAACAACAAAAAACAACAAAGCAATCACTGTCGCCGGAGGAACTCCTCTTACTAGATTTATAAAGTGCCACGACTATCATGTAGACCTGCCAGGTTGCTTACCACTTTGCCTCATTACACTTAACACTGATTAGATTAGCTTGAAAGGACTGGAGATGCGTCTTTAGCCGCAGTACCTGCAGCCCTCCCTCTCTGTATCAGTGTGTGCCAGGCCCTCGGTTTGTTTATCCAGATTTATGGATGCGTTTTATCGCCTAGCTCCAGCCAGCTCTGTGATATGCAAATATATGCCCAGCTTTATTGTCTCAACTCACTGCTGTTAGCAGAGGTTTGTATTCAAAATAGGTGATCGAGGGTTGTAAACACACCGAGCGGTGAACACTCTTTTCTCAGTGGCTTCCATCTATTTGATCGCAGAGATTTTCCACGGCAGTCATTTGGAATAAAATGTTGGTGTGCCACACTTGATTTAGGGTTTGAGTTACTTCTTGTTTGGCTCCTGAAAGTGAAGGTGTGAACTGTTGGGGATTACGTAATTCATTTATGGGTGCTGTTTTATACTTTGCACCTTTTCGCCTGCATGTTTTGACACTTGAAGCAGATGAGTCCAGTGCCAGCCAGCCGGGGTCAAAGCCCTGACCTTTCCTCTTCAAATGCCTCACACAACCCCCACAGCCACAACTTCACGGTGATCATCCCAACCGCTCTGGTCAGTTCTATTATTGGGATGCTCTTCCATTCATTCATCAACCTCTGGCCTGTGATGAGGGGTGGCAGGGCGCATAAACGGCCCCAGCTCCCCGGTTTCACTTCTCTTCTCTCCTCTCTTCTTTTCTCTTTTGTCTTTTCTCGTCTGTCCTTCCTCCTCTCTTCTCACTTATCTCTCCCATCTCTTCTCACTTACCTACCATCTCTCTCTCTCTCTCTCTCTCTCTCTTTAATTTCACCATTGTTTATTGTCCTGTGATGTGGGAAAGACAGGAAGCTGAATAAATTGGGCCATTGTTTCTAGGGAGGATGAAGGGGGTTGAAGAGGCCTGTTAATATAGAGGAGGATTATGGTGATGGCTGAGCTATAAGGGCAAAAGAGACTGTCATTCAATCAAGCAACTCATCTGCAACAATGCTTTCATTTACCTGAGACAGTGCGAAAAGTCATCACAACCTTAAAAATAACCCCATTTTCTTTCTTAATGCATGTTTCTAGTCTTGTTGTGAACGATATTCCAAAGAAAAACAAAGAAGTTTGGCTTCATATTTAATACATTTTTCATATTTTCACTTGCTCTTCCCCTAAAACGTCTTTTCCCTTTTCTGATGACATCACTTAGGCTACATAGGATATTGGATCATGTTAAAGTCGCGATGTACGAATAGACCTTTTCTTCCATATTGTGGCATTCATTCAAGTGAAATGGAGTATCTAAAAAAAAAAAAGTGTAGGGCAAGTCTGTAGTTTCACCAGAAGGTCGAGTTATGACGTTTTGATTTAAAAATATTTAAAAGAAAAATTTAAAAACAAAAGCATTGTCACGGGTGGTTGCTTGCAGACAGACGAGGAAGATGTATAGAATCCAATATCAAGGTTTATTCTCAAAAGATCCAACAGAAAGGCGAACGGAGAGCAACACACACTTAACCCGGACACTGAAATGAAACAGAACTGAACATATATGCAAGTGTTAATGATGGTGACTGATGAGTGCACAGCTGAATGTAATTAGTGAAGAAGGCAGGTGAATACAAAACGTAACGTAAGTCCAAACTAACATGAATGTGACAAGCATACTTAGTTTTTAATTGATCAATAAGACCAATAACATGCATTTGGAAAATAGATTTCTATTTCATGCCAACTTTAACCATTAGTCAAATAGCTATTTAGGCTTTGGCTGCGTTTACACTTGGCATTAACATGCGATCACCGTGTTCCGATCAAGCAGATCGGATCATAAGCCAATCAGGACACGGTGTGTTTACGCCTGTCCACATCAAGTGGCTTCTGTATCTGGATAACAGATCGGATCTCGCATTCCCACGAAAAAAAAAAAAAAGTTTTCAGTCGGGGGACATTTTACAAATCTCACAAAATGAGAAGGATGAAGAGGCTGCAAGTACTAATAATGTGGATAGATGCTGGAAACGGTACAGAGAAACGTATGGGTCCGAGAACGTTGCCAGCTGTGGTGGGAAAATGCGCATTCTTTACAGAAAATGAATGGCTCTGCAACTTTTGGGTGCGAAGGCAAACATTTCAGTATATTTGCAATGTAGGGGAGAGCGGGGCACCTAATGCGGGGCTAGTTTTAACACCCTTGTTTTAAATACTTCCACACATGCTAGCATGATGAAACTTAGTGTATTTTCTAATTGCCATATTAACACTATATAGAGAAAAAATTGCACCAAAATTCAGAAATCTTTGGAAGATATCACTGAACATTTATTTAACCATAGCAAAAGTACATTTTAATTTTTCAGCTTTATTTTTGGTGTTTATTTTAAATTAGACAAATCTGATATGACATCCAATATGTTATCTAACAGTTGATATGGTTCTTTAATGCTTCGCTAACTAGCAGAAGACACTAGCAGGGTTTAAATCCCAGTTGTGCAGATGGGACATGTTATAACACTTCATTACAATCTGCCCCTATTATGCTATTCTATTCTATACTTTTATGAATTCTGTTGAGAAAACATTAGAAAAAGGTGAATAAAGACTGAGAGTCAATGATCAGAAATTATTAGGCCTAATTATTATTATGTTTTGAACTATGTTGTATAGCTGTATTTTCCGGTGTGTTCATTGTCAAACTCAAAAATTATTTTATTTTTAATTATTAAAAATTGCCATTATTTTATATGAAAAAGTTAAAAATTGTATTTTATTGAGAAAATATTTTAGTTTTTCTTGTATATTTTTTTTGATTAGATCAGATAGCATTTTAAGCTATCATATGGTCAAGTTACAATGTACCCAACCTATGAGGCATGTTGTCACATTTCACTTCCATTCTTTCAGGGTATATCAAGAAAAAAGTATACACTGTCTGTATTAATAAATGTACTAGACGTGTGAAATTAATGTGTAAATACTCTGAACAGGTTTACAGAAACGGAGAAAGTCAAAAAGCGTTAGGTTGTGCCCCGCTCATGTGTAAATGACAGTGGGCGGGGTTTTGTGTTACGTCGACCTGTAAATGCAGACACGATGGCTGGATTGCGTTTACATTACACTGAGATCCAATCACAATGCGTTCTCGACTACATCTGAACCTGGATACGCTGATCGGATAACATTACGATCAGAAGCGCGTTTACACTTGTCTTTTCAATGTGTATGTGTACAATAGGTCGCATGTTAATGCCAAGTGTAAACGCAGCCATTGTTTTAGTGTACTTCCCTTTGGTTGCACTAAAAATTCAAGTAATTCCCACTTGATAAAATAGTTTTTTTTTCTCAAAAAAACGTCCTGTTTTCCTTGGACGAGTACAAGTTATGCTAGTGAATTGAGTTGCATCTGCAGTTCACGTCAATGTGATTCTCCGTTTAGTTGGGGAAGGAGAACGGGTTCAGTTTCGGTGGGTCATTCTCAGATCGTATCCATGTTTGACTACATAAAAACAGTCCTTCCTGTTTCGACTGATTGATAAGAAATGACTGCGGCTGAAAACTAGCTGCTCCAGTTTGTGGGTTTCGGGGAGTAACTCTATGTATCGTGTTTCCACACAAAGCCTGTATTTCCAGAACTCTCCATGGCCTCCAACAAAGCACCATCGTTCCTTTACACTTAATTGAAGAGAAGATAATTGTTGTGGTCATACATGGTTTGTTTTCCTTTTAAAGATATTTCCGCAACAATCTGTATCTCTTTCAGTAACTATAAACAAAGCAACAAATCCTCCCTGTTACATTTCAGCTTGCTTTGCGGTGTTAAAACAGACACTCGTCACGATTTACGCTAGACAGATGGCATGAGTTTGAGATAGGATTGGATGAGTCAGAGACGGTAACAAAACCTAGACCCTCACACAGGTACCTTGTTACCAGCAGTCTGACAGATCTGTGTAGTAACTGATCTTAAAGTCTGTGTGGATGTTTATTCAGAGCATCCTGGGTTTTGTTTGCTGTCTGAAGAGAAGCTAATTAGTGTTCTTTGTGATCTCCCTTAGCATGGCGCAGTTACCTGCCCTTTGAAACCACCCTCACTGGAGGAAGCAGCAGATCAGCAAAGCTCTTCAAACCTGCAGAGAACCTTGAACTTCCTATGAGGCCCACAAATACTTGTAAACTCAAACAATATGCCAATCATGACCTCTGGATAGTAACGTTTTTTAGATGTTCTCAGATTAAGGCTGTCCATTTGTCACAGGAATGTTGAAATATCTCTTTCATTAGTCACTACCCAAAGTATGTGGTGTTTTAATCATTAACTAGCGGTCACCGTGTCAAAATATTTCCACAAAAGCAGTTATGAAACTGCTTTTCATTTGGTTTTGTAAATTAAGCTTGTGGGCTTCATTAATGACAATTACTTGTGTTCTCTGTTTGAATTGGATCTCTCTCTCATAATTTATTCCATCTGTGGTGTTTCATTTATATTTAATGCGTCTCACCGTGTCAAGCAACCCTATCGTTTTTCGCGCACAATGACTCATTTTACTGCCTACCCTGCTGCTGCAGTTTGGACTCGTGAAAAATGACTCGTGAATGGTTCCCACTGTTTATTGTGCTGTCGTTTTCATCCCCAGGGAGCTCAATGAAGTGGGTTATCTCTTTGTCAAGGATGCATGGATACACAAATGCCTAGCAAAGACAAGCATTCACTGGCAGCTGCCTTAGCTATATTTACCTCTGCTAAAGACAATGCGTAAATGTCTACAGCATGTGTCGTGAGCCATTTAAAAAGCAGATCATGCTTTTGGAGAATGTTATTTGTATATGAGCACGTTTAAGGTGTTACCAACTTTGAATGATGAGAAAAGTTTTTGTTAGATAGGCCATGCTCTTTGGAGAAAGGTCATGTCTTTAAAGGGGTGGTATAATGCCCTTTTCACAAGATGTAAAATAAGTCTTTGATGTCCCCAGAGTATGTATGTGAAGTTTTAGCTCAAAATACCCCACAGATATTTTCATATAGCATGTTAAAATTGTCACTTTTTGAGGGTGAGCAAAAACGCACCGTTTTTGTCTGTCCCTTTAATTGCAAATGAGCTGCTGCTCCCGGCACAGAGGACGAGCTTCAAGAGCTCGTGTCCTTTTACCTCACACAGACATGCACTGAAAATTTCAAAAACTTTTAGCCTTTTATGTTCAAACTATCAGACAATAATGGAGAGACTCAAGAAAAAGTGACAACATGTAGAATGCAACAGGACATTTCTGAATGGTTAGTAAGAGTAAGAATTTATGCAGCTGATGTGGAGTTAACTACCTTCTAGTCATTGATTAGCATATTCTGTCATGATAATCTATAAATCCCGTTCCCAGGGGTGGGGTTTATGTAAATTCTACTGTTGGTGATGTCACTAACCCGTGAGGAATGTCGTGTAGTCCCTACCAGCCGTTTGTTGTAGTCCTTAAAAAACGATTTCTTTAAAAGCTAATATCTTCCTTTGCGGTGAACTTTGAGTGTTGGAACTTTGGAGATGTTGTTTATGCAGAAACAGCAACATTACACACTAACTAAAGTTAGAAAAGTGAAATCATAATCAACCACCCTTTTAAGATGAGTGGTTCTCTTGGAGATTTTTCTGATGAAAACAAGATTAAAATTGTATTAACAAATGATGTTCCTCTGACTTAATGAAACTAAATTGGATTTTGATTGAATAACTTGACAAAGTAACACTAAAAGTCAATATAATAAGCAGCAACACTGATTTATTTAGGAAATGTAAAAATAGGGAAAATGAGCATGAAAGATAAAATATCTACTGAGATGTATTATAGATATATTATATAATATAGAAATATATTATATTATATTATATTATATTATATTATATTATATTATAAAATCACATTTTGTCTGATAGCCAATATGGAATCGATATATTGTGCATCCTAGCTATATGGAGTCGATTTGTGTTAGCTGTTAGAGTTGATTAAGTGCTAAACAAAAGCAACCCCAAACACAAAGTTTTTGAAATTCCTCTTGTAAACTGCAACAGGTGTTTGGCAGTCTGTGGTATTAAGGAAGGGTAGGAATGCACTTGTGTGTATTTCTGGATAGTCCAGTTTAATGAGGCTTCTTTACAATCCTGCCAGGGAATTTTTGTCTTATGTTGGCCTTGTGGATGTCCCCATTATTAGTGGTGCACTGATCAGTAAAATTCAGGCTAATACCGATATTTTAACACTAAGATTGATTGGCACTGATCGCGATCATCGATCAGCCATGGATTTAAGCAGGTTTGGGCAATCGTTGATCACAGGATTAAGACGAAAACTGTCCAATTAAGATCGGTGGACGAACAATCTGTTGACTCCTACCCATTATTCACAGGCCACGCTAATCCAGTCCACATTTAAACCCGGTTCTCCATGCATGCCTCACTCTGAGCTCCCCATGGCCTGTTGGCAGCCTTCAGAAAGCTGGCCGTTTCCTCAGCATTGGTCACGCTTGTTTGCCTGGGCAGGCCGTTCCTAAATCTCATTCTTCCAGCCTGTCCTTCAATTGGGCATGTGTTTACAGATAAGGCCAGATCCTATTATGCTGCTAGGAGTTTCCAAGAGCAAAGGCGCGGTTTAGTCGGATGTGCTAAATTGGCAAACAGAGCGAAATGTACGACTACTGTCTGAAATTGTAGGGGGGGGCTGCTCTTGGGGGGGCTTATCGGTGTCTTTTGTGCAAGACTCGCGTGTGTGTGGATGCATATCAAGGCGACGCATTGCTCCCAGCAGCTTTATCGATCTCTGGCTTCGGTCCTGTGTTTATGCTTGGCTGCAGAAAGGTGGTCTGCGCTCGGACAATACTGCAATAATGTTTTGACTCTTGACTCCCAGGTGGTTCACTTGTGTTGAAGGACAATCCCTATGGTAATTTTAGGCCGTTGGTTAACTGCTGCTGTAGCTAGAGTACTCTGACAGAGAGAGAGAGAGAGAGAGAGACATCCCATTGGATGCAACGCAGCATTTGATGATGTTGAATTTGTATCATTGCAAGCAAAATATTGTGTTGTTTTTGATTGAGGGCTTGGTTACGGGTCAAGGGACACTCAGACAATCATTTTGCGATTTGGATGAGTGTAAGGGATTGAGCTTTTTGCTGTCACATGTCACTGGTTCGCCTGTGGATTAACAGTGAGCCTGGTTTTTATCGTCTCTGTTGGTCGCTACTAGGTTAGGTTGATCATTGGATCTTCTAGTTGCTTGATAATTCAGACAGTACAAAAATCTAGTGCATTCGTCAGAACAATAGATGCTTTGTGAGCGTGTTTGTGTCATATTTCCTCATAATAAACAGGAAATTGGGGGTACTGATCTGTGAATGCCGCTGCAATTAGTGTAATGTGCTTTGGGTCCCATTGTTCGGCTCCATCTACACCGACTACACAAATGCAGTGGACCTCACCTGTCTCAACTGGTGTCTGAACCAACACACTGGAGGTTAAATGGGCTCCAACATTCCACTCCTGTTTTAAACAGTGTAAAATATTTATTCCTAATGAGGATGTTTAATATGTTGTGGGTGTCACACAAGATCCTATCATCAACAAGTGGTAGTCATTTGTAATGCCTGTTTAAAAATGTATCACATTCTCACAGTATCTTCTTCTGGATAATAAAAAAATAACCTTTCTGGTTATTTTATATTTTTTACTTTTTCATGTTTGTCGGTTGTAGTTACAAATAATAAGTACCCAGCCAACACGTGTATGTGGGGCCCATATGGGTATGAAATGGGCTGAAAATCTGGGCTCTATATAGGATTGTCCATGAGTTCCATAATGACCTCATGCCAATTGCCCACATGGATTTCATGCAGGATTGGACTTTCCACTAGGTGGGTCCCAACTTGGCAACATGCACAAGACCCATCTCGGTCCCAGCTGTAAAATAAATAGCGGTAGTGTGGTAATTTTGTATATGATAGGCTGGCAGGCTAGTTAATTAGTGGTGTGCAAAGCTAGCAGGCTAATCAGCTTGTACTGTGCAAATCTGATAAGGCATTCTTTCTATTGTTTTTATTTTTTTCAGTTAGCTGGCAAGCTAAAATGTTATTTGACAATCCATAGTGGTTATATAATACACATTGCATTCTCTGCTTTGCCACATTTCAAATATCTTCCATTTATGATCTGTTTTCGCTATCAGGCCAACTACAGTATGTCAAGGCAAAACAACAGTTTGAAGAACTTTGTAGTGATGCACCTAAATACTGAAACTGAAATTAATGTGTCCATTTAGCCAAAACCAGAAACAAAGTTTTGTTTATTGAATTAGGGTAATTGAGTAATTGATCTGGCTATGCTGTTCAGGCTGTTGTATAGGGTGATAAATAGGTTGTAGCACTAGCAAAGTCCGGCAACAAACTATCTCTCAATATTTCAGATATTGCTGCTCTAGAATAATTTTTGGTCACATTGAAGTGTTTCCACACTTCTGATATTAACCTGTTTTAGCTTTTTCACATTATGTGCACTAAATAGAGTAGAAACCGGATAACCGCTTTGGTGAACGTTTTTGGCCCTCCAAAACTACCGTATCCGGCTGAATATTTTCTGTTTTCAATAGAATTGTTTTGTTGGTCCAAGCAAGAGAGAGTTCTAGGAGATAAAACGCATGAAGTACTCTTCTATTTTGGTGGTGCACTATTGGATTTTGTATGGCTTTGGATCACGTGGCAACCAGTCACCTGAAAAAAACCAGCGGCTTTATTCTGAAAAGAATACCTTAAGCCATTAGTGCTCTGATTTAGAAAACTGAATGTAAATAGATTTACAGGAGCACTCTAGTTTATTATGCTGAACTGTACCATCCTGTAATTTTTCTAATGGGCAAAAATGCCGACCAGTTTTGTTTAGCCAAAATGAGGTACACAATGAAAGAGTAACAAATTGTCATCTGGACATAGTGCCTATTAGGGATCAATATCACTGTTTCAACAACTTAATTTATGTTTGGATTCATTATGGGCTCACAGAGGGACATTGTACTTGGAGGTAAAGGTACAAGCCCGGTATTGATTTTGGAGAAGAGCTTTGTGTATGCCTGTAAAGATCACAGTTATACATATGATGTTTTTTTCTCCTCCAGGTAGGCCTGTAATTCTTGCATTTCATAGGAGCCATCCTCAGAAACGAATTATGCTTCTCTGATGTTTTCCTACAGTCACGTCAGGTATTCAGCTCTATATGAGGATTTGAAACCTGCACGTTAATTTCAGTCCACCTCAGAGAGCACCTGACCTCCATATGGCCCCTGATTATATATAGCTTACCTACAGAAGCAGAGATGCAGCTCTGTCAAAGTGACAGCCACGTGAATTGTAATCAATGGCTGAGATATTGATTGCGCTCTTAATTGGCTTCTTTCCAAGCTGCGGGTCCAGTCACACACTGTCGAGGGAAGAAAGCAAATCGATAAATTATTCCTTAGATTTGCTGTTGGTGAAAATCAGTATTGAAGCATTAACCAACAGTTCGGTAGCTATTGGTTAAACCACATATGCTCATGATAATTCAAAACTCTTGACCTGACTTGAGACTTAGAAAGTTAGAAAGTGAGTGAGTTAGAAAGATGGATGGATAGGAACTGTCTATCTGTCTGTCTGTCTGTCTTTAATCATATTCATCTACAATAAATATCGATCAATAGATATGTATTGGTATGACTTACTATAGTTTAGTTTAGTTTTACCTTTATTGTCATTGCATGGTATACAACGAAATTTGATGAATCTATAGATACATGTATTAATTATGAAAGATAGATACATATGATTTATAATAGATGAATACATACCATACAGTATGTCTGTCTACCTGTCTAAATATCTGTCTGTCTGTCATTGTATTGATACTTTAGTTTCTTGCTTCAACATATTTATTTATATTTTGTACATTTAATATCATGTCCTATAGTAAAGTAAAATCAGGTCATCTCCATGCTGTGGCAACTGAAGAGCAGGTGGAGATTGGTCTGCCTTTGCAGACTCTGATAAAAGAGTACACGACGTTCATGTTTCATCAGGTGCACAAGCAGAACAAAGACATAGGCAAGGGCTTTTTTGATGGCAGTTTGCTAATTATTATGAACCCGATGAATATGGAGTAATGAGAATTTGCTTTAAAGGTATAGTTGGGAGGCTTTTAGGGATTGAAGGGTTTTCTTTCCAAGATCCTTTGAGGTATGGACAGCGATCAGCAGAAAGATGAAGAGGTTGAGAGTAGATGAGGCAACAGGTGCTGGGTTGCCACAGCAACAGCATGGCTTGAAGGCATCAATGGCTTCGGCGGATGTTTGAATGCTCGCTCGCAGCAGGCACACAAGTGTTTTACAGTTGGCACAGTTGGGCTCAGTTTAACATTATCCCTATCTCAAAGGAGAAGACGCCAGCCAGCACCGCAGTCAGTCCTGCTGCTTGCTTGCAGAGGGAACAGCAGGACGGAGGCTGGCAGGCAAGTCACTCATGACTGTGCGGGTCCTGCCCCCTGCCCATAGGAAATATAGGATTGCTGGTGTCTTTGTTTATTATCTCCCAGTACGTTATCCATAGGCTCCTGTTGAGTGAACAGTATTGATGCCAGCACCACAGAGGAGTGGATACACCATTCTCACCCTTGATGTCACGTCAATGGGTCTTAGATTTTCATCCTGACATTTCCATCATTGGGTCTATTGATCTTGGATGAGGGCCGGCTCTCTTAGGTAGATAGACAACCTATGCTGGGTTGTTTGTATGGGACGAGGGAGTGGAATACAAAAACCACCGCTTTTATGTTTCTTTACTAAAATGAGCAGCTTTGTAGAGTTTATTATATTCTTCTCAAGCTGATTGGGTAGGGCAAATATCCAATTATAAAGTAATTTTTTTTTCTGTTTGTCCTGCCCTCTGTGATTTTTACTTATTGGTTATTAATGGATTAAAATGGGCCTTAAGCTCTTCAATATAATAGGAGGTGCATTACACAATTTTGACCCACTTTAACTAGCTCTTCTGTCTCTGGGTTCAGAGTTACTAAAGCACTTACACATGTGTGTGCCCCCACTCTCTTTGCTCTTTAGACACATAGCATATGCCCTGATCTGTTTAGCTAAGGAGATTTGAAGTCTCGGGCTAATTGGCAGCAGGCTTATGGCTGCACGACCCATAATGAGTGTACAAGTCCAGTCTGTTGCTTTCTAAAGGAGGGGGATCATGCGTTCAGGATGCTCAGTGTGAACTACAGAGTCATTTCACATTTGAAGGATTAGCATTGAGTGGTTGATGACCTGGTTTTATGTCCTTCATGCATGAATGAAATGCGGTGAACGGTCTAAATAAATTGTATTAGTGTAAGTGTATTAGTAAGATGTTTTATTCCTTTATTTTTTACTTTTATTGCCATGTTAAATAAAAAAAAATCTAAAATTGAGAATAACGTCATAAAGATAGAATAATCTCATAATATGCCTTTTACAAGAAGAAAGTCCTAAATTTCAAGAATAAAATAACATTAGGAGATTGAAGTAGTAATATTTTGTGAATAAAGTCATAGCATTATAAGATTAGTTGTAATATTATCTAGAAAACAGCCATAAGGGAAACTAATGTCATAATGCAATGGCTTTATTCATGTTTTTATTTTATTTTAAGTTTTGACTTCATGCTCAAAGTAGTTCACTGTTCTCAAACTGCATGTTTGTTTTTTTAATGTGGCACTAAAAAGGTCATAGCAGACTGTGTGCTTTGTTTGGGATAATTCATAGACAGTCTGAATTACATTTGAGACCTAAGAAGTACAATGTAGGCTTAACCGTTTTCCCAGGCTTGCACATCGGTGGCGACATTTGTAAGGTTGTCCGTGATGAGAATAGCATATTAGAGATGCATTCATTTCCCCAAAGTTCTCCCAAAAGGTTTATTCATTTTTTTGGGTTAAAGCCAATTTCCGACTGGATTATATTAATCCTACTGGATGCGTTTTTAGGTAATGGAAAATCTGGAAGCTGCAATCTGGCCAATATTTTTTGGTTCAGTGGGTTCACAGTATGCACAGTTTGGGAAAGAGCCGATCTGATGAAACCAAACACCCCGGGGTTTCATAATGAACAGTGATGAGCAGTTAAATGTGCTTGTTGTGTAACATTCCCCCCGTCACCACCTGTTTATAGAGATCATAATTGTGATGTGATTTCTGGCTAATCATCACAGGAAAGACTGACATTAGAAGGTTAAACTTGTAACTCCGTGCCCCCCCCCTTACCTCAATGATGAAACAGTGATAATCTTAAAAGTTAATGTTAAAAGTAAATCTTTTAAAATCTAATCTAATATAATATAAAATATAATATATATATATATAATATATAATTTATTTTAATATTTTTTTTTAGCTTGTGTTCTAGTAAAAACATACTTCCCTACTTTATACTGTAGGTGAAAAACAGAATTTGATAAAAGAAGAATGTCTGAATTCACAGTACTCATAAAAGAGTAGGCAAAAAGTACCAGATGACCTAGGCTACTACTTTCGGCCAGATTCTGAAGTGTGATAGGATGGACACTTTACTATCCCATGAGGGAGAGGATTTGTAAATGGCAGTGAAGCGACATAACTGACGCTGGTAGGTCACATGATAATTACAGCATGGCGAATGTAGTGCGTCCAGATTACATTCATACCACACATACTCATACTATAAAGAACATACCCTTTTGTGGTCGTGAAGTAACTGCTTATTCAAAATAAGGACATACTCTAGAGCAGGGATGGGCAACTTCGGTCCTGGAGGGCCACTGTCCTACAGAGTTTAGCTCCAACCCTGAAAAAATCACCTGCCTGTAATTTTCTAGTAATCCTGAGGACCTTGATTAGCTTGTTCAGGTTTGTTTGATTAGGGTTGAAGCTAAACTCTGTAGGACAGTGGCCCTCCAGGACCGAAGTTGCCCATCCCTGCTCTAGAGAGTATGCCATTTTGGACGCATCCGTTCGTTCTTTCACTCACTCAATCACTCACTTACTCACTCACTTATATTATTAAGTAAATTTCTTTTAATTTAATTATTATTATTTATTTTTTTTGAAAACCTGAGTTTTTGTTGTTGTTGTTGTTTTTTGTGCAGTATGACAAATGTTTTCTTTTGTGTCAATTAACTGCTACATCTGCACTTTAAAAAATGTTCCACAGTATGGACTGTTTTTAACTAAGAAGAATTGTAAGATAATAACTTCAATTAAGTTATGTACCCATTACATGTCCCCTTTGAGTCGTTGTAAGGTCAGCAGATGTCTACTGCGAGTTTGCCAGAAGGGCTGGGGTTGATTGAGAACTACCTGAATCTCTCCTTAACAGATCAATGCTGTAATCTTCCCTCCGACAGCCTCCAGCACCCTATGTAGCCTTTATTAAACCTGCCGCAGTGGCCTATTGTGTGTCTGTGAAGCTCGCAACGACTCCCCAACCACACATGCAAACTCGGTCACATATTAGGGCTGTGAATTGAGCTGTCACTGCCTCACCAGTGAAGAATCAGGTAATTGATTGATGTTACACCGACTGGTATGGACCTGATTAGCAGTTCATTGTCGGTGTTATAATTGAGCCCATTTCCTGCCACCCTCAAACACCCGCTACCAAGGTAACAGTCTGTCTCTCTGTGGTTAAGACATCTGATAGGACCTTCTCTGGGTAAAATTAGATGTTTGTGAGATCTATCAGGTTCAGTGTTGAACCTGTTCATTGAGAGAGAACTCAATTGTGAGGAAAGGATTGTGAACTCTTTGAAATTTGATCTGTGTTTTTGGACCATTGCCTGTGGCCTGATCTTCACTTAAGCCATAAAATTACATACTTACTATAAAATATCTTTATTGTGTGATTTAAGGCATCTGAACACCCAAGCATGGCTGAGAGTTTTAAATATTTTATTTAGCTATAAATATATTATTTATTTTATGCTATATAAATATTTACTATATTTACTATTTAATATATGTTATATTTTTTGTGTGTGTGTATATATATTTATATATATGTATCTCATTTTTGTTTTTTTGAAAAATAAACCATTAAATGGCACTTTCTGGAGAGTTTTGTGCAAAGAAATGGAGAAATTGAGTCTTACATGATATGTGAAAAACTGCAAGGTTAAGAGCATATACTTTGCATTGTTGTAGTATCAACAGGTATTAGGACATTTAGCATTTACATTACTGTTAATCAGTCATCAATTGATTACACATTGTATTACCTTGTTATGATATAGTGACCCATACAATGTGCCAAACATAATGTGCCACATGAAGAGACAGTGCAGCATATGACAGTAGCAACAGCTGAGAAGATCACAGATGGGTCTGTGGTGACCAGGTCCACCTCACACAAACTTCCTTCTCCCATTCTCTCTCTTTACTACTACCACACACACACACACACACACGCACACACACACACGCACACACGCACACACACACACACACACACACACACACACACAAACACACAAAGGCAAACAAACGCACACATAGTCTAACCAGGACTCAACATAAACTCTTCAAAGCTGCCAGCTTGGCAACCAAGTATGTAGTTTTGATTTCTGGCTCCAGTGGTTGCCTCATTACAAACTGCCTATTATTAAGATATAAAAATGATGATAACACTGGTTAGTTTTACAAAACCACATTTGAATTTATTTGTGTTTTACCTTTGTTACTTTTTGTACAACCAACGTTGTGCTGAACTTGACAAAATTGATCTGCTGCTGCAGCGGCGGCCAGCAGCTCGTGAGTTTTTTTTTTTTTTTTTTTTTTTTTTTTTTTTCAAGGCAGTAGAAGGTTCTGGAACTTTTGCGCGCTTCCACATCCCGCGCAACTACTGATCTCCCAGGAACATTCATTATATACTGCTGCGTACATTTATCCGTGTCGGAGTTCTTAGTTTTTTAAAACTGAATATTTGCAGTCTAAGAATTCAGAACAAAAAAATAGCTGTCTAAAAAATTCAGCCATAAAAACATTTCAATTCGTTAAATTTCAAAAGTTCAATATTTGTTTAAAGAAATCAAATTCAGAATTATTTAAAATACCACATAAAATTCAAATTTGTTAGATTACACTTGTAAATAATTCAAATTTACACAATTCAAATTCAAATCATATTGTCATATTATAAGCTCCATAGAGTAGTAGCCTACCTAGATGCGCATGCGTGAGCGGTGCGCGATCATGGTCGACTGACAACGAGATTAAGCAGCTGAACAAGAATACGGCCGTGTTCCGACTGTTCTCATCTCAGCTCCGCCGAGACAAAATAGACATGCCATTTCAAAAATCTTTCATTTATTGTCAGAAATATGTTTTCAAAAGCATCACTTTCATCAAATTTTATGTGACATCATTTCCAGTAGGCAACTGACTGCAAACGGGCACATCAGGACACAAACGAGCAGGCTTATGTGCCGGGGCTGAGCCCCGGAGAGCCCCGGCCCAATTTAACCACTGAATATATGTATGTATGTGTGTGTGCATGCATTTATTTACTTAATGTTTTCAATTATTTAATATTTTTTCACTTTTTAATAGATACAATAAACATTATAGATGTTTAGACTTCTAGGCATAATAGACTTGCTTTTAAAGAAATATCCACTTGATAGTGCACGCGTGCTGAATGCGTCTTTCAGTGTTCTCTGCTAAGGACTATACTTTGAGAGGCTCGCACACTCAACTGTGTGCGAGACTGAGCGGGACGTGGAAAATGAAGTATACCCGGGCTTCAGAAGTAAAAGGCTCTATAAAGGCCCTGTGTGATAGTATAGAGCCCTTTGAGTGACAGGTTCAGAGAGGGCATCTCTTAGTTTCTATTCAGTGACAGGCCCCTCCAGACCCAATCAGCCTGTCACATGTGTCTGGGACAGGTAATTGTGCTTCTGGCCCAACCTTATTCCTCCTGATCTCTTCCCTCCTGTTTTTAACTCATCACTGTCCCCAGGCATTCGTCCTTCTCTGAGTTCAGCTGCCAACCCCTGACGCTCTCCAAATTGTATTCTTCACCCCTTTCTGAGAGCTCAGAGTCACTCGCCGCCTCTATCTTTGATTGCTGATGAAGAGGAGAATTTCCTTGTTGTTTTTTTTGTTCTGCAGAAGGATTTGTTTATTAAGAGCAGTGGTGTAAATGTCAGTGGAAGAGTTAATTGTCTCATTACCCAGCTCATCTCTATATGACCCTCATTAATTTGAGCGCTGATGGGATTGTGCTGTCTTGGATTTGTGTGAATATGTGTGTGTGGGCCTGTGTTTATGGTGCACACTCGGGGCATCTTTCTCATGTTTAATTGTGACTAGCAAAAACTTGCATCTTATTTACTAGGGATATACAGAGTATCTGTGCCAAATCGTTTATCAGTTTTTGTTGTTTTGAATTTATTGGTTAATATTTTACAAATACATTCCCCCTGTTTTATGTTAAATGTAATCTTCAGAAGGTCTCAAAATTAATATCCATTTTTAATTTATTTTTAATAAACAATTTATTGCTTTAATAAGCAAATGAATGTCTTTTAAATAAATAATAATAATAATAAAATAATGAGTTTTAACCATTGCATTGCTCTCAGTTTGGATTAACTTATCCAAGGACAGACCTCTCTACTTGCAGACAGTTTTTTCATTCATGTGTAAAATATCATATTGATTTTATGCTGCTGAGACTTTTTTTTTTCCAGCATTGTACTGCACGTTTTGTACTGGCGTGGCAATATGAAGCGCATAAGGAGGTAAATGGGAGTGTCTTTGCTTGTTGAAGAACCTTTTCCTTCCAGGTTTTGTTGGAGGAAATCTCCTAGAAAAGAATTTGTCCCTCTGGAGTCATTCTTTGAAAATGAAACGCCACAGCTGTAAAGAAATCCTTTTTTTGTAAGTCAAACGTTGACACAAGTGAATGAAACTCAGTGAACAAGTTTACTTTCAACTTCACCTTGAAAATCTCTCAATTTTGAAATATTAATACGTTTATTTCAAGTGGGTTTATCATGCAATTTGCAGTGAGAGCGAAATGTGTTTGAAGTTGACAATTGGTATCAGAGGGATTTTGGAAAAGCTAGCTTTAGATCTTTTTTTATAGCTCACATTTTGTCAGCTGAAGCAGCTTAAATTTAGAGAATTTGTGGAGCCCTCCATTTTACTAGCTTATTTATTGCTTATTTCAAGGTGCACCACAAAAAACTTGTGATAGATTTTATTAGATGCTTTTATTATTCGTGAATTAGAAATTGAGCAGGCTGCCAGACTCAGGAGATGTTTCATTATTACAGCTCCAGATACATGTTTCTTTTATCATAAATAATATCCTGAGTCGTCTAAATAGCACACAGATGATTCCTCTCTTGTTTTCAACAAATAAAGCCCTGTGTCTTCCATCATACTTCATATTGCCAAGTATTTAATGTGTAAATCTTGCCTGGACTCTTTACTACATTAATGATGTAGCTCATCTGTGGCTTTCAGGCTTGCTTTGACATTAATAAGCGACAAAACCCCCAGTCATGAGCTGTCTTGTGCTGACATCAAAGCGCACTGATTATTCAGTCCCACACTTTGTATGTTATTTTCTGTTGTTTGGAATATTAAGATGTGTGAGCTGCTAAATCCTCAGCGGACCTTTAAAGGGTCACAGCTTTTGCAGTTACATAACTGCTGAATATTCCTCCAAATGATGCCTGTGATCTATATAACCATCCATTACCATAATACAGGACATCAGATTCAGAATGCAGGTGGTCCCTCCGGGCACGGGCTTATGAGATGGCATCTCTTCTCCTCTCCTGATTCTAATATTAATGGGAAGCGATTTATTCAGGTTTTGCTTGCAATATGAGCTATAGGGAAGGTTATTCTTCACCTTGCTTTTAAAACCGAATGGAGTGTATTGTGAACTCCACACAGCTCTGCAAAAAAACAAGGCCGCATCAGTGTCTGAATCTGTACTTCAACCTTGACGTCTACAGAGCTCATTCTCTTTTTCGGATCAGCTCATAGTCATTTGCGACTGGTTCTCTGAGTTGGCACTTTCTGTCTCATCTTTCAGCTACTGCAGTCTCTATTCCCCTCATCTCTATTTAACGCAGCGCCTGCTTACTCAGGGTTGCCAATAAACCTGCCATGGCTTCTGTCCCTCATATCAGTGAATGGTTTACAATAGAGGATGCGTAGTGATTGCTTAAACACAAGAACAAAAAGTGTGTCGACAAATGCACCCATATTAAAATTCTGTCCAGTACTGATAAGCTGATGATCATTTTCATGTTGTGCTTGATAATCTACAAATAGGGGATATTAATGTTTTGTACTATTTTATCTGATGTAAATTACAAATAAAACTGAAATGGAATGTAAATTTAGGCATCACAATATTGTAATGTACATTCTGAAAATGTTTTATTTTGAGATTTGCTGAAGATTACATATAACGTTGTTATTAAATTATTAGTTTAAAAAATATTCAATTTGATTGTTAGATGATGACAATGGCAATCTAAATAAAAAATACAAATATTATTTTCTAAATTAACAATGGAACATCATTAATAATAATGATGATAATAGTAATAATAATAATAATAATCATCATCTATATAAAATAATATAATATAATTCAATCATTATTAGTCATTTTATATTAATAATTATAATGTAATAATAATATTTAAAAAAAATGAATTTTTTTTTCTCAGAAATGAAAATATATGAATCAGAAACGAGAAATTTCACACACACACACACACACACACACACACACACACACACACACACACACACACACACACACACACACACACACACACACACACACACCACTAAGCAGCACAGATAGTGAGAGTGATGGATTGCCCAGCGGTCTCCTCCTCACCTCTTTTACTCCGCAGCCTTCATCCGCTTGCAGTTTCATCTGCTCATTTGTAACTCGGAGAGCCTGCGTGGGAAAATGGTCTTGTGAACAGGCATAGATTTAAAGAAGGTTTTGTAGAGCCCGGATGGTGCATTCACAGCTGTTCAGGATGACGTTGAGCTTTGACCAGTCTTGTTAATGAGATCCAGAGCTCTCAGCGGGTCGTTCCTGTCCGAGAGCCAGATGTGGGGGAGATAACGTGACTTAATGGGCCCACTCAAGAGAAGCGTGATGAGAACACGCTGTCTGAATTAGTCACACTGATGAAGCATGACACGGCAGGGCAAGAGTCTTTTCGCTGAGAACCACCTCGACTTACCTTTGACTTCAGGAGGTCAAGCCTGACATTACCCTGACCCTTTAAACATATGAATGTGTGCTAAAATCACGAAATGCATTTCATATCAGTTATACGTTGTTAATTATATGCAATGAAAAAACACTTTTAGCAGAAAATGACCAGAGAAATTTTTTGGCAGTCCATTAAGGATCCTGTTAGGTGTGAAAAGTTGTCAGGGTGTGTAATGAATGCACTTTATTCCAAAAGAATTGCAGGGCAAGAGCGGAGAGCTCTTAGATCACGGTAATTGGATGAAGCAGCAGTGTCATTTTCTTTTGAATCTCCTTTTCAATTTGTCCAGTCAGTTTGTCTTTTAACATGTGACAAAGCTAACAGCAGAAATAAAACCAAGTATAAATTAGATTTAGCTTTCTCTTTTTCAGCTAACAAATAATCTTGACCTACTCCTTTGGCCAAGCCCGTGCCAGTAACCAGTGAGTGCTATTGTGTTTTGTGTGGATTGTTCATTACAGATTCTTAATGAATTACACAGGTTTGATTAAAACCTTTTTGTGTAAGTTCATATCTCTCTCTCTTAATCACGGTAAATCAAGACTAACCGTATTGAACTATATAACAGTGATTAGTTCTGTCGATAAAGGTATCCAAACATTTGCTCGCCTGTCTAATAAAATGGATAATGGCCTATATTAAAGCGTATTTTGTGTGTCCATGGTTTCTATGGAAGTAAAACAGGAAATCTCTGATTTGTTTGGATTTAAACAATGTTGTAAACATTTGGGATAGTGTAAGTACACAAGTCAACAAAATATATAACATTGTTCTAGTGGTTTTTGGATATTTTTTTTTTTTTTTAGATTGAGGTATTTTCGATAGGACAACGATACTGTTTAAGAAAATTATTTTTATTTATTTTCAGCCTATAAAATATAGTTGTTTGGTCATCATATTTGGGGTGGAATTAACACTACAGTGTGAGTGACTTATATCCACCCATTTGGTAAGTACAGGAAAACAATGGAAGTCTTGTAACGAACCGGCGCTCCATGGCCTCCCTTTGTTCACCCAGAGCCTCTGTAACACCCTGTACGTGGAACTTGAATCATGCTCAGCCAGAGGTTTCCCGTTCTCTTACATCCAGCCGTGTTTACCGTGCATGCAAGCTTGCAGCGCCTCCTAAGTTTTTTTTTCTCTGGCTCATGTTGATTTGAATGAGTTATTGCACTTTTTGTAAAGCCCAGGGGATTTTTGTCCCACCTGCAGTAGATGTGACCTTGACCATGTAATGCATTTTCTCTACCATTCCTCCACTATGTGCTTCTCATCCTCACCCTGATCTTTAATGTTTTCTATATTTTTTGTCATGTCTTTGTCAAAAGAAATTGTAGAAAATATATTTTATATATTTTTATATATTTAATTTAATATATTATTTAATTTAACGTTTTCTTCTGTCACAGTGAATATGAAAATACATTTTTGTAGTAAAACATAAAATGATGTTTAAAAATGCAAAGACAAAAACATTACATTCAGGAAAACAATATCATTCCTTGCTGATGATGATACATAAAGCTGGAGCACTTGATTGGTCCCAAGAGGATTATCTCATCAAAAGTACCATATTTTAGTCAATAGCCCAGAGAGAATTCGATTATCATGTTCTGTTAAACAAAGTCTGAGAGAATAATGGAGACCCATCGCCCTACTGTTCTGAGGGTCACATACGTTCACTATTAGATCTGGTCTTATTTCATTGTTACACAAGGACACGTTGCAGAGGTGTAATTGACCCGTGCGTCTGGAGCGCAGTGTGCCACAGCTTGACGCTGCCTTTGCTGCACTGCATATGTCTCTGTGCAGGCTCGCTGGGGTTTCTCAGCCTCTGTACAGGTATCTTTCTTCTATTACAAGGCTTTCAGCGCAGACCAACCTCAGCAGACATAAGTTAATTAAGTGTATCGTTTCTCTGGCAGACTCAGGCCTCTGGAGTTTCGTTCGCTCAAGCCTTGATTTATGCCGATCTTCAAGGACGGTGTTGTGCACTGCAGCACGACGCTGCCTCTGAAGCCCAGCCTACAGCCTCACATCAGCATCAGGAAGATGCAAAGCATTTTATATTGCTTTGTCCATGTCAATGTACAAAAGTTCGATTTGTATCGGTCCATTTGTCTGCATTTGCAGTGACAGTCATACTGTAGCTTGATGCATCATCTTCTTCAGGGCTCGACATTAAGGACTGCTGAAAGACACTCTGGCCAGTTGACAGAACTGTCACTTGCCCGATCAGGCCAGTGCTGCATCTTCACGGAAGTTGATCATTTGCTGATTTTAAGCCTTGCCAGTTTAAATATTCAAGCGCACGTAGACGGGAAAAGAGTTAGCCGCGTCTCTCGGTTTGGTACTTGTGTGCTGTGTGATAAGTTTTGTAACGGTCATCCATTTAGTAAGTAATTATTCACTAATAATTTTCCACTATAATGAGCTGTTAATTGTTGTGACTGGATCATTGAGTAAGTGCTAGTGCTGTATCAGTCAGTTGAATCATTTTAGTACATTTTTGTGAATTAATCAATTTAATTGGTTTTGTGGACTGGGTCATTTTAATTTTGTGAATTGAATCAGTTGAATTTTTGAAAATATCCAAATCAGAATGTGATTATACAATGTATCCAACCAATGAGATTGGATCATTGAATCAACAAATAGTTGTTTTGTGTGAATGACAGTCATAATATTTTCATTTGCATTCATAAATGTATTCACTAATACATTTCCGCTGTAAAAAGCTTTTAACCATTGACCAGATCATTGAGTCAATGAATTAAATGCGAGAGCTGTATCAGTTTGATTTGTAAATGAATCATTTGGTCTGTTTTTGTGAACCAGTTAATTTTTGTTAAAATATTTGTGTCCTGGATTAATTGGTTCATTGAAAAGATCAGACTCAGTCTCACATTTGACTGATTTCACCGTTTACTTTGATATTTCATGATCGTGCTAGGGTGGATGTCAAGAATTTGTTATCATATGACCTCAGAAGACTTAGAATATAGTATGGATCTCATTTAGTTTTTAAATGAGTGGCCAGAATTGTAAGAAAATTTGAAAAGGTGAGTAAATGATGACAGATTGTTAATTTCAGGCTGAGCTGTTCCTTTAAGAGGGCATCTGAAGAAATGTAAATGGCAGGTTTAGAGGAGCAGTAAATGGTGAGGCAGCTCCGCTCATTAGACGGCCTGTCGGTCTTGAACACAAGCCCACTTGGAGAAGCTTGTAAACATGGCCCCAGATGTCCTCCAGACAAAGGGTAGCAGCTCCACATTGTGTCCCCTGCTGTTTGACATCATGACCTGACAGCAGAGGTCAAAGAATCAATAGTATTGCAGCGTTGTCATCATGCACCCCCCCAAGTGCAGTCTTACAAAATCACATTCAGATCATCGTCAGCTGCTCTCGTCTGATGGGCTCTGAAGAATCTGGAATGCTTTTGAAGAGGAAGTGGTTGCGCTGCTGGGAACTGGAGGCGCAGAATGACGGTAAAGCGGGGTTGGGAGAGGAGAGGGCTTGCGTGAGGTTACAGCGGATCATTAATATGATGAGATTCTGTGGGCCAAATGTTTATGAGCGAGAGTGTTTCTTACTGTTGGAGGGCCTACTTTGGAACCATTTGCCTCTTTTAAAACCACAGTAATGAAGTTATGGCAGTACAATGAAGGGACGGCTCGCGATTTGGTAAACCACTGAGCCCCTGATCCCCTTAGATGATTATATGTTTCACATGTCTGCCATAGATTGATGTATAAAATATCATATCATAATGTTCCAGAGGTAAACCAGGTTATTAGCACTAGATAGGCAACTTGAAATAGAAGATTATATGGATATTATAAAATGAATAGTTAAAATTAAACACCTACATGAAACAAATTTATTTAAAATTAATAAAGCAGTTTATTGTTTTTAAAAGAAGTATTTTATAAATACCAAGGCTGAATTTATTTGATAAAAAACCAGTACAAAAGTAGTATTTTGAAGTATTATTACAATTTGTTTTTTATATTTCTATATATATTTAATATATTATAAATTCCTTATATTAAATTCCTGTGATGACAAAGCTGAATTTTCAGCATCATTACTGTGACATGATTCTTTAGAAATAATTTTAATATGCTGATTTGCTGCTCAAGATGCATTTCATATTGTTATCAATGTTGACACACAGTTGTGCTGCTTAGAAAGTTCAAAAGAACAAATTTATTCAAAATGGAAATCTTTTGTAACATTATAAATATCTTTACTGCCACTTTTCACTTACTTCAAACTTTTAAACAGTAGTGCAAAAATGACTCATTTATACCATGAAAAAAAATATTATAAATGTGTAAATTATCTGGAAAATATTTTAATTTCATTATTTTTAAACTATATTTCTCTGAACTTGCAGCCCTAAGTTGTAAAACTTCTAATTTATCATATTGTTCTTGGTGCTGTTTAATATTTCATGTCATGCCTGAGAACCCCCCTCCTGCGTGATAAAATCACTGTACCGAATGGCCTCTCGTGTGTTATTACGTTGATTCCAAGTACATATTTTCATTTCATTCTGAAATCTTGCACAAGAAGTTCTCGATGTTGCGATTCTTCCAGTCTAAGAGGATCAGTCAGCATAGTAAAGAAGGCTTATTTGAAATCTCTGTTTACTCACTCCCAACGTTTTATTATTAACCATCCGCAGGGGCCAGCGTTAGATCCGCAACTGAGCTGCAAGCTCTGAAGGACGGGTTCTCACACTGGCAGGGTCCTTGCTGCACATAGTTCAAGGCCCTTGAGGCGCGCTACCATTCTATTGTTTGTGTTATTTTTAGCCGAGCCGCGTCAAGCTGAACTTTGTGGGCTGGCCGGCCAGCGCTCATTAGAGTACAAAGACCCCGGAGTGAGTTTCCATCGGCGATAGGCCTTTTCCTCTGTGGTTTTGAGGATGCGGTGTGTAGTCGGGTTTTGCTTTTGTGAACCCTCGTCGCAGACTGTACCTGCTCCACCCTGTGTGTGAAGGATAGTGTTTCAGCCCAGTCAGGCCTGGCCTGAAAAAGCAAGCCCATTTCCATATGCTCGCTTTGTGTCGGGCAAGAGAGAGAGGAACTGATCTTTTATTTGTATGCAGGCGCTCCAGTCCTCTGATTACATTTTCCCCAGGCGTAGATGGAGTTATGTGAAATTTGTCTCAGCAGGTGAGCGACGGGAGACAAACATTCAATAAGGCTTTGTCTCTCACATTGTGAGTCCCGTTTCTGGCCTCATGAGAAATTGAGGGATTCAAAAAATATGCAAAAAGCTTCTTTTTTTTTTTTTTTTTTAGGAAGGGAAGGCATTGTTATGGCACATAGTGACTTGGCTACTAATATGGAGGCCTGGGTGATTATTTAGTTGGAGAACAACAGGGTAACCTTTAGGGGTTTTAAAACATAATGTCAACATGAAATCACAATCAGATTTGTCATCATTTACTTTCTTAATGCACATTCCTGTTTTTATTGTGCATGTTATTCCAAGTTTGTAATCTTTCATCAAAATGTAGTAACTTGCTCTTTCTCCATAATGGCTTTGCTTTTCTGCTAATGTCACTTAGCTGTGCGGCTTATTGGATGATGTTAACCAGTAGACAAACAACTATTTTGACATTTATTTTAGCGAACACTCATTCGTCTGGCTTAATTCAGGTATGTAATGCTTTTCACCATTAAATCAATTCCCAGTGGATAAAATCAAGTCCTGCCCCATTCTCTTTTTCACTCATGGATGTCACAATATTCAAGTAAAATGGCTTAAAATCATCATGAAGTGCTATTTACAACCTAAGACATGTATATTTCTGCTCTTGTGCTTTATTTTTTGCAATCTCTAAGGAAGCCTATCCATGTAAACATGATAAATTAGGTGAGAATAGTGTAATAGTGTATACTAAATAGTATTCAGGTTGTTTTAATGACTGGTGCGTGAATTTCCCTGTCCACTTCTTGTGTTTTGTTGTTCCTTATGCCGTTTGTAGTGCTCTTTGGACTGAATTGTTTGCTCCCTGTGAATTTGGAATCTCTCTTAAGATGTCCGAACACCCCATGCGTCCACTTCACTCGGCACTTCACCGAGCGCTTGGAACGTTCTCACTGCAGGGGTGAAAGGGGCAGCCATCTTGGCTCAGAATGAAGCTGCTTTTTACTGACTGAATGGCTATTGAGGGCCAATGGGAGAGCGACTCTATTTCCAAACGTTGTGTAATGTCACATCAGACAATAGTATGTAGATGTCCACCATGACACCACTCTCAAACCACCAGCTATATCAGTCTCGAACACATTCCCAGCCAAAGACGTGCTGGCTGAGACAAAGATGGTGTAACGTCTTGAATTATTTAAAGCTTTTTTGTAACTGAATAGTGTCTTGACACAAATTAGTTCTAGAAGCTGAAGACAACCAACATCTCCTAGAATGCCTGGCTAGCTAATTAGTTAAAGTAATTAATGAGTGAGGAGCGTATGGTTGTGGCTCCTGTGGGGTATCTAACAGTCCTTAAATTCCCAGCCCAACTGCCCTACTACTGCATGGAACAGACTGGAAGTGAATGGATGTATTGCAGTAAATTTACATTTGGAACAGATTTTATGTATTTTATGTACAAATCTGTATCAGAATCGTCTGTTTTTTATGATTTCATAAGATTTGCTATTCTGAGGAGAAGGAGCGTCCCTTTCCTATAGAAGTTTCTCCGCCTCACCAAATGTTCTTTCAACTGCCTCTGTGAGCTGTCTAAATACATTTTTATGACACTCCACATATGTGACAAAATCACAGAGCAATACGTTAGCTAACGGCACTGGGTCTGGGTAGATGCAGATTAACATTTTTAAACATTTACTGAAATGTCTTAAATAGGCTGTGCAAAAATGGTCGTTTTCTTCCTTCTTCTTGCTTAAGGCGACCACTCCATGAGACTGATATGTGTGTAATAGCTATCATCCATCATGATCTAGTTGTGCAGAACAGCAGGTTTTGTTAACAAGTTAATGCTCCTTCTTTAGTTCTGGCTGTTTCTGTCTTTTGGGAGGTAGGGCGTAGCGAAATATTGAATATTCATTATATATCCGTAATGATTTGGATAAGACAACATCTTAAATTTTCATTGATTTTAATGCATTTTTATGCCAGTCAGTTTCAGACTGTGCCATTGTCTCGTTAGCATGAGCGCTTTAAGACAGATGTTTTAAAAGCATATATTATTTAACTATTTTATCATTTAAACTTGAATAGCAAAAACCACGTTAGAGTTGGTATGTTTGATTCATTTCTGTGACTGTCAGTTTAAATTGTTGATTTAAAGCCTTAGCACTCAATGTAGTGTAAATATATATTTTTTTGTAAATTAGTTTTTTTTTTAGCAATTATCGCTGTTTATTGTAATATTGATGCATATAATTTAAAATGATGCAAGATTTTTACTGTATTTTATGTTTTGCATTAAACATTTTAAATCAACTGTAATTGGCAGCAAAGGATATATGTCCTTTATAATTCACTTATTAATAATCATTATTATTTTTGAAAAATACTCAAAAATATTCAATATTTTTTAATTACTTTTCATCCTAATTAAATAATTCACTTATTCAAATAAGTGAATTTTGTATCATAAAATATTGTTTTGTTATTTTATTATTTACACACTATTACAAAACTTAATTAAAATTAATATTTTGAATTTGCTTTTATTTTTTATATTTTCAGTTTTTATTTAAATGTCAGTTTAAGTTTGTCATTTTGTTATGTCCTTGTCATTTTTATTGGATTTTGTTTGCTTTAAATATTTCTATTTAGCTTTATTTTTGTTTTATTTTTAATCAAATTTCAATTTATTTCATATTTCAATCAACAAAATTTGTTTCAATAGTTTTAGTTAACAGTACACACTGCATCAGGCATCACAGTGTGTTTTTTGGCTCTGAATCTACAGGTTTTAATCAGCATCTCTGTGAATCTGTGATCCCCTGCATAAATCCATATTCACATAACGTCGGGTGTTGCAGGGATTTTTGAGAATGAGAGCTCAGAGGGCCTCTGGTACTGTCAAATCATCAACTTACTGTATTCAGAAAATATCGTTTAATTAAAATAATTTTTAATAAATCATGATTTAATTTACTGCTGCTACGTTTAAAAGTAAATGTTTTTAAGCCTTCTGTTTGAAAGTGCTGACTGCTGCAGGACTTTTTTTTAAAATTCATTTGACAATTTGGCAACAGATTAATTAAGTTCTCTTCTCAGAGAAATATCTATTTTGAAAAAAAAAAAAAGAGAGAGAGAGAGCCTGGTCTGTTTTCTGGCAGTATTGCAGCTGTTGCTTGTGTGAAATCAAGTAAATGACATTCATACTCTATGCGGTATCAAGTATCAAGTGGAACGGTGGTTGTAAACACTCTAATGAGGATCTGTGGATGTCTGTGTTACCAGTTGAGTGGTTGAGTCACTGTTTGCTCAGTTAATCATGCTGTTGTTTCCTATCCTGAATTGAGATGCAAACGAGTGCAGATAGATTTAATCATTTCTGCTAATAGTTTACAGAGGATAAAGCAGGAGTTTAAGATAACCTACAAACACTTGAAGGAAAAATACTACTGTCTGTTCCCTTCTTGATGTTATGAAAAGTTCTTGGCGTTTTTGATTTGTCTGATAGCTCTTAGCGTTCATCTCACGGCACAACTCAAGATTCTCACCCAACTCCCTCAGATCTTTTCATCCTAATTATACATTTCTGCATCTTTCCAGATGCCTACGATTAGTTTGCCAATTCAGGCTGATTTTACCAATAAAAGTGTGATGTAATTCCCTGGAGTTTCTTTGTTTCAGCAAATATAGGCTTATCTCTATGGAGCTTTGTCATTTTATAGGCTTCAGTAACATGGGCAGCGTAGCCTAGCGGTTAAAGATCTGCATTTGGTGGCCCTTATTTGGGTAATGTGCCTATTCAAGCTTTAAATCACTCATTAAGTGGCAAATCTGTTCCAATTTAAAGCAAGTCAGAAAGGAATACAGCTTGAGATGCAATGATCATTTTGATCTTGATTAGAGTGATGTCGATCTGTGAAATACATGATATCCCATCGATTTCTGGGAAGTCGTTCTTGTGAAATGACAGCTTTGATGGCAGGTTCAGGGTGGTGTTTCATACTGATGCTCAGGTAATGGCGGAACAAGCGTTTTTTGAAGGGCCGTGACAGATGCAGCTACATCGTTTGACGGGTCTAGCCGGCCCTGACAGCACTACAGACACGAGAGCCGAGGGTGGAGCGGCTCTCTTCTGCTCTGCTTTCATCTAACAGGGCTCTAATAATCAAGAAGACAGCACTGGCTCTGGACATGATTAAGAGAGATGGATGTTGCAATGGTGGGCTTGTTGAAGAAACAGAATGAGGTTGGGTATCAAGGCAGCTGTTTATGTATGCCGATGTGGCAGATGTATGATTTAGTCACCATGAAATCCAAATTGAAAATTCTTATTTTTTTATGGAATATTGCAGTGTTTATTAAATGATTTATCTGTGCACACATCATTCTTTTTTAAGAAAACGTGCCTTTCATCAAAAACCTTAATGCGCCCGCCCGTTTGCAACAACATCTCTTCTCTGAAGCCGTGTACACCAGTCAGTCAAATAAAACGATCACAGCAGTAAGCAAACGACAACATTTTCTATAATTCAATAATGTCTCCATGGACAAAATCAAGTCTTGGCCTACATTTATTTTCAAGAGCTGTTTCACTCTGATCACAATAGGGAAGAGAAGATTTCCGTCTCATGCTGACTTCAATGTTTGAAGGACTTTTCTATTGAATTCATAATTTTAAAGTAGCAAGTTAGTTAGTTTAGTTTTTCCTTTTTTTATTGCTGTTTTCTAGTAATATACTGCAAATTTAGCTTACATTTAAGCTGTCACTCTATATATCTATATCCATAAATGCCGCATTAGCAGCTATTCATATGGGCCACTATACGTAAGCCATCCCGCATATTGAAACGGTAAAAGCTGGTCCATAAACTTGTTTTTCACGTGTGTGAATATCTATATCTGCAAAAGCCTTTAGCAGCTGATTGTCACAGAAATTAGTTTATCATTAATGTAAGATAATTCTGCATATGGTAAATAAAAAGGAATATTGATTATAGCTCTTACAAATATCATTGCTCTTCAGTTCAGAGAACCCTACCATAGATATCTTGGTTTCTTTCTTACAACCATAGGCTGCACATTGTTGTGGAATTTTTTTATGAAAATTAATTGGTTTGTTAGTGTGAGTGATGACAAGCAGCGTCTTAAATGTTGATGGTTCCAAGATGGCTGATGCATTGAAGTGTCTAAAGCAGTTGAATCTATAGATATCTGTGTTTAAAACTAGCTACATGTCATGCTAGACTAATTTTATGTTAAGTATTAGTAGTATTATCTAATAGTTTTCATAAGCAAAAATATGGGATTTATGGATCTAATGCTTTTTATAATGTTATGTTGAGGTGCCAGATGCTTGCCTACTACATGAAAATCCTGGTGGTGCAACCTGGGGTACTTTGCTCAGGTGCACTCTTGGATCATGACTTGCTTCCTGTTGGCATCCAACCATCAAGCTTCTATTTACAGATAACAGATTTGTTGTTTGTGATAGTTGATCCTGGTGAATAGACATGCAGTGTGCTTGATCGGGACGACCACAATGCTACAAGTGCCCATTTCTTTAAACAGAGCCATAGGACTTCTGCACTAAATGTTGTGTTCCTGATGCCACACATGCCAGAGTGCTTTATAAAACATATGTTAGTGTGAGGAGAAACATTAGCAGCAGTAGGGTATAATTTCTCTGCGTTCAGGAGTGGTAATGAGTTGTTAAAGTCTGTGAAAAACAAACGAGGTCGTGTTATCTGTCCTTGCTCTGTGATTGCAGCTGCTGGCCGCCAAACAGAAGGCCTTCCATCTCCCTCCAGAGTAATTAGTGCTTGCTAAATGTTGCGCGGCTGCCTGAATTACCACCTTATGCATCTGGTGAAAGTCATTTCAGCTGTGCTTATTTTCCTACCTTTAGAATGAATGTTGTGTCGTTCAGTTTTATTATTGGCTTTTTATTGCAGTCTATAGTTTTAAACTCATAGCACATTTAGCAGCGCTCTTTTTCTTAGATTTAAGTTTTGCGTCATATCCATGATGTCCACAAGACTGTGGGGGCTATGGGGTCATCAAAGTAGGGATAAAAAAGGACCCCAAGGACTTAACCATTGTGTTATGTTAAAATTCTGGGTACGATCGTTGTGTTTCGGGTCAAATACACTAGTCAGATTCAGTACAACTCTGAAAAATCTAACTATGGAAAACAAAACAAAAAGATTCAGTCAAATTTACGCATGCACATTCCACAACACCTCAGTGTCAAAACTTTGCTGGGATGTTCATGACACTAAATGAGAAATAGTCACAATAGCTATGTTTCCATCACCCTGTTTTTATGCACATTTTGAAGTATCGCATCAGAAACGAATGATGCCAATTTTGCAAAAAAAATTCCTTAATTCGCATTTCGCAAAAACGTTTTTACGCTCGCTTGATGTGGTTTTTGACTTGTGCGAAAAAGATTTAATACGAATAATGGGAGATGGAAACTCATTTTCCGAATAAATTCTGACGTAGCAAACATTAAACCCACGTGACTAATTGGCTGTTTCCACTGATGGTGTTTTATTTACTGTTGGTATAGGTTACCAATATCACTGTCATCCGCTTGAACAACTTGATGGAAACGCACCTAATTCGCATTGTTTTTTTGCAAACTTTGATAAGATTCGCTTTATGTTTGGATGGAAACCCAGCTATAGTTTCAAGACAAAGATCCTAGGTTAACCAATATTTCTGACAACTTAAAATATATTTTCTTGTCAAATATAATTTTCACAGGCAAAATCCAGTCATTTCAATAGGTATCTGGAAATTTGCGTTAGGGTGAAACATTCCCCATGCATATTTTGCAACGGGTTCAAGTTGGTCATGTGGATTCGCATGTTGACCAATAGAAAGCTGCTTGGTTTGACTTCTGTGTGACAATAGACAATTGATATTTTTTGCCTGTAAAAATGTCGCAGAAATGTTGCTAATGTGACACACCTTTAAGTCGGCATTTGAGACCTTTGAGAGAGCTAATGCAAACATTTCTCAGATCCTAAAATGTTCTGTTCACAGCCATATTCAGCTTGTCTTATCGTAGCCTGTTGGAAAGCAACTTTTATTCAACAACCTCCCATAGATCTGACTCCCTCTGGGGCTACAAGAGGTTTCAGTGGAGACCACATTGAGATTATGTGCATCACTTTGAGAGCATTCAAAGCAGGACACATCTCCTAGAAAGCTGGCAGCCAGCCCCAGAAAAGGTCACTTTCAATGGCACATAAACACACTCCCGCTTTTTATGCTTTGCATGAAAGGCTTTTCTTTCCACTATGGGATGCTATACTCATTGTTTTGCACCGACATCATTGACTCCGATGTTTCAAATGTGGTGCTTGAATAGGCAAACTTTCCCTGTCAATTTTTTATTTATTTAAATGTACCTTTAGGGTTCAACAGCTTGTCACTAGGGCAGTACCTTAAAAGCAGGGGTGTCCAAACCTGCTCCTGGAGGGCCACTGTCCTGCAGAGTTCAGCTTCAACCCCAATTAAACACACCTGCACCAGCTGATCAAGATCTTACTAGGCATTCTGGAAACTTCCAGGCAGGTGTGTTGAGGTAAGTTGGAGCAAACCCTTCAAGACAGTGGCCCTCCAGGACCAAGTTTGGACACCCCTGCTTTAAGGGAGTACCTCATCCACCCCTAAAAGGTGCATATTAGTACCTTAGAGTAATAATAAGGCAGTGTTTCCCAACCCTGTTCCTGGAAGCACACCAACAATACAAATTTTGGATGCCACCCTTATCTGACCCATCTATTTGTGTTCTTGGGCTGTGTCCAAAATTGACCCCTATACCCTTAAATAGGGCTGTTTGAGGGGACAGCCATTTGTAGTGGTGTCCGAAACCATCGTGGACGTTACCAAGTGCACTCATTCAATCCCACAATGCACTACAATAATGAGTGTACAACTGATGTACAATCAATGGCTAGAGAATACCCATAATGCACTGTGAGTGTCACGCTGAATGAATTCCTGCATCTCGCCAGATGGTGGCGCTGAATGTAGAGCTGAATCAGTCATCCATTCATTTTCCAAACCGCTGTTCCAATGCGGCTACAACATAATTTCATACAGGTATAAATTCCTATAAATTCCATTCATTTCCCTTAAATGGCTAATTTAATGTGAACTATCTCTTTAAGTGAAGTTAAATGAGACATTGCAAACAGTTTTGAAACAGAGGTGAAGGAGGTTCCTTTGTAATCTGTTCCCGAAGATAGACATTTTCTGAAATCTGAACCTGTGATCTGTATTTCAGGATGATTGATTTTGAGAATCCAATTTAAAGTCAAGCAGTGTTACAGCGTCATACGCCTCACAACCTGAGAATCAAGTTCTTTAGTGTTTGCTTCAGTAGTTTCTTTAGTCTAAAAATGGCTTTGCGTCTCACTGAGCACTGGTTGCTGAAAAACAAAATGTGTGTCCTTGAATCTGCCTTTCTGAATCAGTGAGTCTCTGACAAACATAATAATTAATGCTGATTAAATTACTTGAATGTAATTGCTTTTTTAATGCAGTAGTGCAGAGTACTAAAATGAACATTGATCTAATAGTGACTTTCTCTTCTCTTTCATGCGGACACGTGTATCTCGGATCCTCGTCATCACAGGTAATTGGATTTCTTTTATTTACAACCTCTGCTAGAAAATAAGAGTCAGATGCTATTTCTTTTCTTACATATGTGTTACCATGTGACCAAGGGCTACATATTTGTATTGCACGTGTTGGAAAGGCTTTAGACATTTTTGCTGTATTGAAAAAGGACTGTCCTTGCATGAGCTGTTGACTTAACGCAGAGTTTGTGAGGGGAATAATTGTGGTCTTGACTCATTAGTCATGAAGCTTCTGTCACACAGCGCTCGCTTACAATCACAGACAGCCATAGATTTACACCCACGAAGTTAAATAGTAGTCGTTTGAATTCTCTTCACTCCTATTGAATGACATGATCTGTCAAAGTGAAACTACAACTCTGTTGGCAAGCTTGACAACTTATAAACAGGAAGCATTTTGCACTTGAGTGTCATTTATTCAGTGAGACTTTAATAACTGTCTTTTTCTACGATACAGAACTGCTTTATCATTCATTTTTTTTGGGTATGTTTTTATTGTTTTGACAGTGATGTTGCTAATTAGTGCTTGCTATTTTAAAGGAATAGTTTGTGGATAAATGACAATTCTGTCATTCTCCCTCCAATCTGTCGTTCCAAATCTGTGATTTCTATCCTCCATGGAACCTATGCATTGCAGATGCTTTGCAGAATGTCAAGCTATATGACAATGAATTTGGACTGGAGCTGAAGATTTAACAAAAAAAACAAACAAAAAAACAATGAAATTAGTTAATATGCACAACATATTCCAAGTATAATTCAATAAAATAGCTTTTAATATATTATTTGTTTCTTTATATTCAATAAAAATTCTCGCTCGATTCAATTTACATTCTATTCATTGTTATAGACACTTTTTTTTTGTTGCTTTTTCTTCAGTTTAATGACATAATCCATAAATACACTACCATTCAAATGTTTATTTAAATTTGTTTACATTTATTTACACTACATTGATATTAAATTGATCAAAAATGATCAAAATGGCATTAAAATTGTAATGTTACAAAAGCTTTATATTTCAAGTAAATGGTGTTCATTTGAACTTTCTATTCAGAAAATAATCCTGAAAAAAAAGTATGTTCGAGTTATTTCTGAAGGATCTTGTGACACTGAAGACTGATGCTGAAAATACAGCTTTGCCATTACAAGAATAAATAACATTTTACAATATATTAAAGAAGTAAAAAAATGTGTAGAATAATCACAATCTGAAAAAACTAATCTCTTTTGATTCTGTGAAAAAGAGCAACCTGAACGTGCAAAATATCTTTCAGGTTCATGCACATTTGCAACAACACGAAGGCAGACATTATATTAACCTATTTCCTAGATTCCTAAGAAACATCTTATGGTTCCCTAAGCACACTCTTTGTAGTTCTCCCATGCCTTTTACCCACACCCCTAGAGAGAAACCTAGAATTCTGATCTTTGCTTTCCAATCCCTGGAGAACAGTTCCTGTCAGACAAACCCACACATAAGCTCACAGATCCTCTTTGGACCGAGCTCACCGCTACACAGTCCCCCAAGACCAGGTCTGCAGCCAGCCGTCACAGACAGACAACTTAAACCTGCACAGGGGGAAAGACACAGTGGAGGAGAGAAGCTCAATATAGAGTTGAAAGAATAGCACTTTAAGATGAGAAATGATGTGGAGAGAACCTCTAACAAGGTCACTGCAGCATCTCCTCATGTTCTTCATTGAAGTGCATGTTCTATCTCGAATCATTTACATTTCACTGCTGTTATAATGTTATCACTGAAGTGAGTGAATCAGATCATCACGTATCTTTGCTGAGTTATCTGTTGCCGACCTGATATGCATGAGCAGCCAAAAAACCCTGACGTGAGGTGCCTGAAAATGAGTGGTTAGAAGCATTCATACAGCATTCACCGTTGAACTGGCTTTTGATCTCAATAAACTTGATCATTATTGCAGTGCACTGCCGGTTGTTTCACTGTCAAGAAGCTGAAAATGCTAATCACTTGGGAATGGAATCGTAAGGATTTTAATGATTCTGGTTGCTAGAAGACTAATTGGTCATGGTTATATAGTAAACAAAAATATGCTGCTTTTTGGTGCCATTTCTTTTTAACTCTTTCCCCGCCATTGACGAGTTATCTCGTCTTCTATGAGAAAACGCTTCCCTGCTATTGATGAGATTTTACGGCTTTCCGTGTCATCACTGTTATACGGTAGGGGGCGCTATTACACATCTCCTGAACGAGTACATTATCTCCAGATCAAAACACAGGCAAAGAAGAAGCAGAAACGCGCAATCTCATTTGTAAATAAATGCATATGAAAAAT
Source organism: Abramis brama (assembly GCF_963993115.1). NCBI lineage: Eukaryota > Metazoa > Chordata > Actinopteri > Cypriniformes > Leuciscidae > Abramis > Abramis brama. The sequence goes on along the minus strand of NC_139984.1, from coordinate 20,353,980 downwards.
AATGCGATCATCAACAATAAACAGCATATATTAAAACAAAATGGCCTAATGTTACCGACTGTGAAGCTTTGGGGGTGTTGATGGACTTGATCTAATGATGCGATTTTTCTCAGCTTTTTGCTCAAATGTTTTTTATGAAGTTTTGATGAAAAAAGAATGCATGAAGCTAAAATAAAAAATTTAATAAAAAAAGAAAGAAAAGAAAATGTGTTTAAAAGCAGAGGGTCTGTTCTTTCTTTTGATATATTGCATGTTCAGATATTTATACAACAAAATATTCTGGGGGCAATGATTTTATTTTTTATTTTTTTTAAATGACCAAAAAACGCTAAATGACCAAAAAACTTTTTTTTTTTTAAACGCTGGCGGGGAAAGAGTTAAACAACATACATAGAGCTATGTTCTGAATGCACATCTTTAACAACCCGTAATTATACAGATTGAAGTCTTAGGCTACATACTCCAAGTACACTTACACATAAGATCATAACACCATTTTGAGTTGGACTCAGTAATGCAGTAAAGTGAGGTCGTTTTTTTCATTAAGTGAATCATTAGAATCATTTAAACCAGTAACTTATAAATGTGAGAGTTTTGTGAGTCTTCCTGGCTGATTCATTTAAAGAATTGCGGCTGTATGTTTCTTGTTGTGTGCAAACCGTTCGATTGAATTTTCAGCTAAAGCTTTAGATTCTTTTAACATGATGTTGTAGATTCAGTAGTAGCTCGGTTCATCCACTGTATAGTATTTATGGAAACACTGTCAGAGTATTTTAGGGTGCCATTTGGCAGAACAATGCAGACAAAATTTCATGAAAATAAATTGGTTGTCATGCCAAATCCTGTTCCTTTTGGACTCCAGAGATGGAGCCGTTTGTAATGCCTGAACAAAAAGCGAAGATGCGATAAAACATAATTATTTATGTAGGGTAACACAATTAAGGTTATTAACACTACAGTATGCTAAGCTATTATGTAAATGGTTAGCTTGCCAACCACAATCTGACTGAAATCACAAAAATGATTAAATTAACTGAATTAGTTCAACTTAATTGACATATTTTGATGATTAAGATGGCATCCACTAACATTCGAGTTTGGGAACTGTAAGATTTTTTAAATGTTTTGATAGAAGTTTATTATGCTCACCATGGATGCATTTATTTTTTTCACAAAGTACAGTAAAACAGTAATATTGTCAAATATTTGAATTTTAAAGAACTCTTTAGTATTTTAATATTTGATCCTTCAGAAATCATTCTAATATGCTCAGTTGGTGCTCAAGAAACATTTCTTATTAAAAATGTTCAAAATCAGTTGCGCTGCTTAATGTTGTAGAAATATGCTTAATATTTTTGTGGAAACTTTTAAAGCATTTATTTGAAATGGAAATCTTTTTTTAACATTCTAAATGTTTTTACTGTCACTTTTATCAATTTAATGCATCCTTGCTGAATAAAAGTATTAATTTCTTTCAAAAAAAAATTGTATTGATCCTAAACTTTTGAACAGTATAGTGGATATTAACATTTATTGATACAATGGTGAACATTGTGATATTGTAGGTTTCTTAAATAGGCACCAAATAGAGGCACTTTTTTCCCCCTCATTTCATAGCCCTTTTCATCACACATACTGTATGTGCCTGTGAACATTGACACCTGGAAAAAAAACCTTGTTGATGTTGGCTCACAGAGCCTTATTAATCAACTCCTATAGAGGCATCAGTCACGGACAAACACATTTGGATTGATTTTCTTCACTCTTTTGATTGCCTTTCTCCCTCTTCATCAAGGCTTCTGTCTTATCATCCTAGCAGATTCCTTAGGGGGGCTGAACTTATCCAGTGAAAACAGTGCTAAGAAGGCATTCAGATGCTAATCTGACTCTGGTGGAGTCTTTTCTTTCTGCTGGCAGAGGTTGGGAGTGTATCATTTCTCAATTATACAGACGCACAACTCTAGCTGTTAAAGTTCCTCAACCCTCCCTGCATACTGGTGCCACAGAACAGTGCATCTCAGCACGAGTTCAATTATTATTATCATCATTAATATTAATACAATCTTGTGAGATCTGCTTTCATTTGGAACATTTCTTCCTCTGTTGAACTTAAATTAATCATGCACTGAGAATCTCTAGTCGGACTTACAGTTGTGTTTTAATTACATATGCAGTTACTGATTCATTGTAGATGCTCAAACAAATGGTCATTGTTCGTCATTGTTGATCAGTGTTCATGCACTATACATTCCTGTCAGTTATTCAAAGCAGGTGATTGCCAATGTCTTGCATCAATTGGAGGGTCTAGCAGATTTCTGCATCTCCTCGACTATAATATATCTGTAGCAGCAGTTAGTTACCTATATTTTTATAGGTATCGAAGCCATAATTTTGGTATCATGATGAACAGTACTCAAAGGGATGATTTAGCACAGCTCAACAAATAAGGATGGCCCGGGGCAAGTGTGAGAGAGTTTTGTGGCTAATTGATGCAAGTGTCATGTGGCCTAATGGGCCCAATGCTTGCTTTTTAACTAGTGGGCTAGTAAAAATGTTGGCAGGCCAGCAGCAAAATTATTGTTTTTAATTATTGTTGAGCTGTGTTTAGACAAGTTTACTGCTTAAGTAACAAAATCTTTACTCAAGTTTACTCAACAAAGTCAACTTTAAAGATGCAGATGAAGATTTCGCAGGTGTGTTGCTCAACGTATTGGTGCTGTCAAAATGATTAATCGCATCTAACATAAAAGTTTGTTTATATAATGTGTGATTTATTTTTATATGTGTGTGTGTATATATATATATATATATATATATATATATATATATATATATATATATATATATATATATATATATATATATATATATATATATAATTTATATATATATATATATATATATATATAATTTATATATATATATATATATATAATATTTATTTTATTTACAGACACACACACACACACACACACACACATATAAACACAAACTTTAATGTTAGATGCAATTAATCGATTTTACAGCCCTAATATTTTTCACGTTCAAAATATCTGGGAATGTTAGATGCTGCTTCCATGAATTCAAGGGTTCTGCTCATTAATTTAAGCCTGTGTACAGTACGTGCTCGCATGCTTTGGGTTCTGTGCTGACACCAGCTTTGCAGCAGCTCAGGCATGACAAACACACAGTGTCCCTTTGCTCATTTCACATTGGCGTGACAGAGGATGAAAATCCTGCATCAGCTTGGCATTTCATATGGCCTCTTCCTGTCTAATGATGTCACAGTGACTGGTTATGTGGGAGTGTATTTTCTTTCTTCAAGGTTTATGGCTGCAAATGTTTATTAATAGCAGTAAGTGGAGTTTCGTTTAGCGCAGGACTGTTAGCAACGACGTTGGCTGCTGTTTGTTTTGTCACAGAGGAAATAAAGGCGTTTATAATAAATAATGTTTAGTGAAATATAAAATATTTTATTGTAAATATTTCGGTGGCCAACAATTAAATAAATAAATCCCTATTGTTGACATTGGTAAAGGGTCGGCTTAAAATATCTGCACATTCCTCTCGATGAGCCCCATGTTTCTGGGCTCCCCATGGCTGTTAAGAATATTGGCTGTAAGTGTTTGTCTTCCTAAGCTAAATGGCTCTCAAGGTCTTCCATCCGCCCATCAGTGTGCTTGCCTGTCTATTCATATCCATAGTGATTAATCTGGATTGGAGTCCTCGCTTACCTTCCTCGCTTTTTGGAGAATCGGTTCTATTTGTGGCTGGAGAGGAGTTTGTACTAGCCCTGCTGATTTGTAGATGAGGCTTTGATAAACTCCATTAGCCTGGCAGACAGGGTAGGTAAACTCAGACTCAGAGGGGCTTTGGAACATGATAAAGGTGTAATTTGGGGTATTTCTGTCTTTCGCTTAAGCAGAAATAGCTGGCCAGGGATATTACAGTACTGAGATGGACTGACTTGCTTTTAAACAGATTTTGGCACCAGTCTCTGCAGATTTATGCTGAACATTATTCACAGATCACATTAATTCTATCAAAACCTCTCTCATGATGGACACTTTAAATGGAATCTGTACACATGCCATACAAAGTCATAGACATTGATATGGCACCGGCCCATATTCTTTCTCCGTACAAAACCAGCTGTCGACAGGATGATACGTTACTACATTGTGTAAGATTGCAAGACACCGGTCTCAGGGCACATTATAGCTGCTCAGCTCTGTGAATGTGAGACTTCACAGATCTCTTTTAAACCTGTGATCACCCCTGATTGTTTCTTTCTCTGATGTTAAGAACAGCATGCAATAGTGCTGCTGGTGGTTCTCATCACAGCCGCTCCAGGGAATTGGTTCTCACATTCTCTCTCTTACTATTATATTCTACAGTCATTTGGTTTCTGTGCGGCGTTTGGCTAAGATTTTCAGTCTGTTAGATGCTCTTCAGGTCCTGTTTAAAGATGTTTTGGGTGTTTTTTTTTGGTCAGTATTATAAATATAGAACGTACCTTTAGGGACTATATCTTCTAAAGGAAAGATGTGATGTGACAATTGGTGTTGCTTTCGATAACCATCTCAAGACACCTGTTCATGCCACTATAAATCTGAACCGTCCTTGGGAGTCGGTCCAAAAGGCCCAACAAGGTATTTTAAGACAAGGTTATCTTTTTCTGCCAGGGACAATGTAACATTTTTCGGTATTAAAGCTGCCCTGTGGAAGATTACAGTTTCACTTTGAAACCCAATAGGCTGAATCTGGCCTGATTTGTGTACCAAGCTTTGCAGAATTCAGAATTGAATAGAGAATGCTATTTAAAGAAAGCCAACATGATGCGGAATTGTAATTCAAATTTGAACTTAAAGTGGAATTGAAATGCAATAAAATTGAAAGAAAACCTTTGATTATATAAGAAATGTACATTTACATTTAATGTACAATTATTCATTTGTTTAGGATCATTGTGGAATAACTTTTTTTGTATTTTTTTGTATTTTTTACAAAATTCTATTTATTGAATAGAGCCAAACATCAATACAAAATCAATAGATTTTATTTAGATGTAAATACCTACATTTCGGGGAATAAATATGCAAATGAATCAAAATGATGTATCCAAATGAATTATGTATTTATTAATGTTTTATCACAAAACTTGTGATAAACTAATGACAATGTTAGACTGCTGAAATGCCTTGTGACTGTTGAATTTCTTTGAATTGCATTTCAGAAAATTCCTCTTCCTGTCATACTACTTCAACATCCTTTGGGTTGCAGTCAATTCAATTTAAATTCACACTCATGATTGAAGGTGCCAGTTCTTAAGTTCAGAATTTTTCCCAACAGATACAGTCCTGGAATATGTAAAATATTAAGACATTTTTATAAAATATGACTGCAAACACACACAAATGTATTCTTCAGTACCCTCTACCCCAAAATACCAAGGTCTTTGAGGTAGAAACAGTCTCCTTGGTTACAGGATCCAGAGGAGAGAGACGGAGACACTTGAGGGGGGAAAAAAAAGATCACTCTCTTCCTTCATTTCATTCCCTTTCCTCCAGCTTCAGCTCCCACAGCTAATCCTGTTTGGAAATATTTTCAGGGAAAAGAGGATTATGTTGTAGTGTGCTATGAATTTTAGCACAGTTCACTCACACTTAATTAAATTCATCATTGTCTACTAAAAGCTTCCATTCTTCTCACTGGGACATTTGCTCCAATAAATAAAGAGTCAAGGTGATGTAATTAAGTCAGATGGGTTCTCCTCGTCTGGGAATTTTAGGCTACGTTCAGACGGCAGGTAAATGTGGCCCAAATTTGCTCATACGTGACACAGATCTGTTTTTCTCATGACAGTGTGAACAGCAAAAAAACACACATGGAATCTGATCTTTTCAATTCCGATTTGGGCCACTTCCTAAATTCGATACAGGTCAGATGTTTTGCAATGTGACCTCAGTCTGAACAGTCATATCGGAATATATGGCACTTTAGGTCACTGAATTTTAAATATAGGCCACATTTAAAATGATGTGAGCAGCTATACAAAAAAATTTGATCTGACCAATAAATCGGAAATGAACACTAAGGCTTGCAGTGTGAACGTAGCCTTAGGAACCCCTGAAACAGGATTTTCTGAAGAGGAAAAGCAAATCTGTTTACAGCAACTAAAAAATTTTGGAAATCAGAAGCCACAGTCTAGACATCAATGACACAATTCCTTTTGATGGCCTCTTTTCTTTGGTTCTGTTTCAAGAGCATTATTTCCTCACATAGACAAGGCCAAGACATTCCCATAGGGGTGTGCGATATGAAGATTTTAGATTGTGAGCAATCAGATTGTGGACGATTAAAATGTCTCCACTCTCTGCCTTTGAAGAGAGATCATGCTACAGTGAAATAAAATAGTGAAAAAATATGTTGGTCATATTGCCTACCCTTTTCTTTTGTTACCTACTGTATTAAAGCTATTTTTCTTTTTTAAATAGGGAAATTAATTTTGCTGTACTGCTTAGTGACTTGCAAAATATAGTCTGAAAAAGAATCGTGATATATTTGTTGCTATATCGCCCACCCCTACATTCCCATGTGTTGCTGTATTGAATTATTGATCTCATGTTCCTCGGCCTCCAGTATGGACCACCACACCCTTGGACTCACGACATCATCCAGAAAATATTCCCTTCAATAACGGTTTCAGAGATATATTGCTTTTGTCATGTGTGGAGGATAGAGCCCTATAGTGGAATAGACAAGCACTTGCTGTCTGCTCTTTCATTACATTAGTTATTACAGTACTATGCATAAGTTTAGACACCCATGCTAAAGTTGACTAAAAAGAGGAATAAAAAATCATCTTTTGGAAATTGAACTTAATGCCTTAATTAAAAAAATTAGGAAAAATCCAACCTTTAAGGACACCAAGTTTCTTTTTTTTTCTCTCTAGGTATGGTGAAGGCTATGTGATGATGTGGGGCTATTTTAATTCCAAAGGCCAAGGGAACTTTATCAGGATGCATAGTATCCTGGATCCATGAAGTAACTGGCCTTTAAAAATAAAAATCTGCCTGCCTCTATGGGAATTTAACATAGGGGTGTCCAAACTTATGCACCCTGTATTTTAAGGAAGAACATTTATTTATTTACGATACATTATTCATTCACAAAGAAAATTGGTGTTCTTAAAGGTTAATTAAGGCATTAAGTTCAATTTCCAAAAGATGATTTTTTATTCCTCTTTTTAGTCAACTTTAGCATGGGTGTCTAAACTTATGCATAGCACTGTATATCACCAGATACAATCTCCACTGTACAATGATGTCCGAAAGTCTGCAATATAAATGTGGGATTTTTAGGGTTTTGATTCATTTATAACAATTTATTTTAACATAAAATAACAGAAATATGAGTAAGACTTTACAAAAAGGTCCCAGTAGTTAACGTTAATCAATACGTCAACTAGAAATGTTATAGTATTTAGTTTAAACGTTAATCTTTGCTAGCTTTAGTTAATATAAATACAACTGTTAATTGTTTGTTCAGGTAGATTAAATAATATTAACAGATAGAACTTTTGATTTTTATAATGTATTAGTAAATGCTGAACTTAACATTAACTAACTAAGATTGGGAGATGTTTTAAAATATTTTTTCATTGTTTGAATCATTGTTTGATTCATTTGAAAAATTTGGTTTAAAATTACGAAATAAAGACAAATCTTCACTTGTGGTCTTAATCTTTTATACCCAGTATAAAATATTGTATTAATATTGTTTGTCTGATGTAAGTGTCAGTTTGTCATAACTTTCTTTACCTCTACCCCTTCTCCACTAAGGAATCCTGCTGTTGTGGACTACAATCTTTATTGTATGTCAGGCACGTAACCTCACACAAGCCAATGTTTACTGCTCTTGACAGCAAGATTGGCTTTTTTCAGTCAGGTTGATAATGCGGGGGAACAGAAGTGTTTGAGTGAGTGCCGCTTTTTTTCTTTCCTGGCTGGCACATAGTGGACTTCTCAAGTGTCACTGTCTTGTGGCAGAAAAGTGTCCTCTCCTCTAGACAAACTGGAAGGCTTGATAGCTGAGGACTCTTTAATGAGATAGTAGGTGCATGGAAACGTTTCAAATTGTGGCCCCTCGCATTAAAGCCCAGATATTATTACCATGTAATGGGAAGCTGAAAAGGGCAGTGTAATTTTGGTCTCCTTAGTTAGATTGAAGGTGTCCCTGCGGTTCTTGTGTTACTTATTCCAACTAATCATGAGGCTTATGTGTGTTTGTGTCAGACAGTGTCAGACAGCATGCAGACTGTGAAATATATCAAAGAAGCTTCATAAAATATCTTTTGCATTTGTATCACATTACTGACTGTTGATTCAAATACACTGATTAGTTAGTTGTGTGTTTAATGATCTGTTTTTTTTTGTGTCATTCGTTCAGAAGTCAGACTATTCTGGCTGCGCTATTTAGTTTTGATTCACTAAAAAAAACCCAGCTGCTTTTTGATCAAACGCAGTTTTGATTACCTGAAAAGAATTGGCTCACAAGATTAATTTGTTCGAGAATCAGACTACACTGGTCCCACTGTCGGTTTCACGATGTAGGTTCAGTTCCGTCCACATCAGGGAATAATGTGCACGTGAAACTATTAAAAGAGCCGAACGTCATTTAGTTTAACGCCTGTAATTTTAAAACAATGGCACAGGCTCTTAATAAGAAAAGATGATCAGTTCCCAAACCTATGTGACATTTAACAGATCTTTATAAAATACATCATATTGTCAACATTAGAAATGAGAATGTGTAATACCACTTTATGAGAGTAGATTACAAAATGGCAAACATCAAAAGAGATTTCTGTCTTTTTAGATGTGTGTGAAAAGATGAAAGTGCTTGACCTTAAAAATTGAATTTGAATTATTGGTTGAGAAATGTTTTCAGAAACTTTACCTTTGTTAGGGACATCCACTCCAAGTCTATTAAATACTAATGTTGCTTTGAACTTCCCCTTTGTGTTGTGTGTGTGATTGATCCAGCTGTTTAATGGCACACCCTCTTTTCCCAGATGTCCTATTTGACTGAGTCCTTACAGTCGGCCCTTTCTTTAACATACGGCCATAATCGTGTCTCTATATCAGGGGTGCCCAACCCTGCTCCTGCCGATCGACTGTCCTGCACAGTTCATCTCCAACCCTAATCAAACACCTGCCTTTAATTTTCAAGTGATCCTGAAGACGTTAATTGGTTGCTTCAGGTGTGTTTGATTAGGGTTGGAGATAAACTGTGCAGGACAGTCGATCGGCAGGAGCAGGGTTGGGCACCCTTGCTCTATATCAATAGCTGCATCCCAATTCAGAGGCTGCATCCTTCGAGGGACACAGCCTCTGAATTGGGACACAGCCTTGCCTGCCTTGATTAGTTGTGTTTGACAGTCCAGCTGAACCTCATGGGCCTGGGCTTGAGGTCTCAGATTAATTAAGGACCTGTGCTGCCCTTTGCAGTGATATCTCAGCCAGAATTACTTTTTTTCTGCCTTTTCATCCAACTTAGCTGGATGACATAGTGCACTCAGCTAGATGTAGACTTTGCACAATAGAAATCCTATATGTGTAGGCCAACATTTAAAGTGCATTCTCAACCCATTTTCATTTGCATATGTCATGCAGTATTTTAGACTGAAAGATACAGCAAAAGTATTATAGTGTTATTTTAGTATTATTCATATACTATACATTTATTCATTTTTAATTTGTAATAATAATAAATATTTTAACTTTTAATTTTATATTTTAGTTATAGTAAGTATAGTTTAAGTTAAGTATATTAATTAGTTTTTTTATATTTCTGTATATTGCTTTAAAAATGTTCTTGCTCTGAATTTTTTATTTCAGTTTTAGTTTTATTCATTTTAGTACTTCAACTTAAGATAAAATATAAATATTGTATGAAAAACCTAAATAAATAGTTTTAGTTATTCTGGGTGGAACTTGATTTGAAGGAATTAAAAAATTAGGGATTGGTTACAGCCATAAAGAGAAGTAATTTCAGAGGCCAAGCAATTTATTGCATTTGGATGCAAAATTATGAAGACAAACTTTTTTTTTAGATGGATAAACCATGCACAATAAGACCAGGAACATTTTAAACTAAACCGAATAATATAGCTTTTTGTTCCTCTGACGTTGATCTGCACAGCTTTTTTTTAGTAATATGTTGGTCAAATGCAAAAAGCTTTAATAATATAAACCAGGGCTATTCAATTAGCTTCATTCGAGGGCCGGATTATCAAATCGAAAAGTTGAGGTGGGCCGGTGGGTTGGTTTGGGGGTTTCGCTTATTTATTGAAACATAACAGTTTTAATAAATAAGTTAAAGTAACCCAAAAAAAGTATGGTATTTACTTGAAAATGTGGTACCCAACAGTATGCAGATATATAAAACCATAATAAATAAATAATTTACAGCTGTGTACAACTATTTTTCTTGGAACAAATAAATTAATTATACAAACTCGTAGCTGTTGGTGAGAAATAATAATTATTTTATTTATAATTGTTATGCTTAAATGAAAATATTCTGACAGTGAGACTTGATAACCACAGGCTACTCACTCCCACTGTATAAAAAATGCCTAAACACAAGTTAAAAACTATACGCACCTTTACAAAGAAACTGACATCATTTCATAACAAACATTAATTATATATTCCTCTACCCACCTAATAAATCTAATGCAATATAAATCACTATATTTATTTATTTATTGCTACATATAAATATTGCACATTTCTGCCCAACCATGGTAAATTACTACAGTGCATTCATGGTAAATGTTAAGGGTGATTAGGGGATTTAAAGTGTTCTAATTTCGTTCATGCCACAATGTTTCTCCTGCTTTCCTCATCAGTCTTGTTGGGAATGTTGAGGCTGTTTCATCCGATTTAATACTAGTTAAATCATCGAGTGATTTGTGGTTTGTAACAGAGAGATTTCGTCGAACTGAAACGCTTCCCACTGGTTGTCGCAACGCTGTTTAATAATAGTGTCCGGGACCGGGAGTAAACGCAGCTATTTGTTGTTACTGTACTGACCGAGAAACCGCTTCAGATGAATCAGCGACGGAGCGGTCCGAATGAATCCGAATAGTTTTAGACCGTTAAAACTAACCGGCCACTTTGACGCTCTCGCCGGCGGCGGTGTGAACGCACATGCAAGCGCGTTTAGAAAGAATCAAACCAAAAGAATGATTCATTCACGAATGATTGGTCTCGCTGGTTCAGTCGACATAAATTCGGGACACATATAATAACTGCTGAAATATTCGCACGTAAAACGTTTCTCAGGTCAATCGGAGCGAGTATCAAACTAAATTAGCCGCACCGCCAGGAAAAGAGGAGGAGGGAGGTTGGTGCCGTCGGGCCGGATGGAGATGATTGGCGGGCCGCATTTGGCCCGCGGGCCGCCAATTGAATAGCCCGGATATAAACAATCAAAAGTAAATAACTACATTGTTTTCTAAGGCTCATTGACATGACTCACCATTACTGAAAATGTTGGCGCAGGCACAGATGCTGTTTAGGCATGGGCGTATTTCAGGCCTCTCCCTGGGAACAGCTGGAACTCATATGAGCAATGTGTTGCATTCTGAGGACTGAAGTTGTATGCTTTCAAAGCTAGCTTGCTATTATCAGCAACTCTGAAATTGCCTACCCTACCTTTAACATTGAAAAAAAAATGCACTTAAACACTTTGCTTATGTTTGTTTAAGTGTTCTTGCTTGAATACAATCTGCTCTTCCTCTTTCATTCCCTTCTGGATCTTATTGACTGTGCTTTGTTTTGCTTAAAAGAAAACAGATGAAATCACAAACCGAATGGCAGTTTCCACCAGCCTGAGAAAAGCCTAGCAGCTTTATCTTCTTCCCCCTCAGGTCGGCGGCCTCTGAACTCATGCGCTTCCCAGGCGTGTAAGACTGATGCGAACTGGACATCAACTCCGTTGCTTAGTCGCTCTGATCTCTTCACTGTGGCCAACTGGTTGGTTTCTCTTATGGGCAGTTACTGTGCCAGAGAGGTGATGGATGGCTTTAATGAGTGTGAGTGGCCCCTTGGAAAGCTCCCTCACCCTAGCCGAGGTGAACAGGGAGATTTGCGACTGCAAGATTCAGTCAATCTGACCGTGGAAAACATTCTTCTTCCTCCCCACAGAGAGAGCGACATGGTGTGTTGCCAGAAAGACAAGACTGTGTGGTTTTGATATTAATCCTCTGGTTATACACACTCATGTATACTTACATATGTACATGGGTGATTCATGCTATGCAATGCATCTTGAGCTCTGTAAATTATTTATAAATGTAATGTTATTTAAAGGGGCTATATGCTTTTTTCTGAAATTTAAACTCGCGACTGACACCTGTGGCCAAAAAACGGAACTGCTCTTCCTTTCTGCTCGCTCTCGTACGTGCACACTTCACAAGTCATCCGCTGCAAAGAAGTCAACATTATGTTTACAGAGGTAAGAACAGTCAAATACATATATTGTTTGAGAAACTAAGTTTGTTTGCTGACTAGCGGTGGTGGCAGAGTGATCTGAAACGTTTAACATGAACGCGCTTGACGTCACATCCGCAGACAACGCGCGAAAAATCCGACCCGACAGAAAATAGGAAAAATAGGATACAGGCTTATAGGTGCACCCACTGTGAGCTGACAAGGTGTCAGTATGCTCATCAGGAGATGTTTGAGTCATACATGGTCAAATAAAAAGGCTATTGTTACGTTTATTTTGGGGAAACAGTTGCATATAGCCCCTTGAACACCAGTATAATTTTGTAGTCGATCTAAGAGTATTGTGTGACCTATAGTATCGAACGCAGCACTTAGATCAAGTAAAACTAGTATATACTATATAAATATACTTCTTTAAAGGGGCTATATGCAACTGTTTCCCCAAAATAAACGTAACAATAGCCTTTTTATTTGACCATGTATGACTCAAACATCTCCTGATGAGCATACTGACACCTTGTCAGCTCACAGTGGGTGCACCTATAAGCCTGTATCCTATTTTTCCTATTTTCTGTCGGGTCGGATTTTTCGCGCGTTGTCTGCGGATGTGACGTCAAGCGCGTTCATGTTAAACGTTTCAGATCACTCTGCCACCACCGCTAGTCAGCAAACAAACTTAGTTTCTCAAACAATATATGTATTTGACTGTTCTTACATTAGTTTAACTGTCATTAGTTTCCATTGTTATGCTGATGACACTCAAATATATATTTCATCATGGCCGGATGAAAACGCTAAATTATCCAAACTGACAGAGTGTGTTAAAGATATAAAAGATTGGATGACGCGTAATTTTCTTTTATTAAATCCGGACAAGACAGAGGTAATACTTATCGGTTCAAAAAACCGCCCACAGAACCTCTCACAATACAACTTTGACATCGTAGGATGTCCTGTTACTTTATCCTCTACAGTAAAAGACCTGGGTGTTATACTCGATTGTAACCTGTCTTTTGAAAATCATATTTCATGTTACAAAAACAGCCTTTTTCCACCTTAGAAACATTGCTAAGCTACGTATATGCTATCAGTTTCTGATGCAGAAAAGTTAGTTCATGCATTCATGACCTCGAGACTAGATTACTGTAATGCTTTATTAGCTGGTTGTCCTGCATCCTCAATAAACAAGCTACAGTTAGTCCAAAATGCAGCCGCTATTACTAGATCAAGAAAATATGATCATATAACACCGATTTTATCATCACTGCATTGGTTACCTATAAAGTTCCGTATTAATTACAAGGTATTGCTACTGACTTATAAAGCCCTAAACGGCTTAGCTCCAGTCTATTTAACGGATCTTCTATCGCCCTATAATCCATCGCGCTCTTTAAGATCAATAAAATCGAGGCTTTTGGTCATACCTAGGATATCCAGATCAACCAAAGGAGGGAGAGCATTTTCACATTTGGCTCCGAAACTCTGGAATAGTCTTCCTGATACTGTTCGTTGCTCGGACTCACTCTCCCAGTTTAAAACTAGATTAAAGACGCATCTTTTCGGCCAGGCATTCATATAATATTTTTAATCTTACAGTTCAAACTACAATCCGGCCTCTAGTTCATAAATGCCAGAGGAGAACTGGCCCCGACTGAGCCTGGGTTCTCCCAAGGTTTTTTTTTTCTCCATTAGGTCACCTGATGGAGTTTTAGGACACCATTAGGTCACTTGATGGAGTTTTTTCGGTTCCTTGCCACTGTTGCCTTTGGCTTGCTCAGTTGGGGATATTTTGGGGATATTTAATTTTATTTTATCAATCAATAAATTCCAGAAACAAACCTTGTTGTATTATTTTATTTTAATTTAATACTGTGAAGCTGCTTTGATACAATCTGTATTGTGAAAAGCACTATACAAATATACTTGATTTGATTTGATTTGATTTGATTTGATTTATGAAAGTTTATTAATTATAAATTCACACAATGGCAAAATCTAAACAGGATGGGAATAATGCGCTACAGTTAGTCATTGATCAGTAAGAGATTGAGAGCTTGAATAAGACCATCAGCTAATTATTAATATCATTTTTCAAATAAAATGTAATTTATTCCTGAGATGGCAAAGCTGAATTTTCAGCATCATTACTCCAGTCTTCAATGTCACATGATCCTTCAGAAATCATTCTAATATGCTGATTTGCTGCTCAAGAAACATTTATTATTATCAATGTTGAAAACGGTTTTGCTGCTTTATATTTTTGTGGAAACCGTGATATATTTTCTTTCAGGATTCATTGATGAATAAAAAGTTTAAAAGCATTTATATGATATAGAAATCGTTTGTAGCATTATAAATGCCTTTACTGTAACTTTTAATCAATTTAATGTGTCCTTGCTGAATAAAATCTTACTGACCCCAAACGTGGATGGTAGTGTATTACAAAATGAATCGAATGGTAATACTGTGTGCTTCTGCTGTTGTTTTCCCACTAGAAATGATGTCACTTCCTGGAGGATGTTTAATATTTAATCCAGAATATTTTATCCAGGATGATAAATAATATATGATGGAGGCTAGTAGGAATGACCCATGTATGCACATATATGTTTAAAACACCTTATATTGAAAAGCACTTCCATTCACTTCATAAAAAGATAGTTGGGTGATACATGCTCAAGCATGTATTTGGGATTACAAATCCACTTATGCAAATCTGCGTGGTAACAAGACACACTTGAAATGGCCTGCAGGCTTCTCTTAGCTCATTTCGAGCGGCCAGCGTGTGGACTGACAAGGCCTTGTTTCAGTCAGACAGCACGAGCACTGCATAACAACAACGGCTGAGGTCAAGGCTCCACACACACCTCTGTGTAATTTGGAGGTTTTAAATGTTTCTTCAAAGAATTCAGCCACGGGTGTCACTGCTGTCTGTCATGAAAGAGATTTCATTCCTCAGAATGAAATGACGAATGCTTCTCCATTTCAAACACATGTTAAAAAAATCTCCAGACATAGCTTCAGGATCATAGGAAGCCCAGCTTTAATTCTACCTATCTCTGCCATTTTAGTCTTTCTCCCAGATGGCTCATGCAGGACCTTCAAAAGCTCCTGGATGTTCTGTGGCTCCATCCTGGAGCTGATGGGAAAGGAGGAGATGAGATGCTGGAACACTGTAGCACATCAGACACTACAAAGACCAAATGGTCGGAGCGAGGAGGCAGCCGGCGGCTCAGGATTTCTACAGATCTCTCTGTTCTTGACTCCTTTCTGTGATTGTTCCTTTTATCTATGGCTTCCTGTGACACTAGAGGCTTGGTTATGAAAATCACAGGTGTACTCAAGGAACTCAAGGCAGAAGAGATGTTGGATGTTGCTGATATACGTTGAATATTTGATTCCTCCCCCTGGTTTTTCTCCTCGTTCTTGTGGTTTGGTTTTGTGCCGGTGCCAAGCAGGGCATGCTCACTACTAGTTTGATGATTGAGGACAGAGGCATTTGAGTGTGAAACTGTCACAGCGTGTTATGGCCTGAGGGTGCTGTTGTTTTTAAGCCTTGTCTGCAATTCATGGGAGTTGCAGTTCCAGAACAGTAGGTAGGAAGGCGTTAACACACATATGAATTCAATGTTGGCATAACTTGATATTTTCACCTTGGTTTTTGATTTGCCAGTTCTTGCTGTGAGATGTTACTTTTCTCTGGAACCAAGACACTTGCAAGTTCTTAAACATGTCTGTGAGGACATGGTTACACCACTTTAGACATTCTACTTACAATAAGTAACTTTGCAACTGTGGACTTTGACATAACATGTTACCTAAATGTATATATAGGGCCCTATTTTAACGATCTAAGCGCATAGTCTAAAGCGCACGGCGCAAGTGCACTCAGGGCGTGTCTGAATCCACTTCTGCTAGTTTTATGATGGGAAAAATGGTCTAAAAGGCCTGGTCTAAAAGGGTTGTCCCTATTTTCTTAATGAGTAATGGGAGTGTTTTGGGCATAACGTGCAATAAACCAATCAGAGTCTCATCTCCCATTCCTTTTAAAAGCCAGTTACGCTCAGGCCATGGCGGATTGCTATTTACATGGAGGAATTTGCAAGTGGAAAGACTGAACGTGTCTCCAGAGAGGAAACTGATATGCTCGTGCGCAAGGTTAAAGCGCGCAAGCAGACCATCTTTGGGACAAGCTGGATTCCACCATATCTTAATATAATGATAATAATCTTTTACATTGTAATCCTTTTATTTTTAATATTTGGCATGCTTGTGTGCTGCTGCGCATCCCTGTGTGTAATAAGAAAAGTGTATGCGCGTTGTGGACCCGCCCATTACTAATGCGCCCTTTAAATAACAAAAAAAAATACTCCACCATTGACTTAAGACCAGGTTTTTGTTGGTCAATGGCGCAGTCTATTTCAGTTGCCTCAAAATAGTAACACGCCAACAATGCGCCTGAACACACATCTCTAATAACTGCATTAATGTACGATAGTGTTGCGATCACCAGGTGGAGTGCTGGTGATGCACAACAGACTATTGTCATTCCCTCACAAACTGTTTACATTTTTTTAAATACATTTTATGTTTGGAAACTTGTTTGGAGACACATGGTTTTCTTTTTTTTTTAGAAATACAGACAAAATCTAAAATTCTCCTGCAAACTTGTGAGTGAATTGTGTGCACACTTTGGGCCCTGCAAGCCAACAAAACCCTGCAGATCTAACAAGCAGAGAGCAAGCAGGACTCGAGTTGCCAAGTGGCGTTTTCTGGCTGCTAATGAGCTCTTCACTGGGCTTCCCGTGAATCTCCACCGGACCACTGTCATAACATGGCCTTGTTAGTTCCCGGTGATGGTTTATCTGTGGCATTTATATGACTCTCTTAATTGAAAAAAGATGGGGTCTCAGCATGTGGCTTTTTCAGGGTTGAGGTGACTGTGTTGTGTAAGCAGTGTCCTGTAGTGTATAGTGTCTGTACAACACATTAGTGGGTGGCTGACTTAGACTCCTATGAATTGATAGTCATGTGAGTGTCTGTTTGTTTCCTTTGTTTGATATTGGCAAATAATATAGTAGTCATACCTGAAGGTATGCTAGAAGGCGTTGAAGTGGAAAGGTGCTTCCAGTTAGCTGTTCTGCCGATATACATGAAGAATAGACTCATGTGATCATGCAATGTTTGCGCAAATGTTGGTGAGTTGTTTGAGCTCAGCCTTTGTTTGCTATAGTCGTCTTTGCATGTAGTATGAAGTATTGTTTGTTTTGTACTGTAAATCCAAAAGATGCTGTCAGCTGGAAATATGGTTGTTGTTACCTTTCTGATGCTGATTTACTTCAATATCACTAATATTCATGTTTTCTTCAAACTAAACATTCTCTGCTTTAGATAAAACAATAGACCTTAGGCAATGTTGACACTGTATTTTATGTGGCATGAATAAAAATGAGGCTGCAGAGTCCTTCAAAATGTCATATACCGTGGTGTACCTACAGTAGTGGTCCATCATTCAATGCAACATTGAAAATATGTCTTTCAAAAATATCTGAACTGCAAAGGAGAAACACTTCAGAATGTAAAAAAAAAATAGAGATTTTTTTAAGAAAATAGATTTAGATAATAGGTCAGATTACTTTGATTATCAAATCACAAGCTCTGCGATTTAGTTGAATAAATACCTGTATGTTCTGCGTGTTTCAGAGTGAAGCATGGTACTGTTTATTTACATGAGAACACCTCATGATCCTGTGTTTTCAGTGTCTCAGAGCGGGTTGATTTGCATGATGTGCATTTGAATGCCACTCCTCATGAACTCTTCATGTGCTGTCAGTTTGAGTCGTGTATAAACGTGCAATAAGAAATGCGACAACCATCTTCCCAAACTTGTAACGAGGAGCGTTTATAAACTGGCTGTAGTCAAGAAGCTTTAAGGATTCTGTGTTTTTCTAATTTTGTTTCCAATTTGGAAATTAAGAAATTAAGATAGGCATACATTTTATTTTTGTAATTTTACAAATGTACTGTCAAATAAAATTATGATTTGTTATATTATTTAATTAAATACTTTATTTTACACTGAAATATTTGTATTTTTATTAGTCATATTGCTATATAATCAAAAAGGGCACAAAAGGGTTCCCACAGCTTTCCTAATGCAGTTTTTTTCCGTGAAATAAATAATTTTAACATTCACCTGCTGTGTGAACAAAAATATAGCAGTCCACTCGTACAATGACTTTGGCAGTGGAGTGAAAGAATGTGCAAGTGGTAATCTACTACTGAGCAAAAATTACTTCATTAATATTCATGAGCCAAGCTAATAAGGTTTTCAATGTACCCCTCTCACTTTTCAGATTGCTCCTACGCCCCTGGTCAGAATAAATATGGCGTCTACTCTGACTAAAGTCTGTATACCACACTCCCACTGCCTGACATTTTAGCCTGTCTGGGGAGATACTACCTTCCTCCATGACTAGTGTAATTTAGTCACGAGGATGAGAGCTGAACTATTGTAAGTCACATAAAAAGAGTTAGTTCAATAATAAAAGGATAGATGCTGTGAAAATCAGGGGTATCTTCGAGGCTTTTGTACAAGAAAAGTCCAGTGCTATGGTATTGCGTCATGGATTCTTTCTGTGTCCATGCCTGACCCCCTCCACCTTGATGAGAATGGCTCTAATGTCTTGATGATGAGGCACAAAAGGAGCTATTGTGTCCCGTGGCTCCCATGGGCAGCCTGGCTGGTACAGCGACTGGAACTTGGTGCGGTCTAGTGGGAGACAGAGGGTGGCACCCCAGAGATATGACACAGCTCGCTAACGCTACCTGACAGCGTAGCCACAAAGAGCGCCTTGTTCTGTAAACAAAGACCAAGGCTGATATAGAATGAGTGTTAATGTGTGAGAGTGTCACTAAAACAACAATGGGCCACATCCATGTATGAGGACACACAACAGTGTTCCCATGAGGAACTGCGGGCAGCCGTATCTGGGGTATAGGCTTTTGGCATACCGTGTTTGTATAGCTGGGTTTGTATGAATTGCAGGCATGCAGAATTTTGCTAGGGAACATGGAGTACATTCCTGCATGCTACTGTACAATACTTGATGAAGGATGAAGCAAAGCTATTGTGGCCTGACCTAAATTCCTCTCGTTTTACAATGTCCAAAGAATTACACAGTGTAGCTCTTGGACCTTGTCGTACAACTTAATTTGAAAACCATTGGTAGCTTTGAAAGCCTTCCCCACATAAAGAGCCCTTGTTTTGCATATTTTTTATTTATGAGGGAACACAATTTAGTATTTTTGTGCTCAGTAATAGTTTAGAATACTATATTTAAAATGTCCCTCACAGATTTCAGTAAAGATTGTGTGTGTTCCTGTAGCTTAAAAAGTTAGCATGTAAATTAAGCTAGTCAGAATCTGAGGCAACTTTTTGCCATCAGTCATTTTGGTGTTCATGTTTTCTGACACATCTTTGGAGGATGTGTCTTTTTTGACACTTTATTATACTACCTTATTTTGGTTAATCCTTTGTGGAGAAAGCTCCATTATCAAATGCAAATGCATTGTGATTGCGAAATTACAAATGCATTGTGATTAGGGTTGCAAAATTCTGGGAATTTTCAAAGATGGAAACTTGCCATGGGAATTAATGGGAATTTAAGGGAATTAACAGGAATTTATGGGAATAAACTGGGAATTTTCAAAGTTGAGGGTTGGCTCTTCATAGGGAACTTAAATATAGTTGAGGAAAGTATATTTTAGCATAATCTTGAATAAAACAAACAGATGCCATTCAAATACACTTGAATATCCATGCCATTCCTCAATCACATGCACATAGCACACTGCTTACTGCATGGCTATTGAGACCACACCCCCCTACTGGCACTGTGCATGCCTCCATCACATGTACAGAAGCCCAAAGCACAAGACTATTGAAGGCACACATTTGAGCCTGTGGACTAAACAAAGTGAAGTAAGTTTTGATGATATAATGGGGAAATATATTTATTAAATGTTTAAATTGCAAATATCACATACAAATGTATTCATCTAGTAGATGGCAAGCTGATAAGTTAGATGCTAAATAAGCTTGCATAACTTTATTTACCACATAAGGCAGATGCTAGCTACCTCATGTGGCTGTTTTTCTCTGCCTCCTGCAATATGTTTTGAAGATCATTCCAGTTGTTTAGCTAGCCTTACTATTTATATATCTGTTCATGCCATTGCATTAGTATTCTTACAAGCTCTTGCATTGCATTAGTATTCTTACAAGCAAATTTCTAATATGGAATATTTCCAAAATTTCCCAGCTTAACTTCCCATGGAAATTTACCGGAAACTTTCCGGAAATTTTCCGCCCCTTTGCAACCCTAATTGTGATGAAAACAACTCCAGACTATGGGTGAAGCGAGTGAAATGTTCATGTAAATAAACTTATTTCATTAAGTTTTGAAAAAAAAAATTGAATAGATTTTTTTCCGTCAAATATTTCTCAATATTCTTGATATTTTTCTTTATTTAATGAACAATAATGTATCAGTTAATATCACAAATAAATATTTCAAAATAATTTTGTAAAAATGTAAAAGAATGTTGCAGTAATATAACCATAAAAATGTTAATAGTAGTAAAAAATGTGAAGTTTTAGCTCAAAATACCCCACAGATAATTTTTATAGTATGTTAAAATTGCCACTTTTGAGCAAAATTGAGCAAAAATGTGCTGTTTTGTGTGTGTCTCTTTAAATGCAAATGAGCTGGTGCTCTGGCCCACCTTCAGGAAGAGGGCGGAGCTTCAAGAGCTCATGCTTCTGCAACAGCAAAACAGGACAATCGCACGCACTGAAATGTAGTTAACTAATGTAGAAGTAGTTAAATAATGTTAGGCTAACTAATGAAACCTTACTGTAACGTGTTACAGATAAACTGAAATCGTAATATTTTTGAGTTACATATTAGCTTAGAAAGGAGGACCTTTAAATATTGCCCTGGACAAAGTGGGGCCTTTTAGTCAAAAGGTTTTGATCAAGCATTCTAAAATACTATTTGTTTCTACAGTTCATATTATGATTAATTTGCTTCGCCGCCTTGTGATTTACAACCTCTTGTGTGATACTGACCACATTCCCAATGTGTTTCATGCTCTGTAGCTGCTGATTATTTCCAGGTGTGGGTGGCTAGAGCCGGTGAAGTCAGTGTAAGAGGAGTTCTCTCCACTCTTCCTGCCTCTCCTTTGAGGTCTCACAGTATGACTCACAGAGCTCATAGCACAGCTCAATACGCACCCATGCTGGACCAAGATGCTCCCTAATGAACGGCAACAGTAAATCATGTTTTACACTATTGGAAATGAGAACTGTGTGAAGTGAGTGCAGAACAAAAAAGACAGACACACTAATGTCTTGCTAAACAGCCATAGAGGTGGAATTGATACCAGAACTCTAAATGAGAATGATGGGCCTCTTGAACACAATTAGATTGGAGCAAATTAGTATGCGTCGAAGTCGACCAATGAAATGAGGCTAATCTGCAATCACAGTGGGCCATCCATTTCATTCCCAGTGAGAGAGAATTGCTTGGGGAGAGACTTGTTTTGATTACCTTGCATTCGAAATTAGCTAGAGATATCACAACATGTTTGTATTTATTCTGTCTCGAGGCACAAATGGCGTTTCTCTCAAGGCCACATAAAGTATTTGTCACTGCAGTTTGATTGGAACATTGAATTTACAGTGTTTATTTCCCTCTTTGTGCTTCATTGAAAACAGCATTCAAACTGCATGAACTCCACAAGTTAGGGTATCATCAGGGTAAAACCTGATGATCAAGGACTAATATTGTATGCATTTAATCCCGAGAGAGAGAGTGAGAGAGAGAGAATGTGTGAATTAGCCTACCTGAGTCTGTGTGCATCTCAACAGTGTTTGGCAGCAGTCTCTGTTTATAGCAAAACTGTAAGTTTATCTGCTTCAAGAACAGCGCTGTTATTACCTCACTAGTGAGAAATGTCATGTAGCTTTTAAGTTGTTAAACTACTTTACTGATAAAATCGCCAGAGCAGCGCTAACAACATGTTTCTGTGCGAGTGTGTGTCTGTACTCTGTGTGTGCGTTTGAGTGGAAGAGAGTAATGGCAAAAACATGGAAATAATTGGTCCCGTTTATCCTATTGTTTACTATATTTATTTGCTTGCTCAGTGTCGTTGTGGGTTTTAGTTTTTGTGCTGTTGTAGGCTGTAAGGACTGTTGAAATTACTGAAATCATTTGGCGAAGTGATTTGAAACTGTAATGCGGTCAAGACCTGCCTGGAACTACTTTAGCTGTGCGTTTCCCTGAAAATCAGACTCAAGCATTCAGTATAAGTTATATAATATAATTATAGCTATAGGCTATATCTCCAGCTTGTTGCATATTTTTGTAAAGAAAAATTAACTTTTTTTTTTTTTGCCAGATATAAAATATGCTAAAAAAATATCATTCTTTTGTTGTAGGACCAGTGAAAGTGTTGAACTACTGAAGAATAAATGTGCCATTGTTGAGCCCTTCAAACTTTTAGAAAAAGAAAGAAAGACTAAAAGAAAGACTTGACTCTTGAAGGGCTCTTTTACCTGTTCTGATATGCCAGAGTGTGTCAGGATCCATGATCTCAGCCAGGCGGTTTCAGCAGCTGTGGGGTCCAAACCAATGCTTAATGCAGAAGCCATGTGACTGGCACAGTTTCAAAGCACACCCTCCCCACCCAGTGATCATCATCTGCGTAATACCAACAGCTGGAGACTGGAGCTGCTCAAAATGCGTCGCTTTCTCGCCCTCCCTCCCATATTTTAGTCGCCAAGGGAAACTTGGCTCCGACTCTCTCATTCTCTAATTTGGAGGGTCGTCTCCTCCCCTCCTTCCTCCAGGATGGCTTGCACCTCCTCCACACTTCCTTGAACTCCGCCTGAACTCCTGGCAAGAGCAAAGCAATAGAACCTGCATTGTTTTGTTAACGCTCATCATGCATTCACACATCTGGATGCTCGTGGAGCGGAAGTTTTTTGTACTGCTAGAAACAGTTGGACCTCCTGCTGCACATATCAAGGATGTCATTTAATGATGAGGAAGACTGGGACAGTTTCCAGAGTTTAGCATGATATTTAGTCATATTCACCTCATTTGCAACTGACAATTTTACACTTTTGTTTATCACCCACACAGCTGATCTGTCATATGGAGAGCACTTTTGCTTCAAATAAGTTCCTAAAGGATAAAATTAAGACATGATGGAAAAACCTACATTTTGTGGAATAATAAATGAATGTCCTGTTTCATTTGGAATACAGTATGTCATAATACGGATATAAAATGGCTTGCACATGCATGTACTCATGTACTCAAACTACCCAAAGTTTACCCAGATGAAATCTCTCTCTCTCTACAGGTAAGGTGTTGAACACAGATCTGCGTCACTACCTCAGCCTGCAGTTCCAGAAAGGCTCTTTGGACCACAAGCTCCAGCAGGTGATCAGAGATAACCTGTACCTGCGCACTATTCCCTGTGAGTATCCCCCTCTGATCCTCGAATCACATTAAATGTGTTAGTGCAGGTCACACTGAGATGATTCTGCCATGACACCAGCTACTCAGATAATAATTATGGTGTCAGTGACACGTCAGTCCAACGTTTCATGGGTATAATGGGTACTGTGAGTGCTTTAGGCTGGTTGTATTACAGTCAGCACTTTAGCTGTGTTTGAAATTGCTCCATGTTTAGTGCACTGTGTGGAACACACTATGTATACATTGGATCTTCCAGGTTCTTCATGCAGCATTTAGTTATGACATTAAGCAGTGCTGCAGTTCCAATGATCTGTAAAGCATTATATAATGCATCATTCATTCGTTCATTCGTTCATTCATTCATTATAAAATGATACTTCTGGTTTATGGTGAAAACATATGTACAACAAAACGTTTTTTTCGGTATTTTATTTTGCTGTTTAACAGATTGCGTGTTAACACTTCTAAAGCATGAGGATATTAGTTCAAAATAAAAGTCCCAGAAGACATGCAGTATGCATCTTCATTATTGCACATTAATATGCACATTTCACCACAATATTTACTTCAAAGATATTCGTTATAAGTGTTTCATGTTTTTGTTTTTGTTTTGTTTTTTTTGCAAAAGAGCAGTACACACAAGTAATGGTGTTGTATAAATCTGCCCTTATATTTGTCACCATGTTATTGCTTTAAAAGGTGAAATTAATATTATAATTTTTTTATAGTTCCTTCATTTAAATTTTACGTTGTATGTTTTTATTAGCTTTTTTTTTTTTTTAAATATGTCTGTATAATTTTATTTATGTTTATTTCATTTTTAATTTGAGTTATTTTAGTACATTAAGTGAACTAAATGAAAACTATAAATCTTGTCTTGGCAACTAGATACGTTAAGTTTTATTTTATTCCATTTAATGTAGCCAACACTTTATTTAATTTTTTATGGTTTTTGTTTTAGTTCAATATATTAACCCTGGGTGAAATCAGTCATTTTATTAGTTTCATTAGAGCAGAAGTGATCTGATGCCTGGAATCTGAATGATCATAATCTGTGTGCAATCCTATATTTGTCCTGATCCACCAAGCAAAGTTGGAAATGGTGTGTTTCAACCAACACACGGCACTTTTTAGTCATTTTCAGCTTAATATAAATGGGAGGTC
The DNA here is from genome assembly GCF_963993115.1 of Abramis brama. Classification (NCBI taxonomy): domain Eukaryota; kingdom Metazoa; phylum Chordata; class Actinopteri; order Cypriniformes; family Leuciscidae; genus Abramis; species Abramis brama. The sequence continues at coordinate 20,328,743 of NC_139984.1, read as the reverse complement.
TAATTTAAAACAGCTCTTTAGAAGTGCTTCTGCCAAGTGCTTGTTTGTACGCAGTAATTTCATCTAAAGGGAATATTGAAAGAGTAAATAGACTCAGCATGTGTTTTCTACAGTTATCTTTCTATCTGCTAGAATAGACACTTCACCCAGCCCTGGTGCACATAAACTGCAGCTGAGGGTCTTGAGTCGATAACGACACAGAGGAATGATATTGTTGGAATCACTTTCAGAACGATTGTTTCCAGCTGATGAATGATAAAAACATTGACAGCCAATCAAAATCCACCTGACTTTAAAGAGCTCGATTATTTAAAGTGGCAGTCTAACTGCAGCTCGCGGTCATAATAACAGAAGGCTGTCGTTTGTTGGTGTGGATGCTAATATTGTTATAGTTATCTTTATAGTTATCATTCTTGGTGTGAACGGGTATTTAATCCTGATTCCTGCCACTTTCCTGCTATAACAAGCAGATGCCGGAGGCCACTGATGCCTGCTTGATGACGATTTATTCCTTCTCTCCCATTTCTCTTGTGCCAATTTTAGTTTCCATACTTCCAATGCCTGTACTGTTTGAGCTAATGTCACATAATCATGATCGATTAAACCTGTTAGGTAATGCAGAATTACTTGCCAGTATTGGCTCAGGAATTTCTTGGCAACGTTTTTCAGATACAGACTGTCTGGAACAGAACAATGATTTTTTCTTAAAGACATCAATGCCAAGGAACCAGTACTTAATCACGAAATGTGTTTTGATCTTCTCTTGTACAGAATATGTGGTCTGGCCACAAATCAGTAAATTAGTGAAACATATGCCTTAATTACTCGTACATCTTTAATTAGGGCTTTTTTCTTCTCTTGGGCTGTGGTGTAATCTTTTAATTAGTGCTGTTGGTTAAGGTACTTATCACTATTAATGTTGCTCATACTTAGGGTTAGATATTTCAAGAAACACTTAATGCGAAGTATTAAAGGAATAGAGCCAAAAATTCTGTCATTTGTCATTTAATCACCTGCTTGACTTTTTTCTTTTGTGAAACACTAAAGACGATACTTTAAGCCTATTGTATCATATTTGATACACATTATCCCTCTAAATGATCAACATAACTTTGCTGAAAAACTCAATCTACTACATGCCCTCTGTCATCTGATTGATAGTTTGATTCATTGCTTTTTTTAAAAGGCCTGTTGTATCATTTTAAAAACATCCACCTTCAGGTCATGCCAAAGTGTTTGCTGTGAAATTTTTAATGATTTTTATAAAGTTAACATAAGAATAACTTTTATATTGTTGGTAATATTTCAAGATGAACACTTACTGGACTGAAGAAACATTGGTTTATTTGATTATCCATACATCATTTCATTTACAAAAAGTGTTTATGAAAATAATGGCCTACCATACTTTTAAAGGTTCAATAAACAGTTCCATTTAAAAGAAAAATTGACTATTTCATATGTCAAGCTTTACAGGGTCAATCATCTATCAGCCGCATAGCAACAACCCACCTTAGTGTCATTGAGTATGTACCAGCAAACACTATTCACAGTATTTTCAGTAAATGTAATAAACCAACCTACTGTAATTTGGTCTCTGTCTGTTGATTTAGAGATGTGATGTAGTTCCCACTGTTTTCATTAAATGAGTCCTGCATGCTGGCGTGTGGCTCTCTGTGATTTGGAATTTTAATGGACACCAGGCCTGAGCAGATGTTTCGTTTGCTGTGGCTCAACATTGCACGAGACACAAGCTCAGTGTGAGGGCCGACCTGGAATCTCTAATGTCATTCTCATCCACTGTCCTTGTTACTGGGTGTTCAGACCCATGACTCAACACACAATCCTCCATTCACACTTTTCCATCCAGTATAATCATGAGCATCAGGGATGAGAGCCAGATGATGGACACAGGTCTGGTCTAATTATAAATATTAATAGCGCCGGTAATAGCAATAATGTCAGAATGAACTGACGTAGTTCATCTTCCAGGCTTCAGTCAGGTAAAATAATAAAATAATGATTTAATTGTAAGTTATTAATCACAGTAAAGGTGAAGGACAGTGAGGACCAGTATTGCCATTTAATTGCAGTCAATGTTTAATAATATATTGCTAGATTATTAAAGAGATTTTATTTGAAAATCATTTACTCACTATGGGCCCTATCTTACACCCGGCGCAATAATAAAGTGTTTTTTGCTAGTTTCAGTCAGACGCAGTTATCATTTTCACGTCCTGCACCACCTTGTTTAAATATCAAATGCATTTGCGCCCATTTGTGCGCCCATGGGCACGCTGGTCTGAAAACTAGGTGCGTTCAGGCGCATTGTTGGCGCGTTACTATTTTGAGACAACAGAAATAGACTGCGCCATTGACCAAATGAAACCTGGTCTAAAGTCAATGGCGCAATATTTTTTTTGTTATTTAAAGAGCACGTTAGTTATGTGCGGGTCCACAACGCACATACACTCTGCTTATTAAACACAGGGACGCACAGCAGCACACAAACATGCCAAATATTTAAAATAAAAGGATTACAATGTAAAAGATTATTATTGTGTACATAAAGATATGGTGGAATCCGGCTTGTCCCGTATATGGTCTGCTTGTGCACTTTTACCTCGCGCACAAGCAGATCTATTTGCTCTCTGGAGATGGCTTCGGTCTTTCCACTATCAAATTCCGTCATGTAAATAGCGAATCTGCCATGGCGCAAGCGCAACTGGCATTTAAGGGGAATGGGAGATGGGACTCTGATTGACTTAATTCACGTAAATCCCAAAACACACCCATTGCTCATTAAGAGAGTAGGGACAACCCTTTTAGACCATTTTTCCCGTCGTTAAACTAGCAAAAGTGGATTCAGACACGCCCTTAGTGAACTTGCGCCCTGCGCTTCAGACCATGCGCTTAGATCGTTAAAATAGGGCCCTATATGTTGTTCCAAACCTGTATGACTTTATTTCTTAGGGAACACAAAATTAAATATTGTGAAAAATGTCTCTCTTTTTTTGGTCCATACAATGGAAGTCAATGGACTCTAATGTTGTTTGTTTCCCAGTGTTCTTCAAAATGTATTATCTTGTGTTCTACAGAAGAAAGAAAGTCATACAGGTTTGTCTCAACATAAGGGTGAGTAGAAGATGACAGCATTTTTATTTTTGGGTGAACTATCCCTTTAAATCAGTGGCACATTACCCATAATTCCTGTGCCTAGCCCTAGACATTTTCTGTTAAAAGATTATTTCCTCTAAATATAAAAATTCTGGCATAATTAACTCACCTTTGTGTCATTTTAAACCCCTTTTAATTTTTATTCTGTATGATAACATTTTTATATATTTTGAAGAATACGTATTATTGAATCAGTAAGAACCGAATTAGCCTGAATAATCATTCAGTCAGATTTATGAATGGATTAACTGTTTCAATGAGAGAAAAAAACAGTTCAAAAGAAAGATTCATTCACTCTTCTGGTTCTTTCCCTGACTCAAAGACCTGGTCACTTCAGTTCTTAACTTAATACTTTAAGATTATCAGTGATCAATCTATCATAAGACTTCGGTTCTTGCTTGACAGATGTGGTCACTATGATATGTGCTATAGAAAAGAGCAGCATGAAGATTCATAAATCGATTTCCTTCATGAAGCACTGACTGCACTGGCCGTCATACCGATTGTTCATCTGAAAACCTCTGGAATGGAACTGTTGCGCATGTCTCACTGGACACGGGGACAGAAAAGTCATTAAAGCGATGTCCTTAAAAAAAAATGCGGGAAAGAAGAAAGCCCGGAGTCCAAATTGCCACATAATCCTTGAAGCTCGGCTCCATCTCCCTCCTTCCTCCTGCTGGCATTAATATCCGTTATGGCTCGACGGTAACCCTTCTCTGCCTCATCCGCAGATATATATATATATATATATATATATAAAAAATGAATGCTGAAATAAAAAGAGCCCTAGGTGGTCAATCTCAAAGGATTGCTTTTTTTATGCTTGTGCAGATTTAAGACTTTTCCAGAGCTTGTTAAGGGATCTCACAGATGACCATGAGCCCATAATGAGGTGTGAATATAATTCATCCCACTTTTGATGTCACAAAATAAACACCTCATTCAGGACTGTCAATATTAGTCTTCTGTATGATATATAAAAAAAGTTTGCATTCAGAATTCAAATGTATAATGTGAAAAGTGACATTAAAATGCTTCAAAGCAGTCTTTGAAGAGATGACCAGGCAGGGTCAGTCTTTTCTTTGTAGGCATTTATGATGTTCTGAAGTGTGCTGGGTTGTGTGGCAGCGTGCTGGGGTGGATGCTAAGGTGCTTAAGCAGCTGGCGGTGTTTCATGTGGCTTGTGCAAACTGCAGAGATAATTGTTTGTTTATCCTCCTCCACCACAGAAACTGGCATCTGGGCTCTCGCCTCACAATAGCAGCTGTGTGACTGTCAGGTTTGAGAAACTTTAGTGATGAAGCAAGCAGAGTGTAAACTATACTTACGATCGAAAAAGATACACTACAGCAGAATATCTAGATGCAGATTTTTCATTGTGTTCTGTCTTGCACGGAGGACTACAATAAAGGCTAATAACAAAAGCAAGCCTTGTTGTTATTCTGTTCAAGGAGAGAATGTTTTCAGAGTTTCTGTTTGCAGTTCCTCCTACAGCTGAGAGAATGAGGTTGGAGATCAACACTCAAAATGAACTGAAAGAATTATAATGTCTGTTTATTTTCTTTAAAATCTGCATTAAATTATTAAAGTAATATAATGTAGATTTTAGTCATGTTTGCAGAGTGATGTTTAAATTAGGGGAATTAATTAACTTCCAAATGTTTTTGTATTGTAAGGTGAAACTCAGATTACCATGTAGATATTATTTTATTAAATATATAATTTCTTTTTTAATGTTTGGAATTAGACAAAGATTTTACGTATTTAGATAGAATATATTTTAATTAAGAAAACAGATTCGTGTTTTATATATATATATATATATATATATATATATATATATATATATATATATATATATATACATACATACATACATACATACATACATACATACATACATACATACATACATACACATATACATATACATATACATATACATACATACATACATACATACATACATACATATACATACACGTATATACTGTATATACATACATACATACATACATACATACAGTAGTCAACATTTGAAGATGAAAACCTTTCATCAGAGTTATACATGAGTTTTGAACAATACCCATTCTTGTCTTAGGACAACTTTGATGAATTTTTTTGATCCACTTCAAATGTTGACTACTGTATAGACAGACAGACAGACAGACAGATGGCTCCATAGTGGGTAGGTACAAAGGAAAGACAAAAAATCTATACATAAAAGGTTTTTGAAATGACATTTTTCCAAGAAATTTTCAGTGTCACCTTCCTATAATAAAAAGTTTTTAAAAAGTGCACATAATTGCTTTTCACAAAAAGAGCATTTTTCTGTAATGATTTGTTACTAATCGTTCTGTGTGCCTTTGGCAGGTACCACGAGGCAGCCTCGCGAAGGGGAGGTTCCAGGAGTGGACTATAACTTCATCAGCGTGGGGGAGTTTCGTGTGCTGGAGGAGAGCGGGCTGCTACTGGAGAGTGGAACCTATGATGGTAAGAAACCGTGTGTAGGAGCACTGAGAGTCAAGGGTCATTTCTTGTGGGCTTGTTATACAGATACTTGTTGAGAGCACAATCTAAACTAGATTAGATTGCCGAAGGAACTACTAGTGTTTGCAAGATGCATTGATCGGAGAAAGGGTAATGCATTCTGCTACTAGCAGCATGCATCTTGTTTTCTATCAGTTGTGCATGAGAAGAAACATAACACGAGTGTAAATTATAGTATATAAGGATATATGACATGCGACCAATCACAATTCAGTACAATTCATCATTTGCTCACCCTCATGGCGTTCTAAACCTGTATTACTTTCTTTCTTCTGCAGAACAGAAAAGAAAATATCCTGAAAATCTTAGATATTCTGATATTCTAAGGTTTTTTTGTCCATACAATGAAAGTCTGAAAGTCAATGGGGTCCACTGATCTTCGCTATATGGACAAAAACAGTTTAAAAGGATCTTCTTTTGTATTTCATAGAGGAAAGAAAGTTTTGCAGGTTTGGACTGAAATTAGAGTGAATAAATAATGACAGAACATTCATTTTTGGGTGAACTATCCCTTTAAGGCTAAAAATTACAATTAAAAAAAAAAGTTTGATGGAGTCTGTTTAATTGCATATGAAAAAGAAGAAAGTGGAATTTCAATTCAAGCTCTGTAACTAGGTCATCTTAGTTGATCTTAGTTGAACATTGGTTTCCTTCACTTTTGAAGTAGTGCTTTCAAATTCTGTAGATTACCATAGCAAAAAGTAATGTGTGCTACATTACTTACTGTGCAATTTCAGCATTGGTTGCTGACTCACCATGTTTTTATGGTAATTAAGGGAGACAAGTGTGCTGAATGTTTGTATTGCACACCCTTTTATATTTCGTATACCTCCTCTGCTGACTTGAAATAGCTCAGAGCAGAGGGTTTTCACCTTGTGTGATTCATGCCGTCTCTGTAACATGCCTAAAGGATCTCAAGGTCTGAGTTATTAATGTCATTGCCTCAAAGCTGTTGAGTTCCTCACTGATAAACCCCCAAAATGCTTGGCAAGTCCCTAGCTTTTGGCCAGTGGTAGGTTTGGTTAATGATCCCTCAATGAGTCACTAAGTGCTCTTGTTTTATGGGAAGGACTTGTTGTAGTTTCCAGGGTGAAGTAAATCTGTCCAATGTGGATGTCACAGTGGGTGACTTTAACTGGGGCCTTTCCATCTACATGAAATATCTTGACTCTTGGGATTTTAGCCTGAAGGATAATTTCACACTCACCAATTCTGGTTAGTGATTTCTTGTCTTCCCATGACATCTGGCAAGAAAGCTGGTACATGCTGCTCTAGGATTGAAACCAGGATCCTGAAACCAGCATGATTTATTGAGCCTATAAATGTATTTAGAATAGTGGACTTTCTTCAGAATGCCCTTCCTATGTTATAGGGGGCAATTTATTGATTTGTTGATCTTTTACGTATTTGAAAATAATTTAATTACAGTTTATTTTTAATTAAATATACACTACTAAAATTTGATTTGTTGATATTTTACGTATTTGAAAAATAATTTAATTACAGTACTTTTTTTTAATCAAATATACATTACTAAAATTAATACTTTCATTTAGCAAGGATGCATTAAATTGATCAAAAGTGACAGTAAAAACATTTATAATGTTTAAAAATAGATTTATTTTTAATAAATGCTGTTCTTTTGAGCTGTCTGTTCATCCTGATTTTTTTTTTTAGAATGTTTTCACAAAAATATTAAGCAGTACAACTGTTTTCAACATTGATAATAAGAAATATTTCTTAAGCACCAAATCAGCAAATTTGAAGGATTTCTGAAGGATCATGTTAGAGTAATGATGCTGAAAATTCAGCTTCGACTTTACAGGATTATATTATATTATATTATATTATATTATATTATATTATATTATATTATATTATATTATATTATATTATATTATATTATATTATGTTATGTTATGTTATATTATATTATATTATATTATATTATATTATATATTTTTTAATCTAAGCTATTTCACTTTGGGGTCTCAGAAAGAAACACCCCAAAAAAGAAACACCTCTTAGCCTGAGTAACTTGACTTTGGTTCCCATAAATATAACATGGTCTTGTTTGTGATCTTCTTCAGTGAAAACACATTTTATGGCCCATCCTGTTTTCAGTTATTGTTAACTGTTGGTTTAGATGAACAGACAAGATTATGTTCAGTTCCATCTCTTTACAAGCAGGGGAAGACAATCTGTCTTGGTTATACAGAGTGTGTGAAACAGGAAGACAATGTTCAGGCTTCTTAGATGCCCTTTAGGAATTTTCCAATGACATTCATCACCATTCGCAAGTTGTGTGCACTTGTGTAAATTCAGAAACTGTATGCTCAAGAGCAAACTCTAAGCTAGAGATGATGTTGTGTGTATGCAATAGAGAGCGATTTTATGTGTTCTCCAGAGTTGAGTTTAGCTTTTTTAAGGCTAAAGAAATAATTGAGCAGTTTTTCAACATGCCTGGAGCATGATGTAATCAAAGGTAACTGGTTATGCCCAAGTTTTATGGCATAAACTCTGTGTGTCCTGTTCAAATGTTACAACAGCGATTTAAAAATAATGAGATCTTTCATTTGAATCCCTTGAGGGAAATCTCCTGCAAATTCCCTTGCTTTTCTAATGATTGTTTCAATGTCGAATACTGAAGGACAGCCACCTCAGAGTGACGCAGGTAGACAATGTTTATAAACCAGTCCACTTCCACCCACAATTCCATGAGAAGTGAGCAATGACGACAGATACGGCAATCACACCCTCTCTCCATTTCTCTCTGCCATGTGCCAGAAAGGATCTTCTAGATAGTCTAGACAGCCTTCTTAGTCCAAGGCCCCTCGTTGTCCACAACAATATCCAAAGGCCCCATGACTTTTCCAGTTGTTCATGATTTACTGGATGAGGATTAAAAAAAAAAAAATTCCTCACAATTTCGGCCTATTATGCGGTCCTATTATGCTTCTTCACTTTTTCAACTTTAGTTAGTGTGTAATGTTGCTGTTTGAGCATAAAAAAGATCAAGGTTACAAAGCTCTAAGCCCACTCGAAAGGAAGATATTTTATTTAACAGAATCCACTTTCCAAGAACTACAACGAACGACTTGTTTGGACTACAACGTGTTTTTTCCCCCCGAATCTTATGAAGTCACAATGTTATTCATTTAAATAATCTCCACCCACAGAATAGGCAAAAAGGGGGCGAGGCCTGGCTGAGCTACATTAGAGAAGAATATGTCAAAGAGACACTGTTTCCAAAACTCATTTGTTTGACCTTCCTAAGGCTGACGAACTCTGATGAGTTAAAATTTATTTTAACCACTGTTCCTGAACATTATAATCCCAACGTTTATCTGTGTGTTGCACATTTTACGGAGAACAGCTTCCAGAACCTAAGAGAGTACAATGCAGGCTACGCACAAAAGCTGAAATGGAGCAGTTCCCACTTTATCGGGACAATCTGTTGTTTGTGGAGCATAACTTGTAAGCATGTCTTATTATTTGTAGTTGCATTTTCTATTAACAGTTCCAATTATTAGTTTTATGTTGTTGCTACGATGTAAACAAAAGGCAAAGGTTTGCTTCCGCTCGCCTGCTAGCCAACATGTGTTTACTGTAACTTTTGTAAGCTCTCGCTGTTGTAAGGCTGTTCACCACACCTTAAGAAAATTAACCATGGTTTTGAGATTGATTACTGTTTGTATTACCATAGTTTTCTGACAAGTATCATGATAAAATGATGTATAACTTTGTATCTAAAATGTATAAGAAAATTACAAACAAAAAAACATACCACTCTGAAACGTCCTGCGGAATCCATGCTTGCTATGTCAGTGCATGAAACCCGTCCTGCATGGTCCTCTTGTTTGTTAACATTAAGTCTGAATCAGGCGTGAATTGGTTTGAAATTGACGCCATCCTTAATATTTACATCTGAGTAGATGAAACTCACGGTATTGGTAAGGGGCATGACATTTCCCGAACATCTCCCAAACTAAGCTGTGCCAATCACAACACACTGGGCCAGCTAACCAATCACAGCACATCTCGGAAGGAGGGGCTTCATCGGGACAGGAAAATAAACAATGTGTTGTTTTTTTGTTTTTTTATTAAACTAATGTTTTTATTCAGCAAGGACACATTAAATTAATCAGAAGTGGCAGTAAAGACATTTATAATGTTATCAAAGATAAACAAATTCTGTTGTTTTGAGATTTCTTTTCATCCTGAAAAAAAAGTGCATCACAGTTTCAACAAAAACATTAAGCCGCAATCTTTTTAACATTGATAACAATAAGAATTGTTTCTTAAGCAGAAAATCCTCATATTAGAATGATTTCTGAAGGATCATGTGACACTGAAGACTAGAGTAACAATGCTGAAAATTCAGTGTTAAATTAAAATAAATTAAAATAGAAAACAGTTATTTTACATTGTAAAGATATTTCACAATATTACTGTTTTTATGTATTTTTATCAAATAAATACAGCCTTGGTAAACAAAGAAAAAAAACAATTGTTCAGGGGGTGAATTAAAATAAAATAAGCCAAAATGTTCTCAATGTTTGTTTTGAGTTATTTTAAATAATGTCAAGTCATCTTGAGGCACCCTTGAAAGTTTCCTAAGATCGCCTAATAGGCCCCGGCCCCTTGTTTAAGAACCAGGATGACTCTCCTCAGGATGAGCTTTATCATTAATGGTGTCCTAAAAACTATTTGAGAATCCCTCTCATCTCTGAACGAGTGCAAGAACTCTCTTCTGTTTGTGTAGATGCAGAATCAAGAGGATTGAACAACAGCATCCCACCGCCCACAGCAATATCCCCAACATACCACAATAGAATCCAAAAGGCTTTGGGCGATATTGTTTTCCATCTGTCCATACATCCACAGTCCTCTCAGTTCCCCACACAAAGAAACTCAGTGCTTTGAAGTTATTTTCCCAAATGACTGAGACAAACTTTTCCTTCGACTTATTACATTGTAAAATTAAATGTCGACTGCATACTAAGGCATCAAGCTTTGTGCCCCAAATTTGGGGATCCTTGACATTGAAAAACCCTGCCTTAGTGCACACTAAGAACAGTTATAGTCAAAGGAAAGATGCTGTTAAGATGCACATAGGCTTAATAGATGCTCATGTGCAACATAATTCTGACTAAACTGCATGTTTTGATTTGTATTTTTAGTGCAATGATGTTTAAATTGCACAGCAACTTGGCCCGTGTGGGTAAAGGTTATAGATGAGTCAACTCGCATTTAATTTCCTTTTAAGGGTGTGAGGCTGTATTTGCTTGTGTGGGTGATTATGTGTGAGGAGAGTAAACATCATTCAGGGAAAATTTCCGTGGCAGGTCTGTATTTGTTGTGCTCGTTGATCATCATGGGTGAATTGTCGTCCTCCATCAGTTCATCGGGGACGATGGAGCAGGCATGATATTTATTTGACATAAAACACTCAAATGTTAAACAGCTACTGCTATCAGCCTGTCTATCTTTCCTCCTCTATGCCATTTAGTGCACAGTGGTGAAAGGAAGATGGTTTAAAATCATCGCCATTCCTCTGACAGCGCCCAGCCATCTCCCACAGATTAATGCTAACAAAAATCATCACAGACCCCAGTGGACGACCCTTCCCTCGCTGTGTTTGCCCGTTAATCAAGGATGACGCAGCGCTCAGTTTATGAGCGATCCATCATGCTGTGCCCGCTGTTTGACAGGTGACCCCAGAGGCTGAGACATGGCATGATTATGGCCATGATTTGATCACACTTTTCTACTGTGCTGAATGCTCATGTATAATCAAGACATTTTATGATAAACATGTCTTTTACAGTCATGAATTAAGGGTAATCGTAGGGCAGAGGTGTAAAACGTACCTGAAAACCATACTTGAGTAAAAGTACAGACCCTACATCAAAAATGACAAGTTACAAGTCACCAATTCTAATACAACTTGTACTGTTAAAATCAGATAACCTAAAACAACTCAAGTATTTTACTTGTATTGAATGTAGGTTCAAAGATGCACTAGTCCTCAACACCTAAGAGACATGCCAGTGAAAAACAAGAAACAGCTGATTTGTGAGGAGAGCAATCACGTGTTTATTTTCTAAAATCGAAATAAAACTGAAAACCTCAAAATTGCAATAAATCAAGGTCGACACAGCCTCTTAAAACGTCTACCAACACTCAAGTTTCAGTTAAGCTCAAATAGGGAATAATTAAACCAATCTCCTTCAAATGGTCTCTTCAATATAAAGGATAAATAAAATAATGTTCAGTAAAATGAAATACTCAAAGCTTACTTGCTCTGGACGTGCTGGTTTTGGCTGCAGTCATGTCCTCATCTCATATATAAAACATCTGCAATTACATTTTACATATAACTCCAAAATCATCAGGTACATCAGCGAGAGAGCAACTCGCGACAACACTCCGAAATTATAAAACTGCAGAGGGAGTCTCTGCCTACAGTACTGACTGTGTTGATACTCATCCTACTGAGTGATGGGATACCACTGTAGAGGGTGTCTACAGTGCATGATATGTTGGATAATAGATCCTTTTATTTTTACTTCCCACTGCATAGCTGTGTGCATAGCCGTTTTGGATACTTCAGTTATTCCAGTCACGCAGGCTTCTATGCGTTTATGAAATCTGGAGAGGACACTCAGCAGAACTGCTTTGAGTAAGCAGGTTTATTTCATGCATGGCCTACCGCCTGTTGATGGAGATGATAACGGCTGTTGACAGTGCACACTTCTGTTAAGGCACTGTCCATCTGCTGTGCAGTCACGTGAAGTCCACACCAAGTACAGATTGCATGGATGAAAATTATGATGTTGCAGTGATAATGTATTTCCATTAGATACAGAGGGCTCCGAAAGTCTGATGCCATATCGAGATCGGGATTCAAAATCTAATTTAAACCTGAAATAAACAGGGAGCTTTAGGATTTTGAATACATTTGAATATTCTTTATATATATATATATAAATTATATATATATATATATATATATATATATATATATATATATATATATATATATATACATATATATATATATATATATATATATATACATATATATATGTGTATATATATTTATAGTATGTATGTGTGTATATATATCATGACAACCCCTCCCCCCACCCACCATCTCTCTAACATCAACAAACACCGCTGTAAGTGAATTATTAGCACAATAAAGATGTAATAATTTCAAATTAACACTTTTTTTCCCAGAATACATTAAAACGAACCCTGTGTTGTGAGATTTTTAAACCCATATTTATTTTTTGTGTTCCACATCAAGTAAAGGCTAATGATGCAAATGATGCAACTTGTCAAATGAGAGTGTAAATTAAGCTGCGCTGAAGGTTGCAGTCAGTTAGTGATTTTATGGATGGGGTGTCTTTTTAATATTTCAAAGGAAAGAGCGCCTATCACAGTTCTTATTTGCCATCTTTCAAGCAATAAAAGGGGTCTGTGCTAGGTTAAAGCAATAACTCTCCTCATCAATTCAATGTCCTAAACGTCTATAATGTGACAGCAGTTGTAAGATTGAATAGATTGTGATGGCTTACTTCTTAAATCTTATTGAAGGGTGAAAAATTAATCAATATGTTTTTTTTAATCATCCTGTCCTCCCTTCTAGTTGTCAAGTAGTCAATGCTTTTGTGAATAGTTGGGAAAGTAGGTCAGCATGAAGTGCTGCATAGTTTCCCATACGTTGTACTGATACCATTCTCACCCCAGGAAGTTTATCCAGATGACACAGGACAGTAAAGCTTGTAAGATAGACCTCCTGCCTCTCTGGGAAGTAGAAGAAACCATACACTCTTAATCTTCAGTGGTGGACTGTTGCCAATAAATAATAATAAAGTGGCAGAGTGTTGCGTCGGGGTCCAGAGGAGCGCTGTAGGGAGCCGAGCTGCAGTGTTAACAAACAAGACTTAAAGCTTTACTGAAGAGTGACATGAAGCAGGATATATATAGTGGGCTCGATGCTGTTACAGTTCAGAGACCAGCCATGCCTTGAAGACGCAACGCTTCAGAAGCACCCTTCAATCCGAATGGGGTTTGATCAGCTTGGTTTTTACTCCTACAAACTAAATACTAAATATCTTTGGGAAAATGATGGCAGAACTGCTTCAAGCCATAGCTAAGCGCAGTAGCTCTCAAGCAGGGAGCCGGAGCCCACTAGGGGGCCTCAGCAAACATCCCAAAATGTCTTAAAATTACTTACATTTAGTTAAATTAATTCCCATAATTTGTCATCTCTCATCCATTATTATCAATAAAAGTGTCTAAAAATAAAGGCTTGTTTTGCAGTTAAATTTGTTGTTAAAATGCATTAAAATTGAATATGCAGAGTAATATTTAATTTTTAAACTCAACACGTAAAAAAAAAAAAAACGGCAGCTGTAGTTGCTGTGTCGGTAGTTGCAAAATCAGTGCAGAATGTGAAAAATGTTGATATTTTTTTTCTTTTATCTTTGTTCCTTTGCAGGTAATTATTATGGCACCCCAAAACCCCCTGCAGAGCCCAGCCCAGTGCAGCCTGACCTGGTAGACCAGGTTCTGTTCGACGAGGAGTTTGACGCGGAGGTTCAGCGCAAACGCACCACGTCGGTCAGCAAAATGGATAGAAAGGACAGCGCAGCTCCTGAGGAAGAGGAGGAGGATGAGAGGCCACCCATTGTCAATGGACTGACTGGTGAGACTGGGAATGTGTGTGTTCAACAAGATTGAGTGAGTTCATATAGATTCTGAATTTGTATGGCGGTGCAGAATTGTAATTTACTGCATATTCATTGGAAGAGAATTAGAAAATCAATACTGTACAAATGGGTACAAATGCAACTCAGCAGAGTTGAAAGATTGGAGATAAATTTGCAAAGACATTGTCAGTAAAGGATTTTATCACATGTATAGTGTTGGGGAGTGTTTTTCTAATTAAAGCCAGGCTAAGTATGCTACATTTGTTCAATTGTGTCATACTAGCTAAACAACTTAGCATTTCCATTACCAAGCTAATATTTCCAATGGTTAGCAGTATAGCACAACAAAACAGTGCTTTAAACGTTTCTTTGTATTGCATACTCAGTGAGCGAAGACGCTAATCTGATGCAACTAAACTTCTAAACTGTTTTCTCTCTCAAATGAGGTGTTGGAAAGACTGATTCACTGTATTTGTAATTGTCTCACTTGGAAAGTAAAAAAAAAAAAAAATTCACAGATTCAAGAGCCTGCACTGCATTTTATGTCTCATTTTTGTAGCAAAATATTTTGTTAAATATATATATTTTTTATTATAAATTAGAGTATTCTGTATATAAGTGTTGTCTAATTAATTCATTTAAAGTGATTTAATTAAATGATAGTTTTTAATGTGTATTTTATATATTAATTAAATAAAATGTATATATTAATACAAGTTTATGTATTTATGTTTATATATTTATACAATAAGATTTTATATATTTCTATAAGTGTAGCAAACTACTTTTCCTAAAAGTAGTATACTTAAAATGATGACTAGCTTTTAGTTTCAAAGTACCTTCCCCAACACTTTACACTTTAAGCATTAGGGTATGGTTTATATTTTCAAAACCATGTGATACACTGTGTTGGCAGCTTGTCTGCTTGGCTTTCATTGTAAGTGTATTACTGTAAATGTGTTTTTACTTCATTTTTGCAAGCTGAGCAACTTCACTTTCTGTGGTAATCGACAAGAGGACACAGATGCTGTCAATAGAGCTTAAGTTGTTATGGGCAGATTTGATCGTGTTCCCTGTGAGAGCAATATGAAGAGCTTTACAGAGAGGTACTTGGATGTGCAGTCAGTTGTATAAAGAGTGTAGAGCTCTGGTACTGAGGGATGGTGTGACTACACAAAAGCAACTTTTGCCTCAATAAACTCATAATAACTGTTTATTAATAGTTAGTGAGGTAGTTGTTAAAGCTACACTGTGTCATTTTTTAAGTTGATTCTTAGCAAAAAACACTTTGTTCTTTCAAAATGATATGTGCTCATTAATGTGTAATCACTTCTACCAACTAATCAAGTAAATCTGCCATTTAGAATACATACGAGCGAGTCGCTCGAATGGCGGCAGCCATGTTGCGCCTCCATCTTGAAAATACATTAGCCAAAGAGGGACATACCTGGAAATTCAAGCTTCGCCTTTCGTTTTTTTACACTCAGTGGCACCGTGACGAATGCGCGGGGGAGATTACTCGTGACTGCCGGCAGATTTGAAATAATACGGCCACCATAGGAGCTAAAAAGCCCTCGGAATGGGAGGGGCTAGAAAGTAATGTTCAGTTGGTAGTCATAAACAATTTCACCGCTAGATGGGAGAAAATCCTACACAGTGTAGCTTTAAGTTTAGGCATGGGTAGAATAAGGCATTAATATGTGCTTTATAAGTACTAATAAACAGCCAATATCATAGTAATATGCATTCTAATAAACGACTAGTTAATAGTGAGAATTGCACCCTAAACTAAGTGTTACCAAAGTTTCTAATATGTACTATTTAGGTACTAATATACTTTAGGTACTAATATGCACCCATTAAGGGTAAATAAGGTACAAAGGCGTACCTTTTGAAAGAGTGCCACCCCAGTAAAAAATGTTTTCAGAGTGTAGTGTATAGTTTTCCACACATCTCCTTCCTGTCATTCAGTAAGTTGGTTATCCTCTGTTAATCATGCCCTTAATAAGCTATAATGCAATTTAAAGACTTCAGACTTCTGAACAAAGAACGCTTACTGTGATATGTACTTTACTTTAGGTTTAGTACTGTGCATTCAATGTATAGGCCTATATTTTTTATGTATTATATTCTTTGTTCTTACATTTATTTTTATTTTTAACCAGTATACATGTTACCTTGGAATCAAACCTGTTACCTTGTTGCTAGAGCCTTGTTGCTTTCTTTGAGCTGGGTTAGTTTCTAGCGTTTTTCACAATACATATAGTTTCAAAGCAGCTTTACATGTTTCTACATTACAATTTAGAGTAATTTGTTATCAGATGTGAGTGACTGTGTCGAAGTAATGGCCATATGTCAGAAATATACAATTCTAAGATAACACAAATAATGCAGTTAGCTAATATCATGTATAAATTTAGGCAAAATCCTAGTAAAGAAAAAAGTAATTCAGAAAACATCTTAACCCTTAAAAGAGGTCTTTAGGTCAAAATTGTTAGGAGTACGGACGAGGACTTTTAAGAGGCTTAAGAGTTTCTTTAGCAGAGGAGAAAATGGCAGAAAGACGAAGAGGGAGAAGAAATGCATTGCAGACCGTGGATGACAGTGAGTTAATAAGACGCTATAGATTAGATCATGCAGGGATCATGTTTGTGACCGATCTTATTAGAGACACGCTAACATCTCCGACACAGATGCCGTAGTGCCAGAAATGAAAGTAATCACTAGATTAAGATATTTGGCAACTGGGAAAATGCAACAATGCAGCAGTGATGATTTGGGTCTGTCACAACCTTCTGTAAGCAGAGTGATCACACAAACAGTTACAGCACTTTCAGAACCTCTTATTGTGTCGCAGTTCATTTCGTTTCCACTGGACATTCCCACCCTGCAGGCTCAAAAAACTGCATTTATGAATATAGCAGTCTTCACTGGTGCGCACAAGCAGGGGGAATGAACCGCTAATTTGTGCTATAAGCTGACACGTCTGCTTCTTGCCCCGTGCTGTGACACCCGGCCTCAATTTTCCTTTAAGGATGGCCTTGTGCTCATCCACTAACTGGGCTAACAGTAAACACTGTTCCTCTGTCCAGTTGGGCTTTCTCGTCCTTCTTGTTTTTGATTCCATGTTTGCTACATTAAAACCATTCAAACCACCACTTAAATAGACATGCCAGCAATCAGTGTAATTGGAAAGAGTGGAACAATTTTTATCATTCTAAGCCAATCAAATACCTTATAGGAAATTAACAGCATGGTAAAAAAAAAAAAAAAATGGATATATATATATATATATATATATATATATATATATATATATATATATATAAATAAATAAATAAATAAATAAATAAATAAAGTGAGTGAGTGTGTATGACAACGGTAAAATAGGAAAAATTACGCATGTAATTTCAAAGTGAAGGCTTAGAATAGACCCTATACTTAAAATTGCTCTTTATTTTCCTTCTTGGACAACCAACCAATCACATTCTTCAAAAGATTGTGTCATATGTAGCAACGGGGTCAGCCCCGCCTCCTCACTTAGATGAACGTTTTTGTCTTTTCCTTGCTCAGAGTTGCTCTCAGATTGGTCCCGAATAGCTAAGACTCCTACGTAGAAGTTTTTAAGCTAAATTAGGAGTTTTCTGAGAGGATTCTTAGAAGTTTTAAGAATACATGCCCTGAACAGTAGTTGAGCTTTTATAGGCTAAATGCACAGTGAGTTTTTTTCAGTGATTATCCAGTGGCAAATAGACCGTGTTGAGTTCAGAATGAATGCGCTTATGGTTGGTATCACTTCAAGTAATGAGCATGTTAAAGGGACCGCTGTTTGCTGTGAGGCATAAAAGTGTCTCTGCACTCTTTCCACAGAGTAACTGCTGTGCCACGATACCTATTTCTGACTTGTGTACCAGCCCCGGCACTCTGTCTTCTACCTTCTCATTAAAAAGATACCTCAGGCTTATTATTAGTCTTTTACAGTCATTTTTGCATTAATGATTAAGTTTGAGCCAACCCACTGCCACACTAATGTGCACTTCTGCCACCAGCCACCAAGGGTGGGATGATGTCACTGTAGCTGTATAAATAGATTTTTTTTTTTTTTTTTTTTTTTTAGCTCTAATAGTGTTTCTAACGGATCCCTGCACATAAAATGTGGACTAATATATATATATATATTGTGGCCACAAATTAATAGGCGGCTGCATATATGAAAAAAAAAATTCTAACAAAAGGTTTCTCAGCTGTTTTTTGTAGTATCAGGTGTCCTTAATAACATACTAAAAGTTTACCAAAGTTTGACTACTAGAAAGGTATAATTTTCAAGATGGCGTCCAAGATGGGCAGGAAGCCCTTAAAATATCCTAACTCCTTCATTATTTGACCTAGCCAAGTAATCTTGGTGTCTAACCCCATGTTTTCTGGGTCTATGAATCCATTGGACTTGTCTAAATTGCACTGACATGATTACATACTTATGGAATACATGATTTTGTGAGATTACTGTAAGGTTTTATCTTTGTTTGGGGTGAACCAGAGATGTAGACGATTTAGACGATGTCATGTAACTTCTACTCAGTATTTTTTGTGTGTTTTTGGACACATACACTTTTTTTGCTAAAACACAGACTTGATATTCAATGTAAAAGTTATTGCACCCAAAAGTATCTTAAATTGGAGCTGTATAACTTTGATCATAAACTACTCTGAATTAGCCCGAACAGAGGCATGTGTGTGAACCCTCTAAAATGGTCACTCATTTTAATTTGAATAAGGGAATACATATGTAATGCATCCTCTGTAGATGTTTTTGAGTATAAAGGTGGCATTATACTAAACCTCAGGTCTAGTCAAATTCAGGTAAACCTTCAGACTTGAACCGCGGTTTCTTCAGCTGCTACTTCCTCGTCCCAAAGAAGGATGGGGTCTGCGCCCCATATTGGACCTGCGTCACCTGCATTTTTCCCTTTACAAAGGGAAGTTCAAGATGCTGACGTTGAAAACTATCCTGGTGCAGATTCGAACAGGGTACTGGTTCGTCACCCACGGACCTGAAGGACGCATATTTCCACATCCAGGTCATTGCACAGCACAGGAAGTTCCTCCGGTTTGCCTTTGGGGGAAAGACGTATCAGTATCGGGCCCTTCCATTTGGTCTAGCTCGGGCTCCGCGGACGTTCTCCAAGTGCATGGATGCAGCTATGGCCCCCTTGAGGCTCCAGGGCATCCATGTGCTAAATTATCTAGATGACTGGCTCATTCTGCCTCATTCCAGAGAGTTGGTGTGTCCTCACAGGGACATCCTTCTCCACCACCTTCGGTCTCTTGGTCTCAGGTTGAATGCTCAGAAGAGTGTCTTAACTCCTTCTCGGCAGACCACTTTCCTGGGTGTCTAACTCGATTCTCTCTCGATGCAGACCAGTCTGGCCCCTGCTCGAGTTTCCAGTCCAGAAACAGTTCCCGTTTCAGGCTCGGCCATCATGTAGCGGTGAGCATATGTCGCAGGCTTCTCTCCTGTGCTGCCCTTGGGTTTCCTTCATATGAGACCATTCCTGTGGTGGATGAAACTCAGGGGCATCCGCCCTTCTTTGTCTGCCTTCCGCTTGCTGAGAGTGTCGCGCAGTTGCCTTTGCACTCTTTGGAGGTGGAAAGACTCCCCCTTTTTACTTCAGGGGGTCAAGATGGGTGTAGTTTGCCGTCGGCAGGTTGTCAAGACGGTCGCCTCTTTGACTGGTTGGGGTGCGGTCTTTGAGGGCAGACCAGCGTGCGGTGTTTGGACGGGCAAGCTTCTCACGTGGCATATAAATTGCCTCGAGCTGCAAGCCGTCTCTCTGGCCGTGGATCATTTTCTCCCGGCCCTGATGGGCTGTCATGTCATTGTCAGGACGGACAACATGGCAGTGGTGTCCCATGTAAATCGCCAGGGAGGCTCGCGGTCACGTACCCTCGACAGGCATGCAGACCGCCGCCTCTTTTGGGCTCAAGACAGGTTTCTTTCGCTGAGAGCAGTTCACGTTCCAGGGGACCTGAAGGATGCAGCAGACTTTCTGATAGCCCAATTCTGGCCATCCCAGACGTGGTTCTCGGAACTGAGCTCCCTGGTGGAGGGGTCCCCTTGACAGATCAGGAGAGATCTGCTGTCTCAGCTCCAGGGCAGGATCTGGCATCTTCGACCCGAGATATGGAGGTTGTGGGTGTGGCCGATAAGAGGCAATCGTTAGCGACAGTGGCGTCTGGTCTTCCCACTGAAAACTGATTTCATATATATATATATATATATATATATATATATATATGTATATATGTATATATGTGTATATATATATATATATATATATATATATATATATATATATATATATATATATATAAGCTGATTTTGAATTTCATTTTGTGATTTCATTGGAGCGAAGAGTGGGCAATGCATATCCCAGCCCTCCTATCGCTCCAGTGTACCGGAAATCCGCAATATTGCCTGAGAAATAGCTACAGTAAATAAGATCAATATTAAAAAAATACATGCCCTTTTTCAGAGATCTCCAGCTCTTGATTTTAAAGCATAACCTACTTCCTAGAATAGTATTTCTTCTGCCAAGTTTTGGTTTGTGGGAAAACTTCTGGGGAGCTCGGTTGGAGTTCTGCTACATCATGCTGAAAGTAGGTAGGATTTACTGATGCTCCCTGCACAGCAAGTATTCTTTCCCATAAATCAATGGGATACAGAACAGTGAACACCTTCAGATGATTCGCATGCAGCGATGGTGAGCATGGAAAGTACCCCAAACTTTTTATATTCACAGCGTATTAACCCACTGCAGTTCCCACTACTGTTCTGTTTGTGTTGGTATGATTGATCACCATGGGAACTGATATCCTTTCCCATAATATTGGCTTCCTTTTGCTTTTCAGCCTTCAGAATAAAATGAGTTTTAAACAGGTTTTCTATTGACAGACTTTTACTTAGGATTAATAACATGAAAAGAGTTTATTTAGGCTTTAAGTTTTAAATTCATTTCAATGAAAGTCTATGTAACTGAGACCTCATGAAAACCTCAATAAACATGTGCTATTTTTCAGAGGGTCACTGAAGGAAATCTGAATTGTTTCACGACTAGGACCTGGAGAGGTTTCTGGATGCACTGAGGGAGGCTTTGTTGGCTGTGTTTTTCTTAGCAAATCCAATTGGACAAGATGCCTCACAGCTGTCCTCCATTATGATTGGATAGAGCTTTGTAAACCCTCTGGCACCACTGCAAGGACAAGATGCAAATGGCAATAGTATCTAACTGGACTTTGCCAAGTGCAAACTGAGATCCAGAAGCATGTTTGTGGTTTTAATCGATTAAATTGGCTTTACTAAAAATGGCTAGCTATGTCTTTGCAGCGAGCCTTATGGGTTATTATTAGGGGTGTAACAATACCCTCATGTCACGATTCAATACTTATCACAAAACTAAATACACTATATACAATATTATTGCGATACTCCAAGACATATGGTAAAAGGTTAACAAAAAATGTACTGTTGATTAAAATTCCAAATTTGGTATTACATTGGGGGTGTAAATGAATAGGCTTGGACTTGGTGCTGGTAACCCAATGCACAGGACAGTGGTGACACCAGAATAAAAATATTCATGATTCTGAATATGAAAATGCAGAATTATTTAGATGGCTAGATATATTTCAAATAATGTAGTCACTTTTTACTGGTAACATAAGGCATTTGGCATTATCAGGACCCATAGATATTCCTCCATTGCATTATTATACATTATACATTATATCATATATATTAGTTTAATGTAGTACTGACAAAATCTGTAAACTCTCACATAGTAATTTTCATTTTGGGTGATATATTGTTACACCTAGTTATGTTTGTGTATTCATGCTCATGGCCAGTTCTGATAGATACAGCCGAAGCAACCAGTTGTAATGCCTGAATTAATGTTTTTCCATAGCCTCCATGAAGAAGCAAACATTCACCATTAGGTTTTACCCTAGCAAACCAAGGCAACATCTCTTCTTTCTTTCAACATTCAATCATTCTGCAACACGTTGTGATCATCTGTTACCGTTACGCTGTTTTCTGTGAACACAAAAGTATGATTTCTTTTAAAAAAAGTTTTTAGATTTACCACACTCTAGTCTACCCTCTATTTTTCATGGAGTTCAGCTTCTTTCTCCACTCGTACACTCGACCACACGCATAAAAGGCTTCTTATGATATTTGCTATTGAATGCCAGTGCTTATGTTTCTGCCTGTGTCATGAATGGTGCCGCCATGGTTACGGCACAGGAACAACTAGTGCTGATTCGTCTGCCGCACATGCTGGCGTCCCATTGTCAGGCTACAATCATTTTGATGAACAGGCTTTAATCATGACTGTCAGCAAAATCATATCAAGTCTTTTTATAACAATACACTTTTTCCATCACCTCACCTCTTCAACCCGTGTACAACTAGTATATCCATATCCATAACAATACACACACAGGCATGTTTTCCTCTGTCAATGTCCCATTAAGACAATCAGTCCATATTGGTAACACCCCGTGTAACTCTTTTCTGTGTTTAATAAGTATACAAGTAATAGCTGCTATCTATTTGATTGCAGAGAGAGCAAATATCCAAAACTGTGTCAAGATTAAGTTTATTAATCTTATAATTAATAATTTATTTTAAGTCTCACAGCAATGGGATCCTAAATTTAGTTGCTTTAGCTCAAATCATGCTAAAGAGTGTATTTTTAGGCTATTATTCACAATGCATTTAGTTCTAGAGTAAACATACCCGTTTAAAAGGCTGTTGGCTCCTTTACATTTGCATTTTACATTTATTCATTTGGCAGATATTGTTATAAATTTATTTTATATATACATATATAAAATATATGTACACCACCGTTCAAAAATGTGGGTTTGGTAAGATTTTTAAAATCTTTTTATAAGAAGTCTCTATGCTCACTGAGGCGGCATTTATTTGATCAGAAATACAGTAAAAATAGTGAATATTGTGAAATAATATTGCAATATAAATTCAATGTTTTCTGTGTCAATATATTTTAAAATGTTTTTATTTTAAAAATTATTTTAGCGATGACAACGCTGAATTTTCAGCATCATTAGTCAGTTATTCAGTGTCACATGATCCTTCAGAAATCATTCTAATATGCTTAAATAGAACAATATAAATGTATTTACTGTCCCTTTTGATCAAATTAATGCATCCTTGCTGAATAAAAGTATTTTTTCAAAAACAAAATCTTACAAATCCTAATAACTTTTGAATGGTTGTGTTTATATAAAATTATTTTTATGTATATATTTTATTTATACATTTTATCACTATGTATTGTTTCCTGAGACTCAAACCCACGACCCTGGCCTAGCTTCAGTAGCATCATGTTTCACCATAAGAGTCGAGCTTCAGGAACGTGCGCTCTAGAATAAACAAAAAGACTGCTGGCTCTTTTAACTGAAGGATGGGACTTTTAAATGTTATGTTTTCTCCCTCTTATACTGTCTCTGCCTGTGTTCTCATGTGCAAGCAGACTGTCTTTCTCACTCACACAAAGACAAACAGACGCACATTTGTGTATGCGACAGATATCGGCTTCACGGAAGTGTTAACCAGCTCTGGCCCTGCCCCTGAACATCAGTCCTGGCATGCAAATCTAGTGGCTCTTGTTTTCTGCTCTCTCTCTCTGTTTCTCTCCGTCTCTTGAGAAGGTTGGAAAGTTTGTTCTGCAGTGCTAGAGAGAGTTAAAGTATGTATTACTCCCCATTTCTGTGTTTTCTCCCCACCTCTTTCTCACTGTCTGTCTTTTTGCTCTCTCCACTCACAGAACACAAGGAGGGACCGGAGTGGAGGAAGGCTGTGCCCAGCTACACACAGTCCAGCAGCAGCATGGACTTCCGCAACTGGAGCACGCTGCCACGTGACGAGGGCCAGGACCCTCTGCCCAAGAGCTGGGAGATGGCCTATACGGAGACAGGCATGGTCTACTTTATAGAGTAAGTCCTGTTTGCCAAGTAGGACACATTCCTGGACCAACATTCCTTAGGGTTTGGGATTCGGGCTATGTTTGTTTGACAACAGTGTAGCTCCAGGAATTAGTTAAATGTGTTTACTTGTTGTTGTTTTTGTTTTTTTTATGTTGCACATTTCTGATTATTTAATTTCACTTCTGCAGATGATAAATATATATATATGTATGTATGTATGTATGTATGTATATGTTCTGAGCTAAATATAACTTTAGATAAGTCCAATACAAAATGTATTGACAGAAATTCACTAATGAGCTTTCAGTGCATTTTTGTTTGTTGACAAGATTAGGAACAATTCAAAATCATTGATTCAAAATTATTTTCTGTGGTCAGTAATTTTATTTTATGTATTTTAAAGAAATTAATACCTTTATTTGGCAAGGATACTTAAATTTGATCAAAAGGGACAGTAAGACAAATATTTATTTTTTAAATAAATGTTCTTTTAAACTTTCTATTCAACTAAAAATCCTGAAAAAAAATATTAGCTTCCACAAAAATATTGAGCAGAACTGTTTTCAACACTGATAATAATAAGAAATGTTACTTGCTCACAAAATCAGCCAATTAAAATGATTTCTGAAGGATCATGTGACATTAAAGACTGGTGTAATGATGCTGAAAATTCAGCTTTGCCATCACATTAATTAATTACTTTTTAAAATATGTTAAAATAGAAAACACATTATAATTTATATTTTACACTATTACTGTTTTTGCTAAAAAAAAAATTTGCAAATATAAATGCAGGTGAACATAAGATACTTCTTTCAAAAACATTTAGAAATCTTACCAACCTAGAAAATTCTATAGTTCTTTAAGTGTGTAGTGTGAATACAGTCTGAACATACTACATCCGCCATGTTAGCATTGTCAGCCGTACACTGTTCTTGGCCTCATGGACAGGAAAGTGTCCATCTGATACTACTGAATCTCGGCGTAGCAGAATGTCATCTGGGTATTTTTTACCTACCGATTCATAAATATATGGGATTACTATCATTTGACATTTTAGCTTACTGTATAGAACGGGAGTGTTTTGTATTAAGTTTGTAGACTATGCACAAGTTGCTGTATAGTGAGGAACCCACTGTGGTGTCTTTTTAAACAGGGATGCAAAGAATGATTTGTGCGTCCATCTTTTCAAATTTGGCCTCTGATTTACTGTATCCGAGCCCAGATGTAGACAGCAGCTCTCCAGCTAAGGGCTCGCTCAGTAAACAGGAACTCCGGAACTCCTGCAGACACATCAAGCATGAGAGAGCGCTGGGAATTGAAACGGCTCTTCCCTCGCATGCTGATGCTGATATTTTTCACAGCCTCTTCCTTTCAGTGTCCATTACCTGTGTCTGTGTGGTCGCAGCCCTTGACCAAGCTTCTCTGCTATCCACACAGAGGAAGAGAGAGCCAGCGAATCAATACTTCATTCGCTGAAACAATGCAAACAATCGGCTAAATGGAGCCTTCCCAGCGGGCCCTGCTTCCACATGCGTGTCTGTCTGCACGAGTCTCGGAGGATGAGCTGCACCTTGCCATGAATATTTCAGATTTTAAACACATTTGCTTTTTGAGTAGACTCCTCACTCCTCCGCAGCAGAGACAACTAAAGTGCTTTTTGAAAAGGACTTGCTGATGTTTTTATGTGCATTTTAAAAAAATATATAAAATAGTGTTTTTTTTGCCCCATTAGTAAGGTTCAAGTGCCCCTTCAACAACTCCAAACCAGAAATGTTTAACACATATTTAATCATAATATAATATAATACATATAATATTATATTATATTATATTATATTATATTATATTATATTATATTATATTATATTACCGTATATTTTATTATATTATATTAAGCTCTGCATCAAATTATACAATAATTATTAAGTAATAATAAAATAATATAATATATTTTTATAATATATTATTATTATATGTATTAGTCACTTAAAAAAAATAATCTATAATTGGTTGAAAAAAGGTATGATAGCACGTATATTCTGAATGTGTATGAATGTGATTCTATACATTTATAAAACGCTAATTTTTGGTCACAATCTCAATTTGAACAGGTTTTAAAAAAGCAAAATTAGATTATTTCTGTGTACCGCCAAGTGTACACATGGTTGGAAATCACTGCTTTGAAAATATGATGAAAAAAAAAACCATCTTGCCATCTGTTGTTAGCAATCCTTGAGCTAAACGTTGAGTGTTTTTTGTTGTTTGTGTCATTTTTACATTGTTACAGTGAGGTATTGTCATATTGCTGTTGTTTTATGAGTGTTACACTGCTTGGCTAAGCTACAGATGCACTCCAATTGTGTAATTAAGGAGGAGGACTATCAAGTGTTTGTCTGCTAATGCTTCTTTCCCTCTCTGTGTAGTCATAATACCAAGACCACGACCTGGCTCGACCCACGACTGGCAAAGAAAGC
This sequence comes from Abramis brama, assembly GCF_963993115.1. NCBI lineage: Eukaryota > Metazoa > Chordata > Actinopteri > Cypriniformes > Leuciscidae > Abramis > Abramis brama. Next base: position 20,301,805 of record NC_139984.1, on the reverse strand, counting down.
TAAGCCTCCTGAAAAATGTGAAGATGGAGGTAAGACTGAGTTCGTTCATGAATCACACAGAAGAGTAAATAGACCCTAGCTGAACCGTGAGACATTAGCCTCTCTCTCTCTGGCCCGCCTGACTAATGGCTCGCAGGAGACATGCTGAGAGCCCATCAGCGTGTCATCTCACACAAGCAATCTCAGCACCGCATTTTGCAATGGACACGTGCGTCCATGTCAGGATGGTGGCTCCCCACAACTCTCACATCACAGGGAAAGATGATTTAAAGAGGATAGTAATTTTCCATACAGCTTACTAATACCTGCACCCCCTCGTTTTCTCTGCGCTCAGCCTTCTGATCTCTTCTCTGCCCAAACACGCATCAAATGCACCCAGACTTCTTGACCTACCTGGTATTAGGCTTCTCAGAAAAATCACAGCCAGAAAATCAGACCCCCTGGTGTCAAGCACATGGGTGATTTGCATCTGTTCAAGCTGTCTCTGATATGCCTGTCTGTTTCTCCACAGAGCTTCCATATGGCTGGGAGAAGATTGAGGACCCGCAGTATGGGACTTATTATGTGGAGTGAGTATGCTCATATCATTTATGGTCCAATAAGAATGATGGATGACGCATTTTTGTCCACAACATCTTGGTTTGCTGAAGTTTTCCGTTGCTCGTTTGGCTTTGTCTTTTTCCCCCCATATCATTTATTTTTAAATCCAGCTTTTGAGAGTAAAAAACAACAATAAAGGCATAAAGGGATTGTAACCCTCACCCCCAACCAAAGGAAACACAAATCAGTTACACAAGTAATGAAAGTAATGCAATGAGTTGTATGATTTGTTATACACAGTGTTAGGGGTAACGCAATCAGATTACTTTTTTCAAGTTACAAATAAAGTGACGCATTACCTTTAAATTTATAACAAAAGTTGCTTTTTCAAATAAGTAACACAAGTTTCCCATTAGGGATGGGAATTGATAAGAATTTAACGATTCCGATTCCATTATCGATATTGCTTATCGATCCGATTCCTTATCGATTCTCTTATCGATTCTTATTGGGTGAGGGAATAAGTACAAATTTGTTTGTATTAACTGGCTTTAATATCTGATCAGAAGACACAGCACAGAGTATACACAAATTATGTGTAGCAACCTCAGAACAAACCTAAAAGTAGGTGAGCTACTTCTCAAAGTAAAGTCCAGGGACCTATAGCCTAGGGCAGTGTTTCTCAACCTGTGTGCCTTGAAAGATTATCAAGAAGAGTGCCTTAGGATTAGGAAATTGACAATTTTCACATTCATTGGTCCGGACAAAAAAATAAATAAAACTGCCATTTATGTGCCATAAAAACTAAAAACACAGACTGAAAACAGTTTAGGAAGAGCTTGTGTCTTTTGGAATATTAACAGTGCTCATTTGGATTAGGCTATTGAGTTACTAAAACAATCTTTGTCAAATAATACACGGGTTTTCTTCACATTTTGAACGTTTTTGTTTCCATTTGTTTAATTTCAAGATCTGATGTGACTTATCCATTGTTGTTTTTACAGCTACAAAGCTGGGAGCACTAAATGATATTCAGGCACATTATACACGCTTTTAACATTAAATAAAGCACAAAAATAGTAGGCTACCTGATATTATCATTGCCACACTTTGAGATTGTTGTTCCAGCGCGACGTCGCAGTAAAATGGGATCCGTTTCAAATAGAATCGTCGCGTGTCGCGGCTGGTTAAACTTTGATTAACATGGAAAATCATACTTTTTATCGCGTGTCGCGCCGTCGCGTCGCATGTAGTTAGGACGCGGTCAGAGCGCTTCTGCCTCGATGCCATGTTTGCTCATAGTGTTTGCTACGTTCTGAACCAAAACAACGCAGCACGTGTGTGACGTCGTGTCACATTTGAACGAGCGGAACCGATAAGCGGAATCGTTAAGCAGGCATGCTAACGGTTCCAAGGAATCGATTCACTGGGCACCGGTTCTGAAGAAGAACCGGTTCTCGGTTCCTATCCCTATTTCCCATGTGCTGACTGATAGCTCTCCTGTCCCCATGTTCAGAGAAATCGTGAGTAAGTGCAGAGACGTTGTGTGCGCTGTGTGAATGTGATGGAGCCTGTAGTTCCAGGCTAAATGTGAATTTGCATTTACTCATCTCACTTGCACAACAACAGATTCCGTATTCCTGAATAAAAACAGTCAAATATAAACTCAGAAAAGGCAAACCTGCAATAATTAAAATGTTAACACAAATATACTTTATGTATTTAATCTCACTTTATTAACCAATGTATTTGCTGTTAACCTTCAATGATCCAATTCAACCATACTAAGCAAAAATGACTTTGGTTAAACATCACATTTAGAAGTAAGAGTGTTGAACTTTCTCCTCCTGAGTCATATTTCACTTTTGGTGTGAAAGGGCCTTTACATTTGCCAAAAATAGATCTTTTGTCATGTTGTTATTAAACAACAGACAAACGAGCCCAGCCCAGGTAAGAAAAAATAATAGTTAGCAGAAGTTTTATGGAAAGTAACGTTACGTTAAGTAACACAATTAGTTACTTTGTAAGAGAATATCGCAATATTGTAACACATTACTTTAAAAAAAGTAACTTTCCCCAACACTGGTTATACAAGGGTCACAGTTTTCCTGCACAATTGGGCTATTTAGGAAACACAGTCTTGGGAAAAATTACAATGTCGTGGGTTGAGTGGGTTGAGGTTACTTTTATAATGTACCACGTCGCAAAAAAAGTTTGTCCGTAGACAAAGAAAAATTAAACTGGATCCTTTTACTAATGTGTATTGAATCTTTGAATGAATACCTGGCACCCTAAGACCTCTGAAAGAGTGACTGAGCGAAACAGAGATGGTATTGGTGACATGTTTGATGTCACTTCACAAATAGAGATTATGTAAGTTTTCAAAAATCAGCTATTTTAATTGAGTATTGAATTGCAGATTAATTACACATTGATGCTTGAGCCTAAACAAAACAAGAGTGAATGTAGGGAGAAGAAGAGTGAATGAAGAGGAAAGAGTATGGAGGCAATTAATAATAAGTCTTAACTAGGGTTGCCAACCGTTCTGTATAATACTGAATCGTCCCATTAAGCAGTGATTCATTCATAAGCATGGATAAAAACATTTGAAGTTTAAGACACTAAAGTAACGTTCCGTTTTAAATCCATACTGAACACAGTTTGCCCCGTATAGGTTGTAGTGTAGTCTAGGCTAGGTATACGCAGGCTAATGTTGTATGACTACCTAGTTTTAAAGGGATTTTGCGTTTGCTCAACCACACAAGAAAACATGCCTGAGGGAAGACATGATCAAATAGGGAAGTTGTCTTTCACTATTGTATGGTAATGTTGTTAAATAGAGAAAAACATTGCACATACTGCTTCTCTAAGTTCTCTGTAATATGAAAAATGTATACAGTAATCAACATTTAAAGTGGATCAAAACCTTTCATCAAAGTTATACATCAAATTTTAACAATATCTGTTCTTGTCTTAGGACAACTTTGATGAACTTTTTTGATCCACTTCAAATGTTGACTACTGTATACAGTGGGGGAATTAGGCTAGTTCATTCTTGTGGGCAGGTTCGGAGTTTTTTCTTGAATTTTTCTGGAACCTGGCAACCCTGATCCCAAGTAAAGCATCATGTTCAGTATGAAGCAAGATTGTAGTACTTGACTTTGAGTTTTTGTAAAACATAAAATTGTGAAATGAAAAAATAAAAGAATGAAGAATAATTAAGTTTAAAAAAAAATGGACACAAAGATATTTAGAAATTGTTTTCTTAAATTTCACAATACAAAATTAGACAATACAATTTAATTAAAAATGCACAAAAGAGATCAGATTTTTGGATTCTTAATTATTAAAAATATGCAGTTATTATTATATTATATTAATATTTGAATTACATTAAGTTATTCATCAAATTATATAATTGTAAAAATATCAATATTATAATATTGATATATATTATATAATAATATATAATGAATTAAAAATACTTAGCTGCGATAAAAAATACTGATCATAAACTAAAGGTTTTGCCAAACACTAAGAGATTAACTCACTCACCTTGCTATGCTAATAATTAAATATACAGTTTATTATCATAAATATTTAACAACATTATATCATTTAAAAAATGTATATCAAAATATCTAATTTTTCTAAACCCCTGATTATTGAGAGAAAAAAAAAATAGTTTGGGTGTAAATTAGTATGTTTCTGAAATGGCAGACTGATCAATGTTATTGGCTGGATTTGCTAATTTTCTGCTCTTGAAGCAATGTGGGATATTGAGGTTGTTGGCAGAACAGCCAAGGGCTTTCGGGAGTGAATACATTATTTGATTTTAATGCCATTTATTTTGTGTGAGGTCAATCCCTGCTGTGCCAGGATATTTATGCAAGGAGGTCAACAAAACGCCGTTTTATTTTTGATTTGAATGTGGCTTGGCACAGGGCCTCATTACGCTGTGCCTGAATTATCACAAACAGGGAACTTCAGCAGTCAGATGAGAGCACGCAGTCTCTCACTCTCTGTGGATTGGGTGGATAAGTCTCAGCATGAGTCACACATAGCAAAAGCACAAACAGTACCTTTCTTCTACAAATTCGCAGCACACCGACTGGTTTTGCAAGGAATCCGGGACTGTTAAAAGCCTTCCCTAGGTGCAGTCACGACTGGCAGGTACAACAGTTAAAGCAGAGTCACACAATGCAGTCGAGCTGCTTATTTCACTTTACATGCAACCTGTGGGGTGGGAGGGGCCGTGTGTTAGGATAAAACAACACACTCCAGCTCTGAGCCAGAACCTCTGCAGAGGAAATGCTTGTGTTTCTGGAAAGGCTTGCCAAGGTAATATTGATTCATTTCGGCAGCTAACAAACAAGAAAACAAATGTGGCGTTTGTAGAGGAGAGTGAACAGCAATTACAGATGGGTTTGAAAATGGCTGTTCTGTGGTTCTTTTAATCAAGGATGTTTTTACAATGTTTTTAATGATCATTTCAGAAGGTCCTGAAAAGGTTCACTGTAAAAAAAAAAATTTATATATATATATATATATATATTCATGCTGACTTTAGAATTGATCTTGTTTTAATAAGGATGTTTTTACAACACAAGAACATTGCTAAAAAAAAATACATATACATATATATATATATATATATGTATATGTATTTTTTTTATCAATGTTCTTGTGTTGTAAAAACATCCTTATTAAAACAAGATCAATTCTAAAGTCAGCATGAAAATGTATTGCAAGCTATTCATCTCTGCGTGGTTGTTCCTTTAATCAAATCAACTTTATTTTCCACTGAAGTCGTTTAGGGCATACGGACTACTGGATCATTTTAACCAATAGCTAAATAGCTGCTTTAGGCATTGTTTTAACAAACTCACTTTGTTCTGCCTCCATTCTAATGTGTAACTCCCTCTTTTCCAATGTTTCCAATTTACTGTTTTATTTAAATATGTCACATTTTGGAAGTAAGAACAATCCACGTTAACTTAAAAATATGTTTTCAGAGAATATATACTACATTAAATTTATAGTACCTCATTGGCAGTTTATTTTCTGTTTTCTAAGAAAGTTTAATGAGGTTTATGGTAAAACAAATTAAAAAGAAATCTCAATAAGGTAAGAAAATTTAACTTTAATGGATGTTCTCTGAAAACATATTATTATTATCTTAAATCTTTTCGTTTACCAGGTAAGGTAAAATAATACTGAAGTATTGATTGATAAAGATTGAAAGATTGAATTAAGTTAAAGAATTTTATGACAGATTGTGTCTTCTCATAATTGTGTAGTTGAGAGGGTTGCTTGCTTTCTGAGTCAGATCAGTTCATGCCGGTTATCCAAGTTTCTGTCCCAGTATGTTTATTATTCTGTTATTTAACTAAATGTCTATGGTAACCGCCTGGTTAGCAGATGACAAACAGGAAAAGATGCATGAGCACAATGAATTACCTTTGGCTCTGATATTGTTTTGTTCCTTCCTTTATTCATATCTTTAAAAGACTGTTTGCATGAACAGATAAGCATCGCTACCGTTCTCTTTACCCTAAGGTTTGTGCAAGCGTGTATGTCATTGTATCTGCCATCTCTGGCCGTTTGCACTGACCGTCTCACCCTTTCCTTCAGCCACATCAATCAGAAGACTCAGTTTGAGAATCCAGTGCAGGAAGCCAAGAAGAAAATCAGCCAGGATTCGTCTCCAACCAGTCAGCCAATAGCAGCGACCGCAGGAGCGGTACCAACACCCTTAAGTAAAACTCTAACTTTCTTATGCATTATTCCTCCATTTCCTACTACTACTGTTTTTGTTTCATTTTTGCCACTTTATTTATCTACTTTAATCATTTTTTTTTATTCCTGTGATGGCCAAGTTGAATTTTCAGCAGCCAATACTCCAGTCTTTAGTGTCACATGATCCTTTTAGAAATCGTTTAAAAATGCTGGTTTGTTGCTCGCGAAACATTTCTTATTATTGTCAATGTTGAAAACACTTTTGCTGCTATTTTTGTGGAATCCATAATATCTATTTTTCAGGATTCTTTGATTAATAGAATGTTTACAAGAACAGCATTTATTTGAAATAGATTTTTTTGTAACAATGTAAACATTTTCAATCAACATAATGCATCCTTGAGAGGCTAGAGTTTCTAAAACCAGCCTGAGGTGGTTTTCTGGTCTAAACCGGTTTAAACTAGTCCAAGCTGGTGTTTAGTTATGTGGAGACAGGAAACAATTCAATAGGAATGAGATCAGGAAGTGACAAAAGTCACATGCAAACTGTTTCCTGCATTGTCATGCAATATTTCTGTCCAATATTGTGTGAAGCAACAACATGCCAGCTGAACATATTTTATGCTTAATACGAAGATGGTGTCGCAGGATTTGAGACTTCAGAGCCAGTCGGCGTGATGTGGCAAAAATAGAAACCAAGCGACCAAGCGTTGCTTGTGTCAAGGTCATTGCTTGTTAGGACAAAACACAGATTAGCATGGAACAAAAATAATTTATTTCTTGATGTTTTATGTCACACACTAAGGTACAAAATCTGTCACTGGGGCGGTACCTGTTCAAAAGATACTAATATATACCATTTGATTTATATACCATTTATACCATTTAATATATACCAGTGAACTCATAAGAAATTCATGAGAAGGTCAGGTGTTGATTTAAGTTGGGGCAGAACATTTCCATCAGAAGAACTCAATCAGCATGATATGATTGGGGTTGATATGATCTGTGGTTGAATTCTGTAAGCTAGCATGTGTGTTTTACCATCTGTGTGTGTATTTATGTTTGACCGTGTACTTGCTCACGCTCACCTGCACCAGCTTTTGTATGTTTATGTTAATGTTCCACTTTGTTGCTGGTGTTTCACTGTTAATTTAACATCCTTGTTCTGTCCTCTATTATGTGCCACTAAGCAGTAGCTCTGACTCTTTCATTTTTACGTTTTTTCTTGTTTACAAGAGGTGTTTGCTCATCTATCAAGTTTTAAAGCATCAGTTTAAACACACACACGTTCCATGTACCAATTTGCATACTGTCCGTCTTAAATAAGATGCAAAATAAGAGTCCGCTGAAAAGTCTAATACTGCTAATGCTAACATGCATTAAATAGTGCTAATGTTAACATGTAAACACAATGGCTGTGTCTGAAAACTTACATCTATTCTGCCTTCAAAAATCGATTAGATGAAAGTATCTCAGGAGACAGAAAGTAAAGCTAACATTAAATTCGGATGTGCCTTGATGTGTTCCTACCTTGGATGCAGCAAATCACTTCTCAACAAGTCTGTGTTATCAAGATGCTAAACAAGGCTGCATTTATTTGATCAAAAATACTGTAACATTTCTTAAAAAAAAAAAACAATTCTTACCGAGGCCACTTCCAAATGACTCTGAAATGATGTCCTGTTTTATCTGAATGATATATTTCATATTTTGACTGGCCAACACATGACTTCAGTTCAGTTTCAGCTTGTTCAAGGTTAAACCAGACTTTGACTGTTAGTTGTTTGGACTCCCTGAGCTTTGCTGTCTCCTGTGTGTTCCTGTGTCCTCTGAGCACTGATTTTGTTCTCCTATCCCCTCTGGAAGGCTGGCAGTGGACGTCTGTTCTGTCTCATTAGTGAAAGCAGACGCTGCCCCCCTACGCTATGCTCTGTTAGCTGGCCAAGACACTTTAATGAGTGGATGGTTACTGCCTAGTGGAGAAGAGGACAGGGATGAGTGTGCACAAATATAAGCAAAAATATAATGCAATCATGCAGTGTTTTCAGAGAATAACTATACAATTCTACCCACCATTATAAGAGTAAAGACAAAATTCATGCATTTCATTTATTTTATTCATATACTCAAGCAATTATAAAACAATTATAGCTCTTGCCACTCCGCTTGTGCCTTCGGGTCATTTCCGACAAAACACGCGCACACACACACACACACGTTGAATTCCATGTTTTATGGGGACTTTCTGTAGACAATGATTGTTAACTGTAATCACATTTAGTGTGATTTATAATCTGTTTTCTTCATGGGGACCAAAAAATGTGGTATTAAACATTTGTGGTATTACTATACTTGTGGAGACACACACACACACACACACACACACACACACACATCGCTCATACTACACCTTTAATTATACTCCGACATTTCATAATCTGACTCAGCAGCCCTTTATGCATGAGAAGCATAATATAGTGAACATAAACATCAACCCTCCTTTTCCCACAATTCCCTCACTGGCTGAATGTGGAAACAGCACTACAGGCAGAGAGAGAGGGATAAATCTAGCATGCAACTATGGGTTTGTGTGTACCTGTGACCAACAACCAACTCGCACGTACTTGTGGCGCATAGTTCAAATGTGTGCCATGGTTATTACAATCAACATAATCCTTTTCATAGGGCCAGTCCGACTCATCAATGTGGCTATTATGCAAATCCAATTCCCACCGCACATGGTGAGATATCCATTCCTGCTCTAATGAGATTGATGTGGCCTCATCTGATGCTGCTGGCACTCTCAAATGAGACAATAAAAAAAATTCAACCGCTGTGTTATAAATGACAGTAATTAGTGTACGATCCGCCATTTACAGCTGATTCAGAGTCAGTGTTGAACACCTTCATCTTAAAGGGATAGTTCACCCAAAAATGAAAACAACATGGAACCACAGTGAACTTTAAAACAACAACAACAACAACAACAAAAAACAACTAGAAGCAAAAGACTGATCTAACACCAGTGAAATTATGTTCAGACACTCAAACCATGTGATAAAAAATAAATAAAAATACACTTAGGGAGAGAAAGGGACAGCTGCATTTTCAGTCTCTACATTATTTTTTATATAATTGCTAGTTTCAGTCTATATTGTTTCATAACTCTGTGTGGTTATCTGATGTAAGTGCTCAGTGCTTTTGTGCTTCACACAACTTGTTGAGCAGCAAGAAACAGGCTCTTTTATTTAATGGATACTTTCAACACATTATTTACACAGTCCTCAGGGTTTTTTTTGTGAAATCCAATAATTGTAGAATGGAATTTGGAAATGTGTAATATTCCCCTCAAGAATTGGAAAGCATCATCATTGGTGAAGTAGAGAATGATACCCAAAACTATTGTGCATTATTTGACTAGTCTTTTTGTTGTTGTTTTTGTTGCAAGTTATTCTTTTATACACCACCGATCAAAAGTTTGGGGTTAGTAAGTTGTTGTTTTTTTTTAAATAAATGAATACTTCTGTTTAGCAAGGATGAATTAACTTGATCAAAAGTGACAGTAAAGACTTTTATATTGCTGTTCATTTGAACTTTCTATTCATCCTGAAAACAGTATCATGGTTTCCACAAAAATATTAAGCAGCACAACGGTTTTCAACATTGATAATAGTAAGAAATGTTTATAGAGCACCAAATCAGCATATTACATTGATTTCTGAAGGATCATGTGACACTAAAGACTGGAGTAATGATGCTGAAAATTCAGCTTTGCCATCACGGGAATAAAAATTACATTTTAAAACATATTAAATAAGAAAACAGTTCATTTAAATTGTAATAATATTTTTTAATTTATAGTAGTTCAAATGTCCTCATTATAGCAATATAATTTATACAGCTGGCAATGTGCAAATTGTGCTTAAAATTAAACCGCATTGGTTTAAGAAAAAAAAAGGAAATCATTATCAGCTCATCAGAAAACATTTTATCAGATGAAAACATCGGCAAATGTAGTTTGAGCATTGAATTAGTGATTATTAATGAAAAGTTCTTAACCAGAACACTCTTATGAATATGCTGCTCTTAGGGTAAATGGTGAGGAGTAATTGAGGTAAAGTGTAATGAATGAACTGCGATGATTAATTGAAGTGTATGTGGATATTTACAGAACAATCCCACTATCATTCACTCATTTAGTAAAGTATCTTTTACTCTCTCTCTCTATTTCTCTCTCTGTTGCATTATTCAATACGAATGACTAATGGAATCCAGACTTCCCTCTTTTTCTGTTTATTCTCTCTGTGTTATATTCCCCTCTGTTCTCTCTGCACTCTGTTTCTTTCTGAGCCTTTTTTCCTGATGGTTTCAGTTGTGCAGTAATAAACACTGCAGGAACAGATTAGATTAAAAGGGAACTTCATTCATTTTGACAGACATTTGAGATTTCTCTACCAACAGCTTGCTTAAGTACACACACCTTGTCTTGCCCAGTAAACAAGTTTTGAATTGTTAGTCTCACATACTCACTCTCTGTCTTTTTAGATGAAGCTGGTTTGAGGGGATTCACACGGGACCCATCTCAGTTGCAGGGTGCTATCCTGCGCACAACTCTGAAGAAGAGTCCTCAGGGCTTCGGTTTCACCATCATCGGTGGAGACCGACCAGATGAATTCCTTCAAGTGAAAAACGTCCTGAGAGATGGACCCGCCGCACACGATAACAAAATCGCTTCGGGTAAATCCGCTTGGCTCCTGTTCATTTAGCTCTGAGGCAACATGTTGCTTGTTTTATGAATATTAATAAGCCATCAGGTAATTAATTGGATCTAAGTATAGTTAAACACATTAACACCCTGGCTCATTCGATCACATTGTCGGATGCCACATCCATTTCTTGGCACATTGCTGGGTTACCTGATTCCAAGTAAATAATCCTGTGAAAGTGCCCACAGCGGGATTACGTAGATAGCGATAGAATAAATCAGAATCAGTGGGTGAGCATCAGGGGAACTGGCTTTCCTGCAGAGTCGCGTTTGGCGATAATTGCAGCGCTTACACCAACACTCACTACCCTCCATTACAATGTGAGGAAACAACTGCCAGTATACTGGCTCTCTGGAGACATCAATCTGTACATAGAATTGTAAAACAGTTTAACCGAGATATACATTTAATTCTGGATTCGAGTGTGGCGCAATAAACATGCTTCAGCTGGTTCAAAGAGGCGTGCTGAGGGGTTAATTCAACTGCATCCAATTTCTTTATGCAAATTCTTACATTTTGTCAAGGCTATCAAAAAAGCCATAGAGGGCGGTTTATGATCCTCTCTTTGGCCCGGCAAAACATTAATCCATTACAAATATTTTAATTGTAGATTCTCACTGTTTACTTATGTTGGTATTTGTCTTGCTCTGCCAGAGTCTGGTCCCAACTCATTTAGGGCCAGATTGACTACACAGGGTAATGAGAGTGAGAATTTAGCATGAGAGTGCAATTCCAAAAAAGTGCTGATGGCAGTGGAAAGTTCTGCACGTGATCTACTGACAACGCACAAATTAAAGAACACAGGCGCAGCCGGATTATTTCCATAGTGACCAACACAATCTACCAAGAGCAGCACAAATTAGCGTCTGGTTTAAGACGTGCTTTTTTGGGCAGTAAATAATGGTGCAAATACCAGTAAATTGACTAGTGCAAACCTTAGTAAATCACTTTGCATCAGGGCTGGCCCGCGGCATAGGCGGAATAGGCAAATGCTAGGGGCGCCGCTGATCCATAGGGGCGCCAGAATGAGTGAACGAGTGCTTTTATTATTTATGATTTTTTATTTTTTTATATAATACTATTTTAAAACCATTAATTCGAAATACTACCAAATAAAGCAAAAAAAGTCTGGCACATCAATCTTCCTCCGCCCAGCGAGTGCTTGAAGTGCGTCAGAAACAGAGCGCGCACGCGATCAGTTGTTGGTAATTTGTTGTGTAGCGTGCGCAACGCCGCATCCAATGTAGACAGCATTGCTTTTGTTTGAGGGTGCTTAACACACTCAGGCTCGTAGAAATGGGCCTGGCAGCTCGCGCCAGGTCTAGACACGGTGAAAGTTTCTTGATTGTGACGGATGGCCGAATTTACATGACACATTATAAATGAGCATTGTCTGCGATAGTAGATACAGTGCCAAAAAGAAGAGAAGAGGATAAAAGGGGATAAAGACAGAGGTAAAGTGATGTAGTGAATGAACAGTATATCTAATTGCATAAGAGTAAGATACTATAATTTCATGGCAGTTATTTTTACCTTAAACTTAATGTTAGCAGTTGTTCTGAGTTCTCCAGAGGCCCCAGACTGTGATTTTGTAACAATCATGTCAGTTTTAAGACACATTTTTTATTATCACTTTTTTTATTAATGTTTTACTCTACAGTTGTGCAGTTTTGGGGGGTATACAGTACAGGCCAAAAGTTTGGAAACATTACTATTTTTAATGTTTTTGAAATAAGTTTCTTCTGCTCATCAAGCCTGCATTTATTTGATCAAAAATACAGAAAAAAAATTGACATTGTGATATATATTACGATTTAAAATAATTAGTTTTCAATGTATTATACTTTAAATTATCATTTATTTCCGTGATGCAAAGCTGAATTTTCAGCATCATTACTCCAGTCTTCAGTGTCACATGTGACATCCAGTCTATCACATGATCCTTTAGAAATCATTCTAATATTCTGATTTATTATGAGTGTTGGAAACAGTTCTGCTGCCTAATATATTTGATGAATAAAAGGTTAAAAAGAACTGCATTTATTCAAAATAAAAAAAATATTTTCTAATAATATAAATCTTCTTTACTATCACTTTATCAATTTAACACATCCTTGCTGAATAAAATTATTGATTTATTTCAAAAAAAGAAAGAAAAAAATTACTGACCCCAAATTACTGTCCAGTAGTGTATATTGTTGTTACAAAAGATTTCTATTTTTAAAACATTTTCTTATTTATTTATTTATTTATTTTATTTATTTATTTTACTTTTTATTCATCAAAGTATCCTAAAAAGTATCACAGGTTATGAAAAAATATTAAGCAGCAGAACTGTTTCCAACTTTGATAATGAATCATCATATTAGAATGATTTCTAAAGGATCATGTGACAGACTGGAGTAATGATCCTGAAAATTCAGCTTTGCATCACAGAAAAAAATATAATTTAAAGTATAATAAATTGAAAACCAATTATTTTAAATTGTAATAATATATCACAATATTGCATTTTTTTCTGTATTTTTGATCAAATAAATGCAGGCTTGATGAGCAGAAGAAACTTCTTTCAAAAACATTAAAAATAGTAATGTTTCCAAACTTTTGACCTGTACTGTGTATGGCATTTTTAAAAATTTATTTGCCAAAATTAGTAATGATATTTATTTACAGGTTTATTAAAAATAGCAAAGTTCACATTAAATCTGTATTGTAAAACGCGCTATAAAAGATAATGGGGACTTGACTTGAATGCTAGATGTAATGCTCTTGGTATTTGTGTTTAGGCTGTAATGTGTGTGTGTGTGTGTGTGTGTGTGTGTGTGTGTGTATATATATATATATATACAGTGAGGAAAATAAGTATTTGAACACCCTGCTATTTTGCAAGTTCTCCCACTTGGAAATCATGGAGGGGTCTGAAATTGTCATCGTAGGTGCATGTCCACTGTGAGAGACATAATCTAAAAAAAAAATATATCCAGAAATCACAATATATGATTTTTTAACTATTTATTTGTATGATACAGCTGCAAATAAGTATTTGAACACCTGTCTATCAGCTAGAATTCTGACCCTCAAAGACCTGTTAGTCTGCCTTTAAAATGTCCACCTCCACACCTCCATAAAGACACCTGTCCACCCCATACAATCAGTAAGAATCCAACTACTAACATGGGCAAGACCAAAGAGCTGTCCAAAGACACTAGAGACAAAATTGTACACCTCCACAAGGCTGGAAAGGGCTACGGGGAAATTGCCAAGCAGCTTGGTGAAAAAAGGTCCACTGTTGGAGCAATCATTAGAAAATGGAAGAAGCTAAACATGACTGTCAATCTCCCTCGGACTGGGGCTCCATGCAAGATCTCACCTCGTGGGGTCTCAATGATCCTAAGAAAGGTGAGAAATCAGCCCAGAACTACACGGGAGGAGCTGGTCAATGACCTGAAAAGAGCTGGGACCACTGTTTCCAAGGTTACTGTTGGTAATACACTAAGACGTCATGGTTTGAAATCATGCATGGCACGGAAGGTTCCCCTGCTTAAACCAGCACATGTCAAGGCCCGTCTTAAGTTTGCCAATGACCATTTGGATGATCCAGAGGAGTCATGGGAGAAAGTCATGTGGTCAGATGAGACCAAAATAGAACTTTTTGGTCATAATTCCACTAAACATGTTTGGAGGAAGAAGAATGATGAGTACCATCCCAAGAACACCATCCCTACTGTGAAGCATGGGGGTGGTAGCATCATGCTTTGGGGGTGTTTTTCTGCACATGGGACAGGGCGACTGCACTGTATTAAAGAGAGGATGACCGGGCCATGTATTGTGAGATTTTGGGGAACAACCTCCTTCCCTCAGTTAGAGCATTGAAGATGGGTCGAGGCTGGGTCTTCCAACATGACAATGACCCGAAGCACACAGCCAGGATAACCAAGGAGTGGCTCTGTAAGAAGCATATCAAGGTTCTGGCGTGGCCTAGCCAGTCTCCAGACCTAAACCCAATAGAGAATCTTTGGAGGGAGCTCAAACTCCGTGTTTCTCAGCGACAGCCCAGAAACCTGACTGATCTAGAGAAGATCTGTGTGGAGGAGTGGGCCAAAATCCCTCCTGCAGTGTGTGCAAACCTGGTGAAAAACTACAGGAAACGTTTGACCTCTGTAATTGCAAACAAAGGCTACTGTACCAAATATTAACATTGATTTTCTCAGGTGTTCAAATACTTATTTGCAGCTGTGTCATACAAATAAATAGTTAAAAAATCATACATTGTGATTTCTAGATTTTTTTTTTTTAGATTATGTCACTCACAGTGGACATGCACCTACGATGACAATTTCAGACCCCTCCATGATTTCTAAGTGGGATAACTTGCAAAATAGCAGGGTGTTCAAATACTTATTTTCCTCACTGTGTATATATATATATATATATATTATATATATATATATATATATATATATATATATATATATATATATATATATATATATATAGGCTAAATAATCATGAACACAATGACAGGGTGAAATGGGCTGTGATGCATGGGGCACCAGGTAAAATCTTGCCTAGGGCAGCAAATTGTTTAGGGCCGGCCCTGCTTTGCATGATTCATTTAAATACTCTCCTCTTATAAACTCCTACTAATGCATATGCAATAAGGCCTTTCCAACGCTTAGTTTTCACTGTGTGTTTTTTGTAAATCCTGACAGTAGTTTTTCTAAGGCCAAAAGAGGGTTTGCGCTGGCACATGCTGTTAAAGGTGCAATAGGTGATCTGGGAAATGCTAACTTTAGCCTGCTAGCATCAAAAGCATACGATCCCACCCTCGCTGCAAATCGCCATCCAAAGCCATGCCTCCTACAGTAATATCGTGAAATATTATTACAATTTCAAATTGCTTTCTGTTTTAATATATTTTTAAATGCAATGTATTCCTGTGATGGTAAAGCTGAATTTTCTGAAGCCATTACTCCAGTATTCAGTGTCACATGATCCTTCAGAAACCATTATTATCTTGCTGCTCAAGTAACATTTCTGATTATCAGTGTTGAAAATCATTGTGCTGCTTAATATTTTTGATGAAACATTAAACGTTGAATAGAAAGTTCAAAAGAACAGCAATTATTTGAATAAAAGTCAGCCAAACTGATTAGTTAACAGATATGCAATATTCATCGGGCCGGTCAGTAAGAAATAATTTACATTTTTGTTTACTTAACATCTAAACTCACCATGGTCTCAAAACTATTACCATCATGGCTAGTTGTAGACCTGGCCCAGTTACATGCGAGTTCCTGGTGATCTGAAAGAAACATTGATGCTTGTGGTGCTTTGACAGTGTTTTCCATGCCAATATTACTGTATAAGCAGCAGGATGACTCGGGTAGAACAATCACTTTCAAGAAGTGAAGCGAGCCTGGAAGGAAGCCATTGAGTGGTCCGGAATCGAAAAGAATGCTGGAATCCCCCAACGTTCTCGGCATTGATCAATAGACACACTTACCATTAGATAGACTGCACCAACTGAGCGGATCATTGACTTTAGCTCGAGTAATGGTTATGTGGGCACTGCCTCTTTATCACTGCGTATCATACTCCATACAGATTCCCCCATGAACAGAACAGAAGGAGCCAAGACAGCTCTCATTACTGGAATCAAAATTAACAGTTTAAACACACTGGCAGGATTTGTTTGTGCCGAAATTTTTAGCTGAAATTGACACCGTAGTCATGTTCCAGATCCTAGTGAGTTGTTGTCTGTTGTCTACAGTTACCTTCAAAGTCACTATGCTGGGTAAAATTATATCTTATTTGTGACTGATTTAAAAGGCTCTATATAGTCTTAAATACAAATAGACAACTTTAATGGTCACATCCCACACACATATGGAGTGCATGAGTCTAATGTTGCTAAGCTAAAGCAAATTGCATAGCACGCACAGACATTGGGTGAAATTGTGTTTTAATAAGAACTTATGAACAGTTTTTGTTGATACTTTTCAGCACTGATATATATATATTCACTAAAATTGGTGCAATGCATTTTGGAAGTGCTGCATTCATGCTACCTTAGACTAAATCCAAAAATATATATTTTATACACACTTTGAAACAACCGTTGCATTAGGAATGTACAGAAAAATGCATCTAGTGTTAGCATGTTGATAAGCTAAAACGAAATATTCTAATAAGCACAAAAACAGTATTGTTATTGTTAACTAAAACTATTAAAAAATCTTTTTCATTCATTGAAATAAAACATGAAAATCTTGAACTTGAAAACTTAAATGAAAATTACAAAAGCATATAACAAAATAAACCTAAAGTAAAAATATGAAAATGAAAGCTAATTCAAAATGTTAATAAATACTATAATAGTATAATATGAATAATACTAAAAGCACATATTACACACAAAAATTGGGGTAAATAGTGGATTATAATTCCATCTGTCTGGACTTGTCATGTGATGCCTTACATTTAGGCCAAATCAGTGTATTTTTCAAGGCATAAAAACTGCTCCATCCTTTTTGGAACAGCTTTTGCATCAGGATTGCAGTTTTGGTGCTTAAACATGCTGTCTAGGTAGGGTTTGGAACAGATCCGACGTCTGCATCATTCATGCTTTTTCTTCCTCTCTTATGTAGGTGATGTTATAGTGGACATAAACGGTGCATGTGTGCTAGGAAAGACCCATGCAGATGTGGTGCAGATGTTCCAGTCCATTCCTGTGAATCAGTATGTGGATATGGTCTTGTGTCGTGGATACCCACTCCCAGAGGACACCAATTCTAGCGAAGAGGGCACAGGCGACATAATGACTGCCATGCCGGGGGGGATGGACGGGCAGCCCATCCATTCAGAAGGCACCCCCTCCCTGCAGGACCTCCATTACATGAGCACCGATAGCAGACACCCAGCTGCAGCTGCAGCAATGCCCAACGGACGCTACCCAGAGGCGGGGGAGAGCACCCTGCTGCAGCCCGAGCTGGTCAGCGTGCCTTTGGTAAAGGGGCCGAGTGGATTCGGCTTTGCCATCGCAGACTGCCCGCTGGGCCAGAAGGTGAAGATGATTCTGGACGCGCAGTGGTGCCGAGGTCTGCTGAAGGGGGATGTGATAAAGGACATTAACAGGCAGAACGTACAGACCCTCTCCCACTCACAGGTGGTGGACATCCTCAAAGACCTGCCCGTGGGCAGCGAGGTCAACGTGCTGGTGCTCAGAGGAGGTGAGTGATGGAGAGAGTGTGGCCAATTACACCCAACAATGTTTGACTACACCCCCATTGCATGCCAGATCTGGCCCTAGTGACAGTTAAAGAGATAGTTAACTAATAAATTATAAATGATGACAGAATAAACATTTTTGGGTTATGTCATCATTTATAGTTATTTTAGTATTGTTTATATACTATTGTAGTATTTATTACAGGTCCCGTTCTTCGTGATCCCATGTTTCAAACTTTAGTTAGTGTGTAATGTTGCTGTTAGAGCATAAATAATATCTGTAAAATTATAAAGCTCAAAGTTCAATGCCAAGCGAGATATTTTATTTAACAGAAGTCGCCTACATCGAACGGCCCGTTTGGACTACATCCCTCTACTTCCTTCTTTAATGACGTCACTAGAACCGTTTTTTTACTAACCTCCGCCCACAGGAATGCTCCCTCAACTCTACCGAAATTCGTTTATGTACTTGCGCACTTCTTATAACTTACTGTGTTTACTCAGCTCTTACGGTGATTTTCTGAAGTAAAACTGACGCTTCATCTTTTGTGTGATGTACAATAAACTTTATTAAACTCATCAGTAACGTTATATGTTTGATCATCATTCGGACCTGGTCCGAAACAGCAGACTTGTAGGCTATTAATTAATAATGGATACATACAAGCAGATGAAAAATACGTTAAAATAACCGTAATTAAACTACTAAACTATACCTGTTCCATCTCTATACAGCACTCTGACTCTGTAGGCATTATTGTCCGACTCGAAATGAACACCGTTACTGAGAGTTTCTGATATTATCATCAATCCGTGAGATGAAATTGTCCTGAGAGACTGAGCGCGAGCTCATGAAGCTCCGCCCCCTGGGTCATCCAGCAGCAGCTTATTTGCATTTAAAGGGCACACACTAAAACAGCGCGTTTTTCTGTGCCCCAAAAAATGACAATTTAAACATGCTGTAAAAAATGATCTGTTGGGTATTTTGAGCTGAAACTTCACATACACACTCTGGGGACATCAGAGACTTATTTTACATCTTGCGAAAAGGGGCATAATACGGGACCTTTAATATATTTAATTAATTATTATTATTTTAAATTTTTTGGTAAGTTTTAGTAATAATGTTACAGTATATAAATTATAGAGGATCCTAAACTTAAAATCTGAAATAATATAAATTTTAGTCATTTAAAAAAGATAAAACTATTAAAAATGACAATCACATAATACATTTTTAAATGTTGCTGTTTAGGTTTAATTTATTTTTTTATCTCAGTTTTAGTTTTAGTACTTCAACTTAATTTTCAACTCCTTTTTTTCATTTAGCTCATTTATTTATTTCATTTTCATTGTTTTAGGGGACACATTTTTTAACTAAAAACTTTTTTTTGCATTTTGGTTGTTCATTTACACGACAATGCCAAAATTTGGGGACCTGAAAATGCTAAATGCTTTTGAAAACGGGCTTCAAACTGCATCTTCTCCGTGTAAAAAAATACAAAAACCTGAATTTGTGACATCATGCGCATGTGTATTACATGTTCATTCTATGGGTACGTAGCTTTTCTTCAGAAAGTAACATCGCCAACTACTGGCCTGACAACGTTGTCGTCTGCACACAAAGTTTTTATTCTCGTGTAAACGTACCCTTAGATAACAATAAACTCAGAGAGACAAAGTTTAAGAAAAAGTGTAAACTGAAGATGTGTGAAGAAGAATAGAGCGAGAGACATAGCAGGGAGGGTGAAAGATGAAACAGATAGACGGTTGTGTTTAAGTGAGAGATCTTCACATTTTAGCGAGACTGAAAATCATATGAGTCTGTTAAAGCCTAAAGGAAAGAGTGTTCGCACTTATGCACCGTGACACTGAAAATACTAGAGCGCACCATCTCGGTACATCACGTTACTGTTGTGATTAATGTTCATTTGTGAAGTAATCGAGATAAAGTGATGTCATTTTTAATTACTCTTCATTTGTGTACAAAGTCTCTGATTACAACTTCAGTTTGTGCTTCTCCAGTTTGTGGACACTTTATCAATAGTTTATATACAGTAGATGAATCTCATTAAAACAGTTTAACATCAGTTCTACCATCTGAACTTGCAGAGAAACCCCCCAACAGCGTTTTAATTGAACTGAAGCCTGTATTTGCATGCACAGCAGCGGGCACATGGCGGCTATACACACAGATCTATATTGCATCTAGTCTGTGGTTTGTCTGGAGCCCAAGTGAAAATATCAGGTTCTGTGTTCATTTGCTCACTTCCAAGATTCGGCTGTCACAGTGCTGCTATCGGGTTGTGGCTACAAAAGGTCAAGCGTATTCATAAACAAGCTTTTCTTCTCTGACTTATACAAACGCCGTCATATGCTCAAATCTTCACAAAGCACTGCATATAGCTGGTGTGGATGTTCTACATTGTCAGTTTTTTAATAAAGACTGCTAGACCTTATTGAAAGGTAACATACAGGGCTTTATCATATTACACACACACACACACACACACAGACACACACACACACACACACACACACACACACACACAATACTGTACATAAACATGCCTGTCACAGGTCATCATACCCCATATTGTGTATATTATGTCATCTAATTTACTTTTCCAGTATACATAAATGCAATGTGGATTACACTGCCCCTTAGTGGCCACTGTTTATTTTTATTTTTTTTCCCATTGTATTAATATAAACCAGATTGAAATCCAGCTTCTGGAATAAAAAGTTTTGGATTTTAATATTTTTTTAATTATATTCCTCTACACTGCCATTCAAAAGTTTGGGGTCAGAAAGATTTTTATAATGCTTTTTTAATCATTTTAAAATTGTAATTTATTCCTATGATGGCAAAGCTGATTTTTCAGCTTCATTACTCCAGTCTTCAGTGTCACATGATCCTTCAGAAATCATTCTAACATGCT
Source organism: Abramis brama (assembly GCF_963993115.1). Lineage (NCBI taxonomy): Eukaryota > Metazoa > Chordata > Actinopteri > Cypriniformes > Leuciscidae > Abramis > Abramis brama. The sequence goes on along the minus strand of NC_139984.1, from coordinate 20,280,585 downwards.
GATTTGCTGCTCAAGAAACATTTCTTCTTCATATAAATGTTGAAAACAATTAAGCTGCTTAAGGATTTGTTCAGGATTTGTTGATAAACAGAAATTTCAAAAGAACAGCATTTGAAATAGAAGTCTTTTTTAATTTATAAATGTATTTACTGTCACCTTTGATCAATTTAATGATGAATAAAAGTATTATAAAATAAAATAATAATAATAAATAAAATAAATACTAACCCCAAATGTTTGAAACGTAGTGTATGTTTTGTTGTTCACATGGACACAGATGTTGACATGATTTAATATTTTGCAAACCTCTTGATATTGGTATTAATGGTAAAGTGTGCAAAAAAAATGTTTAATGTTAAAATACTTTAGTATACAGTTTTTGCAGTAAGTAAGCCATTTGTAGGCTGATTTCTATTGAAAACATGCTCTGTTTGTTTGAGCATCCCGACAGCAACATCTATCTGTTTCTCACAAACTATCTGTTTATCAGATCAATGACAGACAAAAATGACACACTCCACATTTAAAGGTATTAAATGTAATAAATAAACTGATGAATTGCGTTTTTTTCCAGCAATAAACGGCCCTGACTAATTATTTAGTCTCGGAACGTTCTTTTCCAACTGTACTCGCTCATTCTCATTTCCCTCTTTATATCTGTTTGTGCCTGCAGGTCAGACATCTCCCGTGAAGTCTCTGAAACCTGTAAGTTCAGCTAAATGTCTTTTAATTACTCAATTTTGGGGATTTAATTCAGACACACTGGGGAATTTTGATGAAATGAAGATGAAGCAGGATGAATTATTTATCGGCCTTGTTCTCGGTTTTTCAGCAAAGCGAGTTCCTTGCGGTCGTACATTATTCACAGAGCAAGTGCCAAACGCTATAATGTTATTTTAAGAGCAGGATATGGCGAATCACTTCGAGGCAAACAACAGTTTCTGCAGCGAACATCTCTGCTGAGTCAACAGGCCCCTCAGGAGCGCTTCCTAGTGGGCTTCTCTCACAAGTGTTTCTCACACAGGCTCAAATGTTGATTATTAATTGCAGTGCTGTTTGTATAGCATTGTATTCAACACGGATATAAACAGTGAGAGTCATAAAGGCACGTTTGAGTGACCCCATGACAAATAATGAAGATTCATGCTTGTTTGGTACATAATCATGCAGATATTCCGATCAATACATCACATTTTCAATAAATAGGCTGTTTCTTTATCCTTTAAAGCATTTTACATAATAGCCTAATAATATTAATTAGAGATGCCAGGGTTTAGGATAGTACTTAAGTGTGTTATTCACTGAAGTGCTGGAACGTTGATGAATGCTTGGGTAATGTTTGTCCATCTGTTCATTTAGCTCACCTCAGCTATTCCCATTACCCAGAAGCAGGACGTTTCCACCAGCTCCGTCAGTACTGAAACTCCCAGTCCGGCTGAGCCTGCGCCCCAGACTCTCCCCTTCCCTCCACATGCCATCCGCTCCAGCTCCCCAAAACTGGACCCATCTGAGCTCTACCTCAAGTCTAAAGCCATGCTGGACAGCAAACGTGAGTTCTACCTTGACATTTGTGATCTGGTTGTGGTCATGTGAGACAGAATTGTTGTTTACACCACAATATTTATGTCTGACAGCTAATTTTGCTGTTTGTTTTTTTTCAGCCTCCAACACTAAAGAGCTGGACGTGTTTATCAAGAGGAACCAGGAGACTGGATTTGGGTTCAGAGTGCTGGGTGGAGAAGGACCGGAACAGCCAGTGAGCGTTGACATGCTTCACAGTGATTCGTCACTATATTGTCACAACAGAAAATGATGTGACCTTTAACCACACCATCTCTCTTTAGGTGTACATTGGTGCCATCGTTCCTCTGGGTGCCGCAGAGAAGGATGGGCGTCTGCGGGCTGGAGATGAGCTCATCTGTATTGACGGCGTTCCCGTCAAAGGCAAATCTCACAAACAAGTTCTGGAGCTCATGACCAACGCTGCCCGCAACGGGCAGGTGATGTTGACCGTGCGCAGAAAGCTCACCCATCCAGGTTTGCACCCCCCTATATGATCAGTGCATGCCTGCGTTTATTTCCTGACTGCTGTAGACGTCCTCCAGAGGTTTCAGTGATACCCAGCACTCATGTCTGGAACACGATACACTCCCTGTGAGGAATTAGCGTTTCGCTCCATTAGTTCTGAGTGAAAGGCCGAGTTGGGCTATAAAATAATAACCACAAAATCAAAATTTATTGACCAGTGTTTTCAGTCAAATCAGAGGACTCTTTATGTGCTGCAAACAGAACAATACTCAGAAGCACTGAACAACACACACTGGGTAATTTGGGAAAAAAATTATTATAAGTCAATTATAAAGTCATTATGAAATTTGGCTTTATGCCTCATGGCAGTTTTTTTCAACACTTTCATAAATGTTCTTTTTCAGTTTTGTTAAATCACACAGGGATTTTGTTAGTTTGTTTTACTTCATGTTGAGCATTGTAAGAGGTTTTTTTTGTGTGCCTATAGTTCCTTCACAAATCATCGAGGCCAGATGGCATCAACTCAGTTTTGCAGAATGGATGTAAATTACAAATTGTGTTGAGCAGGACTGAGTGTACAATGTTATTAGTTGCTTAGCCTTAGAGAATAATCAAATTACCCAAAATCATTTATAAACAATTCAAGAGGTTGAAGAAAAACACCAGTAATTATCATTAGAAAAGCTTAATCTGGCTTTGGCGAGTATTTAAAAGAGAATTACTCACCAGCGACCATTTACTTTATATAACTGTAAAAATGATCAGTACAACATCATTGTTGGCTAAATTTATACATGGTACAGTACCAGTGTTGTTATTGTTAATTATACCATGGTCTGGGTGAATACTCGATTCTGATTGGCTGCAGGGTGTCCATTAAAAAGTGATAGAGGACACCTAGTAAATAAACCGTCAGGCATAACCAGGGAAACCAAGTTATTGTTTGTAAAAACTTTGTGATTTCGATTATAAAACGAATTAAAATATAAACTAATGTTTTAAAAATGTGTTATTTGGCAAGTGACCATGGTATAAGCGGGTTAATGTCCGACGAGGTGTCCATTGTCAGGTATGAATGGACTTCGGCGGAGGCGCGTCGGACGGTTCACGCCTCGCCGTCGTCCATTAATACCTGACAATGGACACCTCGTCGGGCATTAACCCTTACATAAAGCAATACAAAAATGACTTTAAATGTGTCTGAAATCAAATCTTTGTACATTTAAACACTGAATATTGTATGTGCTTTAGCAGACAGAGAGGATGATGATGGAGGACAACCTCAGGCTCCACAAGCTCCACAAGCTCCAGCGCTGGTCAACGGCTCACCCAAACCCCCTCACATCGAGGTGTCCGGCCACGGCCACCCTCAGCCCTACGAAGTCACTCTTCAGCGCAAGGACAACGAGGGCTTCGGATTTGTCATCCTCACCTCTAAAAACAAGCCTCCGCCTGGAGGTTAGAAATGACTTTCAAAGCTGTTCTCCATTAGTCTCTCCTTCTCACCCCACCCCATTTCATGAGCCTTTTGCTTCTTTGCTGTCAGCTTCAAATGTGCAACTACAGACTCATAACATTGTTGAAAATGTGGCTGAAATCTACATTATGTCTTTCATCCAGTCGCTTGAAGGTGTGATATGCTGTACAATGCAATTACAATAATAAAATCAAAGCTAGCTTATCTATGAAGTATAACAGTAATAAACCCAGAGCTTATTCAGATCTAATGGCTTATTACTATTAGCTCTGAATAAGGGAAAACGCTGTGAACATTTGTAGGATGAAGTTATGCTGCAAGGTTGAAAATTATGGGTGAAATATTAGTACAATTTGAAATAAATCTTTTCAAAAAAATTTCTGTGATGTCAAAGCTGAATTTTCAGTGTCACATGATCCTTCAGAAATCATTCTAATATGATCTGATTTGCTGCTCAAGAGACATTCTTTATTATTATTATTATTATCAACGCTGAATACGTTTGAGCTGATTCATATTTTTGTGGAAACCGCGATACATTTCTTTTCAGGATTCTTTGAATAGAAAGTTCAAAAGAACCACATTTATTTGAACTAGAAATCTTTTGTAACATTTTAAATGCCTTTTTAAATGCCCTGTCACTTCTGATCATTTTAAAGCGTCCTTGCTGAATAAAAGTAGTGATTTCTTGCAATAAAGATCGTACTGACCCCAAACTTTTAAATGGTAAAGTATTTGAACATTGAAAAATTGCATTATATATACACTGGCATGGTCATTTCATAGTATATCTATATTCTATTCTATATTCATAGTATTTCTCCTGATCATGTGACGGCATAATCAGACTGCTATTTCTGGAGTTATTGAAAGCGCTTCTCAGTGGTTTATAACCATCTCAGATCTTGTTGTACTTGTAGTCTGCCAGTATGTCTAAGATGAGTAAATGAAATAACCATTGATCCCTCTGTCCCCAGTTATCCCTCATAAGATTGGCCGCATCATAGACGGCAGTCCCACAGACCGCTGCGGTCGGCTAAAAGTGGGCGACCGCATCTCTGCTGTGAATGGCCAGTCCATTGTTGAGCTGTCACACAATGACATTGTGCAGCTCATCAAAGAAGCTGGAAACACTGTTGCCCTCACCGTCGTGCCTGAGGAGGGTGAGCTTTTGTGAAAATATATTTATTTTTGAAAACAGTGAGCTAGTAGAAGGAAACTATAGATTGCATATTTATTTTTTTCTGTAACAGAAAGTTGTTGAAGCATTTGACTTTGAAGTTTGAAACTGAAACTTGGGATGGAGTTGTGTGTGTGTATATGTGTTTTTCTGCCACACTGATAATCCTATTTATTTTTCAGAACACAGCGGACCTCCGTCAGGCACTAGTTCAGCCAAGCAGAGCCCAGCCTCTCAGCACAGAGCCGTGGGACAGCAGCCTGCCAACCGAGATGACAGGTACAAGCTCCATCCCGAAGGACATTTCACTCATAACACAATCATTACAGTCAACACACAAACCTTTTAGTCTACAGTTCGATTTTAAAGTTCCTACCCACCCCATTTATATCCTTCCATTTACAATGACTTCTTTCCATTTCTCTTCTGTCAAGAACGCTCACTACCTCTCTTTTCATTTCAAGCCCAAGCACATGGTCCAGGTCATCCTTTTCAGCAAAGAAATTGAGTAGTCTTGTTGTGAACTCGCTCCACAGTCAAGGCTCAGATAAAATGGGCAGCCACTGTTGAAGCTTTTACCCACACTTAAGACCGACAAAAGAATGTAATGAGCTCGGCAGACCATTGACGTCTGGAACAGAGACCCTCAGCCTCTTTGTAGGAATTACAATTTTGCTGCACATTCTCATGAACAAAAACTCTATTAGCCGTGAATAACATGACGTTGGATGAACGGAGATGCTTTTATTTTGCTCACCAGTTCATGTAATGGCCTAAAGCAGCCTTTAATTGTGTGTCATATAGGAATGGCATCGAGACGGAGGAGAGGAAAGACACCATGGCCCGAGCTGAGTACAAATCCCTGCCTCGGGGTGAGACGGGTACTATCATCACCTCAGGACCAAAGCAGGTGAGGTTTAAATGAGACGGCTGCAGTGCTCGGAGTAATAATTCCTGTTAGGCTCGCGGTAATAGAGTTTAACGATTATTATGCAACCGATGTAAGTACTTAATTTTTATGCAGCCCATGTTTTATGAAGATTAAATTACATTTAAAACTTTGAGATGGAAGCATTTGTCACCTCAAGCTTTCTCACTATAGGCTACAGTAACTTTATGAGCAATGAAATGGAGGAAATGTTTGTAAAATAAGTCATATATAATGATAAAGACTGAGCTGAGATATGCAAATCAAGTGTAATTTCTCATTAGCGCTGACAGGTGTGGAAGACTAGTTTGCTTTTTCACTCAGAACAGAATGTTTTTGATGAAAGCAAGAAATGTGTGATATTATATTTGCATAGTTTAGTGACTTGACACTGCAGTTATATGTAATGTGAACAGACTTGAAGTTAAATTTAGATTGCTTATTTTGATATGCCAAAACATTGCTTTTCAGGGCTGTTATCCCGTGGAGTTAGAGAGAGGACAGAGAGGTTTTGGCTTTAGTCTGCGAGGAGGGAAGGAATATAACATGGGCCTCTTCATCCTCAGACTAGCTGAGGACGGTCCCGCACTGAAAGATAGCAGGATACACGTGAGTTCTAACAACCATATCAGATTCTTACATTAATACATGAAAAATCCTACAGTGATTGCACAATGTTTTACATATTTGTATCAAATAGAATAATACACTACTGTTCAAAAGTTTGGGGTCATTTAAATGTTTGTGAATATTATACTCACTAAGGTTGCATTTATTTATGCATATAAATAAATCATATTAATTTAAATATTTATCAATTTAAAATAATTTTTTTCAATTGTAATCCATTTTAAAATTAACTTATTCTTTTAATTTATTTTAATTTATTCCTGTGATGTCCAAGCTGAATTTTCAGTCTTCAGTGTCACATGATCCTTTGAAAAATTATTTGAATATGCTGATTTGGTGCTCAAGAAACATTTATTATTACAGTCAATGCTACAGTTAGTTGTGGAAACCATGATGTATTTTTTTAGGATTATTGTGATGAATAAAAGGTTCAGATCAACAGCATTTATTTGAAATAGAAATGTTTTTAATACAACATTATAATAAATGTAATAAAAATAAAATGTATGTAGTAAAAGTTTAAATTTCTTTTAAAAAATCTTACTGACACTTTTAAATGGTAGTGTAAAAAATATAAAAATATATCATTTTTTTTATTATTATTATTTTAACAGTACAATTACATTAAAATACAAATAAAATACAAATATTATTGTTAATATTTTCTAACATAAAACATTATTATATTATATGATGTTATATTATATTATATTATATTATATTATATATTGTTACATCTAAGAAAATCAGTGGTGGTTGTTGAAATGACAGAATACTCTGTGTGTGTGTGACCTCACAGGTGGGAGATCAGATCGTGGAGATCAACGGTGAACCCACGCAGGGCATTACACACACACGGGCCATCGAGCTCATCCAGGCCGGGGGCAATAAAGTGCTGCTGCTTTTGAGGCCCGGACTGGGCCTGGTGCCTGATCATAGTGAGTCTATTTAATACCTGACCTTTCACAGATAATCACTCAAACAATACAGGTCTTACTGCCAAAGAAAAGAAAAAAACACCGACATAGCTGAGAGATGTTCTCCGTAACAAACCGCCTCTTTAAGTTTGTTCAGAAGTGCTAATTTGAATTCCATCCGCTTCATGAACCGAGAAAAATCAGTTCTCTGAAGCCTGCCTTCGCCTCTGAGAAACAAATCATTTCTGAAGATGGGTTTGTTTTCTGCTGCTGTTTCAAAAGCCATTGAAAATGTATTTTGACGGTTACCTTTTCTCAACATAGTGTTTTCTAAAGCTACTTCATTCTACATCAGTACTCTTGTTCAAAACATTATCATGAAAATGGACTCATATAGAGTAAAACAAAAGTGGATTTATTGAAATATTAAAATCATCATCACACTTACCTTTATATTGTCTAAACATTGCATGCATATTGATCAACAACAGAATTAAAGCTGCAGTCCGTAACTTTTTTGGGTTAAAAATTATCCAAAATAAATTTTTGAGCAAGTACATAACCAGCCAGTGTTCAAAACGATCTGCTTGCCGTAGCTCGATTCTAAACGGTAAGCTTGTAATAATGTTTTTAATTCCAGTGGTACTGGTGGATTTCTGTGGCAAATTTGAGCATGTCTTTGCGTCATTACGTCACATCTGTACACATAAAGAAGGAGTCTCAGCTAGTAGGCTATGAGTGTGAGGATGTTGGAGGTGGAGATTTACTGCCTTTTCTCACAGCACTTGATATAATTAAACTTATCAATTTGATGGCAGATCCATCCAACCTGTGACAACTGGAGATTCACCCATTGTAAAATGCAAAAGACTTCGGAGTGGCTACAGAAAAAAAGAGACTGCAACCGGGCCCAATGCGAAAACAAGGATATTATCTGAAGGGCATTAAATGTAGTCACGCAATGCTGATGTTGTTAACAGAAACAATTTGAGAACAAAGTATAATTTGCACGGTTTGATGTGATATGATAAGCGATCATTAGATTTAATCAGCGCAATTTACTGTAATGCTTTTTTCCCCTTAGTTGGTCAGAACAAAAGTGGATGTTACTTACTTGTTCAGGTTACATTTTCCGGTGAAAATCTTTGTTGGTCATACTTCCAAAAAGTAGAATCTGTGATTCCGAATGACAGGATCCACACCGGTGCGGTGACTGACAGCCGCACATTCTCCTCAAAACATTGGATTCATCCGCGCTGTGCCATGCCGAGGCACAACCCACATAAAGTTGATAATTCGATTTCGAACAGAGATGGCGGCAAAGAGGAAAAACTACAGACTGCAGCTTTAAGTACACAATTTGTACTCCATAATCAGTGAACGAGGCCCATTGAGTGATTTGGGGGTCATATGCATGTTATGCCAGATCTTCCTATCTTCACGCATTGCATCTCTCAAATGCTGTCACTCTTGCTTCCTGTCTCTATTTCTGCTCATTTCTTTCTCTCTGTCTGGGCACTGTTCTATGCACCCTTCTCTCTCTTCTCTCTCTCTCTGTTCCTTGTTTAGGTCTGAACTCTTCCTCCTCCACACTGTGCTTCCACATGAAACCAGAGCTTCACTAAAGGCTTCTCTGCTTTTCTTGGTCTGTCCCTTATAACTTTGGTAAACTTTGCATTCCTCCTCTATGCCTATTCAGTGTATGTGCAGTTCTACTTTTCTTTTCTTTTCCTTTGCCTTGGTATGAACATTTTGCTTTTGAAAGTCACTAAATGAAAAAAGGAATTGTCAGTGATCACAACTCTACTGAGATATTAGTTTTCGAGATCATTTATTGCTATATATATGTAGTGATAATTGGCCATTTGTCATCATCTATTCTTGAATTTTTGTTCACGTTTTTAACATAAATTTAGCTTTCTATTCAATGCAGCTTTACATAAGAATGGTTAATAAAGGATTTACAATACAACTTTTTTATATTAATCTGTCACAGCCCTTCTATTTGTAAGGTGTCACTTGGCACATCATAATTTAAGCAAAACTGAAGTCTTTCCAAGAACCCCCTAGTGCAGGGGTGGGCAAACTTTTTGGCTCAAGGGCCACACTGGGTTTTAAAATTTGACAGAGGGCCGGCCCAGTAGCAGATTATGAAACACGATCTCATGAAAGTGCGTATCTATACCACGAATTTTATTTCTCGTGCCATTTATACGCCAAAAATGTTTTTTTGCGTGCATATGCTACGCACTGTAAACCCCTTGGTTAGGATTAGGGGTGCGGAGTGCGTGCCTATTACACGCCATAAAGTGCGTATCATATGCACGCGAAAACTGCGTATCATAAGCACTACAAATACAATTCGTGGTTATTCGCACTTTCATGAGATCGGGCTGAGCACACATTCACGTTGTGTCAACATCTGCGGGAAATTCAACAACTGAGAGACGATTGACATTCTGACAATACATTTTTATGCTAGATATCCCCCATTTAGCATGTTATGTTTTGAGGTTAATTTTTAATTAGTCAGATGTTAGATAATTATAGCCTATACTTTTTAAATATTGTTTATCCTTATTATTATTTAATGGGCCTAACAGTAAATTAGAAACAAAACACCTGCAAGTGTACACTTAGAAGAGTAAAAATGACAGAAGGTTACGTTAATTCAACTTTATTAAAACTGCATATGGCAATCAATTTGCACTTCCAAAAGTCATACATTTGTGGAAAGAAACGAAATAAACGAATATACAAATTTATTTTAAGAATAATAAAATAAAACATAAAAAGCAAAGGCAGATCAGAACATTTAATGAACAAAACCGGGTTCTGTACATGGCACACAGGGGAGCGTAGTCGAAAGCCGGGTGATAAAGGAAAAACTAAACAGGTGTGTAAGCGGTTACCAAACTTTTTTTTCTTTTTCTGTGAGTTTCCAAAAAAGGAAAAAACATTAACGTGCAACAATGCGCTTAAGTCGCTGTCTGTTTGGTTTCCATGGTGACGCGTCATTGCTTGTTACGTGACACACCGCAGCCACAACAGCGCTGAATGAATGATGATCTGCTTTCATGTCATTTTTCCTTTTTTACATTTGTTAGCTATGGCATGAAATATCTGATATTCCGATTGTCAAATATATGCAACGCAATATATAACGCAAAGTATTGCAAGAAAAATGCAAAATGAATGCGATCTTAAGACAATTTTTTAAATACTCGACGGGCCGGATTAAACAGCCTAGTGTATGCAAGCCCTTAGCAATGAGTACTGCTCTGGAATGATGCATCCTGGGTCAATTTTAGAGACCAGACAGTTAAATGGCAAAGAAATTGAAACCCATGTCAGGAGCCACCAGCTTGGTTTAATTTCTGGCTCTTGTTACCTCACGTCTGGCGGCGTGACATTTTATCTTGAGAGAAAATTGCAACGTCTTCCATGACTGACTCGTTCTCATAGCTGGTCTCAACTGCTTGATATGTGTCACTGTATCTGGAGGCCAAAAGCCACTGAAGACTGGAAATGTTGACACTTTAATTGAGAATGTCTCTGCTGGAATGCATTTCAGAAGATAGGTTAATTATGTTCAGTCTATCAGTTGTATTCTGCAGATTTACAAAATCCAATTCGCAAAGTTTAAAAGTGCGCTCCGTCATTTTTCCCTCATTAAAAAAGTTTTACAAAAAGAAATGAAGAGAACCTTTGAAAAATACATTTAAAATCTTGTACATTCGCTCCAGTCATGCTGTATCAGTAGCCTAATAAGTTGTTTTATATTTGAGGAGGACTGCCATATTGAGATCACATGACCAGTTAAATATGAATCACTTTATCTGTGTATCATCCCTGTTATTAGACACTTCCTTTTGTGGACTAAATTAAGGGGAATCAGAATCTGCAAACTTGTTTTTGCGTAATGCTGCACCCACACCACTAGGTTTCAACGCAACGCAACAAATAGAAAATACACCTTCTTTTTTTTTTACACCGTGCCTTCTTTTTTCTTTTCTTTTTTTTTTACAAAATATAAGAAACTGAATATGAGGTTGATTTAAAAAAGGTTTAGCAGGAATTGCAGACAAAAGAATAAGCTAAAAAATAAATACATACGTTCAAAAGTTTGTATTCAAAAATATGTTTTTTAATGAAGTTCCTATGCTTTTATAACACTGCAAAATACAGTAAAAACAGTGTGAAATATTATTACAATATAAATTGTTTTCTATTTTAATACATTTTAAAATGAATTTATCCTGTGATGCAAAGCTGAATTTTTAGCACCATTACTCCAGTCTTCAGTGTCACATGATCCTTCCGAAATGAGTCTAATTTTCTGATTTGGTATTAAAACATTTCTTATAACTAAACTATCAATGTTGAATCATTTTACAGGATTCTTAGATCAATAGAAAGTTTAAAAGAACAGTATTTATTTAAAAGATAAATCTTTTGTAGCATTATTAATGCCTTACTGTCACTTTTGATCAACGTAATGCATCCAGCATCCTTGCTAAATAAAAGTAGTAATTTCTTTCAAAACAATATCTTACTGACTGCTTTCTCTGGAACTGTGGACTGTAAGGCGAGAGGAAAGGGGGAATCTTTTTTCTGTTTAAAATAGATTGTAATTTTCATGTTTTGTATTTGTTTCAGACATTAAGGATATGATGACAGGTCCATCTGCAAACTCTCCAAGATATTCTGCATCCAGTGAGGCATCGACACCAGCATCTCCATCCCTCATCTCTCGCTCCCCTGAGGTCAATCCCGAGGAGCTCCTCCTCCTCGACCCGATGGCCGCTTCTCACGGGCAACTTTACCAACATTACAGAGACGCCAAACAACAAACTAGAAAGAGTGACCCAAGCATGCCTCATGACAACAATGACAATTTTACAATTCCCCGAAGACTGGATGGAAAAGAGCGCTCACGCAGCCCAAAAAAGACTCTATACATGGACAACAGGAACGAACCTAGTGAACGGGAACCTCGATCCACTAGCCCCAGGAAGACCAAGATGGAGAGCGTTGGGATCAGACAGGAAGTGCCTCAAAAGGCCACTGATGGATTGAAGCCTACCTCTGGAAGGAGACACAAAGACGAAGACGCTATGCACAAGCAGGACAGGGAAACAGGAGAGACCAGACCTGGTGTCTCAAGAGGTGGCAGTGACAAACACCAGAGAGACAAGACAGCAGAACCTCAGCGGGCTCCCGTACAGGCTCAGAAAGAGCCCGAGAGCGGAACCCTCAACCGAAAGGACCATAGAGGACGAGACCGGCCTCGAGGGGAAGAGGAAGACAGGAGTGCCCCTCTAGAGGCTCCCCACGATGGGAACCCTACCACCAAGAAAGCCCCTATAACCCCAGGCCCCTGGAAGGTCCCCAGCTCCGCAAGGATTCCGCCTCCGGTGCACGGAGTCTAATGAGTTTGGGAGCAGTTATCGATGCGAATCACTGTGTATTATTATTTTTTTGTATGACTATCACCATCTACACTGATAACGTGCAGCGTTCGCTTGTGTCCACCAATAATAAGAGCGTCAATTTTTGTGTGCCAATCAGACTGCAGCTAGACTCGTCCATGTCTCCTTGCTCCTGTGATGATAACATGAAGGATGCTTTTCTGTGAAGGTTTAAAAAAAAAAAAAACAGTGTCTTTGTTATGTATTAATTCTCCATCTTTGATTTGCCGCATGTCCTTACAACGACTTCCAATGATGCAACTGTCCTCAAGATCCAAGTGACTTTGTGTAGGCTTTGCATTAATCAGCTTTGCTGTGAATTTTTGACATATCCATCTTTAAAAGACCAGAAACTTGTGGTTAAGTATATTGTTTACTACCTGTGTGTTCATGAAGATGCATATGTAATTTATTGAAATGAATATGATGATATACAGTACACATATACATGTATAGAGGTATAGGTATTTGTATCCATTCTGAGCCAGGTCACTTATTAGTGTTCCAGCTTGCCGAAACTACTTTCAGCCTCCTAACAAACATATTTTTTCACAGTGCTATAGATTTTACAGTTTATCTCGGTTGAGCATTTGAAAGGTGTGTACATTTGGAAGCAAATGTTTGCTCGTATCATTAGAAGGTGAAGCAGAACTGGGAAATTCAGATATATTTTTGCATACTATCCAATCTAACATATATTTTTTCTTATACTTTTTGCACATTTCACTCGATCAAATGATTTGTACTGCATTGTTATCCCAATATTGGGACTTCCTATTCATTTAAAGTGTCTTTGCGCATCTGTATCTTTCAGATCGTCCTTTTAAATGTCAAGATGCTGTCTTATATCCAAGGGAAATGTAGCGCAGAATTATGTATCAAACATGGTGGATGTTATTCATCAAGCAATTGGCACAAAGATTCAAATGTACTCAAGATGTAACATTAATGCTGTCCAATATCTTTTTTCATAACAGTATTTTTGAAATACCATAAAAATCGATTGTTCTATATGGGCAGAGCAGACAACAGTCAAACATTACATATGCTACAGTGACTGAGTGCTTCTATGTTTTGTCATGATGAAAAATGTGAATACTTTCTAAATATGGTTTATGATTGCTTCTTGATCATTAATCTCAACCCTTTTGTAGCTTGTTTCTCTAGTGCATCTCATCTCATGAGGTTGTATGTATGATACTGTGGCCTTGCATTGCTTTACCTTACACAAAAAAGCCTTGTGGTCTCTACATTGTGGTAGTTGTAAATGTTTTTAAAAATACAATGTACAGCACCTGTATAAAACTCGCCTTCGTGAGGGGAAAACAAGGAAAAAAATCTATAAATCGCTCCATTATTTTTTTAAGTAATTGAGAGTATGAGCATATAAATAGAGAGAGTGGTCAAATAAATTAATCTGGTCATGACCTTCTGTTCATGCACTGATGAATAAAGATTTACTGAAAACATTTATTTTTTATGCCTCTTGTGATCCATTAAGTGTCTGATTTCCTACATTATGAAATATGAAAGTGGAGTGAAAGTGCGCATTTGATTGCATTGCATTTAAGGGGGTGTTCACACAAAAGCAAAAGTGATGTAAAGTCCAATTCAACATCCATGAACAGGTTCTTTTGAACAATTCATATCAAAGAACCAATTCAAGACCGATTCAGTGATTCCTTTTTCTTGTAATCACGTGGTCCCATCCCAGCATACTGATGCTGTTACATTTCATTTTTTTTTTTTTCTCATTTGTTTATTGCCGTTTGTATTCAAGTCTGTAGTCTGTAGCAGCCATGATTAAACTTACAAAAAAAATTGTTTTGCTTTTACATTTAAATGCTAAAATTATATGTAAAGCTTTATAGATTTTAAAGCTGTATTTATTCAAACCAATTCTGTGTTGATAAAACAAGTCCTACAATCAAACCAAACATTTCCATTATTTTTTGAAAGTTTATTTACGATTTCTTCACTGCACCAGTCAAATTCTCCATGGCATTTATTCAAAACCCTCTTGCCATCGCTTCTCGTTTTAACGAGTCAGTGAATTGTTGACTCAAAAGCATCATAAACCGATTCGTAATCGAATCGTTCAGACCACAGACTGGTTCAGACCACCAGGTTCTTTACAGAGGTTCAACGGATTCCGTGAAAAGATCCGAGTCGCAAGAACGATTCGTTCATCGACATTTTTGATGACACTCAGACAGGCAGATGCGACGCACTCTTGTTGTAAACATAGATCAACCAAAAATAGCGCAAATGACAGGCAAGAAAGCGTCCCACGTAGACGCCCACTGAAGAAATCCGACACCGCGCAACTATGACCTGGATGTCGTGTGTTGTTCTTTAGTTGGTTTTGAGCCTAGCGTAGACAGAGCGCTTAGAAATATAAATATCTCAACGAAACGGAACCGCCCAACAACCAACCCCTGAACCTGCTACAGCATTACGTCAGCCACTGGACGAGGCGCGTGCAGAAGCGCACGCATCCCTTCAACCGTGGCAGTACAGAAACATCACTACCCACAAAGCTATAGGTTGAGCGCATGCGCGTTCTGAGCGGGAAAACTACAAACGCATTAGCTCCGATTGGCTACTGACAAAAGAACTACAGCTCCCAGTAGACATGCGCAAAAAGTCCCTTTTAAAGCCTTTTAAATTTACGTGCAAAATGGCTGCACAGGTCGATCTGCTACGCGTCAAAGTAGAGGAGAAGAGCAGGGACAGCTTTGACAAAGCCACCAAAGAGAAGAAAAAGAAGAAAAAACGAGAATGTTCGCCGTCCGATGACAAGCGCGAGAGATCGGAGAAGGAAGCGAAGAAAATAAAGCTACATCACCACCAACAGAATCACCAACATGCCCAACAACGAGCGCATCCACCGCACCAACAACAGAACAGCCAAGCGCGCAACTTCAGCAAAGAGCAGGCACCTGTGCAACACCGCCATCCCCTCCATCATCAGCTCAACAGCACCAAGAAAGAATTACCTCCGGGCTGGCCGCCGCGCAAAGTGACACCAGCAGCCCACGTCCCGCAGAAGACGGTCCTGCCGCCTTCCCCGCTGTTCACTTTCACGCCGCTCAAAGTAGCGAAGGCCAAGCCCCTCAACAACAAGCCCAAACACATTGAGAAGGACGTGAAACTTAAGCCCAAGAAGGAAAACGCCGAGGCGAACGTTAAAGTGGAGGAATGCAAGAAGAAGAAAGGTAACTTTAATAGCGTTTGCACGTAAGCCAAACGATTTAACATTTCTGGCTGGCTTCCAACTTGAGAAGTGAGCGGAGAAAGTGCCGTTAGCCTCAGCTGCTAACCCATGCGCGCGCACGCCCCCATTCACATAAATATTATCGAGGAAGAAAGTTTTCACTGCTGTGAAAGTACATTTTAATGAAACGTATAACTTATTATCATTTTCTCTGCTTCGTATCAGAGGCGTTCTCATTACATCTGTCTTGTTTACTAAACTCGCTGTTACTACACTAAACTGTAATTTTTACATGCATAAATAACGTGGTACTATTATAGCTTTTTTTATAAGCACGATACCATATTAATACCAGAGTTTTTGGACACAATACAATGATATGCTTTGAAGCATTTTGCAGTATCATGTATGTATATGGTAACCATTCTGTACTACATTACAGTACCATAATATTACCGTATGTTGTCATGATTGTACCATGTTACCGCCAAACTAAGTTACTTTTTAAAATAATTGATATTAGTTGGTTAATAACAACAGCTGTAGTGGTTATGGTATTGTACCTGAAACTATGGTCCCCAAATGCCCAGAATTGTGTTGAATTTGGATCACCCCACAAATTATCTAAAAAGTGTTCAAGGAGAGAGTTTTTTTTCTTCATGTTTGCAAGATAAAGTCCTAGAAGCTATGTACAATTGATATTTATCTGATGTTCTTGTCATTTCTGTTGATCTTTTCAGAGCCCCATAGTGAGAATGGCAAAACCCAGACCCTGGAGGAATACCTCCTAAAGAAAAAGAAAAAGAAGAAGCGTCATCGTGAAGATGAGCGTGGCAAGAAGTTACGCGTGCACAACAAAGAGGTGCAGACGGTGTGTGCAGGATTGACAGGAGATGCTCCACCTCTTTCTGAAGACCCTGTCTTACATGCGTACATCAAAGATGAAAAGCCGTGTCCGGGCTTAGATGAGTACCACACCCCCAAAGGTGGGAAGAAGCTGTTCCTCTCGCACCAAGACCACTTCATCCGCAGCTCGTGGCTTCAGACCAACTCCTCCTTCAGCAGACTCATCCATGAGGAAAAGCAGCCCAATGGAGGGGCGTCTGTACTACATGCTTATGCAGATGAACTGTCCTTACTGCAGCCTGAAGACACTGAAAGATTTACTCAGGAGTTCCTGGAACTCGCCTTTGCTGAACACCCTAAAGGAGCTGCGCGCTATGCACTCGCCGTGGTGCATGGAGCGGCCGCCTACCTGCCCGATTTCTTGGACTACTTTGCCTTCAATTTCCCAAATACGCCTGTCAAGATGGAAATCCTTGGTAAAAAGGACATTGAGACCACCACGATTGCTAGCTTCCACTCCCAGGTAAGGGGACGCTTTGAAACAATCTGTATTGTAAAAAGCGCTATATAAATAAAGGTGACTTGACTTGGCTTTGGCATGCCGTGCTGTTTTTTTTAAGCAGGAATGCATTGATGCCTTGCATGGGTGACTAGAAAATGAAATCTATCAAATCTATTTAACCATTCTTACTTCTAGAGGACTGTTAAAGCAGCTGCAATTTTTATTTACACAAGTCAGGTGGCTAGAAGGTGTCAGTTCAAAGTACATGAACAGTCTTGAGTTAGTGAAGCAGAGCAAATTTACCCATGGCCAAACTGTTAGGCTGTTTGAGACTAAATAAACTGACATTATCAAATTCATTCTTTCAAGAAGCACAAGAATCACATATTGAAGTTCTGTTCATTTTCTGGTAGTTTTAAACACCATATTACTGTAAATTTTTCCCTATGGCTTGTTCTCACCAAGAATGAAAACTATAATGTTTTAATAATCTTTCTAACTTTATTAGATTAGGGAAGTCCACACCACAGTTATAACGATAACGACATATCATTGGAATCAATTTTTCCAGCTGATGAACGATAAAAACAACTGATCAAAATCCACCTGACTTTAAAGAGCTTGAGCATTTAAAGCAGCTAACGGTATAACTGCAGCGCACCCTTATAATAAACAGAACGTTATCATGCATTGGTGTGGACGCTAATATAAATATAGTTATTGTTATAGTTATCATGCTTGACGTGAACAGTCCTTTAAACTATTTTTTATTATGAAGCTTTGAAAAGACGCACACGCTGAACTTTGCATTAAGGTTCATCTTTACCCATTGCAGCACTAAGATAAAAAGTGTGTGTTACTTAGGATGTTGTTTCCTGGCTCTGAAGTGCTTTTGTGTTGCAGGTGAGCCGAACATATTGCTCTGGGACATATAGAGCTGGTCCCATGAGGCAGATCAGTCTGGTCGGTGCAGTAGATGAGGAGGTGGGCGATTTCTTCCCGGAGTTCTTGGACATGCTTGAGGAGTCTCCGTTTCTTAAGGTTAGAACATAATCTCTCACAAAAGAGTGAGTTTGAAAGTCCTTGTGCTGATGGTGTTCTGTAGTGCAAACGGTGTGTTTCAATTTTCTATTTGCCAGCGGTGTTTCTTACGTTTTTGGATCCAGCTAAATAGTGTTGTCTTCTTGCACAATTATGTAAAGATTTTAGTTGCATCCCTGTACTTTTGAAGATCTTTAAACATCAAAATTGGAGATCTATACACTACTGTTCAAAAATGTGGTGTCTGAAAGTTTTTCTTTTTTCTTTTTAAAAGAAGCCTTGTGCTCAGAAAACTGCATTTGTTTAATTAGAAATGAAGACAATTTTGCAAAATAATATTACAATTTAAAATAACTGTTTTTTTATAAATATAATTTATTCCTGTGATGGCAAAGCTAAAATTTCAGCAGCCATTACCTCAGTTTTCAGTGTCACATGATCCTTCAGAAATCATTGAAACATTTCTTATCAATAAATCAATTGATAAAAGTAACATTATAAATGTATAAATGTCTTTACTAATATCTTTGTAGCCAATTTACTAATCAATTTACCGTAATGCATACTTGATGAATAAAGGTTTAATTTATTGGGGAAAAAACGTACCCCTAACAGTAGTTTTTGTCCAAGAAAACGTCCTATAGGAACTGTTTGGCAGATAGCAATGTATTAGCTAATGACTAATAAATGGTTGATATTAAACTATAATCAATCATTTCAAATGCTACAAGGGAATTTAGACATTATAACATTATATTGTAGAGTATGACAAATTATTTTGAGATTTGCTATTACATTTAACATTTGTTAATAAATAAGTGTTTTTAAAAATGACCTTGAGTATGGCAAAGGCAAATATCTAAATGTACAAAGGAAAATGAGCATGATGTAAAATTAGATATGCAATATCCATACATTTAAAAAAAAAACTCTAATATTAGCCATTAACTGATATATGCATCCCCAAGTATAAATAGTAAGCTGCAAGGCATGGCTGAGATAAGTCTGCTTTGAGATGTTCCACCTCTACATCCTGTTTCAATAGGAAATATGTTAACACGGAAGAGAAAACGGTGTTTGTTTAGTTGTTTCTTGCCATTCATACATTGAGACGGTGGTCAGGGTAAGGCTACAGCATGGTTCTAACTTCATGACTAATGTTTTGTTTGTCTGTGCAGATGACTTTGCCATGGGGAAGCCTGTCCAGCCTGAAGCTTGACTGCAGGTCCCAGAGCGACGATGGTCCCATCATGTGGGTGAGACCTGGAGAGCAGATGGTCCCCACAGCTGATATGCCCAAGTCTCCATTCAAGAGACGAAGGTATGCGCTGTTTAATGCTGTTGATGTTCAACCTCAAAAAAGACTTTCATGGTAGCGCCTTACAAAACGCTTTCTTTTTGGTTGTAGATCAATGAATGAGATCAAGAACCTGCATTACCTCCCGAGAGCCAGTGAACCACGTGAGGTGCTGTTCGAGGATCGGACACGAGCCCATGCGGATCACGTTGGCCAGAGCTTCGACTGGCAGAGTACAGCAGCTGTGGGTGTCCTGAAAGCAGTGCAGTTTGGGGAATGGTGAGTGCAGCCATCTGCCACGCAAAAACATATGCATGTGCTTGTACATGCAGAAAACTGTGTGTAATTAACTATTGATAAAATGACCTTAATGTTCTCCTCTCTCTTAGGAGTGACCGGCCACGGATAACCAAAGATGTGATCTGTTTTCACGCGGAGGACTTCAATGACGTCGTTCAGAGGCTTCAGCTAGACCTGTTTGAGCCACCTGTGTCACAGGTAGGAGCTGTTAAACTGCTAAACAGGACAGACTGTAGTTATGTGTGTTTAGTCATGGCTAACATGGCAAGTTGGGTTGTGTAAGCACAATTTATGAGGGAACATGCAAGTTAGCAAGTTTTTCACTCTTTTCCACCTCGCTTTTAAATCGCTTGCGGTGTGTGTCCACTGGCGCGGAACAGAGCAAGCAAGTGTTTTCTAAAAAAATCTAAACAACGGTGGGTTTTAATGGGTGCCGCGGTGAGCTAGTGATGTAACCGGTATTGCAGCAGAACACCGGTAACACTGGCAACGCGACTATCGCAACAAGCCTAACTGGTACCACCTGCACTTTCTTGCTCTCTCTTATTTACAACTTCAAGTTAACCCGCATAGCAGTGTGTATTTTAATCAAGAAAGTATATAGTCCGTTGTGCTGCATGTTTTAGAGCAAAGTGTGTCACTGTGATCATTTACACACTTGCAGCTTATCATGCAGTGTTTTCAGCTTCTCAGAGCGGCTCAGTTCATAGTAAACGCGGTGAACTCCATCTCTGCATGTGAAGAGAGTTAAACGCGCATTTGGGAATGCAATATGTTTTGGCATGCTTTGTTTTTGGCATAAAATTTATTATTATATTATTTTTCACGATATTTGATTAATTTACAACTTTTTTGTGGATGGGTGATAACATCATTTAACACAGATGTGTAATGACAAGTGTTTGTAAACCTGTTGTCACAGACACTTAAAGGTCTCACTGCAGTGTCCTACCAAAATAAAAGCTTGAGGGTTTAACTCTTACAAGTGAACATATTAAGTCATAAGAATGGTAAATTTACAACTAAAGTCAAATAATGAATATATATTTATAAAATATTAATTTTAATATTAATATTTTACAGTGCATTTGTTTTACAATAGTAATACATTTCTGAAGCCTTGAAAATAATATCATTTTACAATTATATTAATAATACACATTTCACAATTCGATTTCGATTCACAAGCTTGCTATTCGATTCCAATTCGATATTGATTTATTTGGATACATGTCAGGTACAGTACATGTACATTTTCTCAAGGAAAAAAATCTCTCAACTAATGCTGTAAACTATACAGGAAATCAGTTGGTATTGCATTATTATAAAATTGAAGGTTCATTTTTATGCAAACACTTAAATTACACACAAGGACGTTTTTATAATAATAAAGTTATAATACTAACTTTATAATTACATAATTATGTTTCTACTCCAATTTGTTTTTTGAAATATAAACCTTAAATGGTGGCTGTCATAAAAACCTGTCGGATTTATTTAAACGTACATTAAATATTGAAGAACTGTAAAATGGCTCTTCTGAGGTAAATGTAACATTACTTGACGTTGTTTACTAAGCTGATGTCTTTCTGCGTTTGAAACACTGATTGAGCGATTACATGAGACGTGCTACGGATTTCGGTAAGTTGTACAGTATATTTCGACATGCCTTCTGATGTTTATTTCGTGCTGTAACTTGTAGTAAAGCGGAAGAGATGCTCCGTTCTCGTGTGCTTCACGCTGCTGTTTCCTTTGATCTGAGGTGGTCATTTCCACGACACATTGAAGAGGGCCAAAATGGTATTTCATAATAAAATGGACAGAATTTGAAATTCATATCAAAAGTAACAAAGCACATAGCTTAGTGCGATTTATTGGATGGGAGGCGTTACAATGTTCTGTTCGTTCATCGACTGAAAACAGCATAGACTAAAAGATTGATTCTTGGGATTTAAAAATCGATATCGCTTCATAAAAATGAGAATCATACCTGAGGTGACCTGTGAAAAAAAATAAAAAATAGGACTTTCGCGTGCGCACGAGAAACTTTCGGTTTGCGTTATAGCGTCATTAATACAAATGTGGAAATATGGATGATGTATATATCATTTATGTTGTTGTTTGACATGTTTTGAAGTGTATATTTTAGCAAAAATCTCAAGCAAGGTGCTATTAAAGACAAGACTTAGAGGCATATTTTAGTCACAATTCAAATAATTGTATTAACTTTGAATATACTTTGAATAAACTTTGTATTTGTATGTGTATTGATAAAAAATAAACAACAGGCTAATAATCTTCTGCTACTGAGATGAAGGAAACATTTTTTTAAAGAAGTAAAGTTCACAAGATTGCTATTTATCTTGATCAAACTGTTCCGTCATCAGCTCTTCCTCAGTTCCGCACTGCAGAATAAAATAGTCATCCTCTGCTGCAGTTGTACGGATTCTTAACGCATTTATTGCAACTACATTTCATCTTTTTCTCATCAAACAACCAGATTAACGAATGGTTCGACACAACCCGTACCGAGGAGCCTAGACAGGGCTTTCTTCTGTATAGATATACTGTATACAGGGTAAATGACGACTGTTGGCCTACCATGGTCGCCCTCGTCCAGTAAGTTTAAAATAATAATAATAATAATAATAATAATAAATTAAGATATAAATCAATATAATTCGTTGTAAATGAAATATTTTAAACAATAGCTACAAAAAGGTAATAATTGACTGTATAGTCTTAACGTTCATGCATGAACTGTCATTCAGACTTACTGTCTAACAACCAGAAAACAGAGAACATCAGAGATATTAAAATACATACTCTTCTGAGTTTTATGATGTAGGCCTTTTTTTATTAAAATTTATCGGCCTATAATTTATATCTCAAGGATGCGAGCTTGTGCGTGGCGCACTCAGTCATGTTGAGAGGGAAACACGCATTATATTATTAGGCTAGTCTATTCAGAAATAGTGTAAAAGACCTGTAAATAAAATACAACATTAACATTATAAACACTATTAATAACATATAGGCTATGCGTATTTTACTTCCCCATAGCCAAATCCTTAAATGAATGGAATCAGAAAACAACAAGAAAAGAAAAATAAGTAATCACTTATAATAATAATAATAATAATAATAATAAATGCATAGTAGTCTATAAAAATAGCCCATTGTGCCCTTTATTACAAACAACTTTTAGCCTATTTTAAACGCCAAGCCTAAACGAATTTATTTGAATCGAAACTGAAACTATACCGCAAAGTTGGGTTCGCGCATCTTTCGTTCGGTCCAAAGTTTAATACTGAACAGGAATTAATAATCATTTAATAATGAACCGGCTGTGATGTCAAGTTAATGCCAGAAGTGAACCGATGTTGTTAATAGCGCGATTCGCCGGCGCCATCACTTGAATTTGTTCCTCAGTTGGGGAAATAACTTAATACTTTATCGTTTCATACTCTGTCATTCGAAACAGTAAAATGTATATTTTTATTTGTGTACATTCAAAATGACTACAAAATGTCATGCCTTTGAAAAAGAAAGAAAACAACATGATGCGGACGTGTAGAACTTTATCCAAGAGCTGTTGTAAAGCCTATAAACAATCTGTTACAGTAATTTTCTATATCCAAATGTTTCTATATAACTTGACATCACAGCCGGTTCATTATTAGCCTAAATGATTATTAATTCCTGTTCAGTATTAAACTTTGGACCGAACGAAAGATGCGCGAACCCAACTTTGCGGTATAGATTCAGTTTCGATTCAAATAAATTCGTTTAGGCTTGGCGTTTAAAATAGGCTAAAAGTTGTTTGTAATAAAGGGCACAATGGGCTATTTTTATAGACTACTATGCATTTATTACTATTATTATTATTATTATAAGTGATTACTTATTTTTCATTTCTTGTTGTTTTCTGATTCCATTCATTTAAGGATTTGGCTATGGGGAAGTAAAATACGCATAGCCTATATGTTATTAATAGTGTTTATAATGTTAATGTTGTATTTTATTTACAGGTCTTTTACACTATTTCTGAATAGACTAGCCTAATAATATAATGCGTGTTTCCCTCTCAACATGACTGAGTGCGCCACGCACAAGCTCGCATCCTTGAGATATAAATTATAGGCCGATAAATTTTAATAAAAAAAGGCCTACATCATAAAACTCAGAAGAGTATGTATTTTAATATCTCTGATGTTCCTGACCAAGGACCTGATGTTTTCTGGTTGTTAGACAGTAAGTCTGAATGACAGTTCATGCATGAACGTTAAGACTATACAGTCAATTATTACCTTTTTGTAGCTATTGTTTAAAATATTTCATTTACAACGAATTATATTGATTTATATCTTAATTTATTATTATTATTATTATTATTATTTTAAACTTACTGGACGAGGGCGACCATGGTAGGCCAACAGTCGTCATTTACCCTGTATACAGTATATCTATACAGAAGAAAGCCCTGTCTAGGCTCCTCGGTACGGGTTGTGTCGAACCATTCGTTAGTCTGGTTGTTTGATGAGAAAAAGATGAAATGTAGTTGCAATAAATGCGTTAAGAATCCGTACAACTGCAGCAGAGGATGACTATTTTATTCTGCAGTGCGGAACTGAGGAAGAGCTGATGACAGAACAGTTTGATCAAGATAAATAGCAATCTTGTGAACTTTACTTCTTTAAAAAAATGTTTCCTTCATCTCAGTAGCAGAAGATTATTAGCCTGTTGTTTATTTTTTTATCAATACACATACAAATACAAAGTTTATTCAAAGTATATTCAAAGTTAATACAATTATTTGAATTGTGACTAAAATATGCCTCTAAGTCTTGTCTTTAATAGCACCTTGCTTGAGATTTTTGCTAAAATATACACTTCAAAACATGTCAAACAACAACATAAATGATATATACATCATCCATATTTCCACATTTGTATTAATGACGCTATAACGCAAACCGAAAGTTTCTCGTGCGCAAGCGAAAGTCCTCTTTTTTATTTTTTTTCACAGGTCCCCTCAGGGGCTCCGTAGAATCAATTAAAATCTATATTTTTTTTGTTTTGTTTTTACCCAGCCCTAATAATAAAAATATATGGTCCCACTATCAGTCGTATCAGTCCTGAGGACTGCCTTTTTATGCCTCTAATGTTGTGGCAATTTCTCCCCACAATCTTTTTCAAGGTATTGTATTGAACGTAGTATCATGACAGCAGTAGCCTCCACTATATTTTCATCTTTCATATATTTTTCAAGGTTCTGTGCAGAAAGCTTGTTTGATTGTGAAATATTCAATTCTAAAGATGAATGACAGTAGTAAAATATATGTTATTCTATTTTGGTGCTAATGTCAATCAAAAAGTCTCATTTGTCAGCTAAACTAGTCTAAGAACTGCCTAAAATAATCAGTTATCTTTATGTAATATTGCATGATTTGAATTTAATATCAGCACTGCTGTTATTCATCCATAGACTGAAGGCAATTTAGCATATTTTTATAAACGACATTTTGAGTAATTTTGAGTTGAAATTGAATTGAATTAAATTCAAGGCATCTAAAGGGGTTAAGTTTTGATAATCCATTATTTATAATTATTTTAAAGGGGTCATATAAGGCCATTTTTGTACAAGCTAATATGATTCTTTAGGGTCTAAATTAAAAGTTTGTAATATACTTTAATTAAAAATTCTCATTAGTATTGTAAGAAAACACTTATTTTACCTGGTCAAAAACAGCTCTGTTTTCAGCACGCCGTTTAAGTGCATGTGTCTTTAAATGATAATGAGCTTTGCTCACCCCGCCCCTCTGTTCTGTGCGTACACCGTAACACAATAACACAATAACCATAACGCTTTGTTCATTATTAACGTGGGATTATGAATTATATTGAGAACGTCGTATATAGAAAACATGCCGTAATGTACCCTGAGTGTAAACAGCCGCATTCATCGTGAAGCGTGCAGCAAGCGATTTGCAAAGATTAATATAAATATTAATATAAAGGTTAATAAAACATTACACTCACTTCTTCTTCTGGAGGTGCAGCAGGAACACGAATAGTTGGTAACGCTCCTTTTTTCAGGAGCAGCTTCTTAGCAAAACCAGCTTTATCCAGTTTATTCTGGTCTAAACAATGCGCGCTGCCATAACGTCGACTCCGGTTGCCTACTTCCGGTTCGGTAGACAGTACTCCAGCGTATCAAACAATGTCCTCGCCGGTCCGCGCGGACTATGATTGACAGCTCGCTCACGAGCGAGGGCGGGTCTGTGTTGAAACGCTGCTGTCAATCAACAAACGTGGGAGGGGCGTCGATTTTGTGACGTCACAAAATCGAACGGCTTGATTTGAGATGGGGGAAAACATATAAGAATATTAAAAAAAAAACACTGGATGGATTTTTATCATTTTATGATGGTTGTGTACAGGCTCTGCCAACACACATTTCAGTACAATCAACTTGTAAAAGTGCATGTACCATTATATGACCCCTTTAAGAGCTGATTCTGATCTATTGATGGCACGTGGTGTTGGATGAGCAGTAATTATTACATGAATCCTAACGGGTGTGGAGAGGATGTAAGGACAGGCAGGTTTAAAACACGTCAGCGTTCTCATAATGCCCCTTTCTTTACAGTGTGTCCAGTGGGTGGACGATGCCAAACTCAACCAGTTACGTCGGGAAGGCATCCGCTACGTTCGTGTGCAGCTCTGCGATGATGACATCTACTTCATCCCCCGCAACGTGATCCACCAGTTTAAAACAGTCTCGGCCGTGTGCAGCCTGGCGTGGCACATCCGTCTAAAGCAGTACCACTCTGAGGAAGAGGACGAGTCAAAGGACGTTAAGACCAAGGACCTGTGTTCCACATCATGTCCTCCCCCTGTTCACCCGGACACCAAAGTCACCTCCTGCGCCCATCTACAAACGGACACGGCACAAGGTGGGGTGGCGAAAACGGACGAGCTGGTTTTCCAGAGGCCCGCTACGCCACCCAGAGAGCCACAGCCCGCGCCTCCGCAACCGGCTAAATCCGCCCACACTGTTCCCGCCGCTCCCTGTTCAGAGACCGGCCCTCTGTCCTCGCCCACACCAGAGCAAATGCTTCCACAGGCTCCCGTCCAGCCTGCATCAGACTCCTCACTCAATGGCAGCAGGTCCACGGATTTCCCCAAATGACTTCCGAATCCTTCATTTTGCGGAGTGGTGGAGTTTTAATTCACCTGACAGACTTTTCTGACATTCCACAGTGTAAAAAAAAAAGGAATATCTGGACTTCACCTAAAACCGATGAAGACTGTATATTTTTCTTTTTTAGATTTTGGTTAAGAAAATGACCCCGCGAGTACTTTTTAGGTTTTTCTCAGCCAAAGTATTTAATTTGAAATATATTTTTGCTGATTACTCAGTATTGTTTTATATTTGTTTATATATTATTATAAATGAGATGAATTATCTCTCAAGAAGGACTTTTCATTGTTGTTTCCCAGGCCGTCATGTGCATCTGCTAATTGGTTTTTACAAACAAGGAAAAAAAGTGCCTGTCACAAGTGGAGAGCAGCAAGTATGTCTTAAAAGAGAAAAATAGGCTTTTTTTTCTTCTTCTTCCCATGTAATGTCACACTGCAGTATCTGACGTATTTAAGATAGACTAGAGAGAAGGTATCAATTTCAAGTGAGAGATATTTGCTTTTTCTTTGATCATCCTCTGGTTTTGGCTTAAAACACTTTGCTTGAAGGAAAATTAATTATTTTTTGAACGAGTATTAGCAGTAATTATCAAAGAGGAGCCTGTGCATTACCTCTCACATATGCAGGAAATAGGATTTGGCCTTTACAAGAGGGTTGTTCATTTTAATTATTTATTTTTGTCCAGAATAGTCAGTCTTTTAAGATCATGGTCATAAATTTATTTGTCATGTTCATTTTCTGTCTGAAGTCGTGTGTACAGAAGCCATTGTTAATTTTTTTAATATATTTTTATTTTGGACAGGAAGATATATTCCATCTAAGACCGGACATTAGCAGAAAATTAGATGGAAATGTAATAACCAAACCTGCACTCAGGGGCAACATACTAATGCCTTTTCATTTGGTCAATTCTTATTCTTCTTTGTTCACTTTGTAGTTTTATAGTAATCTAATCCATTTCTTCAGATTATTGGGATTTGATTGACTTGTTGAGCTCTTGAACCTATGATTCTGACATGTTAGAATGAGTTTTATGTAAGGCAACGGCCCCTTGATTCAAATGGTTCATCTAAAGATGCTTCCATTGAGGTTTTACGCATGATCCTTCTCATACAATCATAGTAGTTTTAGAGTCCGAACTGATTTTATTTTTTAAATCATACTTTATTATTCTCTGAACTTTTGTGTTTTTTGTCTTTCTTTGATATGTCCCCATTTTTAAAATGTCCCAAATTATTATTCCTGTTGCTTTGGCTATTTTAAGCATTTGTTGAATTTTTTTCTGAAAATTAGTGAGTGCAAATATGAATTAACTCTATTATAATAATATAAATGAAGGGGGTGAATAAATTCCTGCGCTTCTCTTGTACCAGAAAACTGTTATTGTATGTTGCTGTTCCCATAATCTGCTACCCAAATCAAACTGAAAATCTTTCTCCTTCAAAAAAACATTTGATATTATTCATAAGTAAAGTAGCAGTACTGTTGCATAACACTTGTTTCTTATGTGTTTGAACTGAAGTTGTCCTTGGTCATTTATGATAAGCATTCTAGGGTGACTCTGCTATCCGATTTAGTTGGATGAGTGCAATTTAGCTTTCACTTGCCAAGTGTAGTTGTGTGTCAGTAATGTCGATGTGGTTATTTTGAATGGGATTAAGTCTTAAAACAGGCATTCAATGTTTTTGAAAGGGTTGTGGGCAGCAGTTTTGCTTCTTCATTGATGCCAAGTATTGCTAATGACTGATTTGAATGTAATTTCACACCAGCAAGCCAATCAGTCTACATTGATTATGGTTTCAACAAAACGATCTAATGGCTTTCCCTTATCAAATGCATCCTGTAAAAAATGAGTGCCTTCTATCGAGTCTTTAATTGTCTGCTATTAAGCTAAATGATGTTATACAAGTTTGTACAAAGCATTAATTGCGATGGAATTTCATAAAGTCTGGCAATAAGTAATGATTGGGTATTTATTATTGTAAAAAATGCTAATTCTACTCATCCAGGATCAAGTGAAGGTGACCATTTTATCGGCCACCAAAGGATGACAATGCAAAAACTATATATATAGAAAAATTGGTGGTAAATGACATTGAAATTTTTAAATCATGTGCAATATGAATCATATCATGCTTCTTATATTTCCCACTGTTTTTGATTAGGATTACGATTATATATGCAGGTTGGAAAGCCTAAACCGTAATAATTTCCCCCACTATTCAGTGGCATTTTCTCAGATTCTGCAGATTAGCCGTTTTGTTTAATGAAAGAAAAGATCCTTTCACATTTCACTTAATACTTAAATTGGGAGTCATTATTTACCAAAAGATGAATCTTCCTTATACAGACATGTTCTCCCCTCAGTAACACACGATTATGCTTTTACACCTTATGGTTTCATGGTATATTAAAATAAACATGATGTTTAGCGTTCTATGTTTCTTCTGAATTTTGGCAGCTAGACTCTTTTTTTGTGTTGATCAGGTTTTTGATGGTCGTTTGTAATATAGGAAAAATCCACTTAGGGATCAAGGCATGCTCTCTGTGTTTGATTCATTATTTGCTCTGTTTAATATTTGTATAAAGGTTTTCAATTTCATTGATTTTTTTAAGGATTAATTAGATGGTCAATTATGAACATAGTCAAAGTAATGTTTTGTAAATGCTAAGTTACATTTAATAGAACTGTCATGTGGATCTTTTCAATTGTGTAAAAATGCAATGGAATGCATAGACTTTTTCTGTATTTTTTTAAATAAACCATTTTATGAGTGTACCAAGATGAAGCATTTCTTAAAGGCAAATGAGCAGACACAGTTAAACACTGTCGTAAACCATAAACTTGATTACAGTTATTCACAATCATTTTCATCTCTTTTAGACAGACCTGGCACCAAATGTGCTGTTGCTAAATCCAAAGTTATGTAGCCTAATATAAAGGCTTGATTGGCCATACCTGCAGCTGTATGTATTATAAAATACATTAAAAAGGTTACCTGTGCGATTATGGAAGTGTCTACATTTCAGTACATTCATCTCTTACTATCTTGTCTTTAGTTGCACAATTATAATCATTTTATATACATTTTAGTTGCAAGTTCGTTGCAACGGTTCAATGTTCAAACAGGCCATTCTCTTGCATTACACCTTTATACAGAATCTGTATAAATGTCCATCTGTTGTGTGAGGTCAGTGGTTGGTCTGCTATCACTCAAAAACCACAGTGCTTGTCTCTCTGTGGCTGAAAGAAATCTGTGCTCAGTACAGCCCCCGTTGCACTGTCTTGCGAGGCCGTTCTCCTTTCCTTTCACCTTCGACATGAACTAGACCCATGTTTCTGGTTTATTTCGTGGGCCCTTTGGCTTTCCAAAACGAGATCCAAAAGCTGTGGAGTAAGAAAGGAGTCATTAACTGTTCACAATGTCATGCATTGGCATAGTAGTACCAGGTATCAATCAACATGAACTGTGGAAATTTAAAATGGAGTAGCTCCATCTGGTGTCAACTCTCAGAACACCAGTTTGAAAACATTTTTGTCTTTTAAAAAGTGTATTTTAAAGAGGTGGATAGCTTACAAAATAAGAATCCTACAGCAGCACCATAGGGGGGTGGAGCAGACTGAGGCGGGGCTGGAGACGGGGCTGAAGGTGGGATTGGGGGCGGGGCTGAAGGTGGAGCTGGGGGCGGGATCGGAGGCGGAGCTGATTTTGCTGAAAATGACAGTTAAATGATGTTCAAACCACACACACACATGAAGCAGCTTGTCATTTGATTTAAATGCTTATTTTAATAGAATTAAATTGTATAGAATTAGTTGTATCAACAAGGAAAAGAAGTGGTTATTATACATACGTCTCTGTCTTCCTTTCAAAAACTTAATACTCTGTAAGAAAATAAAATTGTATTTACATTTACAGAATCTGCTTTTATCCAAAGCAAGTAGGCTACTATTCACACATAAGAGGATATTCACACAGAACACGTTTCTGCGATGAAAAACGTAAGAGGCATGGTAGTAGAATAAAAAAAAATGTTTTCCTTAACTTGAGCTCTTTGGACTTGTGTCATGCGCGAGACATTGCAAAAAATTTGAGACACAAGCGCAGTGTTAAAACCAGTGACGTAGCCACAAAGGGGAATTTCACACTGTCAATTTTGAGCGCTGCATTTTTAGAATGGCTGCGGGCGCAAAGGACACAAGACGTGAGGACAATGCTCAAACGTGTCTGTCTAGTACATTTTTACAAAAAAAAAATCTATGGAAAAGTTGAGCGATGGAATACAAAAACAATCTGTGAACGGCCCCTTTAAAGTGTATTCAAGTTAGGCTATACATTTTTCAGTATGTGGGTTCAATGGGAAACAGGGAGTGCAAAATAAATGTTTATTTGCCATCAATAAACTGGATTTGACGTGTTTATTGTGCCATGCACTTTATATGTACCAAATACAGAGACTTTAGAAGAATAACCTTGGTCCTGGCCTTGCTGACCAGTGAAGTTTTCTCCCCCCCTCTGTTTGTCCGGTTGTCTGTTGGTCCCGTTGCTGCTGGCTGACTGCTGGGTGCCGTCTGGTGCTCAACTGTATTGGCCACAGGGCAAGCTAAACTAAGGTTGTGTAGTCTTGCTTATGCAGTTTTTTTTATATCAATCACTGTCAATGGATTTATGCTGTCACTCACCTTTGCCTCCAGTTGCCATGGTTACAGAGACTGGAGGAGTCAGCGGAGCCACAGATAGAGGCTCTGTAAAATTAAACACAGCTGTGCACACATGGATCTAATAATAGTGCGCCATCTTTATCTCTGTCGCACAGTGAAAAACACTACACTGCAGAGCACTTGAAAGGGTACATTTGCTTGCGCGTGTTATGCTGTAATGACACTATTGACTGAGGTGTGGGAGGGCACAATGGAAAAACCAACCTACCTTGTTTTGAACTTTTTGCTCTTACGCTCTGTTAGAAAATGACACATTTGGTAAGAGTGAGTCAAGCATTAATCTTATGAAAGGAAAGTCATAGCACAGCACCTCTGTACAGCTCAAGTTATGGACTGCATGAAAATTAGGGTGTTGTGGGTCAGCTATATGCTATGTACTTCTAAATGTATTGTAGTATAACATGTAGGGAGAGTAGATAAAGGTAACCTTGCTTCGGCTCCAAGAACTTTCCAGGAACGATCTGGGTTGGGAGCTGCCTGACCATTCAGATGATGTGCCCACTCTCAGTCTCTGCTGCTCGGGCTCGGCTGGCAGACAGAGGGCGTTGTTGTCAGACACTTTAACGGAAAAATATCTTTAACAAACGTAGATGCACAGTTTTTCTGTATACTGTAAACTGTACTGTATACTGCACCTTTCTCCGTGTGAAAAATGAAAGATTCTGGAGTTCTTTCAGGAAGTGGTGGAGTGACAGTTTCTTTATGAAACAAAACAATAAAACGTAGCCTACTGTGAGTTTGTGCACGTTTATATCAGAATACTTAAAAACATGTTGGAGATTGTATAGGCTATTGAACAATTAGCCTACATTTGTGTTTTTAGTTAGATGGATATGTGATACAGTACCTGTCCCAGGAACTGGTCTGAATGTCTCAGATGTCTGCTCATGTGGTGTTAGGGTGTGTAGTAGAGATTCTGTGGTCAAAAAATTGAAGTAAATAGCCTATATTTTAAAATAATTAACTAATAGCACTGACAGAACTTACTTAAGGCAAAACACCGAACAGGGTAAAAAATTACTAGATATCACCATACTTCCCCAGTTAATTGATTACATTAAGAATTGCAAAAAAAAAGTTGTATGACAAGTTCTCTGAAATTTTATATTTATATGCAAATGAGTCAGGATCTAATTAAATATGCACTAATTTGCATACATTTCCAGAACAGAAGTCTGAACACTGATTAAGCCAGGTTCACATTTTTTTCATTTTGTTGACATATTAGAGTTAGGTTTTTTACAGATGGGGATTTTGGATTTCTCTTTTTATCACTCCGTAAATCTGAAAATAATGGCAACTACTCAGAAGAATTATGTCTATCAAAAGACTCGTTCAGATTCGGTTCTTTTGGTGACTCTTTCTGTAAGTTACATCATTACCAGTAGGTGGCGACTAGTGAGTGTCTTTTTAAGTCGTTCCTTCAAATTCGTTCAAAAGTTCAGAATACCATAACAATCAAACAAGCTGATAACTGATCAGCGCGACGCATGTCTAAAGTAAGTCTAAACATAAAATAAGTAGGCTAAGCGAACACAAGAACAACATTATTCATGAGATATGTGACGGCAAAGTTTATTTAATAAACACTTTCACCTCAGCTACAGTAGCATTCACCTCAGATTTCTCGAAGATAAGCTGATTGTGCTTACAAAAATATACTTTTTATTAAAGTGGATTAGTGGAAATGTCATATAGGCTACGTGACATTGTAGGCTACATAATAACGTGAATAATGTTTGTTTTTTAATGTTGTAGGCCTCTACCAGGCTTGTCATCTCCCTTAGCCTATTAGTTATGACAATTGAATTTTCTGAAGTATTTTGTTTGCTTCTGCACTGATTTTATAGATTAATTTTAAAATTACGTTTATTTATGGCATGTTTTCGCTTGTCATCACTTAATGACGTTGTCAGCTTATAACACACCAGTATCTGGCTTTATTTAGAGCAAATTCAAAGTTCACTTATTTCCTTGTTCACTGTAAGTGAGTCTTACCCTGTGGATGGTACAGTAGGGGAGGAGGACTGTGACTTGTGATTGCAATAGGACTGAGTGGAATAGATGATGCTGCTGAAAAAAAGGAAGTTGTCAAGTCTGTAGCCAAAATAAATGTTTTGCTGGTTTGCTTAGAGGTCCTATTTATAAAATTACTGACTTACCAGGAAGTGACATTCTAAGCTTTAGGCTCTGAAATAAAGAAACAAGCCTGTTATGTCTCATTTATATTGTTCTTATTTATTACGCTCAGCAAAATATATCCAAAAAGTGCACGATGTTGTTGTTTAATTAGTCTATATATTTACTGCCCTGCATCTGCTCACCTTGCTCCTTGACCAGGATCGTCTCATGTCTGTCTGAGCTTCAGATGTTTGCCCAGACCATTCTAAAGATTTCCCAACTCTCATTACAACATCGTGTTGCTTTTCCTGTGTCACATTTTGTACCAAATCTGTTGAAAATGAGATGCAAATTAGATAAGGTACAAACAAAGTGACCAGATGAAATTTGATGTTGATTCATCATCAATGCCTGGATTGTCATACCTTCTTTATCTATGGCCATTTCAAAAGACTCTGGAGTTCTCTCAGGCAGTGGGGGTACCGGTGAGGGCGGGCTTTCTGTTTTAGAGGAAACTGAAAAATGTACAGGTGCTGTAAGACCACCACTTATATTTGCATCTATAGACATACATTTTCAAGTCTGCATAATGCTCACCTTTGTTGACACTCTCAGAGCCTGAGCTGGTTGGGATCACCAATGCCAACAGCTCACTGGTTTCACTGATATCTGGAAACAAGACCAGTGATATATGGGGTTTTTTTATGTTTCATTTTCTAAATTAATTTTAAAAAAGAAAAGAAAAAAAAGGCACTGTACATTTGTATATGCTGTGGCTTGAAATGTCAGTAGGCCTATGGAGCTTAAAATATGACAATATGATTTGAATTGTGTAAATTTGAATTATTTACAAGTGTAATCTAACAAAATTGAATTTTATGTGGTATTTTAAATTGTTCTGAATTTGATTTCTTTAAACGAATATTGAACATTTGAAATTTAACGAATTGAAATGTTTTCATGGCTGAATTTTTTAGACGTGTATTTTCAAACAGCTATTTTTTTTTGTTCTGAATTCTTAGACTGCAAATATTCAGTTTTAAAAAATACAGATTCAAGTTTTCAAGATGAAGAAAAAATTCAGAACTTCAAATTCAGTTTTCTAAAATTCAAACCGCGGAAAATTCAGATCTTACAGAATGTAGGTCACAGGTCATCCACAGAGAAGAGTAAAGGATCTCAGAAAAGTCGAACAGAGCATTGTGCCGCATCAGAGCATTGATGCTGCAGCTGTGCCGCACAGTCCTACTTGTTATTCCAAACATTTCCCTTAATTGCTGTGTTTGGCACAGCTTGCCCTTTATATTGTACAACAGACCAATTAAATTAGGCACAATAACTTTTTATGTGTGTGTTTGGTTGACTGTGTTTTATTTTGATAATGAACAGTCTGTGATATGAAGCAACGGCAGAACTTATACTATGTTGTGTGAGAGCGCGATGCGCCTGCGCCATCACTTGGATTTGTTCCACTGCTGGGAAATAACTTAATACTCTGTTATTTATAGTCATACAGATAATATGACATCATTCGAAACAGTAAAATGTATATTTTTATTTGTGTACATTCAAAATGACTACAAAATATCATGCCATTGAAAAATAAATAAAACAACATGATGCGCTGCTTTAGTGCGTCTCGGTCTCCAAAATCTTTCTGGCGCACACCAAAAATTAACCAAAATACAGCGAATAGCCTTCTTGGCGCACCTATTTTTGAAAGTCAACATTTAGATTATTTAACGTTAAATGCATTATATATGCCTGAGTCACTTTGGAATAAATCACAGCGTGTTTCATGATAAAACGTGACTTACACAGTCCGAAAAATAGTCTACAGTATAGGTTATAGCAAATTCAGACCAACTGCTGGTCTACACAGAGAGAAAGCCCTGTCTAGGCTCTTTTGTTGTGTCGAGCCATCCGTTAGTCTAGTTGTTTGATGAGAAAACGAAATGTAGCTAGTTGCAATACACGCGCTAAGTTTTGTAAGCTCCGTGCAACTGCAGCAGCGGACTATTATTACTAGAATATTAGAAATCTAATACTCAAGCTGTTTTCTCATTTTTCTACTCTTAATATTAAATAAAAAAATCTGAATTTTCCGCTGTTTGAATTTTAGAAAACTGAATTTGAAGTTCTTCTTCATTTTTTTCTTCATCTTGAAAACTTGAATCTGTATTTTTTAAAACTGAATATTTGCAGTCTAAGAATTCAGAACAAAAAAAAAAAAGCTGTTTGAAAATACACGTCTAAAAAATTCAGCCATGAAAACATTTCAATTCGTTAAATTTCAAATGTTCAATATTCGTTTAAAGAAATCAAATTCAGAACAATTTAAAATACCACATAAAATTCAATTTTGTTAGATTACACTTGTAAATAACTCAAATTTACACAATTCAAATTCAAATCATATTGTCATATTTTAAGCTCCATATAGGCCTTCATTATACATTATACATGACCTCCCTTATTAGTTTTGAATCAAACAATTGAATCAGTCGACTCCTAAAATTCTGGAATCGTAGGCCTACATGGATAGAGATTTGTATGAAGGTATTTTGTTTGTTTTGTTGTACTGATTTTAAAGATTCATTTATGTGTTTAATATGGCATGTTTTCGCTTGCTTAATGATGGTGTAGCCTATATATCTGGCTTTTTTTTTAAAGAGTAAATTCAATGTTCACTTGTTCACTATAAGTGAGTCTTACCCTGTGGATGTTTGCACAGTGGGGGAGGACTGTGACTTGTTATCGCAACAGGACTTAGTGGAATAGATGATGCTGCAGAAAAAAAGGAAGTTGTTAAGTCTGTAGCCAAAATAAATGGTTTGCTTAGAGACCTATATATAATTTATATGGAAAAGATTTAAAACTTACACACACAAAAAAAAAAAAAAAACTAAACAAAACAAAAATGAGAAACATTGCTTTGGCAATGGCAGTTAACTGAAATAAATAAGTTTAAGTTGAAGAACTAAAATGACTGGTAACAGCCTGTATAATGCATTATAAAAAATATTCTTAATGCATTAATTGTGTCTTGTAATGCACCTTATAATGCATTATATGATCTCATGAATAATCAGAACCACCGTTATAATACATTATAATACTTAATTTTTACACCATTAGAAAGTATAAAGCGATACAACACATGATAAACAATGTAATCTGCAAAAGTTTACATTTTAATTTTGTTTACAGTAATTTTTTTAAAGATTTAATGTATTGCAACATGCATTATAAATGTTTCTATTTCTTTATGCAAAAAAAGCTTAAAGTAAAGTGTTAACAAATTACTTAAACTAAAATAAATTAAAGCTAAAAAAGCACATAAAATGACTAATGCTTAAACTAAAATTAAAATGAAAACTGAAAATATAAAAAATAAAAGCCAATTCAAAATATGCATAAATACTATAATGGTATATAAATAAAACTGAAATCACATTGGTGAGAAGTTTAGAAGTTATTTAGACATTGAGCTGGACTAACCGTTCATTTCATCTGCCAGTATGAAAGACTCCGGGGTTCTCTCTGGCAAAGGAGGAGGGGTGTCCTCATCAGATGAAGGTGTATTTGCACCTATATACAAATTGTAAAATGATCATAAGTGATCCATCATAAATAATTTTTGAGAGAATCCGTTGTTAAAAGTCATAGGTTTTCATACCTTTATCATTGCAGTCATGTTTTGGCAGTTCCAACACCTGGTTATTAAGCGTTAAACTAGGTATTGTGAAACAAGTGTTCTCCATCCACATTTTATGAACCATAGAGTCCATAACACTGGGATTTTCACTAGCTGGTGGAGACTCGGGATCAAAATAAGGATCTTCCACAGTGAAGCATGGGGTGCTGGAGATAATAGGCTTGTAGTCTTTGCCAACGGGACTAACATCTTGGTTTTCTTCCCGCTCCTTCATATTTGGCCTCAGCTCCTGTACTAGGCTGATGGGATGATAACATGCAGCTTGGGTAAGATCAGCGTTGAGGCTGGTGGATGGCTCAGTTCTTTGATATCCACAGGTTGTAACGTCTGTTTGAGGAGTTGGTTCTACGAACGACCTCTGATATTTAATCTGGGCCTCACTCATTGTACTGAGCATGTCTGCAGGACTGACTTTGGTGGAGATGACCTCTTGACTGAATGGATGTAAATGTGGCTGTGGCCAAGAAGTGATTTTCTGTGGAATGTGATTGTGTTCATCCATTAGGATTTCCATCTCATTACTCCTATTATAACAGCAAAAGATTTAGTTATAATTGGAAATAACACAAAACAGTCACAGTGTGTCTTAGACATGAAACAATTCAAGATTATTTTATTACAATTAGGTTTCTATTTAACCCTTTAAGTCCTTTTTTCTGAGTGACATACACAGTAGTAAAGACTCCAAAACCATAGCAAGGAGAGTCAAAAGGTGGGCATCATTTGATAGATAACGTTTACATTTTTGACATTTATTGTTTCATTACATTTGGATATTCTCATGCTGAGAAACTGCTGATAAAAGACAAAAAGTGTGCTCAAGGGAAAATTTACATATCTTTCTAAGGAAGGAAATAAGTTATGAGGACAATTCTTTTTTTAAAGTAATCAAAAGTTATAGCATTTGGAACCAGGGTAGGCTTTTTTTTTTTTTTTTTTTGCCGAGCGTCCAAAAACCATTTTAACCATTTGTCATTTTAATGTTATATCTTTAGATCTAAGTGAAAACAAAAATTTGCTCAAGTTTAGTCAAAGCCCAAAACAATTATGCTTGTTGTTGTATTCATCAGTAGGTCATTAGCTAATTGATTTCTCCGGAAGGTGTTAAAGCTGAGGCTTTGTGGTAATATCAAAATTGTGGTACTATCTCTGTCTGACTTGTCAACACTAGCTCAACCAAGGGTATTAGTTTGAGGGTTGAGATCTGTTTTTGACCAACGGCAGATGGGTGAATCTTTTTTTTCTTTTTTTTAATCTTTGGGGATGCTATTGGAGCAGAGATTACACACTTCAGCTTACACAAATTCAGACAAAAATGAAAATTTTGTCATCATTTATTCACCCTCACCTATATGAAAAGAAAGGAGATATTTTGAAAATTGTGTCAGTGTTTTTTTCTTTCATACTATGAAAGTCAATGGGGCCCAAAACAACATAGGACCCCACTTTCATTGTATGGACAAAAACAATTGAAACTTTTTTGTTTTAAATATCCAAATTCAAATATCTAAAAGTCATACAGATTTGGAATGGATCAGCATGAGGGAGAATAAAATCTTCATTTTTGGTTGAACTATTCCCTTAAAATCTGGATCAATACCATTGAAATGAGAGATTTCCTCAGACCTGTGCTCAGTTCGAAGCAGCGCTCTGAAGTCTGTCTCAGTCTCTGATTCGGAGTCGCTGAAATCTGAGAACTCACTCTCACTGCTTATGGTGACGGGTAAGGTGGACGCTGGGACCTGATTGATGATCAAATTAAATTGTTCATGACTCAGGCCAGCAAAATGTTCTGCCTATGATGTGTTAAGTGTCATAGCTAGAAAGCTAAATCAGTGGGAAATAAAATGACATGATATATGTAAATACAGAGTGAGTAATAATGGTGTCTTAGCTGACCTCTCTGTTTGGTTCTTCCATTGCTGCTAGATATCTCTCAAACAGCAACTTGATGGTCCTGTATACTAGTTCATATTGTTCCTAAGAGAAAGAGAATTTATCATTAGGGAAAATTGAGGCGTTTTAGTTTTTATTGATGATGGCAAATTAAGGAGAAACCATTTTGGTTACCTTAGTCTGAACCACAGAGGGCCTCTGTGTACGCATGTCCTTTACCAGATCAAAGATACTGAAATTTTTTGGTATCATCTAAACAAGAGCAAATAAGATTAGCATCTGCCCTAAAGTATGAGGCAGAAATTTTTGTCTTCTTTATTTTTGTGCCAGTACAATGAAACTTCAGGAAGATGTTTTGAATCCTTACCTGTCTCTTCAGTAGATTCCAGGTATAGTCGATGGCACACAATGCACCTGTTCTTCCGCAGCCTGCACTGCAAATCCCCAAACAGTCCCAAGAGAATGAGTCACAGTGAAAACGCAATGATCTTTTCTTACATTCTTACTCTTAAGTGTAGTTTAAAGGTTACATTTTTCTACATAACACTGCTGTGGAGTCATAAGAATGATTTCATTTTAACAAGTCAATTATACGGTGCTCAGAATATTCTGTGTGGAAAAATAACACTGATTTAAATATTTAGCAAATCTCAAAATTAATATCCATTTTTCATACTAGACATTACTATACTAGTGTTTTCTCTGGATATTATTGACCTCTATAGTTCAGACTGAAAGATTGGTTGAGATTTGGAATGTCTAAATAAAACTATAAGTATATTCATATTATATATTTTTCAGTCTTAATGGTTAAGGTAACTTATAAAGAATACCTTAAAGAATTAATTTCTCTTCTGTTGGTTATGTAATGTCTTTCAGCATAGCATTAACTGTCATTATAACTCTTGCTTGTTGTTGGTCAACCACCTACATATTTCCTGTGTAAAAAATGGTGGTGGGCATTTTCCATGGTTACAGATACAAACAAATCTTGCGTTCATGGCCACTAAAACGTTACATCATGGCCACAACATAAGCGCAGTTTTTTATCTGAATAGCCCCCAGCTGCAATCATTAATCATAAATGAATCACATTGGCCCATCACATACAGGCATTTACCTGCAGTGAATGCAGATGGGAATCTCATCATGATCCTGGTAAATGCGCATGTCCTGCAGCAGCTCCAGGATGGCAGGAATGGAGTCAGGTACTCCGTGATCCGGCCAGTTCACATAGTGCAGCTGTTTCAGTGTCCGGGACTCCTGGAAATAACCGGTGTGATATTATTTTTTTATTTTTTTTATTTTTTTCTGGCAACCTGGTTTGCATGTCATTAAACCACCACATTTTGGTGGTTTTCTTTCATCAGAAATGTCAGCACCTGTCTATGTTTATGTTTGTTCCACTGTCTCCACTGCAGTTGCTGCACTTGACTATTAGAACGCTTTTGTACTCTAGCGCAGTGACATTTCCACAAGAAAAAAATACCACATCAGTGTTTGACCTATACTTTTATATTTTGACGAACTTGACTCAAGTGTGAACACATCAAGCGAACAGTTTATAAAGTACTTATTTAGCTCATATTTTGACAAACATCTAGTCTGGACATTGAAGAAAAATGATTAAGAATGCAATACAGAAGATAAAAAATAAAAAGCCAAGAAAAAAATAAATACATTTGTGCTTACACTCAAATATGTTTTTGACTACTTTAATGCTAAAATTAATTATTATATGTATCTGTATAAGAATGACAAAAACTTTTTTCAGTGCATTGAAGTCAAGACCAAAGAAGCGTTACTTACTTGTTTACATGTCACCTTCAGCGTCCTTATCAAATATTCTCCCTTATTCTCATCAGACTCCTGGACAAAAGCAAACGTACGTGAATGGAATGCTCATTGGATCATTAATGTGCTGGTAATATTTCGAATAATGTTATTCAGTAGTGAATAACTATTTTCCAATCTACAATCCTACATTTGACTTATTTATTTATTTTCATTTTTTATTTATTTAGAGGGATGCATCAATATTAAAATTCTGGTTGACACGATAAGCTAATAACTACTTTCATGCTATGGTCGATTACAATTCTGTACTATTTTGTCTAAATAAAAAAAAAAAAAAAAAAACATGTTTTATTTAGGCAGCACAGATTACATTTACAAGTTTTATTAAATTATTACTGTTTTCAAAGATAAACATTACACTGAAAGAAGAAGAAAAAATCCGTAGAAAAATGGAAAGGGTACTAGTACATTTTCTTCCTGGACATTATCTGTTAAGATTAAAGATATTTTCTATTTTAATGGACTTTTTTTTTTACATGTTGAGCTCTCTCTTTTTTTCTTTCTTTTTTTTGCATCCTTCTTAGCAGTTCGAGATGTACTGATGTAGTGTTTTAGATTCAGGGTTGCTTCATGAGAATCAAGCTTGAACAGGCATGTGTTTGAGTGCATATAAAACACAAGGACAGGAAGTGTGGTGTGAGTGAAGGAAGAAGTGTCTCTTACATAGTGTATGGTAAAGGGCTCACACATAAACACATCCTCCTTTGACTCCGGCCAGTAACGCTCACATTTTTTCTGAAATAAAGAGGAAATGCAGCATTCAGTCTCAACTGTTCCCTTCAGATGCATCTGTATATGCTATGAGAATAGCACTGTAATAATTTCAAAAGTTGTGAAAGGGTGGGAGCTCAAAATAAAAAATAAATAAAAAGTAGAAGAAATGTCATGCTTGATGCATTGCTTCACTTTTCTGATGCAAGAAGGATGTGGCAAAAATGTTTACTTTAAGACACAGTGACTGACAACATTTCCTCTAATACACTGTCGGTTACAACTTACCCTTCCCATTTCAAACTCTCGGCAAGCCATTACAACAACCTACAGAGAGAGAGAGAGAGAGAGTCATTATGGAGGTATTTCCGCATGTGAATGATTCTCCAGAGATCGAACAGGTTGAACCTGTTTTTTTAAAGGAAGTGGAATGTGTGTGAAATGGGCATACCTGCACATTGTATTCCCACAGCATCCTCCAGAAGTCAAGCACAGTGTTTGGCAGCGGGCCTTGTGTGGCAATATACGCCCTAGAGCCCAACACCCCCTGAGATAAATAGACAACAAATAGCAGCTGTTACTGATATTTTCTCAGTGATTGTTTAAGCATTAGATTTTCTGTTTAATCTGCGTATGTGCATATAGCATGATATCTTTCTTGCATATAACCATCTTACCTTAATGAAACTAGCATTAATGTAGTCCGTGTCATGTTTGGATTTAATGAGGGAGAGCTTTACTCTGCTGTGATCAACTGTGAGAAAATACATTCGTCAGCATCGTTAGCATCATAGTCTCATTACTATAATCATCACAATCATCATCTCATGTGTTTTAACGCAGCACAAATATTGTGCTAATCTCTCACACGTTTGTGTCATTTGCATTTTATACTACACCTTTTCTAATGTAACAACCGAGAACGTCAAAACATCACTTACTATACAGTATATTTTGGTATGGTATAATTACAATACAGTATTCATGTTCATGTATCGCTCACTGTATGTTGTCTACATTTCTATGCTGTCTGCATGACGTTATGTGTTCTTTGTTGTGGATTTGAATGTTCTGCACAATTTGATATAACCGCTATATGCAACTGCATTGGCTCTTGTTCTGGACTGGGCAAATGTCCATTGTCCATATAATTGATTAAATGACTGTATGATTTATTGTGCATCCTTGAGCTCGGGAAAGGCACTATATAAATTGAACATATTATTATTATTATTATATTATTAGATAAAATATGGTACTGTACAGTATATTATGGTACATTATACTGCAATATAGTATACTGTAATGTCCTTTAGTATAGTCAGATGTCAAATGTGATACTCACAGGGAACAATGTCCTTGTATCTGTTCTTCTTCACGTTATCTTGTTTGTCCGCAGCTGTGGAGGGGTATGTCTTCTCTGCTCGATATTTTGTAGACTGCCTCTTTAGTTTCTGTTTTGACCAGATTAAATAAGATTCAGTTGGTCAACCCACAAGTTCAGGGCTGAGTTAATATTGATATTAAACACTTTAACAGGGTTAACCCTGAATCCATTTTGAGTTTTTATCTAAAGGAAATTTTAAAAACTTTTTTTTTTTTTTTTTAGCTTGGCATGAAAATAGCCAAGGAATTAAGCTGGCATGGCATTAAAACACTAACCAACCAATGCAAATATGGATATTATTTTAGAAGACAAAGCAAAGTAAGAAAAGCTGTTTTTGACATCTCAGCTGCAGTGATCTAAGACTAACAGAATGCAGTTTATAGCCCTGTGGTTAAGATCTGTAAAAACTAGATAAGTGTGGCTGTGTATATGTGAGTGAGTGTGGCTGTCACAACATGCATGTGGGATGTACCATCGCTCTCCTTTGTGTGTCTCTGAGCACAAGCACCTTGATACCAGACCAAGAGACTTTCCGACCACAGCTGAGCTTACGAGAAGCCTTAAAGGGATAGTTCACCCAAAAATTAAAATTAGATTTACTCACCCTCAAGTCTTCTGTCTCAAGTCAAGTCAAATGACATTCTTCTTTCAGACGAATACAATCAGAGTCAAGCGATGAGTTTGTGTAAGAAAAATATTCATATTTAACACGTTACAATGTAAAATTTTAGCTTCCGGCCATACACAGTCTATTTACACCTAAAGCGCAACTTACGCAACTTGTGACGTCGTAAGTAGCTTAGTGCGTCATGGCGTAGCATAAATATCA
This sequence comes from Abramis brama, assembly GCF_963993115.1. Classification (NCBI taxonomy): domain Eukaryota; kingdom Metazoa; phylum Chordata; class Actinopteri; order Cypriniformes; family Leuciscidae; genus Abramis; species Abramis brama. Next base: position 20,236,302 of record NC_139984.1, on the reverse strand, counting down.
GCAGTACGTCGCATTACTTAAATAAGTTGCGCTTTACACTTAAGTGTAAAGCGTTCCGGCCTAGCTTCTTTGGCTGGAAGCTAGTTATTTTACTTTATAAAGTTTTAAATATGGATATTTTTCTTACACAAACGCATCGCTTTGCTTCAGAAGGCCTTTATTAACCCCCCGGAGCAGTGTGGAGCACTTTTATGATGGATAGATGCACTTTTATGGACTTCAAAACTGAAACAACCATTCACTGCCATTATAAAGCTTGGAAGATCCAGGACATTTTTTAATATAACTCCGATTGTATTCGTCTGAAAGAAGAATGTCATATGTGTGTGAATGGCTAATTTTCATTTTTGGTTGAACTATCCCTTTAAGAGCCCAACAAACAGTGAGCAAATATAGCAAGCTGAGTAATTAGAATGGGATCTCAGTCAGGACGGCATGCAAGGGACCAGCCATCACGCTGTTGGAAACCCTCAAGTTTTGGACAGTGAGACTGGACTCGTATCTGGCATTTCTCTACATTTATGTCACTTGTGTCTGCATACATTGCGGTCCAGCAGTGAGGACCAGTAGTTCTGCTCTCAGTGTGATGGGAACTTAGGTTTCCATGCTCTGCCAAATAGACAGTTTCTCTTCCTGTAAACGTTCCTTTAGTGAGTGATTCAAATCACTTATTCTGGCAGAAGTCTTGTTTGGCAAGAGATAGTAAAAACAGCATGTTTAAAAGAGCATTTTATAATCTGAGTAATTATTCACACTTCATGTGAATGAGAAAACTGGCAGCAGACTGGTTTGACATTGGGTGTTGAACACTTTGCAACAGCTGTGGACTATAACAGACACTGTGTAGTGTTCAGGCTGGACCACAGAGCTTGTTTTGTTCTGCATAACAGGATGAAGCCATGGTGGCAAGGGGCATGTCTAAATAAGTTTGGTACTTCAGGGTTTGGCGCATTATGGCAAGTACGTAATGGGTGCAGTCTTAGTTATGAGAGTAACATGTACCTGGGTGATAAACGTTTAAGCCTTAAAATGGCGTGATATTACTTTTCAGTTTTCTGTTATGGCTATTTGTATTGTTTGACAATACAGTGTTGTAACCATATTTACAATTATGATTACATAATTACAATTACAATCATTTTTACAGCTGAGATTTTCAAATATCAGAAACACCCCCCCCCCCCCCCCCCCCCGCACATGACATGCAGAAAAAAAATCTATACCGTGACCACAAATTAACTGTTCATTAAAACGTCATCACGTTTTACTAATTTGTTCCCTCGTTTTAAGTAAACCGTGCACATGATAGAATAATTTGTTCCCCTCGTTTTACTAAACCATGCCAACGTTGTAATAATTTGTTCCCTTGTTTTAGTTAAATGGTCAAATCGAGGGAATGAATCTTGTGCACAACAATTTTGTAAAATGACTGAGAGAACGAATTATATTGTGCGCATGATTTACTTAAATCTAGTGAATGAATTATTATGTCAATTTACTAAAATGAGAGAAATTAATTCTTATTTCCATGGCCATGATATACATATTTTTTTGAAGATGAAGCCAAATCAAATTAATTAAAACATTATCTAGTAATTAGATAATCTAGTAATATATATATATATATATATACTTTTTTTTTTAAATGTTTATTTTGTATGTATATAATTGAAAAACATTGCTGTGCCTAGCAACAGGAACATACCTTCTGGAAGTCCCCAGTTTGGAAACCTCTGATTTAGAGGACATTCTGCCAAAGATGAATTGACCACAAAACTTTTTCCTCAAAATGCTACTTTGTAGACTCTGAGAGCCACACATTTGACATTAGCTCAACTCTAGTTTCTCTAGCGGAACTGCATGGTGCTATAGCAACACCAAGGTCTCATGACTGATGCCCAGTCAACACTGATAAGATAAGATAAGATACGTTTTTGGCATCACATTATTTTTTAGTTTGGTTTAGTTCAACAATAGCGCTTATTTCTATTTAATATAATGTACTTGTATCAGCATATAAGAGTGTTATTTGAAAACCACAGTCCATCCTTCACTGCCTAACATCCTGTTTCACTCTAAGCAACTGAATGCACTGTAAGATGCTTTTGAATAAAAGTGTCTTCCAAATCTTTAGAGAACAAACTCATTTTTGCATTTTCCGTTTTTGCATGGGGTTTAAATCGAAGTGACACAGCTCAGGATGGGTCATCATGGGTAACTCCCGCTCAGTCACCAATGCCATGACTGTTCACATGGAATATCTAACAGTTGACATTCGAGGGGAAAGCAAACAAAGTTTCATTTGGGGGGGAAAATCTAAGCAGTAGTGAGACTAAGTACTACTTGGGACTCACTGTTGTAGACAGTCAGCCATAGATTCAATAATCAATTAGTTAACATCACGACAGATGAAAACTTCTGTTTTAGCTTAAATTGAGAGGCACTTTATTTAGAAGAGGAAGTCCTCGCTTAGCCATCAGCACAGTGGCCAGACACATTTTATTTTTAGCTTGCTTTTGGCACATGCATATAATGTAAAAAAGCAGAAACATTGGCACCTTTTCAACCTATCCAC